>NC_086447.1:750023944-751223944 GCF_028390025.1 Pseudophryne corroboree
GATTATAACAACGGTAATTCGCGTAGCATTGTGATATAACAAATAACTTTCACAAGGTGATCCTCGACCATTGGAGAGACAGGGACACGCTATGCCTGCGAACCAGCGTTATCAAGGGCTGGATGTATTTCTTTTAAGAATGTATGGAACCTTTTATTTGTAAAAAAATGTTCATATGAATTTATGGAATTCTATATGTTTTTTTTAATAAAAACAAATTGGTATCATATCTAATTTAGGCCATTCTGGCCGTCTTTTTGTTCGGGTGTGTTCTCTGGTGTGAGGGTCGCTCAGCTGTCCATCCTGTATACACTCCCTGCGTACGGCGCCGCTGCCACCAGCATCTTAATGCAGTGAGCCGCGCAGTATTGAGCCGCCGAGGGAGTGGGGACAGAGATTGCACAGGTGCCCTGCATGTGGAGCCGCCGCGCCGGCTCCCGGGAGCGCAGCACCGCAGATCGGACTAGAGATCCGATCTGTGACTGCAGCGGGGGGCCTTTTAAAAAGGGGGGGCCCGGGGTACTTATCCCTGGGGCCCCCCTCTTAATCCGGCTCTGCGCGGGCATATCAATGCAAACAGCATGCAGCCACAACCACAGGAGGCCGTGGTCAGACAGAGAAGCTTCATTAGGACTACTCCATCAGTGTCACCCCTGTCTGTCTGCCCCTCCCCTTTAGAATGTAAATTGGAGGGGCAACCTCATGTGCTTATCCTTCTCTTACTTAAACTGTCTTCAACGGCACCAAATCCCGCGGTTTTCTGCCACCCTGATACTTATTTCAGTGTCATCTGCTGATGTAGCTATGTTTATTTACCCTGTACTTGTTCTACATTGTCTTTAACTGTAAGTCACTATTTTCCTGTTTTGATTATTTTGTTTATGTACTCTGTAATTGGGCGCTGTGGATCCCTTGTGGCTCCATATAAATAAAACATAATAATAAATAATAATTAAGGCTGGTGCAAGTTTCGATGGTGTTGTTTAAAGATGTACCAATTGGTATTATACTGTAGCATTCTGTGCATGGGCGCGAAAAGTAGCCGTCTCAGTCCTTGCACATTCAGTCGAACGGGTGTACACTGGGGAAAAAGTTTGTAGCGGCGTTTGCATAAACTCAGAGACAGGCGATCGCCAATGGCCGCTGCTACCTGCGCATTTTGTGTGACTCATTATCAGGCCCTTAGCCTGGGACAGACACATGATGAATACTTTACAGGTTTAACTCACTGTTTTCTCAACAATTTATACTTTAACTTAAATTTGCAGTTTTTACGTAATACTACACTTATACACGGTCGAGTCACCAGCTAATAGCCAGAGTAACCGCCGTGTGCAGCACAGACAGCAGCTAGACCAGGGGTGGGGAGCCTCAGGCCCGCAGGCCGTATAAGGCCCGCAAAGCCCCTTGATCTGGCCCGGCCAGGCTCACCTAACCCAGAGAAAAGTCGGCCGCCCGCTGAGATTTTGTTAACGGCGGGCACCCGGCTCCTTCTCCTCACCAGCAGCTGGAGGCAGGAGCTCACTCCTGAGCTCCGGCTTCTGGCTCAGGCAGTGTTTATGTGCGGCGCTCCCATAGTTCTGAGGAGCGGGCGGCCAGGTGGAGGGCAGCGGTCTGGAAACAGGAGCTGGGCTGGTGAGTATTGTGTTTTTTTTTTTTTTTTATGTGTGTGTGTAAGCGGTGCTACTAGGGGGCATATCTAATGGGGCATAAATACAGGGGGGCATATTTAATGGAGCATAACAACTGACTGGGGGCATATCTAATGGGGCATAACAACTGACTGGGGTCATATATAATGGGGCATATCAACTGACTGGGGGCATATCTAATGGGTCATAACAACTGACTGGGGTCATATATAATGGGGCATATCAACTGACGGGGGGCATATCTAATGGGTCATAACAACTGACTGGGGGCATATCTAATGAGGCATAACAACTGACTGGGGGTATATCTACTGGGGCATAACAAGTGACTGGGGGCAGGCTACTTTTTAAGTTGATAATTTTTGTATGGCCCTCAAAGGATTTTATAAATATCCAAACGGGCCCTTGGTAGAAAAAAGGTTCCCACCCCTGAGCTAGACGGGCTGGGAATGACTCAGTAAGGTGCTGGTAGGTTGGCACAGATACATTTTGACAGTGAGCTGCTCCACTGTAGTGTGTCAGTCGGCCCTCACGCACCTTACTAGCCGACATCCACCTCTCAAAGCAATGGTGCTCCGCAGTTTCCACATCTGTTTTTTGCAATGGTGCCATTTGTCTAGTAACGATACACCTTCACCACAGCAGCACGCGAACAGTTCACAAACTGCACTGCTTCAGAAATATTGCCACCCTTGGCCCGACAGTCGATAATCATCCCTTTTTGCAACTCGATTAAATTGCCCCTTTTACCCATGACAGCAGCGAGTGATATGTGTACAGACGGCCTATCACACAGCTCATATACACAGCAAGCCAGCACACGTCACGTGACCTACTTCACGGGCTACGCGCTGGCGACGTCAAATGTAGGAAGTGGTCATAATATAATGTGACTTGTGTATAATTTTACACATTTCTGCTTGGTAATATAAATCTCAATTGGACTGTAAGTAAAATGTAGAAAAACACTGAAAATGTTATATGTGTATAAATGTCTGTTTTTAATTATTTATGGGCAAATTGATTAACACTATACTGTTGTTTTCAGAGGATACATGCAAAAATCAAGTATCCACTAAATGTAAGAAGTGGTAACCGCAGCAGATATTTGCAAAAGTACCTACCATACTGTAGGTTTCTAATGGAGCTGCTAAAAGGTAGGCTACGTTACAGCATAATTCCAGGAGAGGGTTTCGGTAATGACCTGTTTCCCATGCACAGTTGCTCACCATCTCCGAACCTGGAAGTTAGTTATTGTAGGGACTAGTTCCTGTATATGTTTTTTTAATACATTGCCCCATAATTAATTTTTTATTGTCTTGATATATGGTGATAAGAAATTATAATTATTGTGAGAAATTTCTGATCATAGATAAATCTGTCCCTGGTGATACAAAGGCACCATGTGCAACACATATAAAGTGAGTTCCATGTCCTGTAAGGCCTAGATTACTGTTAATCATGAACTCATTTTTTAAAATACACTGTTTGTACCAGGGGTATGTAACCTGTGGTAGTTTTTCTATACCTCCCAACTGTCCCAAATTCAGTGGGACAATCCCATTTTCCCAGGGGTGTCCCACAGTTAGGGGAACACACTGCTGCTCACCGTCGCTCTGCATAGCAGACCAGTGGGTAAGCAGTAGGTGAATAGTGTATGCGTACAGCGTATATTTACAGTGCAGGGAGAGCCTGGGATGCGTGCCCAGCATCTCAGAGACTGCTGGGCACGCCCCCTTAGTGATGGGAATGAGGGTGCTGCAAAGCTCCACCCTTGTTCCTTGAGGCTCCACCCCCTTGTAGATGTGGGCACACCTTCAGTGCGCCAAGGGTCCCAATCCACTACCCACCAATGTTGGGAGGTATGTTTTTACTGTTAGATTAGGGTATGTTAAAACTGTGGCAGTGCATGCGGGATGTGCAGTTCCACATGCAGCTGGAGGTTGCCTATCTCTGGTTTATGCTATACATGTTCTCTGTTTGGTTTAAGGTCAATAAAAGTGTCACTTTTCCAACAAACAAGTCAATAGCTAGATACATAAATCACTGTACTGTAGAGATTTGCAGTTAACATCTTTACTCTGCCTTAAGAGGCTTATTGCATAATCTCTCAAGCTACAATTGGGCAACACGACTATTCAAGTCAGTGAGAGTTTGGGGACTTTAAAGAATAATCCCTGAGACCTGTATTATTTTACAAGAACACATTGTGTATTTTCTTTTGCGTAAAAATGTTTTTGCAGCATATTTTGGGATAAGTTGCATTTTATTACATTTGATATATTCATATGCAACAGATGTGGTGGTCTGGTGATGACTATTCAAGTTCCGTTTTTGTTTCACCATTTTACAGAAAACAATTCTGGATATCTTTGTATACTATGTTTGTATTTTGGGTCCTTTTTAGCCTGTGGAAAGAGCTAGGATGACTACGTGTTATTACGTGTTATTCGTACTGCTGTGAACTACAGGTTAGGGAACACTTAAGACCAGTTGTCAGTAGCAACAGTTTGCAACATATTTTTCTCTTACATCCTAGACAATGCTGGGGTCCACATTAGTACCATAGGGGTATAGACGGGTCCACTAGGAGCCACTGGCACTTTAAGAGTTTGAGAATGTGGGCTGGCTCCTCAGCTTTGTGGAGCTCAAGGCGAAAGTTTACTTTGGGTGCCCCCATGTTTAAAATAGGGTCAACATATGCCGAAAGCTTCCAACAACAATATAGGGGCATGGCTTCATTGGGAAGGTGCATGGCCACAGAATAGTACCAATTCACATTACACCGCACAGTAGTGTCTGCTATTCAGATTACACCACACAATAGTACCCCTTATACACGTTATGCCACACAGTAGAGCCACTTATACATGTTAAGCCACACAGTAGAGCCCCTTATACACATTACACTATGGTTGAGCACTCTATACACATTACATCACAGTAGAGCCACTATGGAAGTAGCTGTATTTAACTATTTACTTGTTTAATAAAAAAAAAATACTATACTGTATATGCCCCAACTGACCTGACCTCACAACCCTCCAATTCCTCATTGAAAATAAAGCCCCAAATGTGACCGCCCCCCCCCACAGACCTGATAACCCCCCAATCTCGGAATGGGAATAATGACCCAAAATGTACCCCCCCAGATCTGATAATCTCCACATGCCTTAATGAAAATAATGCCCCAAATGTGACCCCCCCACACAGACCTGAAACTCACTCAAACTCTCAATGAAAATAATGCACCAAAATTGCCCCCCTGACTTGATAATCCCCCAATGTCTCAGTGAAAATAATACCCTAGAACTGCCATCCAAAACCTGATAATCCCACTAATTTTCAATGAAAATACTGTCTCAGAATTGCCTGGGAGGCAAGGAGAGATGTGCCCCAGCAGTCTGATTGGCAAAGAGAGCTGCACTGCAGCAGCCTGAGGGTCAGAAAGAGGTGCTGCAGCAGCCTGAGGGGCAGAACGAGGGGCTGCAGCAGTCTGAGGGGAAGAAAGAGGTGCTGCATCTTCTAATGCAGAGAGAGGTTCTGCAGCAGTAGCAGCTGGGGCAGAGAGAGGTGCTGCAGCTTCTAATGCAGAGAGAAGTGCTGCAGAAGTAGCTGGGGCAGAGAGAGGTGCAGCAGCAGTAATGTAGAGAGAAGTGCTGCTGCAGCCAGGGCAGAAAGAGATGCGGTAGCAGCCTGAGGGGCAGAGTAAGGTGCTGCAGCTTCTAATGCAGAAAGAGGTGCTGCAGCAGTAGCTGGGGCAGAGAGAGGTGCTGCAGCAGTAATGTAGAGAGAAGTGCTGCAGCAGTCGAGGCAGAAAGAGGTGATGCAGCAGCAGCTGGGGCAGAAAGAGAGAGGTGCTGCTTCACCAAAGCAGATAAAAATTCTGCAGCAGCCATGGCAGTAAGAGGTGCTACAGCAGCCAGGGAAAAGAGAGAGGTTCTACAGAAGGCGGGGCAGAAAGAGGTGCTGCAGTAGTTAGGTCAGAGAGAGCTGCTACATCATCTGAAGTAGACACATGTGCTGCAGCTTCCAGGAAAGAGAGTGGTGCTGCAGGACAGAAGTAACCCTGCTGCACAGCTACAAGCAGACAGTGAGACATATAGCGCCTAATTCAGACCTGATTGCTACTGTGCATTTTCGCACAGCGGGCGATCAGGTCTGAACTGCGCATGCACCAGTGCGCCGGTGCATGCAAGACAGCCGATGGCCATCTCAGCCCTGCGTTCGCTGGGTGGGAGGGGGCAGGCCGGCAGTGTTTGGCCACCATTTTAGGGGCGTGGTCTGGGCAACGCAGGCGTGCCCGGACCATGTGGGGGGGCGGGCCGTGGCAGCTGTGTGACACTCACACGGAGCCGCTGCGACCAAGACATCGACGGTTAGCTCCCTGCCAGCTTTTTGGAGCTGCGCTGGTAGGGAGCTACTCTTCAGGTACAAAAGAATCGCCGCTGTGTGGGCTGTCAGTGTCTCCTGCTGTCACCACTGGCCTGCCCTGTTCCCTACCTAGTCTCCGAGTATGATTCAGTGTGCGCTCCTTCTGCTTCTCCTCCTCCTGCTCTATGGTTGCCAGTAGGGAGAAGACGGGCGGCAGCGCGCCCCCTAACGTTTTCGGTGCCCGGAGCTTGCGCTCCACCGGAGCCACCCTCGCTACACCCTTGCTCCTACCAGAGAAAATGTGCCTGCAGGAGCCGGTCACAGCTAGGGGAGCTCTCCAGAGTTTCTCTAGTAAAAGTTTTTTTTTAGAGTTTATTATTTTACAGGGAGGCTGCTGGCAACAGCCTCCCTGCTTCGAGGGACTAAGGGGGGGGAGTAGTGTCCGCCCTGCGGGGTCTGAGCCACTATCTCCAGTGACAGGACACTGAGCTCCTGAGGGTGCTGATCGTTAGACGCTCCAGGCGACCGCTCACTCCCGCAGCATGCCGCCACCCCCTTACAGAGCCACAAGAATTCGGTGGCGAGTGAGTCACCGGCCCCCCTGGCAAGTGGGGAGCCGGTGTGAAGATGGCGGCAACAGGGTAGGGAGCACCGTACTAACTGCGCTCCGGGGATCAGTGGTACATAGTGCGGCACTGTGAGGGGCGTCCTAAGCCAGCGCCTATACCCTACACTGGTCAGCAATCCTGTCAGGGTCCCCGGATCGCTGCCAGCAGAAATCCTCCGGCCAGTATAAAATAATGAAGAGCGGGAAGCAGTGCCGTAACTAGACATTTTAGCGCTGTGTGCAAGAAACAGCATAAGCGCCCCCCCCATATACAATACATGGCCAGTGAGCGTCGTTGGTGCGCGCAAAAAAGGTAGAGTCCCCTTTTACACTTTACGGCAGGCAGAGTCCCCCTTTTTACACATTAAGGCAGACAGAGTCCCCCTTTTTACACATTACGGCAGGCAAAGTCCCCCTTTTCACACATTACGGCAGACAGAGTCCCCTTTTTACACATTACGGCAGACAGCGTTCACCTTTTACACATTATGGCAGGCAAAGTCCCCCTTTTTACACATTACGGCAGACAGCGTCCACCTTTTACACATTACGGCAGGCAAAGTCCCCCTCTTTGCACATTACGGCAGGCAAAGTCCCCCTCTTTGCACATTATGGCAGGCAAAGTCCCCCTTTTTACACATTACGGCAGAGTCCCCCTTTTTACACATTACGGCAGAGTCCCCCTTTTTACACATTAAAGCATCAGCCCCCCCCCCCATATACAATACATGGCCAGTGAGCGTCGTTGGTGCGCGCAAAAATGGTAGAGTCCCCTTTTACACTTTACGGCAGGCAGAGTCTCCCCTTTTACACTTTACGGCAGGCAGAGTCCCCCTTTTTACACTTTACGGCAGGCAGAGTCCCCCTTTTTACACATTAAGGCAGGCAGAGTCCCCCTTTTTACACATTACGGCAGGCAAAGCCCCCCTTTTTACACATTACGGCAGACAGCGTCCACCTTTTACACATTACGGCAGGCAAAGTCCCCCTTTTTACACATTACGGCAGGCAAAGTCCCCCTTTTTACACATTACGGCAGACAGCGTCCACCTTTTACACATTACGGCAGGCAAAGTCCCCCTTTTTACACATTACGGCAGGCAGAGTCCCCCTTTTTACACATTACAGCAGACAGCGTCCACCTTTTACACATTACGGCAGGCAAAGTCCCCCTTTTTACACATTACGGCAGACAGCGTCCACCTTTTACACATTACGGCAGGCAGAGTCCCCCTTTTTACACATTACTGCAGACAGCGTCCACCTTTTACACATTACGGCAGGCAAAGCCCCCCTTTTTACACATTACGGCAGACAGCGTCCACCTTTTACACATTACGACAGGCAAAGTCCCCCTTTTTGCACATTACGGCAGGCAAAGTCCCCCTTTTTACACATTACGGCAGGCAAAGTCCCCCTTTTTACACATTACGGCAGAGTCCCCCTTTTTACACATTAAAGCAGCAGAGTGGCACACTGAGGGAGAGCTAGGGAGAAAGCAGGTGAGAGGAACGCGGGGGGGGGAGGGCTAGAGAGAAAGCCAGTGAGAGGAACGCGGGGGAGGGCTACAGAGAGCAGGTGAGAGGAACGCGGGGGGAGGGCTTGGGATACAGGTGAGCAGAATATAGGAGGGAGAGCAAGTGAGAGGCACACCATGGAGGGGGGGATGGGGGGTTTGTAGTAAGTCCCTACCTTGTGGTGGTGTGCGCACCTCTGAATTCAACTCCTGGAGTGAGGAGTGCAGCGCTGACAAGCGCTGGTGCACGGTCCCTGCTCCATCCTTGTTTAACTCCCCAGCTCTTCCCCGGCTGCAGCTCCTAAAATCAGCCGTCGTCTGCAGCTCCCGAAAGCAGCCGTAAGTCGGCGGATGTCCCTGCCCTGTGCGCGCATGATGACGTCACGCACGGCGCAGCCGAGGGGAGAAGGGATTGGGGAAGACCAGAGCATGCTCAGCCTCCTCCCCCGTGACAGCTCATGCCGGATGATGCCTCCAGTCTTCCACTCCGTCCACATGTGGTAATGCTGGTGAGCGGAGCGGCGCAGCGCAGCCCAGTCTGGGGTGGAGGGGAGAAGGGGGATGCACCTGGGAGCACTGCGACGATGGCGGGCGGATCAGTGCCGTAACTAGCATAGGGGTGAGAGGTGCCTTGGCGGGTTGATAGTGTGGCGTGGCCCAGCGGGTGCCAGCGGAGATTTTTCCGTCTCACAGCGCATCGCGCTGTGTGCAAGGCACCTCTCGCCCATAGCTAGTTACGGCACTGGCGGGAAGCAGCACCATGTTCAGGGGGCGAAGCTTCTCCTCAGGGCAGCGCCATTTTCTTGCCTGCAGTTCCTGTACAACAGACGTTGACAGGGAGAGCTGTCCCTCCAAGCAACTCCAGCTATCCTGTGCGGTACCAGGTGGTTGTAGAAGGGGGGGGGGGAGGCTGTGTAAAGTCTGTGTAGTCTATTAAGGTACACAGACAGCGCTGGTAGTTTCATTAGTTCTAGCTCAAAAAGTGATGTGTGTGGGTTGGCTCCAATCTCTGTGTCTCTCTGTGGCATACTTGGGGGAAAACAGTGTCTGACATTTCCCAGTGTGTGTGCGTGTGTGCGTGTGTGTGTGCGTGTGTGTGTGTGTGTTTAATATCTCACATAGCCATGTCTAGAGACTCTGTGTCATATGCTGCAGAAGGTTGTTTCCTCTCAGGAGGGATCCATTCCATGTACACAGGATTGTAATGCTTTGTCTCAGATCCCTATTGTTGAACCTAAGTGGTTAACCTCTATCAAAGGAATGATCTCACAGAGCTCTACTAGGGTAGCTAATACTGAGACTGAAACTCAGGTGTTGAAGAAGTCTATGGCAGTTTGGTCAGGCGCTGTCCCTATTCCTGCAAAATCTCCTAGTATGTTCCCACAGAAACGTGCACATGCCCACATTATGCAAGATGCAGTGCCGTAACTACGTGTGTGCCAGGTGTGCCTGGCACACAGCGCAGTTGCACTGAGGGCGCAACGGCCAGCGGCTTGTAATGAGTAAATTTGACTCATTACAAGACGCCTGTGCCGGAGGAGAGGGAGCAGCGGAGGAGGAGGGAGGGGGAGCAGGGAGCCGAGCAGCGCTATGTAATTGGTAGCTGCGCCGCTGCAGCAGTCCCTCTCCTTCCGCATTGACTGGCCCGGCGCTGCTGTGAATGCTGGGATGCGCTTCCCTCATCCCAGTATTCACAGCGGCGGCGGCCAGCCAATGCTGAAGGAGAGGTACAGCTGCATGCGGCGCAGCTGGTAATTACAGTGCGCTGCTGCGGCTCCCTCCTCCCCCTCCCTCCTCCATCTCCCCTGCCACCCGGAGCTGCCAGCACCGAGGAGCCTGACTGCCTGAGAGATGGCAAGTATCATCTATCTATCTATCTATCTATCTATCTATCTATCTACCTAATGAGTAAAAGGGGGACTCTGTTTGCTGTAATGTGTAAAAAAGGGGACACAGTCTGCTGTAATGTGTAGAAAGGGGGACGCTGTCTGCCGTAATGTGTAAAAAAGGGGACGCTGCCTGCCGTAATGTGTAAAAAAGGGACGCTGTCTGTCGTAATGTGTAAAAAAGGGGGCGCTGTCTGCCGTAATGTGTAAAAAGGGGGACGCTGTCTGCCGTAATGTGCAAAAAAGGGGGCGCTGTCTGCCGTAATGTGTAAAAAGGGGATGCTGTCTGCCGTAATGTGTAAAAAGGGGACGCTGTCTGCCGTAATTTGTAAAAAGGGGACGCTGTCTGCCGTAATGTGTAAAAAGGGGGATGCAGTCTGTCGTAATGTGTAAAAAGGGGAACGCAGTCTGCCGTAATGTGTAAAAAGGGGACGCTGTCTGCTGTAATGTGTAAAAAGGGGACGCTGTCTGCCGTAATGTGTTAAAAGGGGGACTATCTGCCGTAATGTGTATAAAGCGGGACTATCTGCTGTAATGTGTAAAAAGGGGGACTATCTGCTGTAATGTGTAAAAAGGGGGATGCAGTCTGCCGTAATGTGTAAAAAGGGGACGCTGTCTGCTGTAATGTGTAAAAAGGGGGACTATCTGCCATAATGTGTAAAACGTGTGACGCAGTCTGCCGTAATGTGTAAAAAGGGGGCGCTGTCTGCCGTAATATGTAAAAAGGGGACGCTGTCTGCCGTAATGTGTAAAAAGGGGGACGCAGTCTGTCGTAATGCGTAAAAAGTGGACGCTGTCTGCCGTAATGTGTAAAAAGGCGAATCTGTCCTCTGTAATATGTAAGAGGAGCTGTACCTGGTGTAGTGGCGCTACTGTGCGGCGTAATTTGAATAATGGAGACTGCTATATGTAATGTGAATTGGTATTATTTTGTTGCCACACCCCTTCCCCATGAAGCCATGTCCCTATAATTTTTGCACGCTCCTACAGCGCCCACTGCCCCTTTTTTACATTGAGGGGGGCGCCGATACCCTATCTTGCAAACAGCGCTAAAATGTCTAGTTACGGCACTGGCAAGATGACACGGATACTGATTCTGATACTGCAGACGGTGATGAGGAGGTGCTGAGGGGGGCGGCATCCCTTGCTAAGGGGGTGCAGCTCATGATGGAGGCCATTAGAGATGTGTTAAATATTAATGACACCACACCTGAGCAGGTTGAGGAGGCTTACTTCACTGACAATAAGAAAGCCTCGCGTCAAAAGAATTAAACGCTATATTTGAAAAATCCTGGGAAAACCCGGAGAAAAAATTGTAGATCCCGAAAAGGGCTCTGGTTGCTTTTCCCCTCCCTGAGGAAGATAGGAAAAAAATGGGAAACCCCACCCATTGTGGACGGATCTGTCTCCAGACTGTCTAAAAGGTGGTTTTACCTGTCCCTGGATCTACTGCGATAAAATTTACACTACGCTCAAATACATTTACACTGCTTCAGGAGTGGCGTTAAGGCCCATTATTGCCGTTGCAGCGCTAACACAACTGGTACTGATATATACAAATTTATTAATTTAAAACAGACTGATATAATGTGTATCAATAAAATTCATATAAAAGATGAAAAAACGCTCATAGACCAATTCATGGATGTATACTAAATACGTCAGTAATGACCTTATTGAAACAGTCTACGGTCCATATAATAATAATTGGACGTGATAACTGATTTGTGCCAGGACCAATAGTCAATTACCCATCAAGTGTTCCAATGCGTGGATCCTGATCCGGGTCTTCACTTGTGGAAACGGATTCTGGTTCACAGTCCTTTTAAGTTGACACTTTCATGTCCAACGCGCTGTGTTCCATTGAAAGATGAATCCTGAAGAAATTGTTTGAAAGACCAAGGCTGGGATCGGGATCCTGGTTCACCAATTGCATACAGATGGGTATGTCCTGGATCTAAGGTCCAATAGAGCTGAGTTTGATTACATCCAATGGTCAAGAGCAGTGTTCCCTGACGCGTTTCGCCGCTCCTGGCAGCTTTCTCAGAGATTACCCAATTTCTTCAGGATTCATCTTTCAATGGAACACAGCGCGTTGGACATGAAAGTGTCAACTTAAAAGGACTGTGAACCAGAATCCGTTTCCACAAGTGAAGACCCGGATCAGGATCCACGCATTGGAACACTTGATGGGTAATTGACTATTGGTCCTGGCACAAATCAGTTATCACGTCCAATTATTATTATATGGACCGTAGACTGTTTCAATAAGGTCATTACTGACGTATTTAGTATACATCCATGAATTGGTCTATGAGCGTTTTTTCATCTTTTATATGAATTTTATTGATACACATTATATCAGTCTGTTTTAAATTAATAAATTTGTATATATCAGTACCAGTTGTGTTAGCGCTGTAATCCATTCCTTTTCTGTATACACTGTTTAGGAGATTGACTATCTCCAACCTACAGCAGCTAGGAGGAACCACTCATTTCTGCGCCTGTCCATTATATACTTGTTATATAATTTTTTCCCATTATTGCCGTTGCATGGATTTCTAAAGCCATAGTAAAGTGGTCAGGCACATTACTAGAGGATTTGGATACAATGGATAGAAGTGACATTGAATTGTTTTTACGTAACATATAGGATTCTGCGGGGTTCATGATGCTGACCACACGGATATCTTCCATGTCGGTCTCAGCCCGCAGGGGACTCTGGCTACTTCAATGGTCTGCATACGCGGAATCCAGGAGAAGTGTGGAGAACCTACCCTACACAGGTCAGGCTATATTTGGGGAAGCGTTGGATGTGTGGATTTCCACGGCAACCGCGGATAAGTCACCGTTCCTTCCCTCTGCTACACCTTCTGCAAAGAAACAATTTTCTTCAGCTGTTCCGCAGTCCTTTCGGACCGCTAAGGCAAAAAAGTTCAAGCCTCCTACCACTTTCTTTAGAAGTGGTCGGGCAAAATCCAAAAAGCCTGCTCCCGCAGGTTCTCAGGACCAGAGACCTGCTTCTGGTTCCTCAAAATCCTCAGCATAACGGTGGGCATTAAAGCCTGGAGGATGTGATGGTGGGTGTGAGATTCAGATGTTTCAGACACGTCTGGGTGTCGTCTGGCCTGGATCCCTGGGTACAGGATATTGTGTCCCAGGGGTACAGACTGGAGTTTCAAGAACTCCCGCCTCACCGATTCTTCAAATCAGGCTTGTCAGCTTTGCTGACAGACATGGCTTTCCTACAGGAAGCCATCCTAAAATTGGAAAAGTCAATAGGTCATTGTCCCAGTTCCACCTCATATGCAAAACAAGGGTTATTATTCAAACCTTTTCATGGTACCGAAACCGGATGGTTCGGTCAGACCAATTTTGAACTTGAAATCGTAGAACCCTTACCTGAGTGTGTTCAAATTCAAAATGGAGTCTCAGCAGTGATTGCAGGTCTGGAGGAGGGAGAGTTTCTGGTATCAATGGATATCAAGGATGCGTACCTCCACATTCCGATTTGGCCGCCTCACCAGGCTTATCTCAGATTGACACTATTAGACAGTCACTATCAATTCCAGGCACTGCCATTTGGCTTCTCCACAGCACCGAGGGTGTTTACCAAGGTGATGGCAGAGATGACGGTTCTCCTCCGCAGACAGGGGGTGAACATAATCCCATATCTGGACGATCTGCTGATAAAGGCATTGTCCAGGGAGAAGTTGTGGCAGTCCATTGGATGCAAGTCTCCGGGGCTGGGGCGCAGTCACTCAGGGGGAAACCTTCCAAGGACGGTGGTCAAGCCTGGAATCCAGTCTTCCAATAAACATTCTGGAACTAAGAGCCGGCTACAGCTGTCTTCTCCAAGCGTCCCATCTTCTGCGAGATCGAGCCATTCAAGTGCAGTCGGACAATGTAACGACAGTGGCTTACATAAACCGACAGGGCAGAACAAAGAGCAGAGCTGCAATGTCAGAGGTAACAAGAATCATCCTCTGGGCAGAAAAACACGCGTTGGCGCTGTCAGCAATCTTCATTCTGGGAGTAGACAACTGGGAAGCAGACTTCCTCAGCAGACAGGATCTCCATCCAGGAGAGTGGGGACTCCATCCGGAGGTGTTCGTGGAGGTAACAGATCTTTGGGGTGTACCTCAAATAGACATGATGGCCTCTCGTCTCAACAAGAAGCTTCAGTGGTATTGTTCCAGGTCGAGGGACCCTCAAGCCGTGGCGATGGATGCCTTAGTGACTTTGTGGGTGTTTCAGTCAGTGTACGTGTTTCCTCCACTTCCACTCATTCCAAGAGTTCTAAAACTCATAAGGACAAGAAGAGTTCAGGCAATCCTCATTGCTCCGGACTGGCCAAGAAGGGCTTGGTACGCAGATCTTCTGGATCTACTGCTAGAAGAGCCGAGGCCTCTTCCTCTTCGGGAGGACCTGCTGCAGCAGGGGCCATTCACCTATGAAGACTTACTGCGGCTACGTTTGACGACATGGAGGTTGAACACCAGATATTAGCTCGGAAGGACATTCCGAACAAGGTTATTCCTACCCTAATACAGGCTAGGAAAGGAGTAACATCTAAACATTACCATCGTATTAAAAAAAAATATGTATCTTGGTGTGATTCCAAGAAGTTTCCTACGGTGGAGTTTCAACTGGGACGGTTTCTCCTCTTCCTGCAAGCAGGTGTGGATATGAGCCTGAGGTTGGGATCCGTAAAGGTCCAGATTTCGGCCCTATCCATTTTCTTCCAGAAACAGTTGGCTTCTGAAAGGGGTTCTGCACATCCAGCCTCCCTTTGTGCCACCTACGGCACCCTGGGATCTTAACATGGTGCTACAGTTCCTCCAATCGGATTGGTTCGAGCCTCTACCGGAGGTTGAGGTCAAATTTTTCACCTGGAAGGCTGTCACTTTGTTGGCCTTGGCTTCTGCTAGACGTGTGTTGGAGTTTGGGGCTTTGTCTTGTAAGAGCTCCTACTTGATCTTCCATGAAGATAGAGCTGAGGTCCCGACACATCAGCAGTTCCTTCCGAAGGTTGTGTCGGCATTTCATATCAACCAACCTATTGTGGTGCCAGTTGCTACTGACTCCTCAATTTCATCAAAGTCTTTGGATGTTGTAAGGGCTCTGAAAATTTATGTGAAGAAGACTGCTTGTCACAGAAAATCGGACTCTCTGTTTGTCCTGTATGAGCCCAAGAAACTTGGGTGTCCTGCTTCTAAGCAGACGATCTCTCGCTGGATCAGGTTCACTATCCAGCATGCGTATTCTATGGCAGGTTTGCCGTGTCCTACATTTGTTAAGTCCCACTCTACTCGTAAGGTGCGTTCTTCCTGGGCGGGTGCCCGGGGTGTCTCGGTTTTACAGCTTTGCCAAGCGGCTACTTGGTCTGGGTTGAACATGTTTGCAAAGTTCTACAAGTTCGATACTTTGGCCGCTGAGGACCTGAAGTTTGGTCAATCAGTTCTACAGGAGCCTCCGCGCTCTCCCTCCCGTTCTGGGAGCTTTGGTACATCCCCATGGTACTAATGTGGACCCCAGCATCCTCTAGGACATAAGAGAAAATAGGATTTTAATTACCTACTGGTAAATCCTTTTCTTGTAGTCTGTAGAGGATGCTGGGCGCCCGCCCAGCGCTTCGTGATCCTGCAGTGGTTTCTTAGTTCAGTACTGCTTAGTTCTTGGTTAAGTACTGTTTTGTTACTTGGTTAAGTAATATTGTTCAGCCGTTGCTGATGTTTCAAGCTGGTTAGCTTGGTTTGCCTTGTGTGTGAGCTGGTGTGAATCTCGCCACTATCTGTGTAAAATCCTTCTCTCGAAGTTGACGGTCTCCTCGGGCACAGTTTCTAGACTTAGTCTGGTAGGAGGGGCATAGAGGGAGGAGCCAGCCCACACTCTCAAAATCTTAAAGTGCCAGTGACTCCTAGTGGACCCGTCTATAACACTATGGTACTAGTGTGGACCCAGCATCCTCTATGGACTACGAGGAAAGGATTTACAGGTAGGTAATTAAAATGCAATTTTTTTCACCTCTAGTTAAACTTTTATATATACAGTATACCTTCATTAGCAGTGCTCCTGTAAGTTGTCAGGCACTAAAGGCAAGTATTGTAAACTTTGTTATGCTCCCAAACAGTAATCCACCGCTGCTGCAGATTGTACAGAGAACGGAGGACATTTCATATGTCCATGGTGACATAAAATTCTGAGTAGTATACTGAATGAAGAAGCAAGGTCAGTGTTACTATGGTTACCGCCTGACCTATGGGGTTGCTGAGTGATCGGGCGATGGGAGAGGCTTAGCATTTATGAGGGGAGGATTAAGTTCTCCCTCTTTTCCTCAGGAAAATTGAACAGTGAAGTGCTGTATGTTTGTGTTGTTCTGAACTGTTTATAATTGTGAATTTGTATTTTCTTTTCAATTTCCTTTCATTCTTTCATTTCATTTCATCCTCTCTCTATTTTTCTCTCCCTTTTTTCTCTAATCTTTCCTTTATCTAAGCTATTCTTTCCTTTAACATGCCGATTCCTAGTCGTGCTGCGGGTCCCCCTATCTGTCTTATTGAAGGCGGTGGAATGGGTCCCGCGGAGTCAGTGTCAGGAGGGGGACAGGGCATTACGATACAGGGAAGACGCCGGGGTATAGTGAATGTGGGTGGTAGTACCGCCGGCAGGTGTCGGGCTCGGCCTTCGGAGAGAGTTGTAGTGGGCAGAGCTGCATCACACAGAGGCCGGGTGACCAGCAGGTCTGTGACATACGTTGGTGGCAGACATAGTCGTGTTAGTGCTACTGCCTTGGAAGCACAAACGGAAGGTACAATGTCTAGGAGCATTGGCGCCTTGGTGTAATCACGGAGTGGTGTGATGCGCAGAGCGGTAACATCGAGATGTGTAACCTCAGGATTGCATTTTCCGGAGGTTTGTCGCAGTTGCCCCGTGGGCCCGCGGGGGACCGTGTCGGACAGAGGCATTTGTGTCAGAACCAGACTTTTTGGAGGTGAGCAGTCTGGAAGGGAAGCTAGGGGAGCATGAAAACAATTAGCGGTGCAAGGATTGGGAGCACCTAATGGGGTCGGTAGCAGGGAAAGGGCCAGTTTATGGGGTGGCAATGGAAGTTCAAGGGGAGTTGGTCAGCGCGCAGGCACTTCAGGCCTCCCTAATGCTGGCATTAAACAGAGAGTTGAGCCTGTTAACTTGAGTGTGAGGGGCAGAGCTGTGGTGTCTGAAGGAACACAAGGCAGGCTCACGGTCCCTGGGTGGTCATATGCAAATGCAGTGCATTCAGGGCGCCATGACCTGGCGGGAGAGCGCAGGGATGCTTGCTGGAATTCATCAGAGGTGGCATCCATATGCAGCTCGGTGATCTCAGCACTTGTTCCTGTTCTCACTGTCGGTCACGCAGAGTGGGAGGCGGGGGCAGAAGTCCACCAGGTTTAATGAGGATAGTTTAACTGGGGCAGCGGCTGCTGGTTCACGCGCCAGAGTACGCAGGGAAAGGGATGGTCATCAGATACTTGATGAGTGTCTAGTGGATGTTTCCACTTGTATTTCTTCTGCAGAGTCTTTGGTTGTCCCCAAGCTGCAGGATGATTCAGGGGAATCTGCGGCTGTGGTCGAATCCGCTCAGGACAATGGCGGAAAGGTGTGATGGTGAGTCTGGTTTTGACCTTGAGGCGCGTCAGAAGGGTGCGGAAGCCAGCTCTTTGAATAAGTCAGTGGTTGCAGAGAAATCATGCAAGCAAAAAGCCGCAGATAAGCGCAAGCGTAGGCGCAGGCATAGGAAGGAGAGTGGTTCATCCACATCTTCTTTGGAGACCTCAGATTCGGAGGATAGTGATTGCAGTGGTTGTAAGAGAAAACATAAAAGGAAGCTAATACGGCTGTTTTAAGAGGTATCTGACCCAGAATTAGGGATCGCATACGCAACGGCAGATATGTTAATATGTTTTAATTAATGAGCAAAGCGAAGAAAGCATTAGCGGCAGCCAGAAAGAAATTAGGTATAGGTGAGGAGGCATATAAATCATATTCAAATTTGCAAAAAGTTATGCTGGTCTTTGCAGCTTGTTATTTGGAGACTAGACCACAAGAGCATTTGAATGTAATCAAACACATGTATTTGTTGCATGAATTAGCAAGATCGGGGCATGGGCAAGTTTGGAGGATTTATGATGAGGATTTTTGTAGGAAGCAGCATGGTAGAGCTGTGATGGATTTCGGTAAAAAAGATGTTGAAATTTTTGTAGACGTTACACAACCACAGAAGAGTGGTTCTGAAGTGTTTAGTGAAAAACATGGTGGTAACAGTAGTAGATGGACGTTGGGGAAGAATAGTCAAGGTATGTGCTATGCTTTCAATAATGGGCAATGTACCCTAGAGTCTAGGTGTCGTTTTCGGCATGTTTGTATCCGCTGTGGGGGTCACATCCCATTAGAGACTGCACGCGGCCCTTAGGTAGTAGAGGAGGTTTTAACAGACAGCAGAACCGTGCCCCCGTGGTTGCCAGTGCTAAGTAGGACTCCAACTCCAGTGAGATTGGATAAATTGTCCTATTGGTTAGATTTTTACCCAAACAGGGAAGACGCTGATTTGTTAAGGTTGGGTTTTTCCAGGGGCTTCCCTTTGCCTATTGAGGGCCAAGTTTTTTCTGGTATGGTTCAAAATCTGTGCTCGGCTGAGCAGTTTCCAGAAATTTTGAAAGAAAAATTGGACAAAGAAGTTTCTCTAACGTCCTAGTGGATGCTGGGGACTCGTAAGGACCATGGGGAATAGACGGGCTCCGCAGGAGACAGAGCACTCTAAGAAAGAATTAGGACTACTGGTGTGCGCTGGCTCCTCCCTCTATGCCCCTCCTCCAGACCTCAGTTAGAATCTGTGCCCGGACGGAGCTGGGTGCTACTTAGTGAGCTCTCCTGAGCTTGCTAATAAGAAAGTATTTTAGTTAGGTTTTTTATTTTCAGAGAGCTTCTGCTGGCAACAGACTCTCTGCTACGTGGGACTGAGGGGAGAGAAGCAAACCTACTAACTGCGGGTAGGATCCGCTTCTTAGGCTACTGGACACCATTAGCTCCAGAGGGATCGAACACAGGAACTTAACCTTGGTCGTCCGTTCCCGGAGCCGCGCCGCCGTCCCCCTTGCAGAGCCAGAAGACAGAAGCCGGCGGGTGAAGCAAGAAGACGTCAAAATCGGCGGCAGAAGACTCCTGTCTTCATATGAGGTAGCGCACAGCACTGCAGCTGTGCGCCATTGCTCCCACACTAACCCACACACTCCGGTCACTGTAGGGTGCAGGGCGCAGGGGGGGCACCCTGGGCAGCAATTGAGTACCTCCTGGCAAAATAGGGCATATATACAGCTGGGCACTGTAATATGCATGAGCCCCCGCCATTATTTTTACACAAAATCGTGGGACAGAAGCCCGCCGCTGATGGGGCGGGGCTTCTTCCTCAGCACCCACCAGCGCCATTTTCTCTCCACAGCTCCGCTGAGAGGAAGCTCCCCAGACTCTCCCCTGCAGAAGCACGATAGAAGAGGGTGAAAAAGAGAGAGGGGGGGGGCACATAAATTTGGCGTAAAAACAATGTATACAGCAGCTACTGGGTTAACATTAAGTTACTGTGTTATTCCTGGGTTAATAGCGCTGGGGTGTGTGCTGGCATACTCTCTCTCTGTCTCTCCAAAGGGCCTTGTGGGGGAACTGTCTTCAAATAGAGCATCCCCTGTGTGTGTGGTGTGTCGGTACGTGTGTGTCGACATGTCTGAGGTAAAAGGCTCCCCTAAGGAGGAGATGGAGCTAATATGTGTGTGAGAGGGTGTCTCCATCGACAACGCCGACACCTGTTTGGATATGTGTAAGTGCTAAGGTGAATTTATTGCACAAAAGATAGAGAACAGACAGGAGATCTACACATGTCTGTCCCTATGGCGCAGAGACCTTCAGAGTCTCACAATGCTCACTATCCAAAATAATAGACACTGATATCGACACGGAGTTTGACTCCTGTGTCGACTACGATAATGCAAAGTTACAGCCA
Source organism: Pseudophryne corroboree (assembly GCF_028390025.1). Classification (NCBI taxonomy): domain Eukaryota; kingdom Metazoa; phylum Chordata; class Amphibia; order Anura; family Myobatrachidae; genus Pseudophryne; species Pseudophryne corroboree. Next base: position 750,044,013 of record NC_086447.1, read on the forward strand.
AAGTGGCAGAAAAGTATTCAATATATGATTATTGTAATAAAGATGATTTGCATATCACTGATGACTCATCTGTCCCTGACACAAGGGTACACATGTTTAAGGGGAAGAAAGCTGAGGTAAATTTCTCTCCTCTCATGAGGAAAAAGAGCGGGAATCTCCAGACAAGAGACTGCAGCTTCCCACAAAGAATTCTCAGGCAGTATCCTTTCCCCACTAGGGCCAGGATGTGATGGGAATCTTCCCCTAGGGTGTCACGTTTGCCCAAAGGGTAGCCCTAGCTATTCTCAGGGATCCTGCAGATAGCATGCACATTGTGATACACTACTCAGACCGGCGATTGTGTCCGCATGGGTTTATAGCGCTGTGGCGGCGTGGACAGGTACCTTATCAGCAGAAATTGAGACCCTAGTACTATATATATATATATATATATATATATATATATATATATATATGTATATATAGACTAAAGAAGCTGTCTTAAGAGATATATATCATAAAACATGCCCAAAGAGACATGAGTATACTGGGTCCTAGAGGCAAAGCTATGTCGATTTCTGCTTGACGTGTCCTGTAGAATATGCAGTGGACAGATGATGCCAACTTAAGTGGCATATGGAAGGCTGAGGATTATGTGGAGAAGGGTTCTCGGACCTGGTCTCCACAGCTATAGCTGGTGATTCTGATATTTTGCCTTATATTCCTGCACAGCCTAGGAAAGCACGTCATTATCAAATGCAGCCTTTCAAACAAAGAAACAAGAAAGTCCGAGGTGCGTCCTTTCTTGCCAGAGGCGGAGGCAGAGGAAGCCAGCTGCACAACACAGCTAGTTCCCAGGAACAAAAGTCCTCCCCGGCCTCTACGAAAATCCACCGCATGTCGCTGGGGCTCCATAGGCGGAGCTAGACCCGGTGGGGGCACACTTTCGTAAGTTCAGCCACAAGGGGGTTCACTCCCGGTTAGATCCCTGGGCAATAGATATTGTGTCTCAGGGATACAAGCTGGACTTTGAAAAAAAAAAAAGATGCCTCCTCACTGACGGCCCTGCCGGCTTCCCCCCACGAGAGGGAAACAGGGTTAACTACAATTCACAAATTGTATCTTCAACAGGTGGTGGTCAAGTTTCCTCTCCTTTAACAATTATTCGACCATGTTGTAGTCCCGAAACCAGATGGTTCGGTCAGACCCATATTGAATTTAAAATCCCTGAACATATACTTGAAAAGTTCAAGTTCAAGATGGAATCGCTCAGAGCGATCATCGCAAGGGAGGGGGACTTTATGGTGTCTCTGGACATAAAGGATGCTTACCTTCATGTCCCCGTTTATCCACCTCATCAGGAGTACCTCCGATTTGTGGTACAGGATTGTCATTACCAATCCAGACGTTGCCGTTTGTCCACGGCACTGAGAATATTTACCAAGGTAATGGCAGTAATGCTGGTGCTCCTGCAAATGCAAGGAGTCACCATTATCCCATACTTGGACGATCTCCTCATAATGGCGAGGTCCAGAGAGCAGTTGCTGAGTAGTGTAGCACGCTCTCGGGAAGTGTTACAACATCACGGCTGGATTCTGAATATTCCAAAGTCGCAGCTGATTCCTACGACGAGTCTGCCCTTCCAGGGCATGATTCTGGACATAGACCAGAAGAAGGTTCTTCTCCCGACGGAGAAGGCTCAGGAACTCATGACACTGGTCAGAGACCTCTTAAAACCAAGATAGGTGTCGGTGCATCACTGCACGAGAGTCCTGGGAAAGATGGTGGCGTCATACGAGGCCATTCCCTGCGGCAGGTTCCATGCGAGGACCTTTTCAATGGGATCTGTTGGACAAGTGGTCCGGATCGCATCTACAGATGCATCGGCTGATCACCCTATTCCCCAGGGCCAGGGTGTCTCTTCTGTGGTGGCTGCAGAGTACTCACCTTCTCGAGGGCCGCAGGTTCGGCATTCAGGACTGGGTCCTGGTGACCATGGATGCAAGCCTCCGAGGGTGGGGGGCAGTCACTCAGGGAAGTAGTTTCCAAGGGCTGTGGTCAAGTCAGGAGACTTGCCTTCACATCAATATCCTGGAACTAAGGGCCATATACAACGCCCTAAGTCAAGCGGAGACCCTGCTTCGCAACCAATCGGTGCTGATTCAATCAGACAACATCACAGCAGTGGCTCATGTAAACCACCAGGGCGGCACAAGGAGCAGGGTGGCGATGGCGGAAGCCACCAGAATTCTTCGCTGGGCGGAGAATCACGTACGAGCACTGTCAGCAGTGTTCATTCCGGGGGTGGACAACTGGGAAGCAGACTTCCTCAGCAGGCACGACCTCCACCCGGGAGAGTGGGGACTTCATCAAGAAGTCTTCGCGCAGATTGTAGGTCGGTGGGAACTGCCACAGGTGGACATGATGGCATCCCGCCTTAACAAAAAGCTACAGAGGTATTGCGCCAGGTCAAGAGACCCTCAGGCGATGGCTGTAGACGCACTGGGGACACCGTGGATGTTCCAGTCGGTTTATGTGTTTCCTCCTCTTCTTCTCATATCCAAGGTGCTGAGAATCATAAGGGAAAGAGGAGTGAGAACAATACTCATTGTTCCGGATTGGCCAAGAAGGACTTGGTATCTAGAGCTGCAAGAAATGCTCACAGAGAACCCATGGCCTCTGCCTCTAGGGCAGGATCTGTTGCAGCAGGGACCTTGTCTGTTCCAAGACTTACCGCAGCTGCGTTTGACGGCATGGCGGTTGAACGCCGGATCCTAGTAGAAAAAAGGGATTCCGGATGAGGTTATTCCTACGCTGATCAAGGCTAGGAAGGACGTGACGGCTAAACATTATCACCATATACGGCGAAAATATGTTGCTTGGTGTGAGGCCAGGAATGCCTCTACGGAGGAATTCCAGCTGGGCTGTTTCCTAAACTTCCTACAGTCGGGAGTGACTTTGGGCCTAAAATTGGGGTCCATTAAGGTCCAGATTTCGGCCCTATCCATTTTCTTTCAAAAAGAACTAGCTTCTCTACCTGAAGTTCAGACGTCTGTAAAGGGAGTGCTGCATATTCAGCCCCCGTTTGTGCCAGTGGCACCTTGGGATCTTTACGTGGTGTTGAGTTTCCTGAAATCACACTGGTTTGAGCCGCTTAAAACCGTGGAGTTAAAATATCTCACGTGGAAGGTGGTCATGATATTAGCCTTGGCTTCGGCTAGGCGTGTGTCAAAATTGGTATAAAAGCCCCTATTTGGTTTCCATATGGACAGGGCAGAATTGCGGACTCATGTGGTGTCATCTTTCATAGGAACCAACCTATTGTGGTGCCTGTGGCTACTCGTGACTTGGAGGATTCCGAGTTACTGGATGTAGTCAGGGCTTTGAAGGTTTATGTAGCCAGAACGGCTAGAGTCAGGAAAACTGAGTCGCTATTTATCCTGTATGCATCCAAAAAGCTGGGTGCTCCTGCTTCAAAGCAAACTATTGCTCGCTGGATCTGTAACTCGATCCAGCAGGCTCATTCTGCGGCTGGATTGCTGCTTCCAAAATCAGTAAAGGCCCACTCCACAAGGAAGGTGGGCTCTTCTTGGGCGGCTGCCCAAGGGGTCTCGGCATTACAGCTTTGCCGAGCGGCTACTTGGTCAGGTTCAAACACCTATGCAAAGTTCTATAAGTTTGATACCCTGGCTGAGGAGGACCTTGTGTGCTCATTCGGTGCTGCTGAGTCATCCGCACTCTCCCGCCCGTTTGGGAGCTTTGGTATAATCCCCATGGTCCTTACGGAGTCCCCAGCATCCACTAGGACGTTAGAGGAAATAAGATTTTACTTACCGATAAATCTTTTTCTCGTAGTCCGTAGTGGATGCTGGGCGCCCGTCCCAAGTGCGGACTTCTTCTGCAATACTTGTATATAGTTATTGCTTAAATAAGGGTTATGTTATGGTTGCATCAGGTTTTTCTGATGCTCTGTTTTTGTTCATACTGTTGACTGGGTATGTTATCACAGGTTATACGGTGTGATTGGTGTGGCTGGTATGAGTCTTACCCTGGATTCCAAAATCCTTTCCTTGTAATGTCAGCTCTTCCGGGCACAGTTTCCTTAACTGAGGTCTGGAGGAGGGGCATAGAGGGAGGAGCCAGTGCACACCAGTAGTCCTAATTCTTTCTTAGAGTGCCCTGTCTCCTGCGGAGCCCGTCTATTCCCCATGGTCCTTACGGAGTCCCCAGCATCCACTACGGACTACGAGAAATAGATTTATCGGTAAGTAAAATCTTATTTTCTTTGGGTAGAATGGTAGGGCCTTTTAGTTTGCCTCCAGTGTCAGGCTTGATTTTGTCCTCGTTGGGTGTTGTTCCTAAGAAGACTCCTGGAAAGTTTAGGTTAATTCAGCATTTGTCATGTCCAAGGGGGTCAGTTAATGATGCCATTCCAGAAGTTTTGACCATGGTAGTTTAGCAATCTTTCGAAGAGGCGCTGACAAAGGTTAGGTCATTTGGAAAAGGAGCTTTGATGAGTAGAATTGACATTGAGTCGGTTTTCCGTCTGTTGCCCATTGATCCGGAATTTTTTCGCTATTTGGGTTTTCGCCTATCGGATGGTTTCTATGTGGATAAATGTCTCCCTATGGGTTGTTCTATATCTTGTTCATATTTTGAAAAGTTTAGTTGTTTCTTGCATTGGTGTATTTCAGAATATTCAGGCGAGTCAGGAATTGTTCATTATTTAGATGATTTTTTGTTCATGGGCCCGGCTGATTCCGATATTTGTGGTAATATTTTAGTGAATGAATTGTCATTGTTTGCTGTTTTGGGGGTTCCGGTAGCTGATGATAAGACGGTTGGCCCCATATCGGTGTTGACCTTCTTAGGTATTGAAATCGAAACGATCAAGGGTTGCTGTCGTTTACCCAGGGAAAAAGTAGAAAAGTTGAGACAGGAGATAATGGTGGCTTTGGCTAATGGCAAGGTGACGTTGAAACAGGCTCAATCTTTATTGGAGTTGCTTAATTTTGCTTGCAGAGTTATCCCAATGGGTAAGGTCTTTAGCAGGAAGTTAGAAAGAGCGACAGCTGGTGTGAAGAGGCCAAGTCATTTTATACGTTTATCTAAAGAAATTCGTAGTGATTTGCATAACTGGGAAGAGTTTTTGGCAGATTTCAATGGTGTTCGCATTTGGCAGACTGAACCCAGATCTAATGTTGAGTTGCAGTTATTCACTGATGCGTCTGTTTCTTTGGGTTTTGGGGCTTACCTGGAGGGCAAGTGGTGTGCATCCCTTTTGCCCAAAGCTTAGTTTGATGAAGGCCTAACAGGGAATTTGCTGTTTTCAGAGTTATTTCCAATCATGGTTGCGTTGGAGTTATGGCACGAGGTTTTGGCTAATGTTTCAGTTTTTTGGTGCAATAATTTGGGGGTGGTTCAGGCGATTAACAGTCAAAAAGCGGCTGGTCTACCTGTTTTGCGTTTGTTGGGCCAGATTGTCTTGCGTTGTTTACAGTGAAATATTAATTTTTGCGCTAAGCATGTCCCAGGCATTCAAAATGGTGTGGCAGATGCTCTATCACATTTCGAGTGGCACATGTTCTGGGTGTTAGCGCCGGATGCAAATGTATCTTGTGACCCTTGCCCGTCTTATGCCTGGCAGGTGATACGCCCGGATTGGAGGGCCTAGCACTAAGGTCTTTGGCGCCTTCCACTCTTCGGGTGTATAGAGCAGCAATCAGAGAGTGGGAGAGATCAGTCTGCATAGGTCAAGACAAAGGTAAGAGCAATTATTCCACGTTGTTGGATTATGTTGGGGGAATGTTTTAGCAAAGGCAAGTCAAGAGGGTTTGTAGTATGCTTACTGTCTGTTCTATCTTATTTCTTGAGACTTGAAGACTGGCATGATTTCACTGAATCTTTCTTTTTAGCAAGAGTTTTAAAAGGGTTGGCGCGAGTGATGCCCCCTGTAAAGGATGCACGCAGACCAATAACCATTTCAATGTTGCGGCGAATGGCGGTCGTATTACAAGAGGTCTGTGTGTCAGATTACGAAGCACTTTTATTTAGATTGTGTTTTGTTATGGCCTTCTTTGAGACTTAGGGTCAGCAAATTGGTGGCAGCATCAAAAAGAGCAAAGTCACCTATGCTTCTGGAGCATGGGTCGCTGGAAGGGGGTTGCTTATGGTGCAAAGTACAGCATTCCAGAACTAATCAATTAGGTAAAGGGTGTTGGGTGACATTGAGGAGCTTTGAGGAAATTGACATTTGCCCAGTGTCACTGGCAAAGGAATATGTGAGGGCAAGGGCTGATGAGCCAGGTCCATGGTTGCAGCATGTGGATGGTGTGCCGGTTACTCAATTCCAATTCCGATGGGCTATGGAACGTTGCATTTGCACAATGGGTTTGCCAATATCGAAATAAGGTACCCATTCATTTCGGATAGGTGCGGTGACATCAGCGGCTGCAGAGGGCCGTTCGAGCGAGCAAATTAGAGTTCTTGGTAAGTGGAAGTCTGATGTATTTCGGAAATATATCAGGTTTTGACCATTGGTAACTAAATCAGACTTGAGGATTCAGCCACTCGCCATATTTGGGGGAATTTTTTATCCTGTCAAGTACCTTAAGCCAAGGGGTTTACACCCGCTTGACAGGTGTGTTTTTCGCATCTTGTCAAGTCTGATTATTCATATCCCTCTTCCCATCCTAACCATACCTTTTTAAATATATCATCTTAGAGTCCAAATTAAAAATTGGTTAATTTTTAAAAGCACCATATTAGAAAAGTTATAATGGGATTAGTTGGGGATTTTTGTCTATGAAGTAAGGTTGCTTTTAGGGTATTTCTTTGTGCTGGTGGTATGAAGGTTGTGAATATTGTTTTTATATTTTTCATATTGACGTGTGGATGAGTGTCCGGTATGGATTGTGGGGCACTCGTATGTCTTTCACGGTGAAAGATCAGGGTTGGAGTGCCTACAGTCCCTTGAAGCATAGCTGATCAGGTGGATCGGCGTGAGGGACTTACGTTGGGAGCAAGTCATGCCCCTGTTTTGGCAACAGCTTCAGAGGTTGGGATTCCCGTTGAGAGTGGTGTTCCATGCTGGGGGAAATTACTTGACCAAGAGGTTGGGTCTTGACCTCCGGAAAACCATGGTTAGAGACCTAGTTAGCCTACAGAATAGGTTACCCGTCCTAAGCGTGGGATGGTCTGACATCGAGTGAGAACTGGGGGTTTGTGGCCCTGCATCCCTCCATTCCGGTTTCTACCCCTCCGGTTTACATGGCCAGTGGTGTCCATTTAAATTTGAAGGGCATGGGAATTTTCCTGGAGGACTTGTTGTCCTCTGTATATAGTTGGGAGTTTAGCAGTTAGGTGGAATGAGTTTTAGGAAAGGGATTAAGTGGAGTTGTTAAGGTTTGAGGTATAGTGGCGGGGTTTCGTTGAAACTGTGGCGGTTTGGGATGGCCTGAAATTGTGGCTGTAGTTAAAAAGGGTTTATAGGTGCTCAAGAGATGAGAAGGTGGTGGAGTTTGATACATTATGGGGCCAAAGTACCATCAGACAAGATGGGCGTCTGTCTCCGGTGGAGTGCTTAGACACCTGAGCACCTTTTGGTTTGGAGTTGGGGAATACCTTGAGTGGAGAGTTGGCCACGGTATCCCTGGTAAAGATTCATCAACACAAGGGGTGTCAAATGGCTCCATATTGCCCCTTGTGATGCGATGGAGGCAGGGCTGAATTTGGTCCCTGGCCTCTTCTTGTGTTTTGTAATTTAGAAGTGGTTTTGGACAGCCACAATAAAAGGGGGTAAAGTTTATAATAAATAGGGACTTGATTTAAATAAGCCGTCCCTCCTTGCCACCATACCATTTTTTCTAATAAAGCTGTCCATTTTATTTAGAAAAAATTATTTCAGTTGTTGGTGTCAGTTATTTCATTAGAGTTTGTTTGGTGTATGCGTATGAATGTAGGATAGTCTACGATAGACATTTTAATATCGGGTGGACAAACTCCGGCCCTTAGACTTAGTCAGACCATGTTTTACCCTCAGTTGCCTCCCATCGATGATGAAAACAATCACCATCAACCATGGATAATGGCTAACCATTGATGGTCGATGGCTACCCCAACTGCAAATGCTTTGGAACTATACATTACAGCATACCCTGACAAAGTTTTACCATGCCCCAACAGCAAAACTGCGGCAGTGAATGCTGGTATGTGTAGTTCAACAGAATCTGGAGTGCCACGCGTTGCCTACCCCTGGTATATAAGAAATGTTACATGTTAACATTTAGCAAAAACTTGTCAAAGCCATCACACTTTCTGATATTCTGGCTACAAAAGAAGATAATAAGTACAGTTAACTGCATTCTGAGATAAATGTATTATTTCTGGTCATCATAAATAATATAATCCAGACATAGGTGCATGCATAAACTGCTGAAGGCCAGATACACACTGGTGTAGAATGTATAAGTGAAAACGCATGTCAAGCATTTGTATATGAAAAGCAGAACTGTAACTAGACATTTTGGTGCCCTGTGCCAGAAAGGGGATTTGGTGCCCCCCTCTCATTACTAAAATGGGCGCACAGCAAAAATATAGGGGTATGGCTTCATAGGGAAGTGGCGTGGTCACAAAATAATACCAACTATGTTCAGGACTAATCAACAATTACCAGAAACGTTTACATGCAGTTAATGCTGCACAACAGGGTCATACCAGATACTGGTATCATATTTTTGCCGCTCACAGATATGTGATACTGGATTATTTTCCACAATAAAAACATGAACAGGTCTAATTCTGCAGCAGGGTACACTGGTATTCCACAGGAAATAACATCGGGGGGTGTAGAGTTGGATCTTGATCCGAGGCACCAACAGGCTAATGCTTTGACTGTTCTCAGGATGCACTGCACCGCCTCCTCTATAGCCCCGCCTCCAGGCACCAGTTTGTAAGTTGGTGCCTGCAGGTCACTAACGGGGAGGTGGGGGGCTGCGCTAGATGCTGTACAGACAGCACAGGCACTAGATGCTATGTATGTCATGCTGACATTCACCTACCCCAGCGGCACTGCATACTCCTGCGCCCTGGTACTTGCAGCGGAGGTGCTCCAGTCATCAGGCACACATCACCGCTGCTGCTCTCCTGGATCGCGTGGCCGCACGATAGGGAGGAGGTAAGAGGGTTCCTCAGGTGGTCGCGGCCCCAGGAGATGGACCACGCCGCTGGCGTTAACACTGTGGCCATGCAGGGACCCCACTATATCTGACAGGGCAGGGAGCACAGGTCGGATTTACTAAAATCCGTTTACTATAGGCTCCATAGTACCCGGTGGTGAAGTCCAGCAGAGGGGATAAGGCGCTGACCTGTAGCCCCTCTCCCAGCTCCAGTCACCATCTACAGCAGGTGTTCCCGCCCTGGAGTTGCATCTCTCTCCCTCCTGGCTGGGACTGCTGGGCACTGTCTCCTCTGCATAGGTGTGCGCAGGGGGGAGGCCTGGTGCGCACAGGCACCCCCTAATGTCTGGCACCCCGATCTCGCATGCCTGATGCAGCGATCGCCAAGCAGGCTGATTACTGTCCCCTCTGCGCTGCACCTTGTCAGGACTGCATTACTGACCGGACGCCTGGGTTAATCAAGGGTGCCACTGCCACCGGCTTTCAAACTCCCGGCTCCACCTCAATGTACATAAACAGTGTGATGTGACGTGATGACATCATGCTGCTCGCACGCCCACCCGTCACATGCCCACCTCTGTCCTTCTATTCTATGCCAACGCCAGCCACTGATGAGGAGCAGCATGCAGCCAGCGTTCCTCTTAGGAAGACAAATTCAATACTGGCAGGCGGTCGGCAGCAGCATTGACACGTCACTCATTTTTCCAGCAGCAGCAGTACTAGTCTGCGACTGTCGGTGTCAGTGAGTGACTGCAGCTTGCAGGGGAAAGAGAGGGGGAGCCAGACCAGGCTGAGGAGGAGCAGTGCAATTGCAGTGAGTGCCATCAGGGGTGTTTGTTTGGTGCACACCACAACATCTGACAATGCATCTGCATTATTAGGATTGGCACAAGGGTGGATATTTTATATTACGTTGACCTTCAATAGATGGTGCTGGACACGCCCAAAAGGCGGTGCTAGACACACCCCTCCAACAGTGCACCCCCTAATAAAATGTGCTGCGCATGCCTATGCTCCTCTGTAAAGCCGCCTGTCTCATCAGCGCTTTGCCTTTACAGGACACTTAAATATTCTACATGTCATTTAGACAGCGTTAGTTAAGAACAAGTGCTCTACTATATGAATATTTAGTACAAGTTTTATGTGATATGCATCCAGTGTTTACTGAGCATTGTTATATCTGTATACATACATTTCTATATGTAGTATTACTAGTCCAGTGCAGTTTTATTTTTTATATGTAACAATTTCTGCATTGTACCTGTGACTGTGTGTGCCTATAGCTGCTGTGTGGATTCTATTCTGTGTATCACACATATTGCTATCACTATATTCTGTGCCCTGGGGTCTAAGTGCATAAGGGTCTCATATACCATACAGTGTTCCACTGGATATACTGTTTTGTATTTTTCACTGTGTGTCTCAGTCACCTCATACCACTTAAATTCTCTATTTGTGCTCTGCAATTGTGGTCACATATCTTAGGGGGGGTTTGTCAGGTATTGTGCTTGTCTGGCTATATTGTACTGATACGCCCTAAGGCTACATTTCCAATAATGTCTGCTAGTCTGCTACACAGGGCAGGAAATCCGCAGATGCTCCTGCATCATGCAGTGCTGGCGCCACGGATTTACCTGATGAAATTATTTCTGCTGAGGGTTCAGGTACTGGGTGTTCTGCACCTGTGGCAGATCCACCTTGGGCTGCATTTTCAAATATGCTGACTATGCTTGTAACAAGACTTACGCCGCCTGTGGGACCTCCTGTGCCATTACAGCCACATATTGTCAATGTAGTTAATCCACCATGGGCGGATACTCTGTCAACCCAGTTACAGCAATTAAATCAGTCCTTGGTTAAACAAAAACCTAACTCTCGCCCTACTGGGATCAAAGGGTCATCTAAGCAGGCCATTTCTTCCTCACAATCCACTAATATTTCGGATGATTCTTCCGATTCGGATGGGGAATATACTGGTCCATCAGATGCTGATACTGCTGCTTCTGATGAAGATTCTACAACCCAAGTTGATGTCCCTGATGTTCCTGACCTAGTGGAGGCTATCAAACTGTTCTTCAGATTGATGATGAGATTGACCCTCCTGATATGTCTAAGAAACCTGATAAGTGCAAACGTCAGAAGGTTACTAAATTAGTCTTACCACATTCTGACCATTTAGTTGACATACGTCAGGAATCCTGGTCTTCTCCAGGAAAGAAATTTTCCCTGTCTAAAAATATGCTAGCTCATTATACTATCTCTGCGGAGTTGAGTAACAAGTGGGAAACCCCGCCACCAGTGGACTCACATGTAGCCTGTCTTGTGGTGTCATCTACTCTGCCTGTCACCACCGTCACCTCCTTGAAGGAACCGACGGATAAGCGTGTGGAGGGTTGCTTGAAGTCTATTTACACTCTTACAGGTGCTGTACATAAACCCAAGAGGCTGCAAAAGGCATTGAAGCATGGGTTCAAGCAATTGAGGAAGAGCTACCTCCTGAATTTTTCTGACACTGCCAGACAATATCTGTCCTATATTATCATAGCTACCCACTATATTCAGGAGACGGCCGCTGATGCAGGAGTTATGGTGGCCAAGGCATCTACTACGTCTATCCTGGCTCACCGGATTCTGTGGTTACGGTCCTGGTCGGTGGACCTGGACTCTAAGAAGATCTTGGAGGCATAGGCGTGCGCAGCTTATTTTATTAGGGTGTGCACCGCCAGAGGGGCTTGTCTAGCACTATTTTACATTCTCTCAGTAAAATCACATGGCTTAATCTAATTTATCCCTAGTTCCCAATAGTACATGTAGATATAATACACCCCAGAAAAAGAAAAAGAATAAAATGAAGCATAATGGCGAGACCACTGGCCAGTACTCCACTATGGCATAACCCTGAGCCCCAGCTGCCACTGCGCCCTGTCGCTGCTTACACTTCCCCAACCTATCCCTGATCCAGTGGTAGAACTAGAGAGTGGTGGGCCTAGGTGCATATGCATTCTCTTGCACCCCAGCACCTACACCCTGATTTTGAGTGGGACACTCTGAAAAGTATGTAAGATTTAGGGGGGCGAACATTTGAGTTATTCACATTATATCACACAGTATGAGTCGAAATTCACATTATGCCACACAGTATGAGCCAAAATTCACATTATGCCGCACAGTATGAGATGAAATTGACATTATGCCACACAGTATGAGCCAAAATTCACATTATGCCACACAGTCTGAAAAGAAAATAACATTATGCCACACAGTTTGAGCTGAAATTCATATTATGCCAAAAGGCATGAGCCGAAATTCAGAATATGCCACACGGTATGAGCCGAAATTCACATTACGCCACAACGTATGAGCCGAAATTCACAATATGCCACACGGTATGAGACGAAATTCACAATATGCCACACGGCATGAGCCAAAATTCACATTATGCCACAAGGCATGAGCCAAAATTCACATTATGCCACACAGTCTGAAAAGAAAATAACATTATGCCACACAGTTTGAGCTGAAATTCATATTATGCCAAAAGGCATGAGCCGAAATTCAGAATATGCCACACGGTATGAGCCGAAATTCACATTACGCCACAACGTATGAGCCGAAATTCACAATATGCCACACGGTATGAGCCGAAATTCACAATATGCCACACGGCATGAGCCAAAATTCACATTATGCCACAAGGCATGAGCCGAAATTCACATTATGCCACAAGGCATGAGCCGAAATTCACATTATGCCACAAGGCATGAGCCGAAATTTACATTATGCCACAAGGCATGAGCCGAAATTCACAATATGCCACACGGTATGAGCCGAAATTCACATTACGCCACAAGGCATGAGCCGAAATTCACAATATGCCACACGGTATGAGCTGAAATTCACATTATGCCACAAGGCATGAGCTGAAATTCACATTATGCCACAAGGCATGAGCCGAAATTTACAATATGCCACACGGTATGAACCGAAATTCACAATACGCCACAAGGCATGAGCCGAAATTCAGAATATGCCACAAGGTATGAGCCGAAATTCACAATATGCCACACGGTATGAGCCGAAATTCACAATATGCCACATGGTATGAGTCGAAATTCACATTACGCCATAAGGCATGAGCCGAAATTCACAATATGCCACACGGTATAAGCCGAAATTCACATTATGTCACACGGTATGAGCAGAAATTCATATTCTGGTTTTCATATTCAGAGGATGACAATGGGGTGAGGCAGAGGGTGACAGCCATGAGAGTGACACTGGGGTGATGCAGTCGAAGAAAAGCAGAGGGTGACATGTAGTGGGAGACAGAGGGTGATACTGGGGTAACACAGTGGGTGACAGGCAAATGGTAACACTGGGGACATGTAGTGGGTGACAGGCAGAGAGAGCGACAGCCATAAGGGTAGCACTGGGGTGAGGCAGTGGGAGAAAGGCAGAGGGTGACACTGAGGATACTTAGTAGATGACAGGCAGAAGGTGAGACTGGGGACATGTAGTGGGGACAGGCAGAGAGGGTGACACCGGGGTGAGGCAATAGGAGATAGACAGAGGGGCACACTATGGACAAGTAATGGGTAACATGCATAGGGAGACACTAGTGATACGTACTGGGTGACATGGATGAAGTTTGGGGGTGCAGCAGATGGGCATTTGGAGCTGTGAGGGGAGAGTGGGGCATGTGTGGGCAGCAAGTGGGACTGTAATGAGAACGTTCCTAATGAAAAAGCTGAGAGAAGACCAGGTACCCTGGCCACACCACATCCATTAATGTGGAGACCTGACAGACACGAGGAAGAGCCAGCATGAAGCAGAGAGCTGGGTAAGTGGGACAAACCTTGGCTGCAGGCGGCTACTCTCTCCAGTACCACCAGCTGGCTCAGCTCCGCCGACACCTTGCCCTGCAGACGCTCTGAGTCCCTAGCCCCTCAGCAGCTCTTTCAGTGTGCACTCTGCTCCGTCCATCACCTCCGCGGGTCCCGCAGCCATGGCATCCTGTAAACAGAATCTGTCAAACAAGTCACGTCACACAAACGCAGGGGCCGCTGGGGGGGGGGAGTACAGATGGCACCTGCGGAGTAGAAACTTGCCCGCTTCTCCATGATCCTTAGTGGACCCGCTTCACCGCGACTGTGGAGCTGGTATATGTAATAGGCTAACACTGAGGGGTACCTGACATTAGGGTATGCCTGTGCAATACCCCCCATGCGCACGCCTATGCATAGAACGCATACATATACATACATACACATAGAACATATACATATAAACACACATATGGGTTTTGGTATGCATGACAGCTGGATGGGATGCCGGCAGTCAAAGTACCGACGCCAGCATCCAGAGGAATGAAATCCTGACGGGTGATTTAACTAATCTATTCTCTGTCCCCTACCCCCTAAGCCTAACCCTCCCTTCCCGCAGCCTAACCCTAACCTCCCCTCTCAGTGCCTAACCCTAAACTCCACCTGGTGGTGCCTTATCTTAACCCCCCCCCCCCTGTCCGCAGCCTAACCCTAACCTCCCACCTCCTGTAGCCTAACCCTATCCCCTCCAGTGTCGGCTAAATCTACCCCCCCCCCCCTCCCCTCTCCCTTCACCGGCAGTAGTCAAAGTTCTGTGGCTATACTTGCAATGGCCGGGATCCAAACACATACACAGATATGGTACACACACTGTACTTATACACACAAATACAAAACATACATATACACATATATAGAACACATACACATACAGTACATATAAACACACACCCACAGAACACATACATATGCATATCTATAGACTAGAGTATACACACAAACCCACTGACACCTGGAGGATGGAGCCTGGCGGTAGCTGCAGGAACCAGGAGCAGATCAGTGCTGGCAGTGCTGGGGGTCGTGCAGGGCACTTTTCATCATTAAGCTCCGCCCACTAGCGGCTTATGCCGCGATTCGCGGGTCGGTGGGGGAGGGGGCGGAGCCAATATGACACCATTCAAAGAGAAACATGTCATAATGGCTCCGCCCCTCACCACCGACCCGCAAATCGCGGCATATAGCCGCGAGGGGGCGGAGCTTCAATCGCCGGGACAGGGACCCACTTGAAATAAAAAATACATTTGATCCACGGTGGGGGAAACTCGCAGGTCCTTCCATTGCCCAAAGTTTAGTTGAGCCAGCTCTGGCATGCCCCTGGCCAGTGCAAATGCCCTAGGCATTTGCCTATAGATAGGGCCGGCTCTGACTGCCCGCTTACGTTCTCTGCTGCCACCTGTCAAGTGTCGGGGTTGCCGGACATTAGGGGGTGCCTGTGCGCACCAGGCACCCCCCGTGCGCACGCCTATGCTTGGAGGTACTCCCTTTTAAGGTCCGAATGGATCCTCCCGGCCTATACTCAACCTCAAATCTTTGAACAAATTTGGAGATGACCTGAACAAGATTGTGACTAACTTGGCGTCGGCCAAGACTGCGTTTCTCCCAAGTACTACTACTACTTTTCGTTCCTTTCAACCTCCAGGTAAAGCAAAGGGTCAGGCGTACCCAAGACAAGCTTGCACTTCCAAGTCCTCTAAGCCCAAACCTAAACGTTCTTGGGCCGCCCGTCAGCCTGCTTCCAAACCGGACAAGCCTGCTGCATGACGGGGCCGACTTTTGCAGTTCATCCAGGTATGGTTAAAGACCACTTCGGACGCCTGGGTGCAGGAAGTGGACTCTCACGGCTACGCGATCTCTTTCAAGAGACGTCCCCCTCGCCAGTTTTGCTCAACGGTTATCTCTTCTGATCCGTTAAAAGCACAAACTCTGCGTTTGGTTGTCCAATCCCTCCTGGATGCAGGAGTGATACTGTTGATGCCTCTGTCTCTGAGAGGCAGGGGATATTATTCGACGCTGTTTCTAGTTCCGAAGCCGAATGGATCCTCCCGGCCTATACTCAACCTCAAATCTTTCAACAAATTTGTGAGGGTGTCCAAATTCCGTATGGAAACTCTGCGTTCTATTGTACTGGCTTTGGAAGCCAAGGACTATATGGTATCCCTGAATATACAGGATGCTTACCTACACATACCTATTGCCATGTCACATCAGCAATATCTACGGTTTGCTATTGGCAACCTTCATTATCCGTTCCAAGCCTTGCCTTTCGGACTGACCACGGCTCCTCGGATCTTCACCAAGGTCATGGCAGTCATGACGACCCTTCTCCGCCGTCAGGGTATCAGGATCCTGCTGTATCTGGACGACTTGTTGATCCTTGTGAACTCCCCAGAGGTTCTACTCCGTCATCTGGAACTGATGGTCCAATTCCTACAAGCCCACGGGTGGCTCATCAACTGGAAGAAATCTGCACTGGACCCTGCTCAGAGCATGGTGCACCTGGGAACATTACTGGACACACACAACCAACGTTTGTTCTTGTCTCCAGAGAAGGTCCTGAAACTTCAGGACAAAATCAGATGCTTGATCTCTAGCAAAGAGTGTCGATACACTCGGCGATGCAAGTATTAGGCCTCACGGTGTCTGCTTTCAACATGGTTGAGTACGCTTAATTTAATTACCGCCCTCTGCAGAGGTTAATCCTTTCCAAGTGGAACAGCCTGCCTTACCGTATCAGGTCTCAAATGATCTCCTTGACTCCGGAGATTCAAGACCAACAATTGAGCAGGGGTCGTCCCTTCTGGATCTCCAACTGGGCCCTCCTAATGACAGATGCCAGTCTGCAGGGTTGGGGTGCGGTGTTGGAGCAACACTCTCTCCAGGGTCGGTGGACCAGGGAGGAATCTCTCCTCCCGATAAACATTCTGGAATTGCGGGCAGTGTTCAATGCATTGGCCCTGCCTTTCATACAGAACAGGCCTGTTCAAGTACAATCAGACAACGCCACCACAGTGGCGTACATAAATCATCAAGGCGGCACTCGAAGCCGCATGGCATTGATGGACATGTCAGAAATTCTTCGATTGGCGGAATGCCATCTGCTAGCAATATCGGCAGTGTTCATTCCGGGGGTTCCCAACTCGGAAGCAGACTTCCTCAGTCGTCATAACATACATGCTGGGGAGTGGAGTCTTCAACCGGAGGTCTTCCAACTCCTAGTGGACAAGTGGGGTCTACCAGATGTAGACATGATGGCGTCTCGACACAATCATTAGGTTCCGGTCTTCGGAGCAAGGACAAGGGATCCTCAAGCAACGTTCATGGACGCACTGGCAATTCCATGGAACTTTTGTCTGCCATACGCATTCCCTCCAGTGTCACTCCTGCCCAGGGTACTACAGAAGTTCAAGCAAGAAGGAGGAATACTGCTTCTAGTCGCTCCAGCATGGCCCAGACAGCATTGGTTCTCAGACCTGCAGGATCTCTTAATCAAGCGTCCTCTTCTACTTCCTCAAGGCCCAGACCTCCTCATTCAGGGCCCTTGTGTTTACCAGGACCTAGCAAGACTGGCTTTGACGGCGTGGCTCTTGATGCTTCACTCCTGAGGGCCAAAGGATTTTCTGAGGCGGTTATTCAAACTATGTTGAAGGCCCGCAACTGGCTTCTGCGCGGATTTATTATAGGGACTGGAATTCTTACTTCACCTGGTGTGCTGCTAAGAATTACGATGCATACAAGTTTAGTACTTCCAGACTTCTGGCTTTTTTGCAACAAGGCCTGGATTTAGGACCTCACCTGGCCTCCCTCAAGGTTCACATTTCTGCCTTGTCGGTGTGGTTTCAGCGAAATGTTTTATCTACTCCTGACGTTCATACATTCACTCAGGGCGTACTACAGATTCAGCCTCCCTATGTCCCTCCTGTGGCTCCATGGGATCTGTCTGTTGTACTTAATGCCCTTCAAGAGTCTCCGTTTGAACCTCTTGAGTCTGTGGACCCTAAGTGCCTTACGCTTAAGGTTATTTTTCTGTTGGCTATTGCCTCTGCTAGGAGGGTATCAGACTTAGGCACTTTGTCCTGTCGTCCACACTTTCTGATTTTTTACTGTCACCGTGCAGTTCTTAGAACTCGCCCTGGATATCTACCTAAGGTGGTATCATCCTTCCACCTTAACCAAGGGATTGTGGTTCCAGAATTTATCTCTCCTGGTTTGTCCTCCAAAGAGCGGTCTTTGGATGTGGTACGGTATCTCCGTATATGTGTAGAAAGAACTGCCTCTATCAGGAGATCAGATTTTCTTTTTGTACTTTTGGTTTTCACAAACATGGCTGGCCTGCGAATAAGCAGACCTTCGTCAGATGGATTAGAATGGTGATTGCACAAGCTTATCCGCAGGCTGGATCCCAGCTCCTACTGCTATCAAGGCCCATTCTACTTGGTCTGTTGACCTTCTTGGACGGCCCGCCGCGGAGCGTCCGCTGAACAATTGTGCAAGGTGGCTACTTGGTCCTCAGTGAACACGTTCATTAGGTTTTATGCCTTTGATACTTCTGCCTCCCAGTATGCTTCCTTTGGACGCCGGGTTCTTGTGCCCACTACAGTGCATCCCCTCCCATGAGGAACTGCTTTAGGACATTCCTGAGGAATACCAGTGTACCCCGCTGCAGAAAAGGAGATTTATGGTAAGACTTACCATTGTTAAATCTCTTTCTGTGAGGTACACTAGTTTCCACAGGGCGCCCACCCTGATGCACTTACCTTCTTTGGGTTTGTATGGTATTAGCTGCTAGTCCCTTCTCCTGTCGTAAGAATGTGGGTCTATGTGACTAACATCTACCGTCTCTCTTACCTGCTACTGCATTAGACTGGTTAACAAAACTGAGCTCCAGTGCTTGGAGGCGGGGCTATAGAGCAGGCAGTGCAGTGCATCCTGGGAACAGTCAAAGCTTTAGCCCAGGCATGTCCAAACTGCGGCCCTCCAGCTGTTGAGAAACTACACATCCCAGCATGCCCTGACACAGCTTTAGCATTCTCCGACAGCAAAACTGTGTCGGGGCAGGCTGGGATATGTAGTTTCACAACAGCTGGAGGGCCGCAGTTTGGACATGCCTGCTTTAGCCTGTTGGTGCCTCGGAACAAGATCCCACCCTACACCCCCCAATGTTATTCCCTGTGGAAACCAGTGTACCTCGCAGAAAGAGATTTAACAATGGTAAGTCTTACCATAAATCTCCTTTTTTTGTCTCATGTGTTTGATTTGGTTTTTTTTATCTAATTTTAGGACTTGTGTGAAAATCTGAGGTAATTTCAGCAGAAATATATATATTACTATATACCGACAAGGTCAAAATACTGACATGTAAAATATCAACATTTTAAAATGTCGACAGATCAGAAAGTCACACACACAGTTTTTATTGTTTTTTTTGGCGTGTATGTTGACATAGGTCAACATTACCGTGCGTCACCTTATTTATATGATACTGTTGTCACATTGAGGAATGGAGAATGGAGGGATGCTGCGTGAAGGATTATTCTACTAACATGCATATTGAATTAACTCTGTACATGGTAATATAACTTTTCTGTGTTAATATATGAAATGGGGAACACACACACACACACACACACACACACACACACACACACACACACACACTGTGTGTGTATATATATATATATATATATAATCACTGCTCAAAAAAATAAAGGGAACACTAAAATAACACATCCTAGATCTGAATGAATGAAATATTCTTATTAAATACTTTGTTCTTTACATAGTTGAATGTGCTGACAACAAAATCACACAAAAATTATCAATGGAAATCAAATTTATTAACCCATGGAGGTCTGGATTTGGAGTCACACTCAAAATTAAAGTGGAAAAACACACTACAGGCTGATCCAACTTTGATGTAATGTCCTTTAAAACAAGTCAAAATGAGGCTCAGTAGTGTGTGTGGCCTCCACCTGCCTGTATGACCTCCCTACAACGCCTGGGCATGCTCCTGATGAGGTGGCGGATGGTCTCCTGAGGGATCTCCTCCCAGACCTGGACTAAAGAATCCGCCCAGTGCCAGATTAAGGTCCTGATGGGCCTGGAGCTGAAATTTATAAAGGGCCTATTGTGGGCTGCCGCAGGGGGTGTGACTACTAATATGGGGGTGTGGTCTGTGCCGTGAGGTGCAACTAGCACCAAGGAGGGCATAGCTACCCACCTTCCTTTACCCACTTCAATCTCCTTCACCTCTTTGCTTAAATGAAGCATATACATAATAGGGCTGTTCTAATCAGAGTGTAACCGCTTGACCAAGGTCTGCTAGGAAGGATCAGTCTGTGTGGTCACATTCAGATTATGTAGCCCCTTGTAACCAATAGTTCCAGTTCACCTGGCGCTGATTGCGGGAGGTCTCAGTCTGTTTGTGGTATGGTAACCTCAGCGGCTTTTATTTAAACCTGAGTGGTTTTAAGTAAAAAAAATGAGTGTGGTGTGCTGCGCTCCTTTACTGGATAATTATTTGGGCCAGATGTACTAAGCCTTGAAAAGTGATAAATTTCACGGTGATAAAGTACCAAGCAACCAGCTCCTAACTGTCATTTCTCAATCCCAGCCTGTAACATGGCAGTTAGGAGCTGTGGTGTAGTATGAGTTGCCGGCGGCCGAGTCCCCGGCGGCCAGCATACCGGCGCCGGGATCCCGACTGCTGGCTTGCCGACAGTGGGGTGAGCGCAAATCAGCCCCTCCGGGGGTGTCGTGGACCTCCAAGAGGGAGAAAAGGTGTCGGTATGCCGGGTGTTGCGATTCCGTCGCCGGTATACTGTGCGCCGGGATCCCAACAACCGGTATACTGTATACCACCCAGAAGCTGATTGGCTGGTACTTTATCACCTTGAAATTTATCACTTTTCAAGGCTTAGTACATCTCTCCCATCTCTGTGTGTAGATAGATTTATTTATGACAGCTCCCAGCGACGATCGTTACTTACATTAAACCGCACAGCGGAATCCGTTGTTCACATTACACCGCACAGCACTGTCACATTACAATGCACTGCGGCATCCTTTATGCACATTACGTCACCCAGCAGCATTTGTTACTCACGTTACACAGCCCAGCGATGTCCGTTAGTCACATTACAACGCACAGTGGCATCTGTTATTCACATTACACCACCCGGCACTGTCCATTATTCATATTACACTGCACAGCAGCGTCCATTATTCACAATACAGCGTACAGCGGCGTCACATTACACCCCACAGAGGCATCCGTTATTCCCATTACACTGCACAGAGGCACCCATTGTACACATTATGCGCACGACAGCGTCCGTTACTCACATTACACCGCACAGCAGCATCACATTATTTACATTACAGTGTACAGCGGCATCACATTACACCCCACAGTGGCATCCTTTATTCCCATTACACTGCACTGCGGCATCCATTGTTCACATTACAGTGCACTGCGGCATCCTTTATGCACATTATGTCACCCAGCAGCATTCGTTACTCACATTACACCGCCCAGCGACGTCCGTTACTCACAATACAACGCACAGTGGCATCTGTTATTCACATTACACTGCCCAGCGGCATCCGTTACTCACAATACAACGCCCAGCGGCATCCCTTGCTCACATTACACCGTACAGAGGCATCCGTTATTCACATTACAGAGCACAGTAGCGTCACATTACAGCGCCCTTCAACATCCGTTACTCACATTACACCGCGCAGAGGCATCCATTCCTCACATTACACCGCACAGAGGCGTCCATTACTCACATTGTACCGCACAGAGGCGTCCATTACTCACATTGTACCGCACAGGGGCGTCCATTACTCACATTGTACCGCACAGGGGCGTCCATTCCTCACATTATACCGCACAGAGGCGTCCATTACTCACATTGTACCGCACAGAGGTGTCCATTACTCGCATTACACCGCACAGCGACGTATTACTTACATTACAAAGCCCAGTGTTAGCCGATACTCATATTACATCGCCCAGCAACATCTGTTACTCACAGTACACCGCGGGCGGGGGGTGACGTGAGTGGGGGGAGGAGGGGGTAAGGGGGGGAGGGGAGTGATAGTACTGCTCTATCACAAGAGCACTTTCTTTGTAGGCAGAGGTCAGAGAGATTAGAGAAGACTCATACTCACCAATCCTGCTGGATCCACTACAGCCGCACCGTCTCTTCCTCCGAGGTACGCGCGATTACGTCAGCGGAGTTCGGCGTGCAGACCTCTAACTGACAGCCGGGTGGTGTGGGGGCGGGACCTCTTCACCTGTTAGCGGCCGGCGGACGCAGCGCACAAGGCAACGTACATTAAGTTAGTGACGCGTGGGTGGGGTAGGCGGGGCCACAGATGACAGGCGGCCACACACACCAATCAGCCCACCGGTTCTCTCCTTGGGAGAAGGAGGATGCAAGTACAGAGCCACAATTCATTTGCAATGCTGATCAATAGATTTCCTGTTCTGGCACCAGGGCTTTTGCCGGGAAGCCTGGTGATGAAGCTCCTTCAGTTAGGGCTAAAAAAAAATGTCTTCATCTCCCTTCCTGACATTGGAATACATGTCAGCAGCGGGACTCGCTTACCAACAGGCTAGCAGATCGTGGGCATAATGCTGCGAGGGGGCGGAGCTACGGCCGTGGGAGGCGAACATGAAAAAAAACTTGATTTATTATGTGCCACTGCTCGGCGCTGCGGCTGGTGGGTGAGGGGTCCGGCTGGTGTTGGTGATGCCGGAGGGGGCGGGCCCTAGGGTGCGCTGCAGGCTGCCGTAGCAGGAAGAAAAAATTCCTGTTTACAGCAGCAAAGACATTTGCAGATTCCGTGGGCCTATTTTTCAGGGTGGGCTTGGAGCTGCAGCTCCATCAGCCCCATTGTTAATCCGGCCCTGAATTCGCCAACTCCTGGACAGTCTGTGGTGCAACCTGGCGTTGGTGGATGGAGCGAGACATGATGTCCCAGATGTGCTCAATTGGATTCAGGTCTGGGGAACGGGCGGGCCAGTCCATAGCATCAATGCCTTAATCTTGCAGGAACTGCTGACAAACTCCAGCCACATGAGGTCTAGCATTGTCTTGCATTAGGAGGAACCCAGGGCCAACCGCACCAGCATATGGTCTCACAAGGGGTCTGAGGATCTCATCTCGGTACCTAATGGCAGTCAGGCTACCTCTGGCGAACACATGGAGGGCTGTGTGGCTCCCCAAAGAAATGCCACCCCACACCCTTACTGGCCCACTGCCAAACTGGTCATGCTGGAGGATGTTGCAGGCAGCAGAACATTCTCCTTGGCGTCTCCAGACTCTGTCACGTCTGTCACATGTGCTCAGTGAGAACCTGCTTTCATCTGTGAAGAGCACAGGGCGCCAGTGGCGAATTTGCTAATCTTGGTGTTCTCTGGCAAATGCCAAACGTCCTGCATGGTGTTGGGCTGTAAGCACAACCCCCACTTGTGGACCTCGGGCCCTCATACCACCCTCATGGAGTCTGTTTCTGATCGTTTGAGTAGACACATGCACATTTGTGGTTTGCTGGAGGTTATTTTGCAGGGCTCTGGCAGTGCTCCTCCTGTTCCTCCTTGCACAAAGGCGGAGGTAGCGGTCCTGCTGCTGGGTTGTTGCCCTCCTACTGCCTCCTCCACGTCTCCTGATGTACTGGCCTGTCTCCTGGTAGCGCCTCCATGCTCTGGACACTACGCTGACAGACACAGCAAACCTTCTTGCCACAGCTCACGTTGATGTGCCATCCTGGATGAGCTGCACTACCTGAGCCACTTGTGTGGGTTGTAGATTCTGTCTCATGCTACCACTAGAGTGAAAGCACCACCAGCTTTCAAAAGTGACCAAAACATCAGCCAGAAAGCATAGGAGCTGAGAAGTGGTCTGTGGTCACCACCTGCAGAACAACTCCTTTATTGGGGGTGTCTTGCTAATTGCCTATAATTTCCACCTGTTGTCTGTTCCATTTGCACAACAGCATGTGAAACTGATTGTCAATCAGTGTTGCTTCCTAAGTGGACAGTTTGATTTCACGGAAGTGTGATTGACTTGGAGTTACATTGTGTTGTTTAAGTGTTCCCTTTATTTTTTTGAGCAGTGTATATACACACACACACCCAC
Source organism: Pseudophryne corroboree (assembly GCF_028390025.1). Lineage (NCBI taxonomy): Eukaryota > Metazoa > Chordata > Amphibia > Anura > Myobatrachidae > Pseudophryne > Pseudophryne corroboree. Next base: position 750,068,199 of record NC_086447.1, read on the forward strand.
AATAGGCTAGAACCCACAGCACAGCACTCATACATCCGCAGTGCCAGTGGTATTTGTGACCACACCACTCAAATAAAAAAATCATACAAATTCAGCACTCACCTAATATTAACACTTCAAACTGTAATTCATCCGAATTCACGGAATGTCAGTTCCAAAATATTGCAATAGTTTGTTAAGCTGACCAGCCACTTCACGGCCATTCCCATTTGGTCAGTCTCTACGCCGACTTTCAAAAATCTGTCTCACTCTTTTAAACTATGCTGGTCAGCTTAACAAACTATTGCAATATTTTGAAACTAACATTCCCTGAATTCAGCTGAATTACTGTTTGAAGTGTTAATATTAGGTGTGTGCTGAATGTGTATGATTAATAGAGATGTGCATCGGACATTTTTACGGGTTTTGTGTTTTGGTTTTGGATTCGGTTCCGCGGCCGTGTTTTGGATTTGGACGTGTTTTGACAAAACCTCCCTGCAAATTTTTTGTCGGATTCGGGTGTGTTTTGGATTCGGGTGTTTTTTTCAAAAACCCTCAAAAACAGCTTATATCATAGAATTTGGGGGTCATTTTGATCCTATAGTATTATTAACCTCAATAACCATAATCTCCACTAATTTCCAGTCTATTCTGAACACCTCACACCTCACAATACAGGTTGAGTCTCCCTTATCCAAAATGCTTGGGACCAGAGGTATTTTGGATATGGGATTTTTCCGTATTTTGGAATAATTGCATACCATAATGAGATATCATGGTGATGGGACCTAAATCTAAGCACAGAATGCATTTATGTTACATATACACCTTATACACACAGCCTGAAGGTAATTGTAGCCAATATTTTTTATAACTTTGTCCATTAAACAAAGTGTGTCTACATTCAGACAATTCATTTATGTTTCATATACACCTTATACACACAGCCTGAAGGTCATTTAATACAATATTTTTAATAACTTTGTGTATTAAACAAAGTTTGTGTACATTGAGCCATCAAAAAACAAAGGTTTCACTATCTCACTCTCACTCAAAAAAGTCCGTATTTCGAAATATTACGTATTTCGGAATATTTGGATATGGGATACTCAACCTGTATTATTTTTAGTCCTAAAATTTGCACCGAGGTCGCTGGATGACTAAGCTAAGCGACCCAAGAGGGCGGCATAAACACCTGGCCCATCTAGGAGTGGCACTGCAGTGTCAGACAGGATGGCACTTAAAAAAATTGTCCCCAAACAGCACATGATGCAAAGAAAAGAGAAAAAGAGGTGCACTGTGGTCGCTGGACGGCTAAGCTAAGCGGCACAAACACCTCAATATCACAGGAATTATTTGTACTAATCAATGGTATTATTGGTCCAAATCACTAGAAGAAAATGACAAAATCACTGGAATTATTCGTTCTAATCAGTGGTATTATTGGTCCAAATCACTGGAAGAAAATGACAAAATCACAGGAATTATTCGTTCTAATCAATGGTATTATTGGTCCAAATCACTGGAAGAAAATGACAAAATCACTGGAATCATTTGGCAACATCACTGTAATTAATAATTAATTATAAATCACTGATATTAATTGGTAAAATCTCGCTATCGCCTGCCTAGTGAAGTGGAATCTAGATGGGATTTTGTACCGGGGACACAAAAACTTCATCAATTGTCTAAATCCCAATGCACTAATGGCGGAAAACGGGCGCACGTCTAACAGCGCACTGATTATACTGAGAACTGATTATACTGATCAATCACTGGATTATACTGTGAGCACTGATTTTACTGAGCACTGATGATACTACGGAGAACTGACACTGAGCAGCGAGAACAGCACTGGACTATTGTACTGTAGTATACTGGTCACCACAATGCTGCACTGTACTACTATATATACTGCTCACAACAATGCAGCACAGATATGGATACTTGCAGTGACACGGAGCTGCAAGATACAGCAATGGCCTACTGTACTGTACAACTATATACTGTTGGTCACCAAAATGAAGCACACTGAGCACAGATATTTGCAGCACACTGAGCACAGATATGGAGCTTTTCAGGCAGAGAACGTAGATATTTGCAGCACACTGAGCACAGATATTTGCAGCACACTGAGCACAGATATGGAGCTTTTCAGGCAGAGAACGTAGCCACGTCCTCTCCGTTCAATCTCCAATGCACGAGTAAAAAAGGCGGCGACGCGCGGCTCTTTATATAGAATACGAATCTCGCGAGAATCCGACAGCGGGATGATGGCGTTCGGCCGCGTTCGGGTTAACCGAGCAAGGCGGGAAGATCCGAGGCTGCCCCGGACCCGTGTAAAATAGGTGAAGTTCGGGGGGGTTCGGATCTCAACGAACCGAACCCGCTCATCTCTAATGATATATATATATATATATATATATATACAGGTTGAGTATCCCTTATCCAAAATGCTTGGGACCAGAGGTATTTTGGATATCGGATTTTTCCGTATTTTGGAATAATTGCATACCATAATGAGATATCATGGTGATGGGACCTAAGTCTAAGCACAGAATGCATTTATGTTTCATATACACCTTATACACACAGCCTGAAGTCAATTTTAGCCAATATTTTTTTATAACTTTGTGAATTAAAGAAAGTGTGTCTACATTCACACAATTTATTTATGTTTCATATACACCTTATACACACAGCCTGAAGGTCATTTAATACAATATTTTTAATAACTTTGTGTATTAAACAAAGTTTATGTACATTGAGCCATCAAAAAACAAAGGTTTCACTATCTCGCTCACACTCAAAAAAGTCCGTATTTCGGAATATTCCGTATTTCGGAATATTTGGATATGGGATACTCAACCTGTGTATGTATGTATGTGTATGTATGTATATATATATGTATCAAAAAAGATGGAGAAGAACAAGCGCCTATGGTGCAGTAAGTTCTTAAAGGTGTATTTTGACGTTAATAATAAATGAATGCGTACCAGATGAAATCTTTATAACACGTCTAATAAGATGCCAATCGTGATGTTTCTCACCATCATCATCATCTATAAATTAGAGAGACAAAACATCGCTGCATAGCGTAATATCTCTGGTTATCTAATGATAGCCCCACAGTTACCCAGGTAAGCGTACCAGATTCAGGAGAATAAACGGCATAAACACCCAATGGTTTTGTATCCAGATATCTCTCACCAGATCCAGTAGAATGGGGTATTTGTGATCTCAGTCAAATGAACAATTAAAAAAATTTTTATTCGAACTATAGGGCTATAAAATATTCAGAAATAGATATAAAAATAATTCATAAAAAAGTCAGTATAGCTTAGCTTAGCAGCCAGGTCAAGTTCTGCATAGGTTTCTCAACGCGTTTCGCCCGTCAGGGCTTCCTCAGGAGATAAGGATGCGGTCCTCCTCATGGTGAATTTATAGCTGACTGAGTCAATTTGACCCTCCACTTCCTGTTCAGGAACCGGAAGTGATGTCATATTCAAAGTGAAAGTGAAAGCAATAATACAGATACAAACAAATCATTATCTTATGTTAATAATATTGGTGGTTAAGTGGGATACTTAGTATATTTACAGGGGGCAAGAGTTATAATCCAAAAGAAAAGTACAATACGAACAGAGGCTATTTAATTAGATTTGTAAGGACATGATAAGACGTGTTCCCGGAAGTGACACTTTCAGTCCGGTCGCGTCACTTCCTGTCTCCGTATAATTACTAAAAATGTATGATAGTGACATATTCTCGTTGGTGGTATTAGTGGGTATTTAGGGAGCTCAAGAAAGCACAGACGGCTTGTAACAAGCGCCGTCTGTGCAACAGAGTCCCGTACATAGTGCCGCTACGAGACCGGAAGTGACGCGTCTCCGCTCGTCTGCGTCACTTCCTGTTTCTTTCCAGTGCCGAATATACGGCTGAGAGCCGCGCATTGACATTTGACTAGTAGTCCTATGTTGGCCACATATGAATTTAGTTTTCAGTAATTGCAGTGTGTGAGGCAATTTAAGTATTAGGGAAGTCCCCAGCCAGTGGATAGATCGTCACCGGAAGTGACGTATCGGACGTAAAATTAGCATATGTAAACAATCTGAGGTGGCTTTCAAGCAGGGGATAAATGCATTTTTGTAAAAATAGTGCAAATCATCTTCTCATAATAAAATATTTAAATATTTAAATAATCTAATAAAAAAATGGAGATGCAGATTTAAAAACCTATCAATAGTAAAACATGCTTCAAAACACTTCTCAGTGTCTATACATTACAAACCAGAATATTGTTGCATATGTAAAAGGCACAATAGATGAGGCTATTCCATCAGAGACATATATGATAAGATCAATCAGGATTGTATAAAAAGACACATATTAATTGAATAATAAAATGACTTAAAATATGATAATAAAAATATAAAAATAAAAATATAGCTGCTGAATAAGAGGAAACTGTTTCTAGGAGTTTATAAAAAGGGTGCAATTTCATAGCCCTCGTTATGTCCATGTGGGAACATGGTGTTTAAGGTAAAGATCCAATACATTTCGCGTTGAGACAGTTTTTTCAGTAGGTCTCCGCCTCTTACGCCTAATTTGACGTGTTCAATCGCTTTGAAGGTTAATGTATCAGTGTTGGAATTGTGAAATTCTGTGAAGTGTCTAGAGAGAGGGTGGCTTTCAACTTTATTTTTTATGTTCCGCACGTGTTCTTGAATGCGTAGTTTCAGTGGTCTCTTTGTTTTACCAATGTATTTACGCTGACATCCACATTCGATCATGTATACTACCGATGTAGTGTTACAATTTATAAAGTCTTTAATCTTAAACTCTTTTGTGCCACTTGTGTCTAGAAACACTCTTCTATTAGGGTGCACAAACTTGCACATGATGCAATGACCACATTTATACATCCCTTTGCATTTTAAAAATCCGGTAGCGTCAGTTTGAACTTCTTTGAGTAGACTTGGAGCAAGTATTTCTTTTAAATTTTGTGATTTCCTGAATATGATCTCCGGTTGTTCAGGTAGTATCTCCTTCAGTATGGGATCCAATCTAAGGATATGCCAGTGTTTAGAGAAGGTTTTCCTGATCTTATGTTCCTCGCAATTAAATTTGGTTATAAAAGGTGCTACGAGCTTCTTATTGGGGTTTTTCAATTTTGGTTGTAAGAGGGATTCTCTTTCCAGTTTTTCTCCTCGGTCAACCGCTTCCTTTATGATGTGTTCAGGATAGCCTCTTTCTCTGAACCTATCCGCATAGATGTTACATTGGTCATTGAATGTTTCCACATCGGTGCAATTCCTTCTGATTCTATACATCTGGGAATAAGGGATATTGTTTTTCCATTTCAAAGTGTGACCGCTGTCGTAGTGCAGGTAGCTGTTAGTGTCTACTGGTTTGATGAAATTTTTTGTAATGACAGTTTCATTGTTATTACTGAGTACTAGGTCTAAAAATTCCACTTGCTCTTTGTTTGCTGTGCTGGTGAATGTGAGATTAAAATCATTAGTCTGAATCTCTTCCATAAATTGGTTGAAGCTCTCCAAGTTTCCATCCCAAATCATGATAATGTCATCGATGTATCTTTTATAAAACCGGATATTGTTGTTAAACCATGGGCTATTGTAAATATGGATATGTTCCCACATCCCCATTAAAATATTCGCATAACTGGGCGCAAAAACTGTGCCCATAGCGGTCCCGCACACCTGTAAATAAAAAGTGTCTCTGAATTTAAAATAGTTGTGCGTTAAAATGAATTCGATTAATGTACATAAAAGGTCACAATGCTGGTGTGAATTGTTCGGGTCCGAAACTAATTTCACACGACAAGCTTCGATGCCCTTCTCATGGGTAATACTTGTGTAGAGGGACTGTACGTCAATAGTAGTCCACATATATGTGTCTTTCCACTTGAAGTCTTTTAACAGGCTGAGGACACTGGTAGTGTCCTTAAGGTATGAGGGTAGGTTTTGAACATACGGTTTTAGGAAAATGTCTACGTATTCAGAAAGATGTGCTGTTAAGGAGTCAATGCCCGCAATGATGGGTCTTCCTGGTGGTACGTCTAATCTTTTGTGGATTTTCGGTAAATGATACATGATGGGAATGACAGGATTGCTATTCATAAGATATTGATACTCGTCCTTTGTGATGAGATTCTTATGTAGAGCAGGTACCAATGTTGATCTTAGTTCATCAATGAATCCATCCGTCGGATCTTTAGGTTGTGGTTTATACGATGCAGTGTCTTCAAGTAGTCTTAGTGCTTCCATGATATAATCCTCTTTGTTCTGAATCACTAAACCACCACCTTTATCTGCTGAGCAGCCACCCTGAAGAGTGGAAGGTGCTGACAAAGACTTATTCAAGCCTGGGAAACTGACACCAGCCATTTGCGGCTACCTTATTAGTATAAATTTAAATTGCGCAGATAAGTACTTTATCATTGTCGATTCCTAGAGAAGCGCACTGGTCTATACATTCTTTCTTCATATATATATGTATATATATATAATATACCAATCAGAAAAAATCAGAGGCGGCACTCAGAGACTTGAAAAGCAGTGAGAAACTGTATTAGTGAGGTCACTAATACAGTTTTTCACTGCTTTTCAAGTCTCTGAGTGCCGCCTCTGATTTTTTCTGATTGGTACATGTCAGGGATAGGATCCCTGGGGAAGGCACCAGAGCGAGGTACACCCTGAGGGGGAGGACTGGAGTGCCGGAGTTTCTTATTTATATATATATATATATATATATATATATATATATATATATATATATATATATATAATATAATCTATCCCATATAATGTTGTAATGTTGGCAGCTGTCATGACAGAGATCACAGAGATAGCCAATGGAGGAGTAGGGATGGCAGCAGTTTAGTCATTTTAAGGCACCAATGTCTTATAGTGCTTTGCAATCCAGACTGCATTAAGGGGGTTATTCCGAGTTGATCACTCGCTAGCAGTTTTTAGCAGCCGTGCAAACGCTATGCCGCCTCCAACTGGGAGTGTATTTTAGTTTAGCAGAAGTGCGTACGAAAGGATCGCAGAGCGGCGGCAAAGTTTTTTTGTGCAGTTTTAGAGTAGCTCAATACCTACTCAGCGCTTGCGATGACTTCAGACTGTTCAGTTCCTGTTTTGATGTCGCAAGCACGCTCTGCGTTTTTCCTGGCACGCCTGCGTTTTTTTCGAACACTCCCTTAAAACGGTCAGTTGACACCCAGAAACGCCCAGTTCATGTCAATCACTCTGCGGCCAGCAGTGCGACTGAAAAGATTCACTAGACCCTGTGTGAAACTACATAGTTTGTTGTAATAGTACGTTGCGCATGCTCATTGCGCCGCATACGCATGCGCAGAGGTGCCATTTTTTTGCACAGCGAACGAATGCAGCTAGCGATCAACTCGGAATGACCACCTAAGTATCAGAAAACACAATGGGCCTAATTCAGACCTGATTGCAGCAGCAAATTTGTTAGCTAATGGGCAAAACCATGCACACTGCTGGGGGTGTGGGGGGGGGGAAGATATAACATGTTCTCTGCACATGTTATATCTGCCCCACTTGCAGTGCACCTGGTTTTGCCCATTTGCTAACAAATTTGCTGCTGCAATCAGGTCCGAATTAGACCCCATGTACACATACACAAGTGTACAGTATATACTGTATTTAAATTCTGTTTTTCATGCTTACCATGTGCTGGCTCTATAATGTGCATCTTCTATGACAATCCTGAAGACATTCCTCTGGAAGATAATCTTACTAACCACTTCCCACTGGCACTCTATCATTATATCTTTGACTACTGGCATTATATTTAATATTCATCCCTGTGTCTTCCATCCCTCTTAGATCGTAAGTGTGTCTGAGCAGAGACCTCATTATCTCTTGTTTCAGTGTTATAGTGTCTAGGACTTCTGTAGCAGAATCCCTGTATTGTGCAGAACTGCCTAAAATATTGTCCCTTTGTAAAGGAAGTATAGTAATATAGAAACTGTGCCCAAGGAGACGGACAACTTCGAGAGAAGGATTTTACACAGATAGTGGCGAGATTCACACCAGCTCACACACAAGGCAAACCAAGCTAACTAGCTTGAAACATCAGCAACGGCTGAACAATATTACTTAACCAAGTAACAAAACAGTACTTAACCAAGAACTAAGCAGTACTGAACTAAGTAACCACTGCAGGATCACGAAGCGCTGGGCGGGCGCCCAGCATCCTCTACGGACTACGAGAAAAGGGTTTACCGGTAGGTAATTAAAATCCTATTTTCTCTTACGTCCTAGAGGATGCTGGGGTCCACATTAGTACCATGGGGATGTACCAAAGCTCCCAGAACGGGAGGGAGAGCGCTGAGGCTCCTGCAGAACTGACTGACCAAACTTCAGATCCTCAGTGGCCAAAGTATCGAACTTGTAGAACTTTGCATCCGTGTTTGACCCTGACCAAGTAGCCACTCGGCAAAGCTGTAAAGCTGAGACACCCCAGGCAGCCGCCCAGGAAGAACCCACCATACGAGTAGAGTGGGCCTTAACAGACGTAGGACACGGCAATCCTGCCGTAGAATATGCATGCTGGATAGTGAACCTGATCCAGCGAGAGATCGTCTGCTTAGAAGCAGGACGCAGTTTCTTGGGATCATACAGGACAAACAGAGTACGATTTTCTGTGACGAGCAGTCCTCTTCATAGATTTTCAGAGCCCTTACAACATCCAAGGACTATGATGAAATTGAGGAGTCAGTAGCGACTGGCACTACAATGGGTTGGTTGATATGAAATGCCGACACAACCTTCGGAAGGAACTGCTGACGTGTCCGTAGCTCAGCTCTATCTTCATGGAAGATCCAGTAGGGGCTCTTACAAGACAAAGCCCTCAACTCTGACACACGTCTAGCCGAAGCCAAGGCCAACAAAGTGACAGCCTTCCACGTTAGAAGTTTGACCTCAACCTCCGGTAGAGGTTCGAACCAATCCGATTGGAGGAACTGTAACACCACGTTAAGATCCCAGGGCACCGTAGGCGGCACAAATGGAGGCTGGATGTGCAGAACCCCTTTCAGAAAAGTCTGAACCTCCGGGAGGGAAGCCAACTGTTTCTGGAAGAAAATGGATAGGGCCGAAATCTGGACCTTTACAGATCCCAACCTCAGGCCCATATCCACACCTGCAGGCAGGAAGAGGAGAAAACGTCCCAGTTGAAACTCTACAGTAGGAAACTTCTTGGACTCACACCAAGAGACATATTTATTCCAAATACGATGGTAATGTTTAGACGTTACTCCTTTCCTAGTCTGTATCAAGGTAGGAATAACCTTGTTCGGAATGCCCTTCTGAGCTAATATCTGGCGTTCAACCTCCATGCCGTCAAACGTAGCTGCGGTAAGTCTTGATAAGCGAACGGCCCCTGCTGCAGCAGGTCCTCCCAAAGAGGAAGAGGCCTCGGCTCTTCTAGCAGTAGATCCAGGAGATCCGCATACCAAGCCCTTCTTGGCCAGTCCGGAGCAATGAGGATCGCCTGAACTGTTGTTCTCCTTATGAGTTTTACAACTCTTGGAATGAGTGGAATTGGAGGAAACACGTACACCAACTCGAACACCCACGGAGTCCCTAGGGCATCCACCGCCACGGCTTGCGAGTCTCTCGACCTGGAACAATACCACTGAAGCTTCTTGTTGAGAAGAGAGGCCATCATGTCTATTTGAGGTACACCCCAAAGATCTGTTACCTCCGCGAACACCTCTGGATGGAGTCCCCACTCTCCTGGAATGTCTGCTGAGGAAGTCCGCTTCCCAGTTGTCTACTCCCGGAATGAAGATTGCTGACAGCGCCAACCCGTGCTATTCTGCCCAGAGGATGATTCTTGTTACCTCTGACATTGCAGCTCTGCACTTCGTTCCACCCTGTTTGTTTATGTAAGCCACTGTCGTTACATTGTCCGACTGAACTTGAATGGCTCGATCTCGCAAAAGATGGGCCGCTTGGAGAAGACCGTTGTAGACGGCTCTTAGTTCCAGAATGTTTATTGGTAGGCTGGATTCCAAGCTTGACCACCTTCCTTGTAAGGCTTTCCCCTGAGTGACTGCACCCCAGCTCCGGAGACTTGCATCCGTGGTTAAAAGGATCCAGTCCTGAATCCCGAACCTGCGGCCCTCCAGAAGGTAAAGTAGTCGTAGCCACCAGAGGAGTGAAATCCTGGCTTTTGGCGACAGACGTATTCTGTATCACCAACGCTTTTTCCCATGGACGACACACCCTTTGCACTTCTGTGTCGAGGATCATTTCCAGAAAAGACAACCTCCTGGTTGGCTCCAAATGTGATTTTGGAAAAATCAGGATCCAACCGTGTTCCCTGAGCAGATGAGTTGTGAGACCAATGGACTGCAACAACCTCTCCCTGAACTCTGCCTTTATCAGCAGATCGTCCAGATATGGGATTATGTTCACACCCTGATTGCGGAGGAGAACCATCATTTCTGCCGTCAGCTTGGTGAACACCCTCAGTGCTGTGGAGAGGCCGAATGGTAGTGACTGGAATTGATAGTAACTGTCCAACAGTGCAAATCTGAGATAAGTCTGATGAGGCGGCCAAATCGGAATGTGGAGGTACGCATCCTTGATATCCAGGGATACCAGAAACTCTCCCTCCTACAGACATGAAATCACTGCTCTGAGAGACTCCATTTTGAATTTGAACACCCTCAGGTAAGGGTTCTACGATTTCAAGATCAAAATTGGTTTGACCGAACCATCCGGTTTTGGTACCACAAAAAGGTTTGAATAATAACCCTTGTTTTTCATATGAGGTGGAACTGGGACAATGACCTGTCATTTTCCCAATTTTAGGATGGCTTCATGTAGGATAGCCCTGTCTGTCAGCAAAGCTGGCAAGCCTGATTTGAAGAATCGGTGAGGCGGGAGTTCTTGAACCTCCAGTCTGTACCCCTAGGACACTGTTACATTCACTGTACTTGGTATTCCTGAAACTGGGCGGATGAGCCCCAAGTACAGGAACGTAATGCTGGAGTGGGAACAGAATTCCGCAGCAACCCCTACAGAAACCCTGACTCTGTTGTTCCACCCGCGTGGTCAGTCTACGCCTCCGAGACTATGTTTGCTTGGGCCCACGGCAGCCGCGTTTGAAGGGCGGATTATGTCTGCCCAACTCAGATACCCCCCGGTCTTAGTTGGAGACAAGGCGTAAACTGAGACGGGGCGAGAACAAGGGGAAACTCTAACTAAACAGAAACCCGAGTTAGGGGCAACTACAGAACTCAAACAAAAGTATGTGCGGCTCAGCCGCCAAGACGAACTACAACAAAGGAAATGCTGACCACACGCCGATACAATACTGTTGTGTCCCGGCGATGACAGCATACGCAGAACCCTCTGCAGAAAATCCAAAGCAAATATAACAAGAAGCTACGGCCAAAGCCGTAAGGTGCGACAAAGCCGCTACTCACAACACTGGTGCTAATACAGGCAGGTGAACGGCAACCCCGAGGCCGCAGGCACAGGCTCACAGGAATGGAAAGCTGGAAGTATTCCAGCAACAGGCCACAGGACACCAGGACTCAGGATTACAGGATCTAAGGCAGACAAAACTCAGGATTCCAGGACAGGAACGCTCCAGGGCAGGAAGCAGCTCACGAGAAGCTCCAGACTCTGACAGAGCTGAGTACACAGGATTCCAGTATCAGACAGGGCCAGGACACAGATGCAATACTGGACTAGACACTAATCAGGAACATCCAGATATAACAACAAACGTCTATCACCAGCTCAGAACTGCATAGCTAGCTAGGTAATAAGGGAACACGCCCCAATCAGGATGGCTGGAAGCCGGGCACAAGGTAATTGCACAAACACCTGCAGGTGAGAATTAACCCATAGAAAACAGGCTGCAATTACACAGACTCACCACCGGCAGCCAACAAGAGTCTTCTAAACAGGTACATGGAAAATCCTGGCATGTAAACAGAACTATAATACAAAATACATAAACGGACAGCAAACAGGAATGAACCACTGCTTGTGGTTCATAACAGACACAATATCCTGTACCCAGGGGTCCAGGCCGGATGACACCCAGACGTGGCTGAAACGTCTGAGTCTCGCACCCACCAGCCCATCCTCCAGGCTTTGAGGTCCACTATCATGCTGAGGATTTTGAGGAACCAGAAGCAGGTCTCTGGTCCTGGGAGCCTGCGGGAGCAGGCTTTATGGATTTTGGCCGACCACCTCTAAAGAAAGTGGTAGAAGGCTTGGGCTTTTTTGTCTTAGCGGTCCGAAAGGACTGCTGTACAGCAGAAGAAACAGTTTCTTTGTAGAAGGAGTAGCAGAGGGAAGGAAAGGTAACTTACTTGCGGTTGCTGAGGAAATCCACGCATCCACCGCTTCCCCAAATAGAGCCTGACCTGTGTAGGGTAGGTTCTCCACACTTCTCCTGGATTCCGCATCTGCAGACCATTGGTGCAGCCAGAGTACCCTGCCATGTAGGATATCCGTGCAGTCAGCGTACCCAGGTATATCATGGATTCCACCATGAACCCTGCAGAATCCTGTATGTTACGTAAAAACAATTCAATGTCACTTCTATCCATTGCATCCAAATCCTCTAGTAATGTGCCTGACCACTTTACTATGGCTTTAGAAATCCATGCACAGGCAATAGTGGGCCTTAAGGCCACTCCTGAAGCAGTGTATATGGATTTGAGCGTAGTGTCAATCTTACGATCAGCCGGTTCTTTCAACGCGGTAGAACCAGGGACAGGTGAAACCACGTTTTAGACAGTCTGGAGACAGACGCGTCAACAATTGGTGGGTTTTCCCATTTTTTCCTTCCGCAGGGAAGGGAAAAGCAACCAGAACTCTTTTTGGGATCTGGAATTTTTCTCCGGGTTTTCTCAGGATTTTTCAAATATAGCGTTTAATTCTTTAGACGTGGGAAAGGTTAGCGGGGCTTATTATCAGTGAAGTAAGCCTCCTCAACCTGCTCAGGTGTAGTGTTATTAATGTTTAACACATCTCTAATGGCCTCAATTATGAGCTGCACCCCCTTTGCAAGTGATGCCGCCCCCTATCACCATCTGAAGTATTAGAATCGGTATCTGTGTCATCTTGCATAATTTGGGCAAGTACACGTTTCCGTGGGAACATGCTAGGGGATTTCGCAGGAATAGGGACAGAGCCTGACCAAACTGCCATAGACTTCTTCAACACCTGAGTTTCAGTCTCAGTATCAACTTCAACAATAGGGATCTGAGACAAAGCATTACAATCCTGTGTACATGGAATGGATCTCTCCTGAGAGGAAACATCTTCTTCAGCATATGACACAGAGTCCTTAGACATGGCTATGTGAGACAGTAAACACCCACACACACACAGGAAAATGTTGGACACAGTTTCCCCCCAAGTATGCCACAGAGAGACACAGAGACTGGAGCCAACCCACACACAGCACTTTTAAAGGTTGAACTAATGAAACTACCAGCGCTGTCTGTGTACCTTAATAGACTACACAGACTTTACACAGCCTCCCCCTCACTTCTCCAACCCCCTGTTACCGTACAAGATAGCTGGAGTTGATTTGGAGGGACAGCTCTCACTGACAGCGCTTCTGCAGGCAGGAAATTGGCGCTGAACGCTGCTGGGTCCCCTCTGAGGAGAAGCTCCGCCCCCTTTCATGGAGCTGCTTCCCGCTCTTCTGAAGATTATACTGGCCTGAGGAAAAGTGCTGGCAGCGATCCTGAGACCCTGACAGGCTTGGTGGTCAGTGTAGGGTGTAGGCGCTGGATCAGGGCGCACCTCACAACGCCACTCTATGTACCGCTGAGCCCCGGAGTGCAGTTAGTACTCTGTAAGGGGGTGGCGGCATGCTGCTGGGGTGAGCGATCCCCTGTGGTCAGGAACATTGGATCCCCTCAGGAGCTCAGTGTCCTGTCAGCGGAGATAGTGGCTCAGACCCCGCAGGGCGGGCACTACTTCCCCCTTAGCTACTCGAAGCATGGAGGCTGTTGCCAGCAGCCTCCCTGTGCCTAAACTCTATTTAAAATAATAAAACTAAAAGAACTCCTATGGAGCTCCCCTAGCTGTGACCGGCTCCTCTGGGCACATTTTCTAAACTGAGTCTGGTAGGAGGGGCATAGAGGGAAGATCCAGCCCACACTCTCAAATTCTTAAAGTGCCAGTGGCTCCTAGTGGACTCTTCTATACCCCATAGTACTAATGTGGACCCCAGCATCCTCTAGGACGTAAAAGAGAAATACTATGTAACTCATATGCAAGGGTGTAGCTACCATAGGTGCAGGCAGTGCCGCTGCTATGGGGTCCAGAGCTGAGAGGGGCCCACCTTCCCTGTCACAGTTACATGTGTTATATGCATTTTTCACCATTGGGTGGTACGTAGGGGTTCTTTCAAACTTTTTCCTCGAGGCCTGCAATATATATAAGTATGCCCCTGGACCTGCTCATTGTAGTGTGATATAAAATGAACTGTAGGGCATTTTAATGTTATATAATATGAACCGGGGCAGTAATGAGGCACAGTATGAACTAGGAGCACTATATATCATAGTGTGAGTAGGGGGTACTGCGCGGCATAATATGTACTGGCAGCTCTGAAATGTGACATAATGCGTACATTAAGCACTACTGCGATTCATAAAAGAAACTAGGGCACTACTATTGGGTATAACATTGAATAAGGCTCTACTGAGTTTCAGAAAATGAACTGTGGCACTATTATAAGGCATAGAATTAACAACTGCTGCAGAGAAGTGTCTCTATAGAAGCACTGGGACGGGGCTCACAAAGTTCTGGCTACGCCCCTGCTCATATGTTTATCTTACAAAATATATCCATCTATCAGCCCCGTATAGCAGCATACTGTTTCTCTAACGTCCTAGTGGATGCTGGGGACTCCGAAAGGACCATGGGGAATAGCGGCTCCGCAGGAGACTGGGCACAAAAGTAAAAAGCTTTAGGACTACCTGGTGTGCACTGGCTCCTCCCCCTATGACCCTCCTCCAAGCCTCAGTTAGATTTTTGTGCCCGAACGAGACGGGTGCAGGCTAAGGGGCTCTCCTGAGCTGCTTAGTGTAAAAGTTTAAAGTAGGTTTTTTATTTTCAGTGAGACCTGCTGGCAACAGGCTCACTGCACCGAGGGACTAAGGGGAGAAGAAGCGAACTCACCTGCGTGCAGAGTGGATTGGGCTTCTTAGGCTACTGGACATTAGCTCCAGAGGGACGATCACAGGCCCAGCCATGGATGGGTCCCGGAGCCGCGCCGCCGGCCCCCTTACAGAGCCAGAAGAGTGAAGAGGTCCGGAAAATCGGCGGCAGAAGACGTCCTGTCTTCAATAAGGTAGCGCACAGCACCGCAGCTGTGCGCCATTGCTCTCAGCACACTTCACACTCCGGTCACTGAGGGTGCAGGGCGCTGGGGGGGGCGCCCTGAGACGCAATAAAAAAACCTTTTTTTGGCGAAAAATACATCACATATAGCTCCTGGGCTATATGGATGCATTTAACCCCTGCCAATTTTTCCATTAAAAAGCGGGAGAAAGGCCGCCGAGAAGGGGCGGAGCCTATCTCCTCAGCACACTGGCGCCATTTTTTCCTCACAGCTCCGTTGGAGGAAGGCTCCCTGACTCTCCCCTGCAGTCCTGCACTACAGAAACAGGGTAAAACAAGAGAGGGGGGGCACTAAATTGGCATTTTAATATATACAGCAGCTATATTAGGGAAAAACACTTATATAAGGTTATCCCTGTATATATATAGCGCTCTGGTGTGTGCTGGCAAACTCTCCCTCTGTCTCCCCAAAGGGCTAGTGGGGTCCTGTCCTCTATCAGAGCATTCCCTGTGTGTGTGCTGTGTGTCGGTACGCTGTGTCGACATGTATGAGGAGGAAAATGGTGTGGAGGCGGAGCAATTGCCTGTGTTAGTGATGTCACCCCCTAGGGAGTCGACACCTGACTGGATGGTCTTATGGAAAGAATTACGTGATAGTGTCGGCACTTTACAAAAGACTGTTGACGACATGAGACAGCCGGCAAATCGGTTAATACCTGTACAGGCGTCTCAAACACCGTCAGGGGCTATAAAACGCCCGTTACCTCAGGTCGATACGGACACTGACTCCAGTGTCGACGGTGAGGAAACAAACGTATTTTCCAGTAGGGCCACACGTTACATGATCACGGCAATGAAGGAGGTTTTGAACATTTCTGATACTACAAGTACCACAAAAAAGGGTATTATGTGGGGTGTGAAAAAACTACCCGTAGTTTTTCCTGAATCAGATGAATTAAATGAGGTGTGTGATGAAGCGTGGGTTTCCCCCGATAAAAAACTGCTAATTTCTAAAAAATTATTGGCATTATACCCTTTCCCGCCAGAGGTTAGGGCGCGTTGGGAAACACCCCCTAGAGTGGATAAGGCGCTCACACGCTTATCAAAACAAGTGGCGTTACCGTCTCCTGATACGGCCGCCCTCAAGGAACCAGCTGATAGGAAGCTGGAAAATATCCTAAAAAGTATATACACACATACTGGTATTATACTGCGACCAGCAATCGCCTCAGCCTGGATGTGCAGTGCTGGGGTGGCTTGGTCGGATTCCCTGACTGAAAATATTGATACCCTGGACAGGGACAATATATTATTGACTATAGAGCATTTAAAGGATGCATTTCTATATATGCGTGATGCACAGAGGGATATTTGCACTCTGGCATCAAGAGTAAGTGCGATGTCCATTTCTGCCAGAAGAGGGTTATGGACGCGACAGTGGTCAGGTGATGCGGATTCCAAACGGCATATGGAAGTATTGCCGTATAAAGGGGAGGAGTTATTTGGGGTCGGTCTATCGGACCTGGTGGCCACGGCAACGGCTGGGAAATCCACCTTTTTACCCCAAGTCACCTCACAGCAGAAAAAGATACCGTCTTTTCAGGCTCAGTCCTTTCGTCCCCATAAGGGCAAGCGGGCAAAAGGCCACTCATATCTGCCCCGGGGCAGAGGAAGGGGAAAAAGACTGCAGCAGACAGCCTCTTCCCACGAACAGAAGCCCTCCCCCGCTTCTGCCAAGTCCTCAGCATGACGCTGGGGCCTTACAAGCGGACTCAGGCACGGTGGGGGCCCGTCTCAAGTATTTCAGCGCGCAGTGGGCTCACTCGCAAGTGGACCCCTGGATCCTGCAGGTAGTATCTCAGGGGTACAAATTGGAATTCGAGACGTCTCCCCCTCGCCGGTTCCTGAAGTCTGCTTTACCAACGTCTCCCCCCGACAGGGAGGCGGTATTGGAAGCCATTCACAAGCTGTATTCCCAGTAAGTGATAATCAAGGTACCCCTCCTACAACAGGGAAAGGGGTATTATTCCACGCTGTTTGTGGTACCGAAGCCGGACGGCTCGGTGAGACCCATTTTAAATCTGAAATCCTTGAACACTTACATAAAAAGGTTCAAGTTCAAGATGGAGTCACTCAGAGCAGTGATAGCGAACCTGGAAGAAGGGGACTATATGGTGTCTCTGGACATCAAGGATGCTTACCTCCATGTCCCAATTTGCCCTTCTCACCAAGGGTACCTCAGGTTTGTGGTACAGAACTGTCACTATCAGTTTCAGACGCTGCCGTTTGGATTGTCCACGGCACCCCGGGTCTTTACCAAGGTAATGGCCGAAATGATGATTCTTCTTCGAAGAGAAGGCGTCTTAATTATCCCTTACTTGGACGATCTCCTGATAAGGGCAAGGTCCAGGGAACAGTTAGAGGTCGGAGTAGCACTATCTCAAGTAGTACTACGACAGCACGGATGGATTCTAAATATTCCAAAATCGCAGCTGATTCCGACGACACGTCTGCTGTTCCTAGGAATGATTCTGGACACAGTACAGAAAAAGGTGTTTCTCCCGGAAGAGAAAGCCAGGGAGTTATCCGACCTAGTCAGGAACCTCCTAAGACCAGGCCAAGTGTCAGTACATCAATGCACAAGGGTCCTGGGAAAGATGGTGGCTTCTTACGAAGCGATTCCATTCGGCAGATTCCACGCAAGAACTTTTCAGTGGGATCTGCTGGACAAATGGTCCGGATCGCATCTTCAAATGCATCAGCGGATAACCCTGTCTCCAAGGACAAGGGTGTCTCTCCTGTGGTGGTTACAGAGTGCTCATCTCCTAGAGGGCCGCAGATTCGGCATTCAGGATTGGGTCCTGGTGACCACGGATGCCAGCCTGAGGGGCTGGGGAGCAGTCACACAGGGAAGAAATTTCCAGGGCTTGTGGTCAAGCATGGAAACGTCACTTCACATAAATATCCTGGAACTCAGGGCCATTTACAATGCCCTAAGTCAGGCAAGACCTCTGCTTCAGGGTCAGCCGGTGTTGATCCAGTCGGACAACATCACGGCAGTCGCCCACGTAAACAGACAGGGCGGCACAAGAAGCAGGAGGGCAATGACGGAAGTGGCAAGGATTCTTCGCTGGGCGGAAAATCATGTGATAGCACTGTCAGCAGTGTTCATTCCGGGAGTGGACAACTGGGAAGCAGACTTCCTCAGCAGACACGATCTTCACCCGGGGGAGTGGGGACTTCACCCAGAAGTCTTCCACATGATTGTGAACCGTTGGGAAAAACCAAAGGTGGACATGATGGCGTCCCGCCTCAACAAAAAACTGGACAGATATTGCGCCAGGTCAAGGGACCCTCAGGCAATAGCTGTGGACGCTCTGGTAACACCGTGGGTGTACCAGTCAGTGTATGTGTTCCCTCCTCTTCCTCTCATACCAAAAGTACTGAGAATCATAAGAAGGAGAGGAGTAAAGACTATACTCGTGGCTCCGGATTGGCCAAGAAGGACTTGGTACCCGGAAATTCAAGAGATGCTCACGGAAGACCCGTGGCCTCTACCTCTAAGAAAGGACCTGCTCCAGCAGGGACCATGTCTGTTCCAAGACTTACCGTGGCTGCGTTTGACGGCATGGCGGTTGAACGCCGGATCCTGAAGGAAAAAGGCATTCCGGATGAAGTCATCCCTACCCTGATCAAAGCCAGGAAGGATGTGACCGTACAACATTATCACCGTATTTGGCGAAAATATGTTGCGTGGTGCGAGGCCAGGAAGGCCCCTACAGAGGAATTTCAACTGGGTCGATTCCTGCATTTCCTGCAAACAGGACTGTCTATGGGCCTAAAATTAGGGTCCATTAAGGTTCAAATTTCGGCCCTGTCAATATTCTTCCAAAAAGAACTAGCTTCTGTTCCTGAAGTTCAGACGTTTGTCAAGGGAGTACTGCATATACAGCCTCCTTTTGTGCCTCCAGTGGCACCTTGGGATCTCAATGTAGTTTTGGGGTTCCTAAAATCACATTGGTTTGAACCACTCACCACTGTGGACTTAAAATATCTCACATGGAAAGTGGTAATGCTGTTAGCCCTGGCTTCAGCCAGGCGTGTTTCAGAATTGGCGGCTTTATCCTATAAAAGCCCTTACCTAATTTTTCATACGGACAGGGCAGAATTGAGGACTCGTACTCAATTTCTCCCTAAGGTGGTTTCAGCATTTCACTTGAACCAGCCTATTGTGGTGCCTGCGGCTACTAGGGACTTGGAGGATTCCAAGTTACTGGACGTAGTCAGGGCCCTGAAAATATATGTTTCCAGGACGGCTGGAGTCAGAAAATCTGACTCGCTGTTTATCCTGTATGCACCCAACAAGCTGGGTGCTCCTGCTTCTAAGCAGACTATTGCTCGTTGGATTTGTAGTACAATTCAGCTTGCACATTCTGTGGCAGGCCTGCCACAGCCAAAATCTGTAAAAGCCCATTCCACAAGGAAAGTGGGCTCATCTTGGGCGGCTGCCCGAGGGGTCTCGGCTTTACAACTTTGCCGAGCAGCTACTTGGTCAGGGGCAAACACGTTTGCTAAATTCTACAAATTTGATACCCTGGCTGAGGAGGACCTGGAGTTCTCTCATTCGGTGCTGCAGAGTCATCCGCACTCTCCCGCCCGTTTGGGAGCTTTGGTATAATCCCCATGGTCCTTTCGGAGTCCCCAGCATCCACTAGGATGTTAGAGAAAATAAGAATTTACTTACCGATAATTCTATTTCTCATAGTCCGTAGTGGATGCTGGGCGCCCATCCCAAGTGCGGATTGTCTGCATTACTTGTACATAGTTATTGTTACAAAAATCGGGTTATTGTTGTTGTGAGCCATCTTTCAGAGGCTCCTTCTGTTATCATGCTGTTAACTGGGTTCAGATCACAAGTTGTACGGTGTGATTGGTGTGGCTGGTAAGAGTCTTACCCGGGATTCAAAATCCTTCCTTATTGTGTACGCTCGTCCGGGCACAGTATCCTAACTGAGGCTTGGAGGAGGGTCATAGGGGGAGGAGCCAGTGCACACCAGGTAGTCCTAAAGCTTTTTACTTTTGTGCCCAGTCTCCTGCGGAGCCGCTATTCCCCATGGTCCTTTCGGAGTCCCCAGCATCCACTACGGACTATGAGAAATAGAATTATCGGTAAGTAAATTCTTATTTTATACTGCTGGATTTCATTAAAAAGTAAGCATCATAGTATGTTGTTAAACATACAAACTTAATTATAAAGCATTTGAAAGCTAAATGTAGGGCCGCTAAAGGGTCATTTCAATTTGGGACGAGGAGGGCGAATTGTCATTGAAACAGGATCTAAACACTGGCAATGGCATCCGAACTCACCCCCATCACGGAACAATCTCGCACTGGACTCACTAGGGTAAATTTACTAAAATTCGAGTTGCAGCCAATTTCAGCTGAGATCAATCTCGGCTGACATCGGGCCTGGGCCCTCATTACGAGTTGTTCGCTCACTAGCTACTTTTAGCAGCCATGCAATCGCTAAGCCGCCGCCCTCTGGGAGTGTATCTTAGCTTAGCAGAAGTGCGAACGAAAGGATCGCAGCGCTGCTACAAAAAAAGATTGTGCAGTTTCTGAGCAGCTCCAGACCTACTCCTAGCTTGCGATCACTTCAGACTGTTTAGTTCCCGTTTTGACGTCACGAACACGCCCTGCGTTCGGCCAGCCACGCCTGCGTTTCCCCAGGCACGCCTGCGTTTGTATCTGACACACCTGCATTTTTCCACACACTCCCCGAAAACGTTCAGTTACCTCCCAGATACACCCACTTCCTGTCAATCACTCTGCGGCCAACAGTGCGACTGAAAAGCGTCGCTAGACATTGTGTGAAACTACTTCAAATGTTGTGAAAGTACATCATGCGTGCGCATTGCGCCGCATGCGCAGAAATGCAGATTGTTTTTTTGCCTGATCGCTGCGCAGCGACCGAAAACAGCTAGCGAACAACTCGGAATGACCACCCTAATTAAGAGTTGATTGCAGCAGCAGATTTGTTAGCAGTTGGGCAAAACCATGGCCCTCATTCCGAGTTGTTCGCTCGCTAGCTGCTTTTAGCAGCAGTGCAAACGCTAGGCCGACGCCCTCTAGGAGTGTATCTTAGCTTAGCAGAAGTGCGAATGAAAGGATCGCAGCATTGCTACAAAAAAATATTGTGCAGTTTCAGAGTAGCTCGAGACTTACTCCTAGCTAGCGATCACTTCAGTCTGTTTAGTCCCTGTTTTGACGTCACGAACACGCCCTGCGTTCAGCCAGCCACACCCCCGTTTCCCCAGGCACGCTTGCGTTTGTATCTGACACGCCTGCGTTTTTATGCACACTCCCGGAAAACGGTCAGTTACCTCCCAGAAATGCCCCATTCCTGTCAATCACTCACCGATCAGCAGTGCGACTGAAAAGCGTTGCTAGACCTTGTGTGAAATGGCATCGGCTTTTGTGAAAGTACGTCGCGCGTGCGCACTGCGCACCATATGCATGCGCAGAAGTGCCAATTTTTAGCCTGATCGCTGTGCAGCGAACAACGGCAGCTAGCAATCAACTCGGAATTACCCCCCATGTGCACTGCAGGAGATGCAGATATAACTTGTGCAGAGAGTTAGATTTGGGTGGGGTGTGTTCACACTGAAATCTAAATTGCAGTGTAAAAATAAAACAGCCAGTATTTACCCTGCACATAAACAAAATAACCCACCCAAATCTAACTCTCTCTGCAAATGTTATATCTGCCACACCTGCACAGTGCACGTGGTTTTGCCCAACTGCTAACAAATTTGCTGCTGTGATCAACTCTGAATTATCCCCATCGTCTGTTTGAGATTGCAACATTTTGAGAGAAAAAAACACGGTAATTTACTAAACTACCGTGTTTTTTTCAATTAGAGTTCACCGATGACGATGTAATTCGGATGGTCACTGTTTTATGGGAGAGATTAGTAAAACACTGCCGGACGTAACACAATTAAGCCCAGCCAGATCAGTGAGATCCGTGCAGGGCTTCAATGTGTAAAGTATTTAAATAGTATAAAAAAAAAAATTGTGTGTGGTCCGCCCTTCTGAACAAACCAGCCTCGGGCTCTTTGAGCTGGTCCTGGTTGTTAAAATACCGGGGGAAAAATGCATAGGGGTTCCCAGTACTTTAACAACCAGCACCAGGCTCTTGGACTGGTCCTGGTTCCAAAAATGCAGGGAAAAAGTCATAGGGATCCCCGGTATTTTTGGAACCAGAACCGGGCTCCACTAGCCAGGGAGGTAATGCTGCAGCCGGGGAACACTTTTATACAGGTCCCTGCTGCGGCATCACCCCCCCCCCCCAACTAGTCACCCCTGGCTGGGGGTCCCTGGGGCAGTGGGAACCCCCCAATAAAGGGGTCCACCCTCCAGGCACCCAAGGGCCAGGGATGAAACATGAGGCTGTCCCTGCCATCCGTGGGCTGTGGATGGCAGGCTGATAGCCGTAATCTGTGTAAAAAAAGAATAAATATTGTCTTTTGCTGTGGAACTACAAGTCCCAGCTATCATCTCCCGCATGTTGGTACTTGGAGAACCTGGTACCTGTAATTCCACAGTAAAATAAGTATTTAAAAAAACACAGTACACACACCATAAAAGTAAAACTTTATTTAAACATACATGCACACTTACACACTCACACATACTTACCTAGTGTCCCACGGAGCCCCTCGGTCCCCTTGTCAAATAAAATCCACGGGGTACCTGTAAATAAAATTATACTCGCCTAATCCGGTGTAGATTGTTCCTCTTTGTTCCATGTAGACATCCAGGGGTTAAAAATAAAACTGAAAAAACCTGTTCCACTCAACTTGTGTACACATGGATCCCCTTTCCCCGAATGGCTGGACCCCTCGTGACTCCTGTCACTTGGGGACTCGCCAGCCAATCAGGGAATGCCACGTCATAGCGCCAGTCAAGCAGAGCGCATAAGCAGGAATGGGGAAATAGATCTCTATTATAGTCTATGGTTGGAACCTGCGGTAGACCGCAAGGTTAATTGAGGTCACTCTTGCCAGAAGCAGATCTATTTAAATGTTTTATTTCTGTACGAATTCCATGTTTTTCCGGCAGTGTATGGCTATTGTCGGCAGTGATTGAGAATACGAATTCTTAGTAAATTCCCGTTTTGTATGAGATGTATGTAACCAACCAACCAACCAACCAACCAACCAACCAACCAACCAACCGTGTTTGACCGATGGTCTATTGATTCGTATTTGTGTGGTCGGCAGTGTATCTCAATACGAATTGGCCCAACACTGCCGAGATTTGTGTTTAGTAAATTTCCATGTTGCATTTATTAATTAAACGTATCAAATCGGGACCTTAGTAAACTTCCTTCACTGATTTTTGTGTGCAGCCCTAATTGAATTGACCCCTAAATCAGCTTCCTCCATGTTATAGTACAAAGTTTGTCTGAATCAGCATAGCTGTCGGGTGGAGTCAGGATTCCGGCATCAGTCACACGACCGCCGGCATCCTGACAGCCAGGCGGTAGATAATTTACTAAATGTAATCCATAAATCACGGATTACATTTAGGATCCTGGAGTGCAAGACAGCCGGAGCTCCGAGATTCCACCTGGTTTTGCCTTGTAAATGTTGCTGCTTTAAAAAAACAACGTACAAATTCACCCGAGATACTCAGAGCTCCAGCCGTCTCGCACTCCATTACATCCGGCCCCTTATATCTGTTCTTTGTATAATAACCATATTTTCACAACATACTGTACTTTTTATTTAGAGAAAATATAATTTTGAGACCCAGAAAACAGTATAATTGGTTAACTAATAGTGGCCCTCATTCCGAGTTGTTCGCTCGCTAGCTTCTTTTAGCAGCATTGCACACGCTAGGCTGCTACCCTCTGGGAGTGTATCTTAGCATACAGTAGCAGAGTAGCGAATGAAAGGTTAGTAGAATTGCTACTAAATATTTTCTTGCAGTTTCTGAGTAGCTCCAGACCTACTCCTAAATTGCGATCAGCTCAGTCCGTTCAGTTCCTAGTTTGACGTTACAAACACGCCTTGCGTACGGCCAGCCATTCCCCCGTTTCTCCAGACACTCCCGCGTTTTTCCCTGACACGCCTGCGTTTTTTGCAAACGCCGGGAAAACGCTGATTTGCCGCCCAGAAATGCCCCTTTCCTGTCAATCATTTACCGAACAGCAGTGCGACTAAAAAGCGCCGCAGAAGCCACAGCAAAACTGCTAAGTTTTGTGTTAAATAACTAAGTGCATACGCCCTGCGTGCCTTGCGCATGCGCAATTTGCAACAAATCGCAGCATAGCGAAAATCGGCAACGAGCGAACAACTCGGAATGACCCCCCGTGTGTAATACACTGTGGTAAACACACTGCACTCTCCTGCCAAGCTGTGTTTTCTCTATACTACAGTACATACGGTCTAGAATATTTCAGCTACTGGACTCAATGTTATGAGTTTATAACTTCTTTGAATAAAGTCAATCTTACTGACTGGCTACCTTCATCTTATGCACTTAGATATATTCATTTCTCGTTATACGAGTAACTAGAATCAATACAATACATGGCTGCCATTACAATACATGAACGTAAATCTGTCAATGGTGTTCAAATCATTACAAAGTGTAACTGCTGTAATTACTTGTTTCTTTACTCCCAGTCTTCCGAATGTCTGCTTTCTGACTGCTTTCATTGCTGAATTCCTGTTTATTGTCAAGTAAAACATGATTTCTTTGAGAAGACACAGGAAGGAGAGAGTCTTGCCTTGTATGGTACTTGGCAGACAGCAAGCCTACAGCACTCCTAGCAGAAATTCAAATACTAAGTAGCTAGCATCTAGTAAGATGATTCATTTAATCCCGTCTGTAGTGATTTACTTTATTACAGACTGCTCTTTGCCACAACACTAAACGTAGACCATATAAAGTCATCTCCATCCTTAGGTAGACCTGGTTTATCTCTGCCACTAAATGGCAGGCAATGCTTACAATTGTTATAGCTTTTCCTCGTTATCTGGGTTCCATTAACTTGGTATATGTGCATATCAAGTGTAACAGATACTATAAACATGGAAGTAACTCATATCTGGTGAAGATAGCCAGAATAGCAACAGCACCAAGTCTTAATTATAAACAAGCTTTTAATAGCAATATCCCAAGAAGAGGCTCGGTGGCACTTTATTTCATACTTCAGTTGTCATACATTCGTTTTCCTTCCTTACAATGAAGAAGTCTACAAACAACAAATCAGGTTACGTAAATGAATCAGATTGCACACAAGCAAAGCTTCCTATTAAGATGGGAAAAATGTTTTGAGTCTCTTCTTAGTACAATATAACCACTTTAATCATCGCTGTAGCAATGTCTGCAGTAGAGAACGGTGGCAAAGAAAGGGAAAATACAATTGTAAAGTGATGTCATTGAGGCCCAATGGATTTATTAAATTTGGAATTGTAAATATATTATTTCCCAAATCAAATTGTTTGTCATGCTAGAAGAGTTTAGTTCTAGGGGGTAATTCAGACCTAATCGTAGATGTGCTAAATTTAGCACATCTTCGATCAGTTCCTCTGACATGCGGGGGGACGCCCAGCATAGGGCTAGTCCGCCCCGCATGTCTGCCCCCCCCCCCCCCACACACACTCAAGGGCGCAAAAGCATCGCACGGCGGCAATGCTTTTGCACCCGGCGAGTAGTTCCCTACCTGCGCAGCTTAGCTCCCTGCTTAACTGCGCTGGCAGGCGGCTCCCCGCCGCATCCCGGGTTGCAGCAGCTCCGTGTGATGTCGCATAGCTGCAATGGTCCAGACATAACGACAAAACAAAAATTGCTGCGCCTGTGTCTAACAATTATTTATTTAGCCGGTCTTAATGACCCAAACCTGGAATAAATGGTGTAAAACAATATTCTTACATTCTCAACAAGGCTATCAGCCCCCCATCCGCAGCCCTTGGATGGGGGGGACAGCCTTGGGCTTCACCCCTGGCCCTTGGGTGGCTGGGGGGGACCCCTTGATTGAAGGGGTCCCCACTCCTCCAGGGTACCCCGGCCAGGGGTGACTAGTTGGGTATTTAATGCCACGGCCGCAGGGCACTGTATAAAAGTGACCCCTGGCTGTGGCATTATCTGTCCAGCTAGTGGAGCCCGGTGCTGGTACAAAAAATACGGGGGACCCCTACTCTTTTTGTCCCCCGTATTTTTTGCCCCAGGACCAGGCGCAGAGCCCGGTGCTGGTTGATCAAATATGGGGGAACCCCTGTCATTTTTCCCCCCATATTTTTTCAACCAGGACCAGCTCAAAGAGCCCGAGGCTGGTTATGCTTAGGAGGGGGGACCCCACGCAATTTTTTTCAAAATTAAAACACATTTTTAAGGTACACAATGAAGCCCTGCACAGATCTCACAGATCCGGCCGGGATTCCTTGTGTTTTGTCAGGCAGTGTTTTACTCATCACTCCCGTAAAACACTGCCTGATATTACGAATCATATCGACATCGGAAAAAAACGAATGTGCAAAACTCGGCAGCTTAGTGAATGATCGTATCAGGATTCAAAAGTTGCAGTAAAATGCACCCGATACCATTCGAGTTCAAACACCCTTAAAAACTGCAAAAACACGAATATTAGTAAATAAACCCCCTTGTTTGAAAAATGGCAGTTAGAAGCTGATTGGTTGGTATTTTGGAGTCTATTTACTAAGCATTGGAGAGAGATAAAGTACCAACCAATTAGCACCTATATGCCATGTTACAGGTTCTGTTTCAAAATGACCGCATCTGGTTGGCTGGGATGTTATCACTTTCCATTTTATCTCTCTCCAATGGTTAAGTATATAGATCCCTATATCTCTCTTCACTTTTTGGTCCAAAATGTAGAAAGTATTTTATGTTGGGAGGTGGCCCAGAATGGCACGTCCCCTCAGGGATAGGTCAGGTTACCCTTCACACTGGGAGGGCACCTGGGAACCATACCCACCTTGCATAATGTGATCAATATATCTTTTGTGAAATAATCCTTTTATTAAAAAACACATCAATCCTAATAGCTAATGATTTGGCTTGATCTGGGCTCTGGGATCACCTGGATGTATCAATAAACTCAGGGACAGCAGCTCTGAAAGGAGCCAGTCCTTGCGATGTGTAAGAAGTCCATGCTATGCGTGAGAAGTAATGCTATCATTTCACTTATTTTTGGGGACCCTGGCACATAGCTGCGCATGTGCGGACGGCCACTGCTGGTAAATTGTGCATTACGCAGCCCATAGGCTACAATGGAGGTAATTACCAAAGCCAAGCACCAGTAAACATCTTTGGAGCTTGGTACTGTAAATTCCGTACTGAAAATGACGGACCACAGCAGATACAGTGTTGGACTGGGGCATGAATGGCCCAACAGGGGAATATCATAGTAGGGGCCCATGTTTAGGGGTGTGTCCAGCTGCCACAGAGATTTGGCTAACCATTAGAGAGTGCATGGGCTGGGCCCCTTGATAAATTTCAAGTGCACAGTCTAGAACCGAAGCCCTAGAAGAGGAGGTGGGACTCCAGGCTGTGGGCCCACCAGGGGTTTCCTCTGTGCCCCTGTGAGCCAGTCCAACACTGAGCAGATATCTGATTTCTGCTGTGGTCCTCCATACATCCATCCATCCATCCATCCAGATAAAGAGATGCTTAATATTTGTAGGTAGCCACTGAAAACACCCATTTTAAAATATTCATTGATAAATAGGCCCCATTGGGTTCACAATACTTGTTCAAGTTCCTATATTCCTTTGGTTGTAGTCACAAATGTTTATGTTCCATACCTTGTACACTAATTAACCCGGTCACTCAAGA
This sequence comes from Pseudophryne corroboree, assembly GCF_028390025.1. Taxonomy (NCBI): domain Eukaryota; kingdom Metazoa; phylum Chordata; class Amphibia; order Anura; family Myobatrachidae; genus Pseudophryne; species Pseudophryne corroboree. The sequence goes on from NC_086447.1 coordinate 750,096,434, forward strand.
GGCGGAACTGCCAGAGACAATACAGTCGACTGCCACTGTGCTTCTGCCATGAAGGGGGGGTCACCTCTCCTCCATTGTATCTGGTTCTGTGTGCTGACCTGACCTGTGACATAGGGGGCAGAGCGTTACATTCCATCAGCCAGTGAGTGATGCCACCGGCCGCTGCACTTTGCACCATCACAGGTTCTACATGTTACGAGTATGTAGGAACAATGCTCTGCTGGCAGCACATGAAGGAGCTCTTTACATGACACAAGTGTCTACTGGAATTATGCGGAGTCACCCAGTGTGACCCTGGATCGCTCTCCTGCAATCTGCCTGCGCTCTTCAAGTTCTCTACTGCGTTTCTCTTCTATCCATCCAGTGATCCCACTGTAGGAAGGGTGAGGGTATCCTTCAGCCCTCCTGACAGCAAACTTGAGGATTGTTTCCCGTGATTTCCCCCACCATCCTACCCCTGTATTTGAAGCAGCAGCAGCTGACAGCCTCCAACTCCTGGCTACTAACTCTGCCACAAGCGTCATGCTAACGTTACAGGATTCTATGGGCGTAATTCAGATCTGATCGCTGGGCTGCGTTTTTTGCTGTCCTGCGATTAGCTAGTCGCCGCCTACAGGGGGAGTGTATTTTCACTGTGCAAGTGTGCATTCCTATGTGTAGCAGAGCTGCAGTCAAAATAATTTTGTGCAGTCTCTGCGCAGCCCACGACTTACTCTTCCAGTGCGAGTGAATCCTGCTGATCGGGGCCGGAGCTCATGTCAGACACCCTCCCTGAAAACACTTGAGCCCACCTGCGTTTTTCTGTTCACTCCCTGGAAACGGTCAGTTGCCACCCACAAATGGCCTCTTCCTGTCAATCACCTTACGAACGGCCGTGCGAATAGATCCTTCGCACCATCCCGTTGCTGACCGCCGATGACCGTTGTAGCTGCCCGATGCGCCTGCGCAGTACATCTCAGATGCATGCACAGTTGGGATCTCATCGCCCGCTGTACGAAAACGCACAGCACCGATCAGATCTGAATGACCCCCCATATGCAGAACATGACACGTACAGGCGAATGATCATTTAAAACATGTTTTTAATTACAGTAGTTTCTCATGTTAATGTTTCTATTTACAAAACTTTGACAGTTTAACTTCAGGGGGTAGGACTCAATGTCAGCTGAACTGAATGATTATGTGTTCATGGATCTGTCTCAACAACACAATAAACCCTATGTGGTCCTAACTTTGCAAGCTTGCTTAGCCAACAATTGCAGTGCTGGCCAGCATTTAATGCAGATGAGCATTTTTATTCTTTCACCAGTAACAATTAGGTGACGTTCATATGGCCTACATAGAAATATAGAATTTGTCAGCAGATAAAAACCACTTAGCCCATCTAGTCTTAGCCCATCAGGTCACTATTCCCAGTAGACAACGATATTGCCCAGATCTCAGTCTCTACCATTATCCATCCGCAACTCTGAGGAGCCGAATCACAGTGCGGGCAGGGAGACAAAACCAGGTGCCGAATGGGAGAAAGTAAAATCCAGAGGGGAGTACCGGAGAAGGTGTATTGCAAGTAGAGACAGCTGTCAGTGTCAGCAATCTGGTAGGAACCCATTTTAGCTGTATTGGGTGGGTTGGTGCGGGTGGATGGGGTGCACCAACATTTAACTTGCCTCCGGCCGACTAGGATGAACATATGCCGTTGGGTCACTCTGAGATATTCAGTTTGCTTATGTCATGGGAACCAATCCATTATTTATTTCGGACACTTAATAAAGTAAAATAATTATAGGGCACTGTTCCCATGATCCCTAGCATTTTTAATTCTGGGAATATAAGATTGCAGTTTAAAGGTTGACACAAAGCAGGACTGTCCTGGGCGAAAGCATCTGGTAGCACTGCCATATAGGAAAGTGCAGAGGCGCAGGGGATGGGGGGCACTGGCTGATTGCCGCGCCCCCCCCCCAAAAAAAAAAAAAAAAAAAAATTAAAAAATCAACAACAAAAAACCAGCATAGGGTTCCCAGCCAGTGGTGATAATGCCATAGCAGGGGAGACACTCAGAGTGGGGTCCCCCTGCTATAACATTAAACATCCCCCAAACCAGTCAGCCCAGGGCTGGAATTCCTCAGAAAGTGGGGACCCCTAAGATTTAAATGGGGTCCCCCCTCCTGAGCAGCTTTCAGCCCAGTGCTATACCCCCGAACCCCTGGTGGCGGTGGGTGCTGGGTTCATGACATACTAATATTGTTCATTACAGGTGGCCTACAGGCCCCAGCAATCCTGCCCCAGCATGCCGGCACTTGGAGAACCACCAGTGCCAGCATGCCCGGACATTAAGGGCCCGCTGGCACCCGTAGTCTGCCTGTAAAGAAAATATTAAAATATAAACACAACACCTAATGTTTAAATAGTTTATTATGCTGCATCTTCACCTGGGGGCGGCGGCCTTTAAGCTCTTTTTCATGGCCGCCGCCTCCCCAGGGCTTCCGGTGTCTTCTATATTTTCGGGAGCTCTTGCCTGATCCCTCCCCGCCACCGGACTGACCGCCACTGCCTTATATAAGCCAGTTGAGGGGGCGATGATGCAGCAAGCCGTGATTGGCTCACGGTGGCCATCTTGAGTTCAAAAGTGACGCTGAGGCACCATTTTTGAAATGGGTATCCAGCTACCCGCTGCTAAACTCTGCAGAATGGCTGTCAGGGACTGGATGAAGTCAGCATCTCCATAAATCTTGTCTGTTGAAGGAAGCATGAAGTGCTCTAAAATGTCCTGGTAGATGGCTGCGTTGACTCTGGACTTAATAAAGCACAGTGGACCAACACCAGCAGATGACATGGCTCCCCAAATCAACACAGACTGTGGAAACTTCACACTGGACTTCAAGCATCTTGGATTGTGTGCCTCTTCATTCTTCCTCCATACTCTGGGACCTTGGTTTCCAAATGAGATGTGATAATGTCGATATTATCTTAGTCCGAAAAGCTATACCTCTAGATACACTATTACCATGGAGCCGCTATGGCCGCTAGGCGGAATACACGTGCTACGCACATTGTACGCTATTTGCGTACAGAGTCCTGCACGTGGTACGTACTTGGCGTACACACGCCGCGCTGAGTGTACAGAGAACACACAGCATGCGCACACACAATTGATAACCTTTAAACCTTGTTAATGATATAATGCAATGATATGATTACACTTTAAACCCTTGGCAGCAAAGTACTGCAACGATGTTATACCTTAAACCTCAAGTAGTGCTAACGGTATAAAGTACCCGCAGTGCGTACACCTTATCAATACCTATACACCTTATACAGATAAATACACTCTAAAACCCTTGCAGGAAAGTGAAGACACAACACTGATTTGTAGTTGAAACCACAGGGTTCTAAGGCCACCGTGGATTAATTCCAAGAGGTAAACAGTACAAATCATACACTACTGGCTAACAAGATAAATCTAAACAGAATAATGGCTACAGAGAATGTACATACGTGAGAATGTTCGCAAGCGCAACCCGGCCGGTCCTCCGCTAGTCAGATAGAAAGCGTTCACAGTCTTCTGACCGGCCAGGCAACAATGGGCTTTTTATACACAACATGCATACACAATACAATAGTCACTGTAATCTCATTGTCCATTGGACACAGGGATGTGTCTTTACATTACAGAAGAGGTCATAGGTGGATTTGAATAGATGGGCGATGTCTTTCCCCAACTGCTCTTGTGGGTGGTATCCTCTGGATTCCCGCCGCATACATAATATACAGTAAATACAGTTAATATCTATACTCTGCTTCTGCACATAACTATACGCTGGAACATGCGATCTTTCTCTAACCAACCCCGGAATGTTACCCTCAAAATACCCTACAGCTGGATACTAGACCACCTTCCAACCTTTATCTGACCCTTCCTATCATGCAAAGGCGAATCTCTTAGTCCAGGAACTGTTTAAACTATTAATACTCGCTGATGTGGGGCAAGGAAACTATGGGTACAAAATACACTATTTGGGTTAAATATGTAATGTTCTAATAACCCTCTACGCGCTCACAAACTCCGCCATAAATACCCATATCACTCGCATGATCGCCGGAGCGATCCTACGCAAATTGCGGATATGTGCACGTACGGAGGACTGAGTGCACGAGCAGCGGGCATGTGCATGGGGTTAGTACAAGGCATATGCATTACAATATTTTTCGACTTTGACAGTCCACCCTTTGGCAGTCAACAATAACTGCCACTATCTAAACATTAAACAGAAAAATATACAATACATTATCCATAAAATAATTGGATGGTAGGAGGAGAGGTGTAGGCGGGAAATGTATGACCTAGTGGGATAGTAAAAGCATGTATGTATGAAATCCATGTCTGAGGGGCATGTATCATTGTGCCGTATATGTTCTAGATAAGCTTCGAGGTATTGCGAAGTATACATTAAATCCTTCTCATCCCGTATTAAGGGTCTGTAAGTGGGCCAACAAACACTACCGAGCTCTTTTCGGCTTCTCGTTCCAACAAATGGGGTGCACATTTAGTTGATGATACATGGAGGGGGAACATATGTGAATGCTAATATGTGGATATCACCTGTCGACTATGTGTGTCACTACCTGAAGGTTGTAGAGATAAAGATAAGAAACATATAAAAAATACAATCACATAACATTTGTGCAATCGTTCTTGGGTGTTGATCGAAGTCTTGTCCGGATGGGTGTATTTTTGCTGAGAGTGTTCATCAAAGTCTTTTCTGGATGGGTGTATTTTTGCTGAGAGTGTTCATCAAAGTCTTTTCTGGATGGGTGTATTTTTGCTGAGAGTAAAACAGAGGAAAAACGGGTGAAAGAAACGGACCGTGGAATCACGTCTTATCACAACATTGTCTCTATTGATGGGTCATAAATTAAATCAGTTGCTGTAACAATGCCCCCGCTCCTCAAACTCATCACTTTGGTACCGTGCTTGCGCCGCGTTAACATTCGCACACACCTAAATATCAAACCAATCATTATGACAACTCCCAGGATACAAAGGAGAAACTTTCCTACACTCACGATAACATTTTGAGCCCATTCTCCTAAACCTGAGAACCAATTGCGTGGGTTCAACCATGAGACCCAGCCGGTCAGTTCATTACTCACAGCAGTAAGGGTAAGGTTGTGTCTCCTCCGGACCTCCCACTTCAACTGCAAGATATCGTCCATCTTTTGATCTATGACCTCGGTTGGGTCATCAGTGCTGTTTGTAATGTACGTGCAGCACTTCACACCATACTGAGTTGCCAAGGTGACACAGTACCCGCCTGTCATCGCTGTGATATAATTGAGGACCATCCTGTGCTGGATCAGTTCCGTTTTGTAAGCTTGCAACTCCCTCCCTGTATACCTGAAGGTGTCATCATACATCTCGGTGATATTATCTATTAGGTCCGCTAGCGCATGAATATACCTATAATTTATAATTCCTCTGGCGGTACGGGTTATGTCTAACGCGAGAAGGAATTGAATCCCGGTGGATTCGTGGATCAAATCAGAGGCTGCGTGCTCTGTCCTATCTATAAGGTGTCTCTTAACGATGTGTTCATAGTGAGTGTGAGTGTAAGGAGCTTGAGCATTGCGGTGAACGTCTTTCATCTTATTATGGGTTATGGTCATTACTACTGGCAACACTCTTCCAATGTAACACAATCCCTCTGAGTTTGGGGCAAGCCACTTATACGCCTTCCTTCCGCATATGAAATATGCATCATCGGGGAGAACATATGGGACAGAATATGACATTACCATATTGCAAACCTTCCAAGTGAAAAATCCTATCCCTAACTCTCTCATCTGTTCAGTACACGTATCAGGCTATATGATATGCGCACAGTACCCTGGTGATACTTCTCCAACCCGCATGGTCCTACTTCCTAGAGTATACCTGTACCGAAAATACCTTCCACCGTCGGCTATTTGGCATATAAGTTCAATGTCTACGGGCATTCTGTCGGCTCTGTGTGAAAATGCCATGGTTTGGTTATTCCATGTCACTTCCCAATTTCCCGGCTTTCGGGAATTGGAAATGTTGAAACATACTAAGGATCTATCCACGTGATATTGGTGGAGCTTCAAACTAGGGGGACTAGAAATATTAAATTTCTTGTCCACCGGTCTCCCACCCCGTAATTCGAGTACCTCATCTATTACTAGTCCTGACTTGCTCTGACCTTGAGGTACTTGTGAGCACACCCAGCATTCTGTTTGGTTTAAAACCTTACCCACTAATGAGTGGTAATCACTCAATGGATGATGGTCCATGTTGATATTAAGGCTGGACTGACATCTCTGGATGCACCCGTCCTCAACTATGTTTTCACAGTTTCTACAAATACAATTTTCCTCAGCCAATAACCTTCACAGTGCCTCCTAGTTTCTTGACTACCAGATCGTTTTCTGATACTCGCCTTTGCTCGGTGGATGTGTTGCTCTTGGAATTCTACAAATTCGTCCTTGCCATCAGAACCCATTCCAGATCCTTTCTCGACCTCTCTGGTACTTTCACCGAAATAGACTGCTCTGGTCAACAACAGGATCAACAGGAAAACCCGGAATGCAGTCTCTTGGGGTAAGTCCATCTTGTTAAGGGGAGAGAAAAAGGAGCAAGGAAGGGGGGAAAGGAGGGTAATGGGAGATGGAGAAAATAATAAAAAGGAAAAAGAAATTTGGTGCGACAACCGCCTCTGGTCTTGTAGTTCTCTGTGCTCAGGTGCCGTGACAACAGTCCTGCCTCTCAACCTTCCCGGAACAGGCACTCCAGTGATACGATTTCCTCTACACTCTGCTCTTTGTCACGGGCTTTCTCTGGGTCAGCGACCTTCTTACAGTGGGACGAGTGGACCCAAGTCTCTCTCTCGGCAACCTTTAATGCTGTCATGCTGGTTAGTAAGACTTGGTACGGTCCTTCCCATCTGTCAATAAGGCAACCTGAGCGTAGAAAATTTTGAATCATTACATAATCCCCAGGTTCAATGTCATGGCAATTACTGTTTGGTAGGTCAGGAATCACCAGCTTTAGGTTTCTGTTTTGATTCCTCAGCTGCTGGCTCATCTTAACCATATATTTTACAGTCACCTCATTATTGCATTTCAAATCATCCTGGGGGTCAATCATTACATGGGGTTGTCGACCAAAAAGAATCTCAAAGGGTGATAGGTTAAGGGGGGACCTGGGAGTGGTTCTGATGCTGTACAATACAAGTGTCAAAGCTTCTGGCCATAACAATCCAGTTTCAGCCATCACTTTGCTCAGCTTGTTCTTTATAGTGCTGTTTACTCTTTCCACTTTCGCACTTGCCTGTGGGCGGTACGGAGTATGCAGCTTACTATTAATTCCCATCAGTTTGCACATAACCTGAAAGACTTCACCTGTAAAATGGGTACCCCTGTCGCTTTCAATTATCCTAGGGATACCATATCTGCACACAAATTCCTGCACAATTTTCTTTGCAGTGAACGTAGCAGTATTTGTGGCAGCGGGGAACGTTTCTACCCAATTTGAAAACACGTCAATACAAACTAACACATACTTTAAATTTCTGCAGGGTGGCAACTGTATGAAATCAATTTGTATTACCTGAAAAGGGCCGTCTGTCGGTGGGATATGGGATGGTTCTGTTGGTATTGACTTTCCAATATTCTTCCTCAAGCAGATAAGACATGTCATTGCTCTCTTACCCGCATGAGAAGAGAATCCTGGCGCACACCAGTAGGCTCTCACCAGCTTACACATACCCTCTTTGCCCAGATGAGTCAGACCGTGTGCCGCCTCAGCTAAGCTTGGAAGATATGCTCTGGGGGCTACTGGCTTACCCTGTCCATCTGTCCAGAGTCCTGAGGACTCCTGGCCATATCCTTTTGACCTCCAGACTGCCTTTTTCTGTGGAGAACACAAATTTTGCATTTCACTTAATTTTTGTGTGTTGACGGTATTGAATACCATCAGTTGTGTGATATCTGTCTGTATGGGGGTGCTGGCTGCTGATTTAGCAGCTTCGTCTTCCCGGCTGTTACCAAGTGACACTGGGTATTGACTGTAAGTGTGGGCTTTGCACTTGATAACAGCCACTCTGTCAGGTTCCTGTATCGCTGTTAGAAGCCTTTTTATATGGGATGCATGCGCTACAGGTGTGCCAGCTGCCGTCATGAAATTTCTGAGGCGCCATAGGGCCCTGAAATCATGCACTACTCCAAAGGCATACCTAGAATCTGTATATATATTGGCTGATTTACCCTTAGCCAATTCACACGCTCTGGTTAGGGCAACCAGCTCAGCAACTTGTGCTGAGTGCGGTGGGCCCAGGGGTTCAGCTTCTATGATACCTTTGTCATCTACGACTGTGTATCCAGTACACAAGTCTCCCGAGTCCGTCTGTCTGTGGCAACTACCGTCAGTGTAAAAAGTAAAATCTACGCCTTCCAGTGGGTTGTCACTAATGTCGGGTCTTGCAGTGAAAGTTTGGTTCAGATATTCCATACAATCATGTGTGTCAGTGTCTGTACTAAATCCTCCTTCACCATCACTCTCATGCTCCACCCTTTGTGCCTGTCCAGGCACACCTGGGAGATAAGTTGCAGGATTTAGTGCGCTGCATCTCTTTATGGTGATGTTTACAGGGGCCATTAGTGCTAATTCCCACCTTGTAAACCGTGCTGATGAGACATGTCTGGTTTGGGCAGAGTTCAGTAAGGCTGATACTGCATGAGGTGTATGGATGGTCAGGTTGTGTCCCAACACTGCATCTTCACTTTTACTCACTAGCAAAGCTATCGCTGCAACACTTCGCAAGCATGTGGGGAGAGACCGTGCTACGGTGTCCAACTGTGCACTGTAGTAAGCTACCGGCCTGCTGGCATCACCATGTTTCTGGGTTAGGACACCTGCCGCACACCCAGCACTTTCCGTACCGTACAACTCAAAAGGTTTCCCATAATCTGGCATGCCTAATGCAGGTGCCTGTGATAGGCATTGTTTAAGTCTCTCAAATGTCAGTTCGGACTCATCTGTGTGAGAGATCCGATCTGGTTTGTTCGAGGAGACCATTTCCTGTAAAGGTAAAGCCAGTATGGAGAACCCTGGGATCCAGTTTCGGCAGTACCCACACATTCCAAGGAAAGTGCGGATCTGCTGCTGGGTTTGTGGCAGAGTCATGTCGCGAATCGCCTGTATTCTATCAGCGGTGAGGTGTCTCAGTCCTTGTGTCAAGCAATGTCCGAAATATTTTACCTTGGTCTGGCACAACTGTAACTTATCCTTTGAAACCTTGTGTCCCGTATTAGAAAGGTGAAACAGAAGCTGTTTCGTGTCTTTCAAGGATGCTTCGAGTGAATCTGAACACAGCAGTAAGTCATCTACATACTGTATTAATACTGATCCGCTCTCAGGTTGAAAGGATTGTAAACAGTCATGCAAAGCCTGGGAGAAAATACTTGGGCTGTCAATGAAACCTTGGGGGAGGCGAGTCCAGGTGTACTGTACTCCCTTGTGTGTAAATGCAAACAAATATTGGCTGTCAGGGTGCAGAAGGACCGAAAAGAAAGCAGAACAGAGGTCAATGACAGTGAAAAATTTCGCAGTAGGGGGAATTTGCATGAGGATGACAGCTGGATTTGGCACTATGGGGAATTGGCTCTCAACTATCTTGTTTATCCCCCTTAGATCATGCACTAGCCTGTAACCCCTCCCCCCACTCTTTTTCACAGGGAAGATGGGACTATTGGCAGTGCTGGACGTCCTAACTAGGATGCCCTGTTGTAGCAAGCGCTCTATGACTGGGTACACTCCTAATTCCACCTCTGGCTTCAGAGGATACTGTGAGATTTTTGGAGCTATCCTACCATCTTTTACTTGCACTACTACAGGAGCTACATTTGCCATCAATCCAGTGTCTTGTCCATCTTTGGTCCAGAGGGATTCCGGTATCTGGGAGATCATTTCCTCTACCTTGGCTGGACACTTGTCTATAACAGCAAAGTGTGACATCAACCTTTGTGGGGTGTCTAACATATCATGCACTTCCTGAACGTGATTCTCGTGTATATCTAAGAAGACACCCTCAGGAGTACAATATATGACACACCTCATCTTACACAATAAATCTCTCCCAAGTGATTAGTCGGAGCCGATGCAGCTAGCAAAAAGGAGTGTTTGGTCTGCAAAGGCCCTATCGTAATCTCCGCTGGTCTACTTAAAGGGTAGTGTTGCACTACTCCTGTTACCCCCATTGTTGAAATTGTTTTACCTGTTGTTTTCATACCTACCGTTGAATTTAACACTGACCTGGCCGCCCCTGTATCTACAAGGAAAGGTAGTGATCTACCAGCTACATCAACTGTAACCTCGGGTTCATTTCCAAGGCTAGCAATCAACTTCACTGGCTGCAAACTACAGGTGTGGCCTAACCCCTATTGTATGTTGTGACCCTCCCGCAGCGCGCTGGCAGCTACAATATGTGAGGGGGGTAGCTGAGAATTTTAAGAGGTCTGCCAGTCCCTCCTAGGTGGGTACCTCCTTGTTTCCCCTGCATGTGGCTCATAATTCCTCCTATGCGGTCCCTGATCCCAATTACGTGTGTTATGCTGTGAGTCATGTTCTGGTCTAGGGGGTCGATATACGTTGCTTTTATAATTACAGTTCCGTGCGTAATGTCCTTCCCTCTTGCAATTATAACATTTCACTACATACGACTTACCATCAGGGTTCTGGGGTTTTGGCTGATGTGGCTTCGTTGTCAGGGCTTTTATACTTACTGTCATTAGCTTATCCCCCTGTGACTCCCTGTGCTTAATGATGTTCCGATCGTGCTTGATAGCGGACTCTCTTAATGCAGCCACCAAAATACCTCTCCAGTTAGGTTGAGTGGTTTGTACCCTTGTTCTCAACGTTTCTTTCAAGCCGTCCATTAATACGGACACAGCTACCTCTCTATGATGTACATTTTCATGTCCTCGACCCCAGTGTATCTAGCCATTTCCTGCAGTGCTCGATGGAAATATTCAGAAGCAGTTTCACCTTCTTTTTGTCTTATGGAAAAGATTTTATTCCACTTGACAACAGTAGGGAAATATACTCTTAACTGCAGATTGATCTGTCGTACATTCTCCTGAGTGTATTCATCAGTGAGAGGTACTTCTGCGTCTAATTTACAATCAGCAATGAATTTCACAGGGTCAATATTGGAGGGCAAACATGCCCGTAGCACTGTCTGCCAATCTTTGTTTGTGGGTTCGGTGGCGTTACCTAATTCTCTAATAAACCTCTGACATGCGGCTAGATCCTTTCTGGGATCGGGAAATTCAGACATAATTGTCCTCAATTCTGTCCGGGACCAAGGACAATGCATAGCAATGTTCCTGACTGGAGTGATTCCCTGAGCGTCAGTCTTCCCATTGGGGACTGCGATCACCCTGACAGGATTTAGTTCAATTACATCATTCTGGGTTGCTTCTACAATGTGAGGTGCAATTGTCTCTGCATAATGTACTGTACCGTACTTACCTGTGGACACGACCTCACCTGTCCCTCCGCTAGGGGCCTTTGCTACTGTTCTTACTGGTTGGGCCGTGCCCACTTGTGTGTCTTGTATGGTGGCTGCTAGAGAGAGTGCCGATATCGTGCTGGGCTCATCTTCTTGGTCGCAGTCCTGAGGGAAGTTTAAGATGGGATACAACTTGCACGGGTTAGCATTAATCCATTTATCAAGTTCACTCTTATCATATATTAGTATGCCATTGTCTGTAGCCACTTTCTTCCCTGTAATGTATGGTGGTGGTGGTGCAGTTGCAATCAGTTTCCTGCTAGGGTTGGAACCGGCTGCGTGAGCTAGTTCCCTTTGCATATCACTCTCTCGTTGCCATAAATGTAAACAGTTTGAGTGTCTGATCCTTTCTTTTCGGGATTTTAACAGACATATCCTAATCCTTAAATTCCGCAACACCTCTGGATTAAAACTGCCTACCTTAGGGAATGGTTCCCTATCTTCCGCAGTCATACGTTCCCATTCATTGCATAAAACCTCTGCGTGTGATCCATATTTCTCACACATTATGTACCTCGCCGACCCCTTGGGCCGCGGAATATCAACCTGAAACATGGTTGATTGTCCCTTACTTGAGCAACTGGCCCCCATCTTTTGCAGGTATTGCCTTCTCAGCTAATGCCTACAAAAAACCAAAATACTCAATTATAAGGCAACGGTGAAATCCTCCGAGTGCTCTCACCCACTCACGCCCACGTTGGCCAATACACCTAAACACTGTCGTCAGCGCCGGTACGTACCCAACCTAGGGCCCCTGTGTAACCTCTATTTACTGGAAATGTGTGGGAGTGACTTACCCTTCCCAGTAAATATTGGTTGTTGGAGATTTCCTGAGTGACCAGCGAAACTCCCTTAAAACAAAAAAATTGTTACACAAATCACGTTGCGTGTGCTACACCTAGCGCCAATGATCCCGTGATTTTACGCAAAACTCGTAAAAGGGTATCGCGGTGGGCTAAGTATTGCACCCACGAACGGGCGGTCCAATCGCCCAGCGTATAGGTAACTGTTACTTATCCGCCATGCGACCAATGGAATCGTTTTTCAGGCTGCGAAACCTCAGCCGGAGCGTATCTGAACGGGCCTATATGGGTACTACGCCAACCCCCTGGGGTGCGCTCTCTACACAATACCTCACTGACCTTTTAGGCCGCGGTATTCAGAGCTTCGCTTGACTTTGTCAGCGGTTTTCTGACTTCGCTGACCTTTTGGTCTGCTGTTATCTACTACTTGCTCCTTTGTACTCTAATCAATGTTAACGTGAGCAAGCCACTCTCACGCCACCAAGTGTCCACTCACCTGGTGTGTTCTCCTACGGATCCCGAATTCCCTGGGTCCACAAAACCTTTATTGTTTGCACACTAACGCTCGTTCACTCATATACACTTTGGTTTTTCTGTACAGAAAATTAACTTTCATTCAGATAAAACAGCCTTAGTTCCAGAGGTGATACAGTAAAGAAGGTATTTAAACTAAATATTGGAAACTGATCAATTTGTGCTATTATCGCATGGCTACCGTCTCTCGCCTAAACTAAAACAATGCTATTGTGTGATTTGTATTTAGCGGTCGTACTTTTACGCACGTTGCGTGAACACGCCACGTGTATATGCTTTTACGTTGCGTACGCAGTCCCGTACGCTGCCCGAGACACGTGTACAAAGGCCGTACGTCCGCAGTACTACAAAACCCACACTTCTATAAATGTAAGCAATATTTAACTATAATCACTTACTTAACACACACACAGTTTCTACTGTATAAACCTTTACAACTAGGCCAGGCTGCGTGTGCGTCTTACACTTACTTCTTTAACTATTAACTCTATATTTTAACTAAATAGCAACAAATTTTCTCAGTACAGGTCAAAATGAATCTAGTAATCAATGCTTATGGCAATAATGCGAGCAGATATGCAAAGTACAAAATACAGGTGTATGCGTGTGTTGCGTGCGCATTTGGCGCCAAACAGAAATTTACAGATTTTAAAAATAGCTTTTGCGTTCTTACCTTACGGATCCCTCCAGCATCCCTTCAAACCATGCAGGGCAGACGCTTATCTAATCAGCACTAGTGTATCCACTGACCAAAAGAAGGCTTACAGGGGATACCTTTCCGCCCTTTGCTGATAGATAAAGTCTGCGTAAGCCTGCTAGGCAGCGGGTATGAGGCAGAACCGGACGAGCGCCCAATTGATAATGTCGATATTATCTTAGACCGAAAAGCTATACCTCTAGATACACTATTACCGTGGAGCCGCTATGGCCGCTAGGCGGAATACACGTGCTACGCACTTTGTACGCTATTTGCGTACAGAGTCCTGCACGTGGTACGTACTTGGCGTACACACGCCGCGCTGAGTGTACAGAGAACACACAGCGTGCGCACACACAATTGATAACCTTTAAACCTTGTTAATGATATAATGCAATGATATGATTACACTTTAAACCCTTGGCAGCAAAGTACTGCAACGATGTTATACCTTAAACCTCAAGTAGTGCTGACGGTATAAAGTACCCGCAGTGCGTACACCTTATCAATATCTTTACACCTTATACAGATAAATACACTCTAAACCCCTTGCAGGAAAGTGAAGACACAACACTGATTTGTAGTTGAAACCGCAGGGTTCTAAGGCCACCGTGGATTAATTCCAAGAGGTAAACAGTACAAATCATACACTACAGGCTAACAAGATAAATCTAAACAGAATAATGGCTACAGAGAATGTACATACGTGAGAATGTTCGCAAGCGCAACCCGGCCGGTCCTCCGCTAGTCAGATAGAAAGCGTTCAGAGTATTCTGACCGGCCAGGCAACAATGGGCTTTTTATACACAACATGCATACACAATACAATGGTCACTGTAATCTCATTGTCCATTGGACACAGGGATGTGTCTTTACATTACAGAAGAGGTCATAGGTGGATTTGAATAGATGGGCGATGTCTTTCCCCAACTGCTCTTGTGGGTGGTATCCTCTGGATTCCCGCCGCATACATAATATACAGTAAATACAGTTAATATCTATACTCTGCTTCTGCACATAACTATATGCTGGAACATGCGATCTTTCTCTAACCAACACCGGAATGTTACCCTCAAAATACCCTACATCTGGATACTAGACATCACCTTCCAACCTTTATCTGACCCTTCCTATCATGCAAAGGCGAATCTCTTAGTCCAGGAACTGTTTAAACTATTAATACTCGCTGATGTGGTGCAAGGGAACTATGGGTACAAAATGCACTATTTGGGTTAAATATGTAATGTTCTAATAACCCTCTACGCGCTCACAAACTCCACCGTAAATACCCATATCACGCGCATGATCGCCGGAGCGATCCTACGCAAATTGCGGATATGTGCACGCACGGAGGACTGAGTGCATGAGCAGCGGGCATGTGCATGGGGCTAGTACAAGGCATATGCATTACAATATTTTTCGACTTTGACAGATGCAAAATTTGCTCTCCTCAGAAAAGAGGACTTTGGACCACTGAGCAACAGACCAGTTCTTTTTTTCTTTAGCCCAGGTAAGACGCTTCGGACGTTGTTTGTTGTTCAGGAGCGGCTTGACAAGAGGAAGACGACATTGGAGATGCTTACTTCATTTTCCAGCAGGACATGGCACCTGCCCACACTGCTAAAAGTACCAAAACCTGGTTCAATGACCGTGGGATTACTGTGCTATATTGGCCAGCAAACTTGTCTGACCTGAACCCTGTTTTGTTCATATGTTTGTAAATCCAGTCATCAGGACACAGAGACATGTGAGTTCACTGCTGTGCTGTTTAATTCATCACCAACTCCAGGCACACTGCACACTGGACCACCCACTTCCCAGCATCCCCCTGGTCCTAGGGACCATCACTGAAGATTCAGGCTTACACAGATAAGTAAGGGAGTGTCTACAAATATTAAGCATTCTAATACACTAACATCACATCCTCTTTTCTTTAAAGATAAGCCCTATATACTTCAATGCAACAATTAACAACGTCATATTAAGAACATCATCTAACACGTTTCAATGAGTCTCTCAGGTCTGCGTATTTCCCTTTTTGGTCTTTCATGCACAGTCTGTGTTTCATCGACCATGTTGGACCTTTCTAGAATCGTGGTTGGTTCACCATTATCAGGATCATCATACATGTCAGATGAAGGGTATTCTTCAGTCATGTTGTCTTCATTATGGTTAGGTTGAGATCTTAAATCCACCCGATTTCTTCTTACTTCCGTTCCACGCTCTGTACATATAGTATAAGATCTTGGTGCTACTTGTGCTTGTACAATACCTTTCTGCACCCAAATACCTTTCTCGTGATCTCTGAGACAGACTTGGTCACCCGATTTTAGATCAGATAAGCATTTTGTTCGTCTGTCATGGAGCAGTTTCTGTTTCGCCTGTTGACGTTCCTTACTCAGTCTGACCAACGCTGAGTTATGTGTATTAAGCAGTTCATCATGTATCGGGAGATTTGCTCTAATCCTCCTTCCCATCAGCATTTGTGCAGGAGAAAGTCCATTCTGTAAAGGTGTACTGCGGTAGATTAAAAGACTTTTGTAGAAATCTTCTTTACTCATGAGACTCTTTACAGTTTTTACTGAACTTTCCACCAACCCATTTGAGCGTGGATAGTGGGGACTTGACGTAGTATGGACAAATTCCCACTCATCAGCAAATTGTCTAAATTCAGCATTGGAAAACTGAGGACCATTGTCAGTGAACACTTCCATAGGAACACCATGCCTTGCAAAGATTAATTTCATATAATTGATTACGGCTTTACTAGTAGTTGTATGTAGTGTCTTCACCTCAGGGTAGTTAGAGTAATAATCAGTCACGACAATGTACGTTTTCCCATTACAATCAAACAAATCTGCGCCAACTTTCTGGTACGGTCTCTCTGGCACTGCGTGAGGACTCAGTGGCTCGACTTGTTGTTTCGGTCTATACGTAAGACATAATTCACATGTAGCTGTAGTCTGTGCTATGTCTTGGTTCATTCTTGGCCAATACATAACTTCACGCGCTCTCCGCTTACATTTTTCTTCTCCTAAGTGGCCTTCATGTATCTTGCACAGCATAGTATTTCTTAGTCGTGCAGGTATGACAAACCTATTGCCTTTGTAAATAATACCATCGACAACTGTAAGGTCACTGCGGTACATCCAATAATCATGGATAGGCAGCGGGCACGCATGTTTTTCTGCTGGCCAACCTTTCAGAATGATATCTTTCAACACTTTCATTGTGTCATCTGTCTCAGTTTCTTTCCTAATCTGTTCTTGTCTTGCAAGAGACCATGGTAGAGAAGCTACGATCAAATTAACATAGGCTTCTATCTCTTCATCCATCAGACTTTTGGAACCTTCACTTTTGTCCACAGCACAAGAAAGTGTATCAGCAATGTACATGTATTTGCCGGGACAGTACAGCAAAGTGTACATCATATTTCTGTAGTCTGATAAGCATTCGTTGAATTCTCATGGGACAGTCATGTAATGATTTAGTCATGATAGCTACCAATGGCTTGTGGTCAGTTTCCACTGTAAATGTTTGACCATACACAAACTGATGAAATTGCTCACATGCATATGTGATCGCTAGAAGTTCTTTTTCTATCTGAGCATACCTTGTTTCAGCACTTGTCAGTGCTCTTGATGCATAGATTACTGGTTGCCATGTATCCTCATGTTCTTGTAACAGCACTGAGCCTAGGCCAAATTGCGAAGCATCTGCTGAAATTCTTATTCTATTCGCAAGATCAAAGAATTTTAGCACTGGTTGCTCTGTAATGATCTGTTTCAGGTTTTGCCAACTTTCTTCTTGTTCATGTGACCACATCCACTCGTTATCTTTGTCCAACAACCATCTAAGAGAGGCTGTTCATTCAGAGAGTTGAGAAATAAACTTTCCTAAGTGTCACGATCCGGGTATCTGGACGCCATTACTTACCTTTCAGATGCCTCCTAAGGCTGGCTCAGCGCTCCAGGACCGGATCTCATCTGTTGTACTGATGTCTGCATTCCTGCCTCCTCTCCTGTCACTCTGAGATGCTGTCACAGCGGCACCATGTTTACATCCGAAATGGCATCTCCCGCGGCCTCCGCCGCCGTCCCTGAGTTTCTGCATGCAGGATGTCAGAGTGGCGCTTACGTCAGCCGCGGCCTCCGCTGTGCCCGTGTGGTTCTAATGTGCACTCATCAGTCTGGCGTCCCCTGTCTACTGTGGCCGGCACCGCCATTGCTGCTAAAGTTCCCACATGGATTACCAAACCAATCTTCCCTCCAAGTGTCTGCATGGGCGCAGCCATGTTGGATTTTGTCACCTGTTCATTTCCACCAATCCGCTGTTTCCATTGTAATCTGCATAATTGCCTAGCCAATCCCTTCCTTGCTGCAGGTATAAGTATTCCGTGCCTGAGCAAGGAAGGCGTCAGTGCTTTGGTTGTCAAACCTAGTTCCAGTTTGTCTCTCTCTCCTGTGGTTGTTTTCCAGGTTCCAGTTACCATCTCCAAGCTTCCACTAAAGAGACCCGCTCCAGTTTACCATCTGCGGTGCAGCCTGACTCTCCAGTCCTCTGGGACTCATCTGTTTCCAGTTACAGAATTACCTGCTTCCTGCCTAGCTTCCAGCAGAGTTCAGCTTTTCTTAAAGTGCCGGTATCATTTCTGCAGATTACCTCTCACCACCGGTACTATTATTTCACCGCTCTCAAGCTCCATATATCCATCATATTTCATCGCTCTCAAGCTTCATTTATTGTTTGGCTGGTTCCATCCAGCAATCCACTCCGTGCTAACATCAGTCTGGTTCCAGCCAGTACCCACAGCAGCCATTTTACCCACAGCAGCCCAGCTTTTCCTGGAACACCAGCTGGTACGCTCCTGGGCTATCTCCAATGCTACAGTCGGGCCTGGTAAGGACTTTCCAACTAGAAGATAATAAGAACTGTCTCATACTACCAGAGTCCTGTGGTCCTTGCCACCCTGTAGTACCCAGGAACTGTATTATTTCACTGCTGATTTTATGTTTTCCTTTTATTGCTGCTGTGATACGGAGTATGTCATAATGAACATCATTGACTTTTTTATTCTGGTTGCCGTGGTCACGCCTTCGGGCAATTCTTCTACGTGTAACTTACATGTCTAGGGGTCTGATACAACCTCCCAGGTTCCACTACACCTCAGCCCCTACAACTGAGGCTGCCTCCCGTCAGCTCAGGCCCTCAGTTGTGACAGTAAGCACTGACCATATGAATCCAGCCGGAGACCAGGATCAAGCGGCCAGGCCGATGCAAGAACTGGCAGCCCGACTTGAACATCAGGAGGCTGCACAGGGCCACATCATCCGCTGTCATCCGCTGTCTCCAGGATCTCTCTACTCGGCTGGATGGGATTCAGACAACCCTCTGTGGATCGGACGCGTCCGGTGCGTCACCCACAGTGACCCCAGCTGTAACCCCACCCACCTTACCCATTTCTGCTCCACGTCTTCATCTTCCAATGCCAGCAAAATTTGACGGATCTCCAAGATTCTGCAGGGGATTTCTCAACCAGTGTGAAATTCATTTTGAGCTACAACCTGGAAATTTTCCCAGTGACCGAACCAAAATTGCCTACATTATTTCTCTTCTCAGTGGCTCAGCCCTTGACTGGGCATCACCGTTATGGGAGAGGTCTGATACCCTGCTGTCCTCCTATACTGATTTTGTGTCAACATTCAGGCGTATATTCGACGAGCCAGGCCGGGTAACTTCAGCTTCATCTGAGATTCTCCGTCTACGCCAGGGATCGCATACTGTAGGACAGTATCTTATACAGTTCCAGATCCTGGCATCCGAACTGGCATGGAACGACGAGGCCCTGTATGCTGCATTCTGGCATGGCTTATCAGAGCGTATTAAGGATGAGTTAGCTACCAGAGACTTGCCTTCTAAGTTAGATGAGCTAATCTCACTCTGCACGAAAGTTGATTTACGTTTCAGAGAAAGAGCAACTGAGCGTGGAAGATCATCTGCTCCAAAGTCTTCTGCTCCTCCTCCTCGCCAACTGTCACCATCCAAAGATGAGCCCATGCAAATTGATCGTTCCCGTCTAACTCCTGCTGAGCGCCGAAGACGTCTCTCTGAGTCTCTTTGTCTTTACTGTGCAGCTCCGTCTCACACCATCAATGCCTGTCCCAAACGTCCGGGACTCCAGATCCTAGCTCGCCAAGGAGAGGGCCGGCTAGGAGTAATGATCTCCTCTCCATCTCCTCATGATTGTAATCTCCCAGTCTCGCTCCAAATTGCTCAACGTTACAGGAACGTCATTGCCCTCCTTGATTCCGGAGCAGCTGGGAATTTCATAACTGAAGCCTATGTTAAACGGTGGTCCCTACCCACCGAGAGACTTCCTTCGTCCATCTCCTTAACTGCCGTGGATGGCAGCAAGATTTTCGACGCAGTTATTTCTCTAAGGACTCTACCAGTTCGTCTGAGAGTGGGAGTTCTTCATTCTGAATTTATCTCTTTTCTAGTGATTCCAAGAGCCACACATCCAGTGGTTCTGGGCCTTCCGTGGCTCCGTCTCCACAATCCATCAATTGACTGGACGACTACGCAAATTCTGGCATGGGGTCCCTCCTGTGCTGAGACATGTTTGTTTAAAGTATTGCCTGTTTGTTCTTCCTCCTCCAGGTCGTCTGATGTTCCACCTCCTCCATATCAAGATTTCACGGATGTGTTCAGTAAAGCTTCTGCTGATATCCTTCCTCCTCATAGAGAATGGGACTGCCCGATTGATCTCGTTCCAGGGAAGGTTCCACCTCGAGGCCGAACTTATCCGTTGTCTCTGCCTGAGACGCATTCCATGGAGGAATACAGTAAAGAGAACCTAGCGAAGGGGTTCATCCGACCTTCCTCTTCTCCAGCCGGCGCAGGCTTCTTTTTCGTAAAGAAAAAAGATGGTGGTCTGCGGCCGTGCATCGACTACAGAGGTTTGAACGACATTACCATCAAGAACCGCTATCCTTTACCCCTGATTACTGAGCTCTTTGATAGCGTTAGCGGAGCCACCATCTTCACAAAGCTGGACTTGAGAGGTGCATACAATCTCATCCGGATCCGTGAGGGTGATGAGTGGAAGACCGCCTTTAACACCCGTGACGGACATTATGAGTACCTCGTCATGCCCTTCGGATTGAGCAACGCTCCAGCTGTCTTCCAGCATTTCGTGAATGAGATCTTCAGAGACATCTTATACCGCCATGTCGTGGTCTATCTAGATGATATCCTCATCTTTGCCAATAATCTAGAGGAACATCGTTTCTGGGTAAAGGAGGTTCTGTCCCATCTCCGTGTCAATCATCTCTATTGCAAATTAGAGAAATGTGTCTTTGAAGTCAAATCCATTCCGTTTCTAGGTTATATTGTGTTCGGTTCTGGACTAGAGATGGATCCTGAGAAACTACAAGCAATCCAGAATTGGCCGATACCCTTAACCCTCAAAGGGGTCCAGAGGTTCTTAGGGTTCGCCAATTATTACAGAAAGTTTATACGAGAGTTTTCCACCATTGTGGCGCCTATCACTGCATTAACCAAGAAGGGTGCTAACCCGTCCAAGTGGTCTGAAGAAGCTACGCAAGCTTTTCATCTCCTAAAACAACGGTTCATCTCTGCACCAGTTTTGAAACAGCCCGACATCGACTCTCCTTTCATCTTAGAGGTAGATGCCTCCTCCGTTGGAGTAGAAGCGGTGTTATCTCAGAGGGCTAAAGATCGCCATCTACATCCTTGCAGTTTCTTCTCCCGGAAGTTCTCCCGAGCTGAGCGCAACTATGCCATTGGAGACCAGGAGTTGCTAGCCATCAAGCTCGCTCTAGAGGAGTGGAGATATCTGTTGGAGGGAGCTTCTCATTCAATCACTATACTTACCGACCACAAGAATCTTTTATATCTGAAAAGCGCACAATGTCTCAACCCTCGTCAGGCCAGATGGGCACTTTTCTTTTCCAGGTTCGACTTTAAACTCCAGTTCTGTCCGGGCTCTCAGAATTGCAAGGCCGATGCCCTTTCCCACTCATGGGAGCAAGAAAATGAGTCAGAGTCTTCAGACAAGCATCCTATTATTAATCCGTTGGCATTCTTCACGGTAGGGATGGACTCTACGCCCCCACCAGGGAAAAGTTTTGTGAAGCCGGTGCTAAGGAAGAAGCTCATGCATTGGGCCCATGCTTCCCGTTTTGCCGGACATACAGGTATCCAAAAATTTTTCTCTAGGTCCTATTGGTGGCCAACTCTGAAAAAGGACGTCATGGAGTTTATTGCATCTTGCCCAAAGTGTGCCCAACACAAAGTATCCCGCCAGTCGCCTGCAGGGCAACTGGTTCCATTATCCGTTCCCCGTCGATCATGGACCCATTTATCAATGGACTTTGTTACGGACTTGCCTATGTGCAACAAGTTCAATACCATCTGGGTGGTAGTTGACCGGTTCACCAAGATGGCACACTTCATTCATCTTACCGGTCTTCCGTCAGCTTCCAAGTTGGCTCAAGTGTTCATGCAAGAGATCTTCCGACTCCACGGTCTTCCTGAAGAAATGATCTCAGATCGAGGAGTCCAATTCACAGCCAAATTCTGGCGAAGTTTGTGTCAAGTCCTCCAAATCAAGCTAAAGTTTTCCACAGCTTACCATCCTCAGACCAATGGTCAAACTGAGAGGGTGAATCAGGACTTGGAGCCCTTCCTCCGCATCTATGTGTCCTCCTCTCAAGATGACTGCGTTCAACTACTTCCCTGGGCCGAGTTCTGTCATAACAACCAATATCATTCCTCATCTTCTTCAACACCATTCTTCACTAACTATGGATTGCACCCTAAAGTTCCTGAATTCCAACCGCTTCCAGCAACTTCTGTTCCAGCAGTGGATATCACCTTGCGTCAGTTTGCAAACAACTGGAAGAATGTCCGAGCGGCTCTGCTCAAAGCATCGTTCAGGTACAAAAAGTTTGCTGATAAAAAGCGTAGAGCGGTTCCTGCTCTCAAGGTGGGTGATCCTGTGTGGTTGTCTACAAAGAATTTGAGGTTAAGAGTTCCCAGCATGAAGTTTGCACCTCGTTACATCGGTCCTTTCAAAATTGAACAAGTCATCAATCCTGTTGCCTACAGACTCCAGTTACCTCCTTTCTTAAAAATACCCAGGACATTCCATGTTTCCTTGTTGAAACCACTGATCCTGAATCGGTTTCATTCTACACTTCCTCCAGCTCCAAAAGTCCAAACTCAACGAGGAGTTGAGTACGAAGTAGCTAAGATTCTGGATTCACGTCATCGTTACGGTCAATTACAGTATCTTATTGACTGGAAGGGTTACGGTCCTGAGGAACGCTCATGGACCAATGCTTCTGATGTCCATGCTCCTGCCTTGGTCCGGAATTTCCACTCCAAGTTTCCTCAAAAGCCAAAGAAGTGTCCTGGGGTCACTCCTAAAGGGGGGGGGGGGGGGGGGTGCTGTCACGATCCGGGTATCTGGACGCCATTACTTACCTTTCAGATGCCTCCTAAGGTTGGCTCAGCGCTCCAGGACCGGATCTCATCTGTTGTACTGATGTCTGCATTCCTGCCTCCTCTCCTGTCACTCTGAGACGCTGTCACAGCGGCACCATGTTTACATCCGGAATGGCGTCTCCCGCGGCCTCCGCCGCCGTCCCTGAGTTTCTGCATGCAGGATGTCAGAGTGGCGCTTACGTCAGCCGCGGCCTCCGCTGTGCCCGCGTGGTTCTAATGTGCACTCATCAGTCTGGCGTTTCCTGTCTACTGTGGCTGGCGCCGCCATTGCTGCTAAAGTTCCCACATGGATTACCAAACCAATCTTCCCTCCAAGTGTCTGCATGGGCGCAGCCATGTTGGATTTTGTCACCTGTTCATTTCCACCAATCCGCTGTTTCCATTGTAAGCTGCATAATTGCCTAGCCAATCCCTTCCTTGCTGCAGGTATAAGTATTCTGTGCCTGAGCAAGGTAGGCGTCAGTGCTTTGGTTGTCAAACCTAGTTCCAGTTTGTCTCTCTCTCCTGTGGTTGTTTTCCAGGTTCCAGTTACCATCTCCAAACTTCCACTAAAGAGACCCGCTCCAGTTTACCATCTGCGGTGCAGCCTGACTCTCCAGTCCTCTGGGACTCATCTGTTTCCAGTTACAGAATTACCTGCTTCCAGCAGAGTTCAGCTTTTCTTAAAGTGCCGGTATCATTTCTGCAGATTACCTCTCACCACCGGTACTATTATTTCACCGCTCTCAAGCTCCATATATCCATCATATTTCATCGCTCTCAAGCTTCATTTATTATTTGGCTGGTTCCATCCAGCAATCCACTCCGTGCTAACATCAGTCTGGTTCCTGCCAGTACCCACAGCAGCCATTTTACCCACAGCAGCCCAGCTTTTCCTGGAACACCAGCTGGTACGATCCTGGGCTATCTCCATTGCTACAGTCGGGCCTGGTAAGGACTTTCCAACTAGAAGATAATAAGAACTGTCTCATACTACCAGAGCCCTGTGGTCCTTGCCACCCTGTAGTACCCAGGAACTGTATTATTTCACTGCTGATTTTATGTTTTCCTTTTATTGCTGCTGTGATACGGAGTATGTCATAATAAACATCATTGACTTTTATTCTGGTTGTCGTGGTCACGCCTTCGGGCAATTCTTCTACGTGTAACTTACATGTCTAGGGGTCTGATACAACCTCCCAGGTTCCACTACACCTCAGCCCCTACAACTGAGGCTGCCTCCCGTCAGCTCAGGCCCTCAGTTGTGGCACTAAGTAAGTAATCATTCCTAGGAATCTTCTGACGTCGTCTTTGTTGTTAGGACGTTCCATGTTCACTATGGCTGATATTTTCCTTGGGTCTGGTTTTACACCTTGATCCGAGACCACGTCGCCCATAAAGGTAAGTGTATTCACGCCAAATTCACATTTGGCCTTGTTTAGCTTTAGATTCACTTTCTTGACAAGTTCCATTACTTGTCTCAGTCTAGAATCATGTTCTTCCTTTGTAGATTCCCAGACAATAATGTCATCCATCATTGTTTCAACACCTGGAATATGTTCAAAAATCATGTGTATCTTTTTGTGATATACTTCTGGAGCAGACAATATTCCATATGGTAGTCGAAGAAATCTGTATCTACCTTCTGGTGTATTAAATGTAAAAAGCTTTGAGCTGGCCTCATCTAGCTTCATTTGCCAGAATCCTGAAGATGCGTCCAATTTACTTAACCATTTTGCTCCCGCAAATTGCGACATGATTTCATCTCTGGTTGGTAGTTTGAAATGTTCTTGTTTAATAGCTTTGTTTAAATCTCTGGGGTCTAGACATATTCTGAGTTGTCCATTTTTATTTTCAACAATTACTAAAGAGCTTACCCATTCAGTAGGCTCATCAACTTTCTGTATCACACCCAAGGCTTCCATGCGATTTAACTCTTGTTTCAGTTTTTCTCTCAGCGCAAACGGCACTTTTCTACAGGGGTGTCTCACTGAAGAAACTTGCGTGTCTATATTTATTTTATGCTCTCCAGGCAAACAACCTAGATCTTCAAACAAGTCTCTGTATTCTGTAAACATCGATTTGCAGTCATCTTCTACTTGTGATGTCACCATAAAAACTTTCTTTAGCAAGCTTAGTTTCTCACAGGAACTTAATCCTAAAATCGGTTGCACATTTTTATCCACAATCAGTAGAGATGTTTTAAACTGTTGTCCCTTATATTTCAGTGTCACTAAGCATGTACCTTTCACAGGAATTTCCTCCCCAGTGTACCCTGTAACTTTCACTTTGGCTGGATGAATTTTAGGTTTTACTCTAAAAGTCTTATAGTCTTGAAACTATATTAAATTCACCTGCGCGCCAGTTTCAAGCTTAAAGGGAATGACAATCTCATTCACATTTAAAGGGACAATCCATTCTTTCTTATCTGCACTGCAAAGTTCAATGCAATCCACAAAGAGTTCCTCTGTTTAATAGCATGCACTTTGGTTTCACTTTTCATTTTACAGCATTTGGCAAAGTGATTAAATCTACCACATTTCATGCAGGTTTTACCATAAGCCGGGCACATTTTAGGATTGTGAGCATTTCCACATCTACTACACATTTCCTTATTAGACTGTGGCTTAGACTGCTTCATTCTTGAGAATGGAGGCTTGCTTGGCTCTGTTTTCTGCACTACATGTACATCAGCTTCCTTGTGTAACGTTTTGGCTTGAAATCTAGTTATTTCTGCAGATCTACACATAGTCACTGCCTTGTCTAGTGTTAGGTCTTGCTCTCTCAGCAGTCTCTCTCTGAGTCCATTATCAAGTATTCCACAGACAATACGATCTCTAATCAGTGAATTCTTTAAATCACCAAACTCACAAGTTTTACTGAGTGATTGCAGCTCTGTAACATACTGATCAAATCCATCTACAGACTTCTGATCACATGTGAAAAACTTATATCTTTCATATGTCACATTTTTCCTTGGCACAAAGTAATCTTCAAACTTTTGCATTATAGAAGATAGCACCATATTCTGCCCCTCAGCAAACTGAAAACTATTATAAATGTCCAGCACATCCTCTCCTATCACATGGAGGAAAATGGATGCCTTAGTTTTGTCAGCCTCTGTATCAGCTCCACATGTAGCAAGATATATATTAAACCTTTGCTTAAATCTTTTCCAATTTTCAGACAAGTTACCAGATATCAGCATGCCGGTTGGAGGAGCCAGTTTATCCATGGTTACTCACTGTTTGAAGAGAGGAGCACACGGCAGGCTTTGCAGACACTGAGTATCACAGCTTTACAGACTTCTGCAAGATTCTTTCACACTCTGAGAGCACTAGCAGTCCAAGTTAAACTTCTTCCGACATCATATTTTGTTCATATGTTTGTAAATCCAGTCATCAGGACACAGAGACATGTGAGTTCACTGCTGTGCTGTTTAATTAATCACCAACTCCAGGCACACTGCACACTGGACCACCCACTTCCCAGCATCCCCCTGGTCCTAGGGACCATCACTGAAGATTCAGGCTTACACAGATAAGTGAGTGTCTACAAATATTAAGCATTCTAATACACTAACATCACAAACCCCGTAGAGAATCTATGGGGCATTGCCAAGGGAAAGATGAGAGACATGAGACTGAACAATGCAGAAGAGCTGAAGTCCGCTACTGAAGCATCCTGGTCTTCCATAACACCTCAGCAGTGCCACAGGCTGATAGAATCCATGTCATGCCGCATTGAGGCAGTAATTCATGTAAAAGGGGCCCAAACCAAGTACTGAGTATATATGCATGATTATACTTTTTAGAGGGCCGACATTTCTGTATTTAAAATTCTTTTTTTTAAGATTTTATGTAATATTCTAATTTTCTGAGATTTTGGATTTGCGGTTTGCTTAAGCTGTAAACCACAATCATCAAAATTATAACAATTAAGGGCTTGAAATATCTCACTTTGCATGTAATGAGTCTATATAATATATTAGTTTCACCTTTTAAGTTGAATTACTGAAATAAATGATCTTTTGCACTATATTCTAATTTTCTGAGTTCTACCTGTACATTGTAATGTTGCTTAGTCCTACCAAATTGATGACTCAGAGCACATACAACTTTAAAAAGACATGAACATAAGCATCACTGTTAGATAACTTTGCTTAGACAATGGAATCTGTTCCTATGTGAATCTCCGTCTGCTTTGAAGTTCATTATACTATATCAAGACCATTTAAATTCTCCCTTCTATACATAGGGGCTGTTACTCATTAGTGTATGGTTGAACATTTTCCTTGCAATCCAAGAATAATAACACTCAAGGCCTTTACTTTGGACACCAAGTTTGCTGGCACTGAGATTAGAAATATGTCTGAGCCAGAACTGTCAGATTTCATTTAAATCGTGATTATAGATTTAAATATTTCTATATATGAAATAATATTTAAATCAAAAGAGCCAAGACCACCCATTATTACACCACTGGAATACTATTAATGAAACAATACTGGAACTGTAAAAAAAAACCTCTCAAGTCATTGCTCTTCTATATTTTACTCGGGTGGTCTTCAGTTTGCCGGCTCTCGGGATACTGGCGCACAGTATACCGGCGCCGGAATCCCGACATCCGGCATACGACACTTTTTCTCCCTCTTGGGGGTCCACGACCCCCCAGGAGGGAGAATAAATAGCGTGGCGCACGTAGCGCCACCGTGCCCGCAAGGGGCTCATTTGCGCTCACCACGCTGTCGGTATGCCGGCGGTCGGGATCCCGGCGCATGTATGCTGGTCGCCGGGAGCCCGGCCACCGGCATACCATACTACACCCATTTTACTCTAAGCAAATGTAATGCAGATATGTCACGATACCCAGGGGAGAGGATTATTATCAGAGGCTTGGAGGTAAAGTACTGGGTATGTGTAGAGATGGAATAATAGCTCACACACAGCAATATATCATATTTATCATATTCTATTAAGGCCCATAGACATAGTCAATGTCGTCACTAGGGGGTGCGCAGGGACGGACTGGGTGCATGTCTCTGGTCATGGGGGTGTGGTCACGTCTCACTGGGGCATGTTACGAGTCACGGGAGCCTTGCCTAATGGCACGCCCCCATCTTTCTGTCTGTCAGGTTGAGCAGAGTGCAGGGAGGTGGACAGGGCCGGTTCTAGCCCTTGTGGCGCCCCGGGCAAAAATAGGGGCGTGGCTTCATACAGGGCGTGGTCAGTTACGCCCCCTGTAGAGTTGTGCCCCCTGTAGAGTTGTGCCCCCATTTGTGCCCCCTGTAGAGTTGTGCCCCTATTTGTGCCCCCGGTAGAGTAGCGCTGCTGGAAAAATAAAAAATAAAAATAATAATTAATACTTACTATCCCCGCTCCTGATTCCCGACTGCTGCTGACCTCCACCGCGCCGCTCCTCGGATCTATGAGAGAGACGTCATGACGTCTCTCCCATAGCACAGCATAGACACTAGAGGTCATCGCGCACCGCACAGCAAAGGTCCTCTACACGAAGGGAAAGTAGACGGGTAGCGTTTACCTGTCTAGTTTCCTTCACAGCGCCGCACAGCACCGGGGGGCACTGACAAACAGTAGCGGATCTTGCCATGGCGCAGTGCCCTCCGGATGGCGCCGGCACCCTCCGGAAGGCGGCGCCCCGGGCAAAAATCCCGTGTGCCCGTAGCAAGATCCGCTACTGGAGGTGGAACTGCTCGCCCAGCCCCTGTCTCTATGTATCCTGGGCAGCTGAGAAAAGCACCAGGAAGCTGTGCTGCTCGACCAGCCCCTGTCTCTCTTGTGCCTTGTACTTAAGTATGTTGGGGGTAATTCAGAGTTGATTGCAGCAGCAAATTTGTTAGCAGTTGCACTGCAGGTGTGGCAGATATAACATGTGCAGAGAGAGTTCGATTTGGGTGGGTTATATTGTTTCTGTGCAGGGTAAATACCGGCTGCTTTATTTTTACACTGCAATGTAGATTTCAGTTTGAACACACCCCACCCAGTGGCGCACGCAGGGGTGGTTTCCGAGCACCCAGAACCACAAACTCCACCCAAATTTTTTTTTTTTTTTGCTGCATGAGTATTATTATTGGCTGTCTAGCGTCCTCTGCAGCCTGCTGTCTTCCTGGTGGCACTTGTAAGTGCTTAATAAAAGTTTACTTTATTTTAATTATAGTACATATATGGAAATTGGAGGGATAGGGTTCGGCGCCCAGTGTAGCTAGAAATGGTAAAAAGGCCAAAAAATATATATGTATAAAATTTATTTTTAATTTAAAAGAATTTTAATATATATGAGAGTTAAATAATTTTTACATAAAAAACATAAAAACATAAAAGTATAAATCCAGTAAAGTTTACAAGGATAAGGAGATCAACTTAACTTCAAGAAACAGCAGGGGATTGGTGCAGGAAACCCAACGCGTTTCGTCTCAAACAGACTTCTTCAAAGGGTAGGGACATAATGAGCTTCCCTGTCTATTTATAGCCAGAGTACCTGGTAAAGGGGTTGTGACATCACTGATGGTCACATGATGCAATTACATAATGCAGGCTTTTAAAACACTTTTTAGTACAAATGGATTGAATAGGCTAGTACTTCAGAGCAGAGTTAGTGATTTTTGGGAACAAAGAACGTATTTTTACAATGCTACAGTCCATAAAAACGTTAATTTCGATGTGTTAGGGGCATTTCCGCCACACTTCCGGTGACGGATGCCGGACCTTCGTCACTTCCGCCCCACTTCCGGTCCGTGATTGCGCATGCGCCGGCGGCGTCTCACAGCTTTCAGGGAGTTCTTTGTGTTGGTGTCCACGGCTCTCCTCGGCAGGTGTCAAAGTGTGCAGGACGGTTATGTCTCTATAAACCTCTGCGGCGGCGGCCATCTTTGCTGAGGTTTCTTCCATTGGATTTCTATAGTGCGGCGGCCATCTTTTGGTAGTTCTTTTTTAGATCTAGATCGTTTTCAGCCATACCCATATCCATGGCAACGATAGCATAAATAAAAAGAGAATATATGGTAGTATCTTTGTAGCAGATATTAGCTAAACATTCAAAACGATCAAGACAATTAATTTGTATAAGGATAATAGATCATCAGCAGGAACTCATAGAAATGGTGCAATTTCGTATCCCTCATTGAGGCCGACTGGGTGTAGAGTCTGCAACTGGAAAATCCAATACATTTCTCGTCTCGAAAGTTTGTTCCCTAGGTCTCGTCCTCTCTCGCCCAAGCAAACATGTTCAATTGCCTTAAACGTAAGGTCCTCTGGGTTGGAGTTATGTTCACATGCGAAGTGTCGGGAAACTGCGTGGCTAACAACCTTGTTCTTGATATTCCTTATGTGCTCTTGAATCCGTATTTTGAGGGGTCTTCGGGTATTAATTATAAATACCCGAAGCCCCTGTTAGATGAAGCATTGGAAAAAACGAGAGCTTTGGATAGGGAACAGCTATTAACATACAAAACCAAGGATGAAACAAAGGAAAGAACTGCCTTCATCACTACGTATAGTCAACATGAAAAAGCGATTAGAAACTCCCTTGAATCTCATTGGGGGATCCTGCTAATGGATCCAGTGCTCAAGGAAATCTTACCGCCCAAACCAGAACTGATTTTTAAAAAATCTAAAAACCTCAAAGACCTACTTGCACCTAGTATGCTGAAGGAAAAACTCACCCGGAATACCCCTATGCCAAAATGTACGGGGTCTTATAAATGTGGGAAGTGCAATATATGTAAGTTTTTACATCGGAATAGGAAAACTTTTAGCGACACAGAGGATAAGAATGAATACACTATAAAGGACTTTATGAACTGCAATACATCATCCGTGATTTACCTCTTGGAGTGTCCATGCAAAATGAAGTATGTAGGAAAAACGAAGAGACCCCTCAAAATACATAACTCCAACCCAGAGGACCTTACGTTTAAGGCAATTGAACATGTTTGCTTGGGCGAGAGAGGAGGAGACCTAGGGAACAAACTTTCGAGACGAGAAATGTATTGGATTTTCCAGTTGCAGACTCTACACCCAGTCGGCCTCAATGAGGGATACGAAATTGCACCATTTCTATGAGTTCCTGCTGATGATCTATTATCCTTATACAAATTAATTGTCTTGATCGTTTTGAATGTTTAGCTAATATCTGCTACAAAGATACTACCATATATTCTCTTTTTATTTATGCTATCGTTGCCATGGATATGGGTATGGCTGAAAACGATCTAGATCTAAAAAAGAACTACCAAAAGATGGCCGCCGCACTATAGAAATCCAATGGAAGAAACCTCAGCAAAGATGGCCGCCGCCGCAGAGGTTTATAGAGACATAACCGTCCTGCACACTTTGACACCTGCCGAGGAGAGCCGTGGACACCAACACAAAGAACTCCCTGAAAGCTGTGAGACGCCGCCGGCGCATGCGCAATCACGGACCGGAAGTGGGGCGGAAGTGACGAAGGTCCGGCATCCGTCACCGGAAGTGTGGCGGAAATGCCCCTAACACATCGAAATTAACGTTTTTATGGACTGTAGCATTGTAAAAATACGTTCTTTGTTCCCAAAAATCACTAACTCTGCTCTGAAGTACTAGCCTATTCAATCCATTTGTACTAAAAAGTGTTTTAAAAGCCTGCATTATGTAATTGCATCATGTGACCATCAGTGATGTCACAACCCCTTTACCAGGTACTCTGGCTATAAATAGACAGGGAAGCTCATTATGTCCCTACCCTTTGAAGAAGTCTGTTTGAGACGAAACGCGTTGGGTTTCCTGCACCAATCCCCTGCTGTTTCTTGAAGTTAAGTTGATCTCCTTATCCTTGTAAACTTTACTGGATTTATACTTTTATGTTTTTATGTTTTTTATGTAAAAATTATTTAACTCTCATATATATTAAAATTCTTTTAAATTAAAAATAAATTTTATACATATATATTTTTTGGCCTTTTTACCATTTCTAGCTACACTGGGCGCCGAACCCTATCCCTCCAATTTCCATAAATTCAGCAGTGCGGTACCGGCACTGCATCCTTAGGGCCCGGCAGACACCTTTTACTAAGGTTATGTGTGTTTTTTATGGTAATTTTTAGGTAATTTTAATCCTATATTTAGGTTAATTCTCTTTACTGAGATCATAGTTCGCAAGTGGCGCTGTACCTCCCCCCTTTTTTTCTCTACGTCTTTTTCTGGTATATTGGTATAGCAGCCTGGTGAACGAAATATCCAGTATCAAACTAAAATGTTTGGAAATAATGATCGCACAACAAAAAGAAATGATCTATGCCAAAGAATTTTTAATGAGAGTAAAACAGCTAATGATCCCACACCTACACGGGACTTAGATGACCTGTTTTGGGGTATTGAAAAACTCCTCGTTAAAGAAGTAAAAACCTGGTGGGACATAAAGGGACTTGAACACTATGTGACAGTCAACAGGGTACCCAGAGGTTTAAGACTTTTAAAACAACCGACCTTTGGGAATACGGATATACAGTTTACAGAGGAGTGGGACTCCATTTTACATAAATGCTCTATTGACTTAATGAGATTGCTCATCAGGAAGAAAAAGAACATCCTGGTGGAACTAGAGACCGAGATTAAAACAAAAGAAACCGAAATGCTCAGCTTTAAGGATAAGGAGGACTATGTAATCAACGAAAAAGTCCTTAACAAGAAACTGGAACATGTGGAGGGGGAAGTTATTAAAGGAAAAGAAAAGAAGTTTATACGGGACAAAAATGATTATGATAAAGGCCTAACAAAAAATTGGAGCAGATTTAAGGGACCAGATCACCAGCACAATGGAACAGGAAGATATAAATGGAGAACGGTCCCCAATAGGGGAAGAATATCCAGTAATATGAGTAAGGACTCTCCAACCAGTACATATATAAGAACGACCAACAGATTTACAGCTCTACAAAGAAGAGACTTTACAGGTGACCAGGATTTTTTATCAGTAAGAACGGGAGCACGAACAAAAGACACGGTAAGAAATATGGTGACAGAGGACAGCAAACAAGCATCACCCATGAAGAAAAGGTTTTTAGAAGAAGAGGCAAACGGGGCGGTAGGAGGAAGAGAACAGAAGAGAAGGAATCTACAATAATCGAACCAAAAAGCAAAGGCATCTTTAACCTATCCAAACATACACTAACAAAGCCAGAGGTAACACTACTAAGCCGAGGATTATCGTTCGCACCTACAAGTGGGTATAATAAATTTGAGACCTTTATAGACTTGAATAAATTTGTAAGGAAACTTACTCTTAAAAGACACTTCATAAGGAAAGAAGATGCGATCATAAGCAACTATGTAGACCGCTCAAGATCCGGTTTAAAACCAACATCCAAGTATTACCCTTTGGAATCAAAGGGTAACAATATCAGCATGTTTTATGAACTGGTAAAGAAGGACTTATGTGACACAGAATTAAAACCGGTAAAAGAAAAAAACATGAAAAATCATGAATGTGAAGCATTGAAAAAACTACAGAAAAGTAACAACCTGGTTATAAAACAGGCTGACAAAGGGGGTGGATTAGTTATTATGGACCACGATGCATATACAAAGGAGGCATTAAGGTTATTGGGAGAAACAAAATCATACACAATGCTCCAAAGCGACCCGAAGGAAGTTTTTGTGGAAGAATTGAGGACGTTACTCGTACAAGGACTAAGAAATGACGTGGTAACCAAAGAAGAATACCAATACCTTATGCAGTCTAATCCAATTACCCCCTTTTACTTTCTGCCAAAAATACATAAGTCCTTGACCAACCCTCCGGGCCGTCCAATAGTGGCAGGTATAGGCTCATTAACTGCAAATTTATCGGAGTATGTTGATATCTTCCTGAAAAACTATGTGAAAGATCTCCCATCCTTCTTGAAAGATACAACATCAGTACTCAACCTATTGAAGACGGTAGAATGGAAGGATACTTACATCTGGGCAACAGTGGACGTACAATCCCTGTATACATGCATCGAACACTCAAAAGGCATAGCTGCGTGCAGGGAATTTTTAGATAGTGATCCATCTTTGACCAACACTCACAGAAATTTTATATGTGATATTATGTATTTCATCCTGAGCCATAATTATTTTAGATTCTTAAACCAGTTTTATCTACAATGCTGCGGTACAGCGATGGGGACGATTTTTGCCCCGAGTTTTGCGAATCTTTTTATGGGATGTTGGGAGAGAACACAGGTCTACACCCTAAGGGCTTTTAAGGAAAATGTGGTTTTTTATAAACGTTACATCGACGACATTTTAATCATCTGGGACGGCACACCTGAAGCTTTTAATGAATTTTTAAGGACATTGGGAGACAATGATTGGAACCTTGCCTTCACTTCAACAACAAATGATAGATCCATTGAGTACTTGGATCTAATCTTAACTGGAGAAAGGGGAAGAGTGACCACCAAGAATTTCATTAAGAATGTAGATATGAACAGTTACCTGCACTACCAAAGCAGTCACCTGGAAAGGTGGAAGAATAACATTCCGGCCTCCCAGTTTTCAAGAATTAAACGCAACTGCACAAGTAGTAAGGACTGTGAAGACCAACTAAAGATCTACAGGAAGAGGTTTGAAGAGAAAAAATACCCGAAGCCCCTGTTAGATGAAGCATTGGAAAAAACGAGAGCTTTGGATAGGGAACAGCTATTAACATACAAAACCAAGGATGAAACAAAGGAAAGAACTGCCTTCATCACTACGTATAGTCAACATGAAAAAGCGATTAGAAACTCCCTTGAATCTCATTGGGGGATCCTGCTAATGGATCCAGTGCTCAAGGAAATCTTACCGCCCAAACCAGAACTGATTTTTAAAAAATCTAAAAACCTCAAAGACCTACTTGCACCTAGTATGCTGAAGGAAAAACTCACCCGGAATACCCCTATGCCAAAATGTACGGGGTCTTATAAATGTGGGAAGTGCAATATATGTAAGTTTTTACATCGGAATAGGAAAACTTTTAGCGACACAGAGGATAAGAATGAATACACTATAAAGGACTTTATGAACTGCAATACATCATCCGTGATTTACCTCTTGGAGTGTCCATGCAAAATGAAGTATGTAGGAAAAACGAAGAGACCCCTCAAAATACGGATTCAAGAGCACATAAGGAATATCAAGAACAAGGTTGTTAGCCACGCAGTTTCCCGACACTTCGCATGTGAACATAACTCCAACCCAGAGGACCTTACGTTTAAGGCAATTGAACATGTTTGCTTGGGCGAGAGAGGAGGAGACCTAGGGAACAAACTTTCGAGACGAGAAATGTATTGGATTTTCCAGTTGCAGACTCTACACCCAGTCGGCCTCAATGAGGGATACGAAATTGCACCATTTCTATGAGTTCCTGCTGATGATCTATTATCCTTATACAAATTAATTGTCTTGATCGTTTTGAATGTTTAGCTAATATCTGCTACAAAGATACTACCATATATTCTCTTTTTATTTATGCTATCGTTGCCATGGATATGGGTATGGCTGAAAACGATCTAGATCTAAAAAAGAACTACCAAAAGATGGCCGCCGCACTATAGAAATCCAATGGAAGAAACCTCAGCAAAGATGGCCGCCGCCGCAGAGGTTTATAGAGACATAACCGTCCTGCACACTTTGACACCTGCCGAGGAGAGCCGTGGACACCAACACAAAGAACTCCCTGAAAGCTGTGAGACGCCGCCGGCGCATGCGCAATCACGGACCGGAAGTGGGGCGGAAGTGACGAAGGTCCGGCATCCGTCACCGGAAGTGTGGCGGAAATGCCCCTAACACATCGAAATTAACGTTTTTATGGACTGTAGCATTGTAAAAATACGTTCTTTGTTCCCAAAAATCACTAACTCTGCTCTGAAGTACTAGCCTATTCAATCCATTTGTACTAAAAAGTGTTTTAAAAGCCTGCATTATGTAATTGCATCATGTGACCATCAGTGATGTCACAACCCCTTTACCAGGTACTCTGGCTATAAATAGACAGGGAAGCTCATTATGTCCCTACCCTTTGAAGAAGTCTGTTTGAGACGAAACGCGTTGGGTTTCCTGCACCAATCCCCTGCTGTTTCTTGAAGTTAAGTTGATCTCCTTATCCTTGTAAACTTTACTGGATTTATACTTTTATGTTTTTATGTTTTTTATGTAAAAATTATTTAACTCTCATATATATTAAAATTCTTTTAAATTAAAAATAAATTTTATACATATATATTTTTTGGCCTTTTTACCATTTCTAGCTACACTGGGCGCCGAACCCTATCCCTCCAATTTCCATAAATTCAGCAGTGCGGTACCGGCACTGCATCCTTAGGGCCCGGCAGACACCTTTTACTAAGGTTATGTGTGTTTTTTATGGTAATTTTTAGGTAATTTTAATCCTATATTTAGGTTAATTCTCTTTACTGAGATCATAGTTCGCAAGTGGCGCTGTACCTCCCCCCTTTTTTTCTCTATAGTACATATATATCCATGTGCATACATACATATATACATACATATAAACACACACACGCACAATATGATATATATACATGTGTATATATACGTGTACTGTATGTGTACAGTATATATATATATATATATATATATGTATGCATGTTTAATATGCTATGTATATGTGTATATGTATAGATATACTGTATGTATACATATATATATATATATATATATATATATATACGGTATATATATATATGTGTAGCTATGTATATATATATATATATACACACACACACACACACACACTAGTTATATACTGGGTCATCTCTGTCCCCACCCCCGTGATTGGCTCCACCCAGTTCTGGAAACCCCCCCATGCAAATCCTGCGTTTGCCACTGCCCACCCAAATCTAACTCTCTCTGCACATGTTATATCTGCCCCACCTGCAGTGCACATGGGTTTGCCCAACTGCTAACAAATTTGCTGCTGCAATCAACTCTGAATTAGGCTCATTAATCTATGTGCATATGCAGTCTGAATTTAGAAAGGTCATGCAAGTGCAAAAGTATTAGAAAAAAAATATAATGTGGGTCTCACTTTCAAACAGCAAAATCAAGTGTTGATGGGCTTGATTCAGATCTGTTTGTTATTGCTGCTGCTGTTGCTATCATTTGCCTTACGCAATTAAGACTACAGTATATGCTAATATTGGCAGAAGCTAACCTGAACATAGAGACGCACGGTATCCAGTCTCTAGGTCGACCACACTTAGGTCGACATGCATTAGGTCGACCACTATTGGTCGACATGCATTAGGTCGACATGGGTACTAGGTCGACATGTACTAGGTTGACATGTTCTAAGTCGACATGACAAAAGGTCGACATGCATTTTTCACTAATTTTCCCCCCCATTTTTTGAACTTTTTCATACTTTACAATAGAGATGAGCGGGTTCGGTTTCTCTGAATCCGAACCCGCACGAACTTCATGTTTTTTTTCACGGGTCCGAGCGACTCGGATCTTCCCGCCTTGCTCGGTTAACCCGAGCGCGCCCGAACGTCATCATGACGCTGTCGGATTCTCGCGAGACTCGGATTCTATATAAGGAGCCGCGCGTCGCCGCCATTTTCACACGTGCATTGAGATTGATAGGGAGAGGACGTGGCTGGCGTCCTCTCCATTTAGATTAGGAGAGAGAGAGAGAGATTGACCTGAGGCTGATACTGTAGAAGAGAGTGCAGAGTTTAGTGACTGACCACAGTGACCACCAGCAGTGCAGTTGTTTTATTTAATATATCCGTTCTCTGCCTGAAAAAAACGGTACACACAGTGACTCAGTCACATACCATATCTGTGTGCACTGCTCAGCCCAGTGTGCTGCATGCCTGCATCATCTATGTATATATTATATATCTGACTGTGCTCAGCTCACACAGCTTATAATTGTGGGGGAGACTGGGGAGCACTGCAGTGCCAGTTATAGGTTATAGCAGGAGCCAGGAGTACAAGACAGTCACATACCATATCTGTGTGCACTGCTCAGCCCAGTGTGCTGCATCATCTATGTATATATTATATATCTGACTGTGCTCAGCTCACACAGCTTATAATTGTGGGGGAGACTGGGGAGCACTGCAGTGCCAGTTATAGGTTATAGCAGGAGCCAGGAGTACATATTATATTAAAATTAAACAGTGCACACTTTTGCTGCAGGAGTGCCACTGCCAGTGTGACTGACCAGTGACCTGACCACACTGACCACCAGTATAGTTAGTAGTATACTATATTGTGATTGCCTGAAAAAGTTAAACACTCGTCGTGTGACTTCACTTGTGTGGTGTTTTTTTTTTTATTCTATAAAAAACTCATTCTGCTGACAGACAGTGTCCAGCAGGTCCGTCATTATATAATATATATACCTGTCCGGCTGCAGTAGTGATATATATATTTTTTTTATATCATTATTTATCATCCAGTCGCAGCAGACACAGTACGGTAGTTCACGGCTGTAGCTACCTCTGTGTCGGCACTCGGCAGTCCATCCATAATTGTATACCACCTACCCGTGGTTTTTTTTTCTTTCTTCTTTATACATACATACTACTACATCTCTTTATCAACCAGTCTATATTAGCAGCAGACACAGTACAGTACGGTAGTTCACGGCTGTGGCTACCTCTGTGTCGGCACTCGGCAGTCCGTCCATAATTGTATACCACCTAACCGTGGTTTTTTTTTCTTTCTTCTTTATACATACTGTGACAAGAACACTGGGATAGTGTTTGAGGGCAGGTATATTTGTCCCAGGTTCTTGTCTTACATGTTTTAGAAAATGTTAACTTCTAGGAAAAATGCTTTTTGTTTTGTCTGAACCTTTTCAGTTTGCTGTAAAAGCTGGGTAAAGGCTCTGAGAGAGAGATAAGGCGAGTTCTAGACATTGGGCCCAGTTCGGGTCTTTGGCCTCACAGAGGGCTAATCAGGGTTTCAGCTGTGTAAGTGTGTTATAGTGCTGCTAACCTGATTAGTATGGGCAGACTGCCTGGGAAGGCTGAGGGATCTGTGTGTGAGAGACACGCTTTCTGATGCAAGTGAGCTATACAGTATGTACTGAAGAACTCTGTGTTTTGTTTAGTGACAGTTAGGAATATCTTATGTTTAGTTAGTGCCGGACAGGCAAGGTATTTTTATTTTGGGGTTTGTTTTATTTTCTGTTTCAATAAAACTGGCCGGGGTCAGTTGTACCAGAAACTGGACTTGTGTTGTTCCTCAGCTGCTGCGTGCTACCATATTCCCCAGGAAAAGGCGCCTTGCACCCCTACAGTGTTACAACTTGGTGGAGAATGCGAGCAACCCCGTTCTGCGCATAAGTGAAAGCAGCAGCTTTGTGAGGCCTGCAGAAAACGGTGGTTTATGCAGATACAGCCCAGTGTGAAGTTACTGAGACTCACCCCTGAGGGTTTGATATATGTCTTGGGTGAAAGCAGCTACAAAGCCGCCTGAAAAATCTGTCGACATGGAGGATCTGCTTAAAGCCTTGCTGCAAGCTACAGCGGCTCAGCAGGAGGCCAACCGACAGCAGCAGGTGGCAATGGAGGAAAATAGGAGACAGCAGCAGGTGGCTATTGACGAACTTTACCGGCAACAGCGTCAGGATAGAGAGGCCTTAACAGAAGTGGTGCAGAGCCTTGCAGCCCGGATTGGAGATGTGGCCGTCAGTGCTCCGACCAGCTCTAGTTCTATACGGGCCAGTCACTTCTTGCAGAAAATGACAGAGGCTGACGATGTGGAGGCCTACTTGACCACGTTTGAAAGGACTGCAGAGCGTGAGAACTGGCCAAAAGCACAGTGGGCCAGTCTGCTGGCACCTTTTCTGTCAGGTGAGCCCCAAAAAGCGTACTTTGATTTAAGCCCTGCTGAGGCTCGGGACTATGATAAACTAAAGACTGAGATCCTGACCCGCCTGGGAGTCACGCTGTCAGTACGAGCACAACGGGTGCACCGTTGGGTGTACGCCATGGAGAAGCCTCCGCACTCTCAGATGCACGACCTTATTCAGCTAACAAAAAAATGGCTACAGCCAGAGACATTAACTGGTCCCCAGATGGTTGAAAGAGTCGTCATGGACCGCTACTTGAGATCTTTGCCCATGGTCCTGCGCAAGTGGGTGAGCCATGGAAACCCGGGTACTGCTGACCAATTAGTAGACATGGTAGAGCGGTATTTGGCAGCAGAGGAACTACTGATGACCACCCAGCAACCCATAGATCCTCGACAGCGCCCTTCAGTAAAGACTGGTAAGACTGTTCCGTGGGAAAACGTTGCTGGGCGGTTAAGAGAATGCAAGGCTGGAGAGACTGTAAACACTGGCCCTGGAGACAGGCCAATGGGGCTAGAACGGTCTATGTTGCCCAAGCGGGTTGATAATCGTGTGGTTAAATGTTTTAGATGTGGTATGCCAGGTCATGTTGTTGCCAATTGCCCAGTCATGCAAGAACCCATGCAATGTGATGCTGCCTTTGAATGTCGCAGAATGTCTTTCTTTGCTAGGTTAGCCTGTACTGTGGTACCTTCACCTGAGCTGGAAAAACAAATGTGTGATGTGTTCTTAGAGGGTAACCGGGTAGAGGCCTTGCTAGATTCAGGAAGTTTAGTTACCCTCGTGAAAGCTGGGTTAGTGAACCCCTTAAAGGTCCAGCAAATACCTATTGGGGTAACTTGCATACATGGGGATACCCAACATTATGCCACTGCTGAGGTGAATATAGAAACTTGTTGTGGGTCAGCAATGGTTAAAGTGGGACTGGTCCCTACCTTGGTGCATGAGGCCATAATAGGGAGGGATTTTCCTCATTTTTGGAAACTGTGGGAATCACGGTTATCAACAGATGTGAGAAGTAAAAAGCCAGTTGATAATACCGGTGATTTTATGGATGTACGTGGGTCTTCGGAACTTTCTGGCCCTTTGCCTTTTGCTAGTTTGGCTGGGGAAGTGACAGATGGGGAGTCCAGTGAGGACCCTCTTGCCGGGAACAGAGACATAGTAGTTAGAACTGAAAGCGTGCCTGACCTGGAGGTAAAGAAGGATCTGTTTGCGTCTGAACAGTTAAAGGATCCTACCTTAATAAAGGCTAGAGAGAATGTTAAGATTGTTAATGGGGAACCTGTGGTACCAGGTGACAGGGTTACGTATCCCCACATGGCCATCTGTAATGAGCTCTTGTACCACATTGTCAAAAGGGGTGAGGATGTGGTAGAACAGCTGGTAGTTCCCCAGCCTTATCGGAGAACGGTACTAGATTTAGCTCATAGTCACGTTACCGCAGGACATTTAGGGGCAGAAAAAACCACTGAAAGAGTTTTACAAAGGTTCTTTTGGCCAGGGGTTTATAAAGAAGTGTCTGAATATTGTTCTTCCTGTCCTGAATGCCAGTATCATGCCCCTAGACCCCATTTCAGGAGCCCACTAGTTCCCATGCCTATTATAGAGGTCCCGTTTGACAGAATAGCCATGGATCTCGTGGGGCCCTTGTTAAAGTCTGCTCGGGGCCATCAGTATATCCTGGTAATTATGGACTATGCCACTCGATATCCTGAGGCTGTCCCTTTACGCACTATCACAACCAAGGCGATAGCTAAGGAGCTGGTGCAGGTATTTAGTAGAGTGGGAATACCAAAAGAAATTTTGACTGACCAAGGTACTCCATTTATGTCAAGGATCATGAAAGAATTGTGCAAGTTATTTAAGGTCACTCACCTCAGGACGTCCATCTACCATCCCCAAACTGACAGGTTGGTGGAAAGGTTTAATAAAACATTAAAAAGTATGTTAAAAAAGGTTGTTGAGAGAGATGGGAAAAACTGGGATTGTTTGTTGCCCTACTTGTTAATGGCCATCAGAGAAGTTCCTCAGTCCTCTACGGGGTTTTCTCCATTTGATTTGTTGTATGGTAGACACCCCAGAGGGCTGTTGGATATTGCCAAAGAGACGTGGGAAGGACAGCCCACTCCTTATAGAAGCGTTATTGAGCATGTAACACAAATGCAGGATAGGATTGCAGCCGTGGTACCTGTTGTCAGAGAGCACATGGAACAGGCCCAAAGTGCTCAACAGAGGGTCTATAACCGGAGTGCCAAGATACGGGAATTTGCTCCTGGAGATAGAGTTCTTGTTTTGGTACCCACTGTGGAAAGCAAATTCCTAGCTAAATGGCAGGGTCCATTTGAGATTAGGGAAAAAGTGAATGAGGTTAATTACAAAGTATACCAGCCGGGAAAGAGAAAACCCGAACAGATTTACCATGTTAACTTAATCAAACCCTGGAAAGATAGGTTGTCTCTGTCAGCGGAGCCTTGCCCTTCGGTGTCTTCACCCCAGTTGCTTCCCGCAGTGAAGGTGTCAGAGACATTATCAGCTGATCAGAACAATCAGGTTAAAGAATTTCTCATCCAAAATAGGGAGGTATTTTCAGAGCTGCCTGGCCGAACGACCATAATAAAACATGACATTGTCACAGAACCAGGGGTCAGGGTTCATTTAAAGCCATATAGGATTCCTGAAGCTCAGCGAGAAGCTATTTCTAAGGAAGTTAAAACCATGTTAGAACTTGGAGTCATAGAGGAGTCTAACAGTGAGTGGTCCAGTCCCATAGTGCTCATCCCGAAGCCCGACGGTAGCATACGCTTCTGTAATGACTTTCGTAAGTTAAATGAGGTGTCCAAGTTTGACGCATACCCCATGCCCCGTGTGGATGAGCTTGTAGAAAGGCTGGGAACAGCCAGGTTTCTCACCACATTGGACCTGACCAAAGGTTATTGGCAAATACCTTTATCTGATAGCGCCAAAGAAAAAACAGCCTTTTCGGTTCCGGAGGGGCTGTACCAGTATAAGATGTTACCCTTTGGGTTGCATGGGGCTCCAGCAACCTTTCAACGGGCGATGGATAAAATTTTGAGGCCCCATAGAAAATATGCAGCTGCCTATTTGGATGATGTGGTAATTCACAGTACAGACTGGGGGTCCCATTTGGTTAAAGTACAAGCAGTACTGGACTCAATCAGAGAGGCAGGGTTAACTGCTAACCCAAAGAAGTGCTGCCTCGCAATGGAGGAGGTCAAATACTTGGGCTTCACCATAGGCAGAGGTCTGATTAGGCCCCAATTGAATAAAGTTGATGCTATTCAAAACTGGCCTCGTCCAGTGAATAAAAAA
The DNA here is from genome assembly GCF_028390025.1 of Pseudophryne corroboree. Lineage (NCBI taxonomy): Eukaryota > Metazoa > Chordata > Amphibia > Anura > Myobatrachidae > Pseudophryne > Pseudophryne corroboree. The sequence continues at coordinate 750,139,744 of NC_086447.1, forward strand.
CAGGTAAGGGCTTTTTTGGGAATTACTGGGTACTATAGACGGTTTATTCCTAATTTTGCGACCACAGCGGTGCCGTTGTCAGACCTTACCAAAGGGAAGCAGTCAAATGTGGTGAAATGGAACCCTGATGCAGAAAAGGCGTTCCAAGCGTTAAAAGTGGCTTTGTGTTCACAACCGGTGTTGATAACACCAGATTTTTCAAAAGAATTTGTGGTACAGACAGATGCCTCAGAGGTAGGGATAGGTGCTGTGCTGTCCCAAACCAGAGATGGGGATGAACACCCTATCATTTATTTGAGTAGGAAACTCAATGAGCATGAAAAAAGGTATGCCATTGTGGAAAAGGAGGCTTTGGCCATTAAGTGGGCACTAGATACCTTGAGATATTACCTCTTGGGTAGACAATTCAGACTAGTGACAGACCATGCCCCTTTAAAATGGATGTATGTAAATAGAGGCAAGAATGCTCGAGTAACTAGATGGTTTCTAGCGTTGCAGGACTTTAAGTTTACTGTCGAACATAGACCGGGAACACAATTGGCCAACGCAGATGCATTGTCTCGCATCTTCTGTTTGGGGGCTACAAGTGTTCCGGCCCCTAGGTCGAAACAGGGGAGGGGGATATGTGACAAGAACACTGGGATAGTGTTTGAGGGCAGGTATATTTGTCCCAGGTTCTTGTCTTACATGTTTTAGAAAATGTTAACTTCTAGGAAAAATGCTTTTTGTTTTGTCTGAACCTTTTCAGTTTGCTGTAAAAGCTGGGTAAAGGCTCTGAGAGAGAGATAAGGCGAGTTCTAGACATTGGGCCCAGTTCGGGTCTTTGGCCTCACAGAGGGCTAATCAGGGTTTCAGCTGTGTAAGTGTGTTATAGTGCTGCTAACCTGATTAGTATGGGCAGACTGCCTGGGAAGGCTGAGGGATCTGTGTGTGAGAGACACGCTTTCTGATGCAAGTGAGCTATACAGTATGTACTGAAGAACTCTGTGTTTTGTTTAGTGACAGTTAGGAATATCTTATGTTTAGTTAGTGCCGGACAGGCAAGGTATTTTTATTTTGGGGTTTGTTTTATTTTCTGTTTCAATAAAACTGGCCGGGGTCAGTTGTACCAGAAACTGGACTTGTGTTGTTCCTCAGCTGCTGCGTGCTACCATATTCCCCAGGAAAAGGCGCCTTGCACCCCTACAGTGTTACAATACATACTACGACATCTCTTTATCAACCAGTCTATATTAGCAGCAGACACAGTACAGTACGGTAGTTCACGGCTGTGGCTACCTCTGTGTCGGCACTCGGCAGTCCGTCCATAATTGTATACCACCTAACCGTGGTTTTTTTTTCTTTCTTCTTCATACATACATACTACGACATCTCTTTATCAACCAGTCTATATTAGCAGCAGACACAGTACAGTACGGTAGTTCACGGCTGTGGCTACCTCTGTGTCGGCACTCGGCAGTCCGTCCATAATTGTATACCACCTAACCGTGGTTTTTTTTTCTTTCTTCTTTATACATACATACTACGACATCTCTTTATCAACCAGTCTATATTAGCAGCAGACACAGTACAGTACGGTAGTTCACGGCTGTGGCTACCTCTGTGTCGGCACTCGGCAGTCCGTCCATAATTGTATACCACCTAACCGTGGTTTTTTTTTCTTTCTTCTTCATACATACATACTACGACATCTCTTTATCAACCAGTCTATATTAGCAGCAGACACAGTACAGTACGGTAGTTCACGGCTGTGGCTACCTCTGTGTCGGCACTCGGCAGTCCGTCCATAATTGTATACCACCTACCCGTGGTTTTTTTTTCTTTCTTCTTCATACATACATACTACGACATCTCTTTATCAACCAGTCTATATTAGCAGCAGACACAGTACAGTACGGTAGTTCACGGCTGTGGCTACCTCTGTGTCGGCACTCGGCAGTCCGTCCATAATTGTATACCACCTACCCGTGGTTTTTTTTTCTTTCTTCTTCATACATACATACTACGACATCTCTTTATCAACCAGTCTATATTAGCAGCAGACACAGTACAGTACGGTAGTTCACGGCTGTGGCTACCTCTGTGTCGGCACTCGGCAGTCCGTCCATAATTGTATACCACCTAACCGTGGTTTTTTTTTCTTTCTTCTTCATACATACATACTACAACATCTCTTTATCAACCAGTCTATATTAGCAGCAGACACAGTACGGTAGTTCACGGCTGTAGCTACCTCTGTGTCGGCACTCGGCAGTCCGTCCATAATTGTATACCACCTACCCGTGGTTTTTTTTTTCTTTCTTCTTCATACATACATACTACGACATCTCTTTATCAACCAGTCTATATTAGCAGCAGACACAGTACAGTACGGTAGTTCACGGCTGTGGCTACCTCTGTGTCGGCACTCGGCAGTCCGTCCATAATTGTATACCACCTAACCGTGGTTTTTTTTTCTTTCTTCTTCATACATACATACTACGACATCTCTTTATCAACCAGTCTATATTAGCAGCAGACACAGTACGGTAGTTCACGGCTGTAGCTACCTCTGTGTCGGCACTCGGCAGTCCGTCCATAATTGTATACTAGTATCCATCCATCTCCATTGTTTACCTGAGGTGCCTTTTAGTTGTGCCTATTAAAATATGGAGAACAAAAATGTTGAGGTTCCAAAATTAGGGAAAGATCAAGATCCACTTCCACCTCGTGCTGAAGCTGCTGCCACTAGTCATGGCCGAGACGATGAAATGCCAGCAACGTCGTCTGCCAAGGCCGATGCCCAATGTCATAGTACAGAGCATGTCAAATCCAAAACACCAAATATCAGTAAAAAAAGGACTCCAAAACCTAAAATAAAATTGTCGGAGGAAAAGCGTAAACTTGCCAATATGCCATTTACCACACGGAGTGGCAAGGAACGGCTGAGGCCCTGGCCTATGTTCATGGCTAGTGGTTCAGCTTCACATGAGGATGGAGGCACTCAGCCTCTCGCTAGAAAAATGAAAAGACTCAAGCTGGCAAAAGCAGTAGCACCGCAAAGAACTGTGCGTTCTTCGAAATCCCAAATCCACAAGGAGAGTCCAATTGTGTCGGTTGCGATGCCTGACCTTCCCAACACTGGACGTGAAGAACATGCGCCTTCCACCATTTGCACGCCCCCTGCAAGTGCTGGAAGGAGCACCCGCAGTCCAGTTCCTGATAGTCAGATTGAAGATGTCAGTGTTGAAGTACACCAGGATGAGGAGGATATGGGTGTTGCTGGCGCTGGGGAGGAAATTGACCAGGAGGATTCTGATGGTGAGGTGGTTTGTTTAAGTCAGGCACCCGGGGAGACACCTGTTGTCCGTGGGAGGAATATGGCCGTTGACATGCCTGGTGAAAATACCAAAAAAATCAGCTCTTCGGTGTGGAACTATTTCAACAGAAATGCGGACAACAGGTGTCAAGCCGTGTGTTCCCTTTGTCAAGCTGTAATAAGTAGGGGTAAGGACGTTAACCACCTCGGAACATCCTCCCTTATACGTCACCTGCAGCGCATTCATAATAAGTCAGTGACAAGTTCAAAAACTTTGGGTGACAGCGGAAGCAGTCCACTGACCAGTAAATCCCTTCCTCTTGTAACCAAGCTCACGCAAACCACCCCACCAACTCCCTCAGTGTCAATTTCCTCCTTCCCCAGGAATGCCAATAGTCCTGCAGGCAATGTCACTGGCAATTCTGACGAGTCCTCTCCTGCCTGGGATTCCTCCGATGCATCCTTGCGTGTAACGCCTACTGCTGCTGGCGCTGCTGTTGTTGCTGCTGGGAGTCGATGGTCATCCCAGAGGGGAAGTCGTAAGCCCACTTGTACTACTTCCAGTAAGCAATTGACTGTTCAACAGTCCTTTGCGAGGAAGATGAAATATCACAGCAGTCATCCTGCTGCAAAGCGGATAACTGAGGCCTTGACAACTATGTTGGTGTTAGACGTGCGTCCGGTATCCGCCGTTAGTTCACAGGGAACTAGACAATTTATTGAGGCAGTGTGCCCCCGTTACCAAATACCATCTAGGTTCCACTTCTCTAGGCAGGCGATACCGAGAATGTACACGGACCTCAGAAAAAGACTCACCAGTGTCCTAAAAAATGCAGTTGTACCCAATGTCCACTTAACCACGGACATGTGGACAAGTGGAGCAGGGCAGGGTCAGGACTATATGACTGTGACAGCCCACTGGGTAGATGTATGGACTCCCGCCGCAAGAACAGCAGCGGCGGCACCAGTAGCAGCATCTCGCAAACGCCAACTCTTTCCTAGGCAGGCTACGCTTTGTATCACCGGTTTCCAGAATACGCACACAGCTGAAAACCTCTTACGGCAACTGAGGAAGATCATCGCGGAATGGCTTACCCCAATTGGACTCTCCTGTGGATTTGTGGCATCGGACAACGCCAGCAATATTGTGTGTGCATTAAATATGGGCAAATTCCAGCACGTCCCATGTTTTGCACATACCTTGAATTTGGTGGTGCAGAATTATTTAAAAAACGACAGGGGCGTGCAAGAGATGCTGTCGGTGGCCAGAAAAATTGCGGGACACTTTCGGCGTACAGGCACCACGTACAGAAGACTGGAGCACCACCAAAAACTACTGAACCTGCCCTGCCATCATCTGAAGCAAGAAGTGGTAACGAGGTGGAATTCAACCCTCTATATGCTTCAGAGGTTGGAGGAGCAGCAAAAGGCCATTCAAGCCTATACAATTGAGCACGATATAGGAGGTGGAATGCACCTGTCTCAAGCGCAGTGGAGAATGATTTCAACGTTGTGCAAGGTTCTGATGCCCTTTGAACTTGCCACACGTGAAGTCAGTTCAGACACTGCCAGCCTGAGTCAGGTCATTCCCCTCATCAGGCTTTTGCAGAAGAAGCTGGAGACATTGAAGGAGGAGCTAACACGGAGCGATTCCGCTAGGCATGTGGGACTTGTGGATGGAGCCCTTAATTCGCTTAACAAGGATTCACGGGTGGTCAATCTGTTGAAATCAGAGCACTACATTTTGGCCACCGTGCTCGATCCTAGATTTAAAGCCTACCTTGGATCTCTCTTTCCGGCAGACACAAGTCTGCTGGGGTTGAAAGACCTGCTGGTGAGAAAATTGTCAAGTCAAGCGGAACGCGACCTGTCAACATCTCCTCCTTCACATTCTCCCGCAACTGGGGGTGCGAGGAAAAGGCTCAGAATTCCGAGCCCACCCGCTGGCGGTGATGCAGGGCAGTCTGGAGCGACTGCTGATGCTGACATCTGGTCCGGACTGAAGGACCTGACAACGATTACGGACATGTCGTCTACTGTCACTGCATATGATTCTCTCACCATTGAAAGAATGGTGGAGGATTATATGAGTGACCGCATCCAAGTAGGCACGTCACACAGTCCGTACTTATACTGGCAGGAAAAAGAGGCAATTTGGAGGCCCTTGCACAAACTGGCTTTATTCTACCTAAGTTGCCCTCCCACAAGTGTGTACTCCGAAAGAGTGTTTAGTGCCGCCGCTCACCTTGTCAGCAATCGGCGTACGAGGTTACATCCAGAAAATGTGGAGAAGATGATGTTCATTAAAATGAATTATAATCAATTCCTCCGCGGAGACATTGACCAGCAGCAATTGCCTCCACAAAGTACACAGGGAGCTGAGATGGTGGATTCCAGTGGGGACGAATTGATAATCTGTGAGGAGGGGGATGTACACGGTGATATATCGGAGGGTGATGATGAGGTGGACATCTTGCCTCTGTAGAGCCAGTTTGTGCAAGGAGAGATTAATTGCTTCTTTTTTTGGGGGGGTCCAAACCAACCCGTCATATCAGTCACAGTCGTGTGGCAGACCCTGTCACTGAAATGATGGGTTGGTTAAAGTGTGCATGTCCTGTTTTGTTTATACAACATAAGGGTGGGTGGGAGGGCCCAAGGACAATTCCATCTTGCACCTCTTTTTTCTTTTCTTTTTCTTTGCGTCATGTGCTGTTTGGGGAGGGTTTTTTGGAAGGGACATCCTGCGTGACACTGCAGTGCCACTCCTAAATGGGCCCGGTGTTTGTGTCGGCCACTAGGGTCGCTAATCTTACTCACACAGTCAGCTACCTCATTGCGCCTCTTTTTTTCTTTGCGTCATGTGCTGATTGGGGAGGGTTTTTTGGAAGGGACATCCTGCGTGACACTGCAGTGCCACTCCTAAATGGGCCCGGTGTTTGTGTCGGCCACTAGGGTCGCTAATCTTACTCACACAGTCAGCTACCTCATTGCGCCTCTTTTTTTCTTTGCGTCATGTGCTGATTGGGGAGGGTTTTTTGGAAGGGACATCCTGCGTGACACTGCAGTGCCACTCCTAAATGGGCCCGGTGTTTGTGTCGGCCACTAGGGTCGCTAATCTTACTCACACAGTCAGCTACCTCATTGCGCCTCTTTTTTTCTTTGCGTCATGTGCTGATTGGGGAGGGTTTTTTGGAAGGGACATCCTGCGTGACACTGCAGTGCCACTCCTAAATGGGCCCGGTGTTTGTGTCGGCCACTAGGGTCGCTTATCTTACTCACACAGTCAGCTACCTCATTGCGCCTCTTTTTTTCTTTGCGTCATGTGCTGATTGGGGAGGGTTTTTTGGAAGGGACATCCTGCGTGACACTGCAGTGCCACTCCTAGATGGGCCAGGTGTTTGTGTCGGCCACTAGTGTCGCTTAGCATAGTCATCCAGCGACCTTGGTGCAAATTTTAGGACTAAAAATAATATTGTGAGGTGTGAGGTATTCAGAATAGACTGAAAATGAGTGGAAATTATGGTTTTTGAGGTTAATAATAATATGGGATCAAAATGACCCCCAAATTCTATGATTTAAGCTGTTTTTTAGTGTTTTTTTAAAAAAACACCCGAATCCAAAACACACCCGAATCCGACAAAAAAAATTCGGTGAGGTTTTGCCAAAACGCGGTCGAACCCAAAACACGGCCGCGGAACCGAACCCAAAACCAAAACACAAAACCCGAAAAATTTCAGGCGCTCATCTCTACTTTACAATCCACATGGACTACAATTGGAAACGGTAACCTGTGCTGAGCTTAGCTGTAGCAGAGCGAGGCACCTTGCCCGAAGCAAGACGAGCGAAGCGAGCCATGCGAGAGGACACGGTGCACTAATTGGGGTTCCCGGCAGGGGCGTCAGAATGGTTTTAGGTGGGGGGGGCAAGATATAGTTTCTGTTTGGCGTCCCTAAATCGCTAAATGGCGCCCCCTCTGTGTTATACAGTACCTCATAACAAAAATGGAGAGAGAGAGAGAAATACATGGAGAGAGAAAGAGACATGGAAAGTGACAGAGGGCGGGATGTACTAATCTCCGCCATCGCGATAACTGCACTTTTCTCTGCGCTCTCACTCCCCGCTCCGCTGCCCACCGCTCCCCCGTCTGCTTTCTCATTCCCTTCTCCCTCACCGCCGCGGCCACTGTGTTCTCTGATCGCTGCGCTCCCCCTGGCCGTTTGGCGCATGCGCATCCGGGTTCTGCTTTTCCGGGCATGCGCTGACTGACTTATTGATGAACCAGTGTGCGCATGCCCGGAAAAGCAGAACCCGGATGCGCATGCGCCAAACGGCCAGGGGGAGCGCAGCGATCAGAGAACACAGTGGCCGCGGCGGTGAGGAAGAGGGAGAAGGGGATGAGAAAGCAGATGGGGGAGCGGTGGACAGCGGAGCAGGGAGTGAGAGCGCAGAGAAAAGTGCAGTTATCGTGATGGCGGAGGTTAGTACATCCCGTCTAGAGAGAGACAGAGAGAGAGATGGAGAAAGATAGAAAGAGGTATATCATCAGCAGCAGAATGTGATGTGCCCAGAAGAGTAGTTACCTGAGGTCTCCTGGAGGAGGCTGAATTGTCTCTCCGGCCAGGCAGTGGTTCTGCAGGAGCTATGGCGGGCTCCCAGGCCATAGGCAGTGGTCCGGCAAAAATTCGGAGGTAGGCGGGAGGAGGGGAGGCTAGGCAGTGACGAGGCGGCTGATGCTGGACGGTGTGAGGCAGGGGTGTAACTAGAACTTTGTGGTTCCCATAGAAAAATTTTGAATAGGCCCCTCCTGCCCCTCGCTGTTGTTACTATAATGCCCATTAGGGGTAGCAGGAGAGAGTGAGACATAAAAAGTGGACATCAGGGGGAGAGAGAAAGAGAGAGAGGGAGAGAGGGTTTCATGGAAAAGAGGGAATGAGTGAAAGAGAGGAGTGAGCGATAGGGTGTTAGGGAGAAAGAGATGAGTGTCAGGGAAAGAGAAAGGCAGGGAGAGAGTGAAAGAGAGGGAGAAACAGTGTCAGGAGAGAGGTAGTGTCAGGGAGAGAGACAGTCTTAGGGAGCGAGAGGGAGAGATAGGCATACAGTGTCAGGGGGAGAGAAAGAGACAGTGTCAGGGATAGAGAGACAGTGCCAGGGAGAGATATTTACACAGCTTCAGGGAGTGAGGGAGAAACAGTGTCACACACAGAGAGAGAGAGTGCCAGGGAGAGAGAAAGAGGGAGAGAAAGAGATGAGTGTCACAGAGAGAGAGAGAGAGAGTGCCAGGGAGAGAGAGAGAGACAGTGTCAGGAAGAGAGTGGGGGAGGCAGTGTCAAAGAGAGAGAGTGTTCGGAGGGGACAGAGAGGCAGCGTCAAGGAGAGGGAGGGAGAGAAATAGTGTCGGAGAGAGAAAGATGGAGAGAGAGGAAAAGTGAGAGAGAGTGCGAGAGAGAGGGAGATAGTGTCAGGAAGAGAGAAAGAGGGAGAGAAAGATGAGAGAGTGTCAGGGAAAGAGAGAGAGAGTGTAAGGGACAGTGAGACAGTACCAGGGAGAGATATTTACACAGCATCAGGGAGAGAGGGAGAGACAGTTTCACAGAGAGAGAGAGAGAGAGTGCTAGGGAGAGAGATACAGTGTCAGAAAGAGAGTGTGGGAGACAGAGCGCCTAATTCAGACTGGATCGCTGCAGAGGCAGCGATCGCAGTCTTAAGCCCTTTGGGGAGTGTGCCTCGAAACTATCTCAGGGCTGCGATTGCCTCTGCCTGATTGACAGGCAGTGGCGGTTGCGGGGTGAGAGGGGGTGTGCCAACGTTAGAACGCGGCACGGTCTGGACAACGCAGGTGTGTCTGGACCATTGTGGATGTGGGCCGCGGCGGCTGCTTGACGTCACATGCAGCCGATGCGCCCTGGGACGCAGTGGGTAGCCACGTGCCAGTACAGCTGGGCTGTGCACTAGCTGCGCAGACAGGAAACTACTTGCTGGGTGCGAAGGCATAGCAGCCGTGTGATGCTTTCACACGCGGAGGGAGGTGGGGGAGGCAGAGCTAGACATGCGGGGCGGACTAACCCTGTGCTGGGTGTCCCCCCGCATGTCTGAGTAACTGATCGCAGATGTGCTAAATTTAGCACATCTACGATCAGATCTGAATCACCCCCATTGTCAAAGAGAGAGAGTGTGTGGAGGGGACAGAGAGACAGTGTCAGGGAGAGCGGGATGTACTAATGCTTACCCCCACGGTTTTTCCCATTTACCGCAGAGGCCATTTAACGCAGTAAGATGTCCTAAACCTCGTGCACTGATATGCCCTTCTCACCGTACTGCTGAGTGGCCGAGCCGGGGCGGGAGGACAGCCAGCAGCAGCAGCATGCCGGCAACAAGTGGCCGCAGTTTCCGCTTTTGCGACGCAGGGTTCGGGGGATGAGTGTCCTCTGCCGGAGTACTACAGCTCCGAGGGTGTGGGCTCCAGAGGCTCTCAGCACTGTTGTACTGTATATCCAGCTGCCTTAGGTATGTACAGCCCGCACCCTCGGCTGCTGTTCTCCGGCATGCTGCTCCTGCTGGCTGTCCCCCCCGCCCAGCTCGGCCACCCAGCAGTACAGTAAGAACTGAAGGGCATCTCAGTTACCGAGGTTTAGTACATATCTCTCTACGCTAAATAGCCTCTGCGGTAAATGGGAAAAAACTGTGGCGGTAAGCATTAGTACATCCCGCCCAGAGAGAGATAGTGTCAGGGAGAGCCCAGAGAGAGATAGTGTCAGGGAGAAGGAGAGGGAGAGAGGGAGAGAGAGAGAGAGAGAGGGAGAGAGCCGGACATACCACTACATGACTACAGTACATCAGGTCTCTTATGGGGGCTGGCACTTCACAGCATTAGGCTCCGCCCCCAAAATGCCCGCGAATCGCGGCACTGCCACTGTGAGCCGACCAGTGCAGGTAGGGCTGGGGTAGAGCAGTCCGGGTCATGCTTGGTGTCCCTTCACCTGCTACATCCTCCATGGCTACAGGGGAGTTTCCGGGCAGAGCCACTGGGAAGAGGTGGGAGTGGTGCCACTGTGGTTGAGGGCGGAGCCACTGCAGGAGAGGAGGAGGTGGCACCATGGAGGAGTTCAGGACCACCTGAGATGTGCAGCACCAGCTCCCTCTGCTTCTTCATTGCACGGCATCACACTGTAATATATCAGACTGACTTCAGCCTCGTGTGTCACACAGGGGCCAGGACTGAAGTCAGTCTGATACCCAGTGTGATGCGGTGCAATGAAGAAGCAGAGGAGGCTTGTACTACACATCAGCTGTAAATTGCAGCAGCCGGCAGCGGCGTTTCACCTGACCGTCTGCCGCTCCTCTGCTATAGGTAATAGGCGCCTCTCTCATCTTTGCGGGGGGCAAGCTGCCCCCTTGCCCCCCCCCCTCCCCATTCCGACGCCCCTGGTTCCCGGTAACTCTACGAAGAAAATGACCCCAATTTTGTTTTAAAAACTCATGTCGACCTAATGCTTGTGTCTACCTATTTTAGGTGTTGACTTACTGTCGACCAATAGTGGTCGACCTAGACACTGTCGACCTAAGTGTGGTCGACCCTATGATATACACCCATCGGGTTCAATCTGTATTAAGCTGAGCTTATTATCATGTCCTTGTCGAAGTATAGTTTTTAGGATTAATTAACAACTATAATTCATGTACTGTACCTCCCAGTTAATCAATGTCAATTTTTTTTTTCTTTTTAAATGCTATAACCTTGGATATCTTTTTTAGTTAGAAATGTATCCAATCGGTTTTGAATGTATTTACCGAGTCCGCTATTACCACCTTCTCTGGCAGGGAGTTCTAAATCTTTATTGCCCTAACTGTGAAGAACCCTTTCCTACCTTATGTGCAGAATTTTATCTCCTCTAGCCTCAGCGAGTGCCCACGTGTCCTATACAGAGTTTTTCTAATGAACATATCCCTTGATAACTCCTTGTATTGTCCCTTTACAAATTTGAAGATAGTAATAATGGGGGTCATTCTGAGTTGATCGCTCGCTAACTTTTTTGCAGCGCTGCGAACAGATAGTTGCCGCCTATAGGGGAGTGTATTTTAGCCTTGCAAGTGTGCGATCGCATGTGCATCCGCCCTGTACAGAAACATTTTGTGCAGTTTCTGAGTAGCTCTGAACTTACTCAGCCCTTGTGATCACTTCAGCCTGTCCGGGGCCGAAACTGACGTCAGACACCCGCCCTGCAAAAGCTTCGACACGCTTGCGTTTTTCCAAACACTCCCAGAAAACGGTCAGTTGACACCCACACTTCCTGTCAATCTCCTTGCGATCGGCTGTGCGAATGGATTCTTCGTAAAATCCATTGCTCAGCAACGATCCGCTTTGTACCCGTACGATGCGCCTGCACATTGTGGCGCATACGCATGCACAGTTCTGACCTGATCGCTGCGCAGCGAAAATCCTATCGCAGGTTGGAATGACCCCCAAAAGTCTCTTCTTAGACGCCTCTTTTCCAGAGTATACATACTGTATTCAACCTAGTGAGTCTTTCTCCGTAATCCAGTGCCTCTAGCCCTTTTATCAATTTAGTAGCTCGCCTTTGAACTCTTTAGATTTCCCAGATATATTTTTATAATGCGTTGCCCAAAACTGAACACAATATTCCAGGAGCGGACGTACCAATGATTTGTACAGTGGCAGGATTACACTCGCGTCCCTTGCCTCAATTCCCCGTTTTATGCACGCTAGCACCTTATTTGCCTTTGACATTGTGTACTGTTAATAAGCTTATTATCTATGAGTACCCCCAAGTCTTTTTCCACTAATGTTACCCCTAGATTTTCCCCATTCAGGAAAGTAAGATCGCAACTGCTAATTTATCCATGTCCAAAATATGGCATCTGAATGGCCATGCTGCGTTTGGCTGACCACCCCCCGTAACCACCCCCAAACGCTGTCTCCTGTCACTCAATTTGAGGCCAAGGTGTATATTCAATACCTGTCAGAAACTGCCATCTTGTCAGAAAGATGGCAATTTCCGACAGGTTTAGATTGGAAGGGGTTCCGACCTATTCAATGCTGGGCCATGTGGATTGTCGGATTAGCCGCAGATCCACGTGTTCCGCGTCCAAATCCGTCAGGTTTTGGCCCCAGTTCCGAAAATGTAAATCCAACTTATAAAAAGTCGGATTGACATTGTCGAGAACGGGGGCATGGCCTGGCAGGCAACGAGTGCAGACGTACCCCATCAGAGCTCCTGACCGGCATCCACTTAACCCGTACGGTCGGAGCCGCGGGATCCTGGAGCTTCCCTCACCCTGCCCGCCCACCACGGCCTTCTACATGCTGAGCTGCTGCTCGGGCTGGGGAGCGGACGCGAGTGGTGCTGTGTCCCGGCAGCTGTGACCGGAAGTACCGAAGCCTGCCTCCTGATATCTCCTTCGGAGCTGCTTCTTCTCTCATGCTCCGGCTGCTACTGCTCTTCTGTCACTGGGCGCTAGCTGTCCGCACCCGGTGTCTGGCGGCTGAGAGGCGGCTATCTGTCCCTGCTTCTAGTAAGTAGCTCTGCAGGAGGTGGGTGCGCCCTGTCGAGTTTGGCCGACTCAACTGAATACTAGGATGTCGATCCTTTCCGTCAGAAAGGATCTGACATCAATCAGTGTTGCGGTCACTGTAGATCTTCAATAACTGCGTTTTCACACTGCGGCTCATGCGCAATATGAAAACATTGGCTGAATTTAGGGTTACCGCCTCATCCCTTTAATTCTGGACACATATTAATTATACAGGTTCTGTGGCTGGCTGACTTCAAGACTCCATTTCACCTGGTTTTAATCAGCCACAGAACCTGTGTAATTAATATGTGACCAGAATTAAAGGGATGAAGTGGTAACCCTAGCTGATTTACTTATACCCCTTTCACACCGCAGCTTTAACCCGGTAAATTGCCGCTTTTTCAGCCTTCCTAAACGGTTCTAGCTGCGGTGTGAAAGGGCCACCTTGAATTTACCATTTTCAAAATACTGGTATTTTGAAACGGTTAAAAAGCAGGGTCCTACACGGTTCAGAACCGTTTCATTGTGCAGTGTGAAAGGCTCAGAAACGGTATTTCCAAGCCACAGAAGGTGATAGGCTGTCTCCATGTGTGATGTCACCAGGCAGAAGCAGAAAGCTGGAGGAAAAACACATGAGACACATGAGAGTGGGTTTAGAAGCGTTTTCTTACTGCAAATATATTATACAATGGCAACTTGGAGTGATGAAGAGGTGAGGGAGCTGCTAAGAATCAGAGGGGATGAGGAAATCTGCAGACAAATAACTGGGACAGTTAAGGATGCACTCATATATAAAAACATGGTTAAAATGCTTCAAGCTGCTGGGTTCCATCGTACGACTATACAAATTAATAATAATTAATTAATTAATTAATAATTATTAATAATGTGTGGGCCAGAAAAGTCCATTTATAATGACAATAACTGTTTTCTATGGGTGAAACGGGTTCAGTGTGAAATGTACCAAAACGGTAATGAAATGGTAATATACTGGTTACAACATGCGATGTGAAGGGGATTTAACTGCTCAGACCTGTTTTAAGAACCGTTTAAAGAACCGTTTCAAAAGCAGGTTTTGCGATGTGAAAGCAGCATTACAATAGCAGCATTTCCACAGCATCTGATTTAGGACCAATGTGCATCTTGATCTGCACTTATGCACCAAAATTACTTCCAAATACAGGGTTGTAATGAGGGGTGTGGCAGCAGTTGCCAGCCACCACTGAGGTCGCCGGGCAGTGGAGGAATGCAGTCACTGCCAAATTGCACCTGTATTTGGCTTGCTGTGTGCCTAGAACAGTGCCCTGCAGCCTGTAGATCACCCAGAGAGCTGTTGTGTTTCTCCTTAGGATACGCTGGGAGCTCAGGCTTCCAGTTTTGGCTGTGGCCAGGCCACATGATGTCATGATGTCATATGTCACATGTGCAGGGGGTGGGGCTGGTCCAGGATGCATATACCTCCTGCTATGGATCTGGCCAAGGGGGGTAATTCCAAGTTGATCGCAGCAGAATTTTTTTTTAGCAGTTGGGCAAAACCATGTGCAGTGCAGAGGAGGCAGATATAACATGTGCAGAGAGAGATGGATTTGGGTGTGGTGAGTTAAATCTGCAATCTAAATTGCAGTGTAAAAGTAAAGCAGCCAGTATTTACCCTGCACAGAAACAAAATAACCCACCCAAATCTAACTCTATCTGCAAATGTTATATCAGCCTCCCCTGCAGTGCACATGGTTTTGCCCAACTGCTAAAAAATTTCCTGCTGCGATCAACTTGGAATTACCCCCATGGTGCAATAGTTTGTAAGCACCATGGTGGTGTTCGTGAAGGAGTTTACACTGATCACTTGAAGGTATTGGATGCACACAGAAGGTGTACTTAAGTCTTATACCCATATATTTTTTATCATTCCTATTTATTAAAGATTTAATTGCAAATTTAGGGTACAGTACATAAAAGGGAAAGAGGCAAAAAAGATTTCACAACAATAGAGGAGAAGTGCATATTTGTAAGGGATTGCAAAAATTAGATTTCATTTTGTGGAGCTGTCATATTAATATTAGGTTAAGAAACAGTCCCGTTTTAGGACAATTCCTATGTTCCTTGCTTTGTGAAAAGCAGCATGGATAATATCACCCAACAAAAGCACTTGAATTTTACACCTTCTAGACACATTGTTGAGAAATTATTTCTAGGCACATCTTGCCTAATGTCCCCTCACTCATGCTTAACTTCAAACATAAATGAGGCTGAAGTTAGCTGGACTATAAAATAAATATCAGAAAGGTTTTTATTATCTGCTTCTCCACTTTGTCAGTCCCTCCATTGGTTACCTGTAGTCCACAGTATTCAATATAAAATACTTTTGCTCACACATAAGGCTATAAAGCAAACTACACCAATGTACATCTCTTCACTTATCCCAAAGTATCTCCCAATCACTCCGCTCTGCGTAAGATCGGCGCAATATCGGCGCAGTATCTGCATCACTCATCCACACTCTACCTACTCTATGCACAAGATCTGCATCTCTCATCCTCACTCTACCTACTCTCTGCACAAGATCCGCGTCTCTCATCCTCACTTATTACCTACTCTCTGCTCTGCGCAATATCTGCATCTCTCATCCACACTCTACCTGCTGTCTGCACAAGATCCACATCTCTCATCCACACTCTACCTGCTCTCTGCACAAGATCCGCATCTCTCATCCACACTCTACCTACTCTCTGCACAAGATCTGTGTCTCTCATCCACACTCTACCTACTCTCTGCACAATATCTGCATCTCTCATCCACACTCTACCTACTCTCTGCACAAGATCTGCGTCTCTCATCCACACTCTACCTACTCTCTGCACAAGATCTGCATCTCTCATCCACACTCTGTCTACTCTCTGTACAAGATCTGCATCTCTCATCCACACTCTACCTACTCTCTGCACAAGATCTGCATCTCTCATCCACACTCTGTCTACTCTCTGCACAAGATCTGCATCTCTCATCCACACTCTACCTACTCTCTGCACAAGATCCGCGTCTCTCATCCTCACTTATTACCTACTCTCTGCTCTGCGCAATATCTGCATCTCTCATCCACACTCTACCTGCTGTCTGCACAAGATCCACATCTCTCATCCACACTCTACCTGCTCTCTGCACAAGATCCGCATCTCTCATCCACACTCTACCTACTCTCTGCACAAGATCTGTGTCTCTCATCCACACTCTACCTACTCTCTGCACAATATCTGCATCTCTCATCCACACTCTACCTACTCTCTGCACAAGATCTGCGTCTCTCATCCACACTCTACCTACTCTCTGCACAAGATCTGCATCTCTCATCCACACTCTACCTACTCTCTGTACAAGATCTGCATCTCTCATCCACACTCTACCTACTCTCTGTACAAGATCTGCATCTCTCATCCACACTCTACCTACTCTCTGCACAAGATCTGCATCTCTCATCCACACTCTACCTACTCTCTGCACAAGATCTGCATCTCTCATCCACACTTATTACCTACTCTCCGCTCTGCACGAGGTCTGCGTCTCTCAGCCACGGACATTACCTGCTCCCAATCATGGTTACAGGACTTTTTTGAGGCTGCACCTACTCTGTGAAATGCACTCCCATGCACAATAAGACTATCGTCTAGTCTCCAAACTTCCAAGCATTACCTGAAAACTCACCTCTTCAGACAAATTTATCAAATTATTATCACCCACATAACTTCCATAAGCTAATTACATCCAATCTATACAGTCCACACATAACTTCATATTCTCCTGACTCTTGGCCAACATTGCTGTGTGACTATATCACACAACCCCACCAAGAACCTCTGCACTCTAGCTGGATCAATATGTTATAAGTAGCACTTATCCTTGTGTACTTGTATCAGTGCCTATTGCCCAATAGATTGTAAATTTGCGAGCAGGTCCTGTCTGTTGTTATCCAGTTTGCTTTTAATATTCACTGGTCATCTCCAGATTGGACTACTGTAATATCCTCCTATCTGGCCTCCCTGACAATAGTCTCTCTCCACTCCAATCTATCCTCAATGCTGCTGGCCAGCTCATCTTCCTTTCCAAATGTACTGCGTCCACTTGCCCTCACTTACAAGCCCTACACTGGCTCTCTTCCCATTCAGAGTTCAATTCAAGCTTCTCACACTTTACAAAGCCCTCACCCATTCCTCTCCCATTTACATACCTGACCTTATCTCCCTATACACTCCCACCCACCCTCTTTGCTCCTCAAATGCATGCCACCTCTCCTGCCAATTGATTACTTTATCCCATTCATGACTCAAAGATTTTGGCCGTGGTGCTCCCTACCTCTGGAATTCTCTATCTCTCACTATCAGACTCTACCCTCTGTACAAATCTCCAAACTGGCACTCAAAACCCACTTCTTCATCAAACCCAGCCATCTCTGATCCTAACCCTCTTCTACATGCTTACTTCTACCCCAGCTGTGTCACCCTTGTGTGTCTTCCCCTCCCCTTAGACTATAAACTCTCATGAGCAGGGTTCTCTCCCCTCATATGCTTTTCCTTTTCTTACTTAGACAATCTTCTACTCCATAATCCCTGATGCTTAACTCACTGCCACTGATCTAGCAATGTTTATATACTATGTACTTGCAATACATTGTTTTGTACTGTAAAGGCCCATACACACTAGAAGATATTTTCCATAGATATGAGCGATAACGACGGTTGTGAACGATCAAATCGTTGTAGTGTGTAAACAGCAAACAATGAATGATGCGCGCACCGTGGTCGTTGGAAGCTAGTTGTCAGTTGTCCATGCATGCAGCTCAGTCCTCTCAATTCCAGCAGAGCAGATCGTTCATCATTCATCAAAGCTCAGTGTGTACACTCAATCTCATTTGTCAGGGAGTTCAAGGAAAATTGCTCATCTTCCACATTGTATATCTTTCAAGTCTTCTAGTGTGTATGGGCCTTTAGTCGCTGTTTTCTTCTTTTGTTTATTTATGCACTTTGTTAGGTGCTGCGGAACCCTTGTGGCGCCAAATAAATAATAAATAAATAAATAAATATAAATAATAATAATAAGTACTGCTTGTTCCCAGTTGTGAAATGCAATGGAATATGCTGGAGCTATATAAGTAACTGTTAATAAAGAGATAAAAGTGGTGTTTCTGTGGTAGGTGGTTGGATTTTTATGTGACACATTTTTTTATGTGTCACATTTTCACAGTGTGCCACTTGAGATACACAGCTTTCCACCGCAGTCAGTGGGATAACCAGGCTCTCCCGAGTGTTACATTAAACGTTCACAAATTTAAATAACAGTAAAATAATAGTCATTCTGTTTATACTGACTACCTTCAAAGTGTTTTGTGGGCATTCTAAAAATACAGTACACGGAATATGAACTCTGTACTGTGTTGTGTCTCCATGGTCTTCATCATGGGGTGGAGAGTTCCCAGAAATGCTACACAGGGCCGGTTCTACACCTTGCGGCGCCCAGTGCGAAAGTTTCCACTGGCGCCCCCCGCATCAAAACAGAGGCATGGCTTCATAGGGGAAGGTCGAGAGTAGTTGTGCCCCCCTGTAGATTTGCCCCCAGTAGTTGTGCCCCCAGCAGCTGTGCCCCAGTTAATTTGCCCCCAGTAGCTGTTCCCCTGTAGCAGTGCTCCCTGTAGTTGTTCCCCTAGTAGTTGTGCCCCTGTAGTACTGCCCCCAGTAGCTGTGCCCCCAGTTGGTTTGCCCCCTGTAGATTTGCCCCCAGTAGTTGTGACCCCAGTAGCTGTTTCCCCTGTAGCAGTGCCCCTGTAGTTGTTCCCCTAGTAGTTGTGCCCCCTGTAGCTGTGCCCAGAGGCAGAACTCTGGGAGGCAACGGAGTCATCTGCCGCCGGGCTCCTGCTCTGAAGGGGGCACCTATCCTCCCATTCTGTAACACCATTGAATTAAGTTAATTGATAGCTGTCGCTGTCTTTTCAGTGGCCGACTTCCTCACTGGTCCCTGCACCTTACAAATCACACCCTCTCTGTTATACTGAATATACACATTTTACAAGTGTCACACCCAGGATTAGAAACCACAACCTATTACACTGGAAGCAGACACCTTACTGATGAAACTGTTTGCTCCTGTATAGGAAATATGAGAATTTTAACTACTGTATATGAAGATACTTCTCTGACAATTACACGTAACTTCACATAGTTAAAATTCTCATGCTTCCTCTACAGGAGCAAATAACTCCATCAGTAAAGTGTGTGCCGTCAGTGTAACAGGTCATGGGATCTAATCCTGGGTATGACTGCTAAGAAATGTGTGATTCAAAATAAAAGACAAATAAATGCATAAATATAGTATATAGATTTTTCCAGAACACTACACACACACACACACACACACACACACACACACACACACACACACACACACACACACACACACACACACACACATCTTAATATAGGAAATAGGGGGCACCAATATTTATCTTGCCTCCATTACCCCAATCTGGGTCTAAGATTAACCAGCAAGGAGCCACATGATAATGGCTCCTTACTACAATATGTCTAAGCTAAGAGCTACCTACCTTGGAGCAACCCCATAATGCTCCATGTGGTGACTCTGGACTGGCTGAGCTGGATGGCCTTAGTGTGGCATACCTTTACATTCTATTAACACTTTTCACTTATTAATTTTTTAACACTATTTCTCTATTTTAATTACATTTCATTTTTGTATCACTTTCTCTATAGCTTCGGCTTCCTAAATACTAATTTATTAACACTATCGTTTTTTCACTGGTATGCTACGCTGGGCTTTCTGGCTTATGCTGGTGTTTTGGGGTGCCACACCCTGCACCTAGATATAGCGCTAGGGACCCCAAATATACAGAGACACCTTGATGCGGCTTTGGGGCTTATTCACACATTTGCGCAAATATGTGTAATGAAGATCTCTGAATTCTATTATTATGTGGAATTTATATCTGGTTACGGTTATCATTCAGGGTGCTGGGGGAAACAAATGCCTTTTTTTCTTGCTTAGAAATACCCCTCCCTTTCGAGCACCTGAATGATATCACTAAGCTATTTGAGCATCTACCAATATATATGTTTGTTGTGAGAGGCAGAGAGGTTCCTGCATTAGGAGAAGGTGCAGGCCTTGACATGCCACATGGAGCATTATGGGGTTGCTCCAAGGTAGGCAGCTCTTAGCTTAGACATATTGTAGTAAGGAGCCATTATCATGTGGCTCCTTGCTGGTTAATCTTAGACTCAGATTGGGGTAATGGAGGTGTGAGGTGTGGTGCCTCTGGACTGGCTGAGCTGGATGGCCTTAGTGTGGCATACCTTTACATTCTATTAACACTTTTCACTTATTAATTTTTTAACACTATTTCTCTATTTTAATTGCATTTCATTTTTGTATCACTTTCTCTATAGCTTCGGCTTCCTAAATACTAATTTATTAACACTATAGTTTTTTCACTGGTATGCTACGCTGGGCTTTCTGGCTTATGCTGGTGTTCTGGGGTGCCACACCCTGCACCTAGATATAGCGCTAGGGACCCCAAATATACAGAGACGCCTTGATGCGGCTTTGGGGCTTATTCACACATTTGCGCAAATATGTGTAACGAAGATCTCTGAATTCTATTATTATGTGGAATTTATATCTGGTTACGGTTATCATTTAGGGTGCTGGGGGAAACAAATGCCTTTTTTTCTTGCTTAGAAATACCCCTCCCTTTCGAGCACCTGAATGATATCACTAAGCTAATTGAGCATCTACCAATATATATGTTTCTTGCCTCCGGGCAACTGGGACGAACTTACACCACTGGCTGTGCCCCTTGTAGCAGTGCCCCTGTAGTAGTGCCCCCTGTAGTAGTGCCCCCAGTAGCTGTGCCCCCAGTTGTTTTGCCCCCAATTAATTTGCCCCAGTATGTGCCCCTTGTAGCAGTGCCCCCAGTATGTGTCCCCAGTAGTTGTGCCCCCTGTAGATGTGTCCCCAGTATGTGCCCCCTGTAGCCGCTTTGAAACCTTAAAGAAAAATCACAATACTTACCAGCCTCGCTCCTGCTTCCGGACCGATGCTTCTGCTGTCTCTGGGCCTCGGCTCCTCTCTATGGGAGAGACGTCATGACGTCTCTCCCATAGCAGCGCCGCACTGACACTAGAGGTCAATATTGACCTCTAGCCAGAGTCAGCGACGCCGTGCCTGAGACACCTGAAGCATAGTCCCCAATAAATACGGCATTGGGAGAAAACAATGACAGCATCGGGGCTAATAGGATCGACCCTGACCATGCCTTGTTGTTCAGTATTAACCAACTGCTTATTAACATTTCTCTTTTAGGGCCATACTGTATGCACAGTATCAATGATTTTTATGAAAAATACACAGAAACGGTGCTTTCTGTGTGTTGTTTTTTCTTGCATCTTTTAAGCATTGTCACTATGTATTACATATGTAACACGGAAGATATTGGAGGTCATTCCGAGTCGTTCGCTCGGAAAATTTCTTTGCATCGCAGCGTTTTTCCGCTTAGTGCGCATGCGCAATGTCCGCACTGCGACTGCGCCAAGTAAATTTGCTATGAAGTTTGGATTTTTACTCACGGCTTTTTCTTCGCTCAGGCGATCGTAGTGTGATTGACAGGAAATGGGTGTTACTGGGCGGAAACAGGCAGTTTTATGGGCGTGTGGGAAAAAACGCTACCGTTTCCAGAAAAAACGCGGGAGTGGCTGGAGAAACGGAGGAGTGTCTGGGCGAACGCTGGGTGTGTTTGTGACGTCAAACCAGGAACGATAAGCACTGAACTGATCGCAGATGCCGAGTAAGTCTGAAGCTACTCTGAAACTGCTACGAGATGTGTAATCGCAATATTGCGAATCTTTCGTTCGCAATTTTAAGAAGCTAAGATTCACTCCCAGTAGGCGGCGGCTTAGCGTGTGCAATACTGCTAAAATCGCCTTGCGAGCGAACAACTCGGAATGAGGGCCATTGTTATTATTTCTGATTAAAAAAAAAGACATTCCATTGTACCCTATGGGAATGGTAGCGGGCCTCCTCACTACAGCGGGCCTTCTTGCTACAGCGGACCTCCTCGCTACAGTGGACCTCCTCACTACAGTGGGCCTTCTTACTACAGCTACAGTGGACCTCCTCACTACAGTGGACCTCCTCACTACAGCAGACCTCCCCACTACAGCGGCCCTCCTCACTACAGTGGGCCTTCTTACTACAGTGGACCTCCTCATTACAGCAGGCCTCCTTACTATACTAAAGTACCTGTAATACAATTATTTTTAGTGTATTTTTTATGTAATTAAAGGTATTACTCATCATTAATTATTCCCCTCTACCTTGTGCTTGGGCTCCCATCCAAGACCCAACAATTGCCCTCCCCCAGGTCCCTTATCTCACCTATTACCCTACCCTGGGCTCACATAACCATTCCTGCAGATGTGGTTTGTGAAGTTCATGTGTTGCACCCTAGACTGTAAAAGCCTTCATCACCAGCACAGCAAATGATCAAATTCGTGTCTGCACCTGCAATTTGATACGTGCCAGTGAACAATTTTACAACATTGTGATATGGGGCAATGTTCCATGGTAATGTACACACAAAGGGGGAGATTTATCAAAGTATGGAGAGTAATAAAGTGGACGGAGATCAAGTACAAACCAATCAGCTCCTGTCATTTTTCAAACACAGCCTGTAACAAGACAGTTAGGAGCTGATTGGCTGGTACTTTATCTCTCTGCACTTTATCACTCTCCAAACTTTGATAAATATACCCCAAAGAATGAGATTATTAATACATATCCTCCTTATTGCATATTAGTAACATAGTAACATAGTATTTGAGGTTGAATAGAGGCAAATTGCCCATCGTGTTCAACCTGTTTTAAGTTGTAATGATTCTACATACTTGCTAAATAATATTTTATGACTAGTTAGCTACATTAACTCATGTTACCCTCAGATTAACCACGTTGATATTTTAAGTATAAAAACCTTGGATAACTTTTTCATTCAGAAATTTATCCGTTCCTTTTTTAAATCCAATTACAGAGTCTGCCATTACCACCTTCCCTGGCAGGGAATTCCACATCCTGATTGCCCTAACAGTGAAGAACCCTTTCCTCCGTTGCGTTCAGAACTTTCTCTCCTCCAGTCGCAGCGAGTGCCCATGTGTCCTAAACTGTGTTCTTTTAATAAATAATTCCTCTGATAACTCTTTGTGATGTCCCTTTACATATTTGAAGATATTAATAATATCGCCTCTTAGGCGCCTCTTTTCTAGTGTATACATATTCAGCCTAGTAAGTCTTTCCTTATAGTCCAGTACTTCTAGGCCTTTAATCAATTTAAGAGAGGAAAAATATATACAGCGCTAATTGACACAATGAGATCTAAGCAAATGTGTATTTAATAATAATTTAAAAAAGCTTATACAAATAAAAAAGTATCAATCTGAAATTAATATATATAAAATCTATATCTCACTATTGGATCTTTGGTGGACTTTGAGACCTAATTAATACTAGCACCAACTAATATGCAATGGCACCAAATGGCATATATATAACCAGCACAAATACAGTCATGAATACGGACCAAGTGTATAATCAGGGCCGGCTCCAGGCATGTTCCAATAGAGCGGCCGAACAGGGCGCCGCACTTTATGGGCGCCGCTAGCTCTGGCCGCCATATTGGAGCCTGGAGCCGTCCCTTCAGCAGTGTCCGTCTCCTAGCAGAGACGCGCACTGCATGCTCCCTCCCCGCTACTCGGCGCCGGCCTGTGAGCCAACCAGAGCTCGCGTTCCGGCAGCTGAGGCTCATGATTGGCTGCCGGACCGCGAGCTTTGATTGACTTGCGGACCTGCGCCAAGTTGAAGCTGACACTGCCGCGGCCACTGGAGATTGAAAGCTAGGAGAGGACACGCTGCGCTCTCCTCCCCGCCCTCAGCTGGACAACAGAAGCACGGTAAGCAGCACGGGGGGGGGGGGTGAGGAGAGGATATCTGGCACTAGGGCTTATGTCTGGCACTGGGGGACATGTCTGGCACTGGGGGTCTTATCTGGCACTGGGGGTCATGTCTCGCACTGGTGGTCATGTCTGGCACTGGGGGTCATGTAGGGCTTATGTCTGGCACTGGGGGACATTTCTGGCACTGGGGGTCTTATCTGGCACTGGGGGTCATGTCTCGCACTGGTGGTCATGTCTGGCACTGGGGGTCATGTATGGCACTGTGGGGTCATGTCTGGCACTGTGGGGTCATGTCTGGCACTGTGGGGTCATGTCTGGCAATGGGGGTCATGTCTGGCACTGGGGGTCTGGTCTGTCACTGTGTGAGTCATGTCTGGCACTGGGGGGTTTGTCTGGCACTGTGGGGTCATGTCTGGCACTGTGGGGTCATGTCTGGTACTGTGGGGTCATATCTGGCACTGTGGGGTCATGTCTGGCACTGTGGGGTCATGTCTGGCAATGGGTGTCATGTCTGGCACTGGGGGTCTGGTCTGTCACTGTGTGAGTCATGTCTGGCACTGGGGGGTTTGTCTGGCACTGGGGTCATGTCTGGCACTGTGGGGTCATGTCTGGTACTGGGGTCATGTCTGGCACTGGTGGCATATCTGGCACTGTGGGGACAAGTGTATCTGGCATTAGGGGCATATCTGCCACTATGTGGGGCATATATGTATCTGGAACTGTGGGGGCATTTATGTTTCTGGCACTGTGGGGGCATTTATGTATCTGGCACTGTGGGGGCATATCTGGCATTGGGGGCATTAATGTATCTATCACTGTGGGGGCATATCTGGCACTGGGGGCATTAATGTATCTGGCACTGTGGGGGGCATTAATGTATCTGACACTGTGGGGGGCAATAATGCATCTGGCACTGGGGGCATTTATGCATCTGGCACTGGGGGCATTTATGCATCTGGCACTGGGGGCATTTATGTATCTGGCCCTGTGGGGGCATATCTGGCACTGTGGGGGCATTTTTATATCTGGCACTGTGGGGACATATCTGGCACTGTGGGGGCACTTATGTATCTGGCACTGTGTGGGCACTTATATATTTGGCACTGTGTGGGCATTTATGTATCTGGCACTGTGGGGGCATTTATGTATCTGGCACTGTGGGGGCATTTATGTATCTGGCACTGTGGGGGGCATATCTGCACTGTGGGGGCATTTATGTATCTGGCACTGTGGGGGGCATATCTGCACTGTGGGGGCATTTATGTATCTGGCACTTTGGGGGCATTTATGTAGCTGGCACTGCTGGGGGGCATGTCACGTGTAGCTGGCACTGCTGGGGAGCATGTCACGTGTAGCTGGCACTGCTGGGGGGCATGTCATGTGTAGCTGGCACTGCTGGGGAGCATGTCACGTGTAGCTGGCACTGCAGCGGGGCATGTCATGTGTAGCTGGCACTGCTGGGGGGCAAGTCATGTGTAGCTGGCACTGCTGGGGGGCATGTCATGTCTAGCTGGCACTGATGCGGGGCATGTCATGCTAGCTGGCACTGCTGCGGGGCATGTCATGTGTAGCTGGCACTGATGCGGGGCATGTCATGTCTAGCTGGCACTGCTGCGGGGCATGTCATGTGTAGCTGACACTGCTGGGGGGCATGTCATGTGTAGCTGGCACTGTTGGGGGGCATGTCATGTCTAGCTGGCACTGCTGCGGGGCATGTCATGTGTAGCTGGCACTGATGCGGGGCATGTCATGTGTAGCTGGCACTGCTGCGGGGTATGTCATGTGTAGCTGACACTGCTGGGGGGCATGTCATGTCCATCTGGCACTGCACATTATGTGTATCTGGCACTATATTGGAGACATTGTGTGTAAGGAACACTACTGTGGCTATGTGTAAGGCTGCTAATTGTGTGAAAATATATTTTTAGTTTGATGATATGAAGTTACGAGGCCACGCCCACTTTTCCAGAGGCCACACCCACTTTTCCGGGAACGCGCGCGCCTTCGGCGCGCGCATGGGGGGGGGCGGGGGGGCGCTTTGACATTTTCTCGCTCAGGGTGCTAGTAGGCCTGGAGCCAGCCCTGTGTATAATAATTCATCCAATTGGATGTGGTTACCAAGTCTGTGTTCCGTTTAAAGAGGCTCCCATAGATGCAAATTCGTGTAGCAACGGCAGCAATAGTTGCAATAGTTGGAGTCCTGGTTCACAGTTCAATGGATGCTCCGTGTTCCAATGAGTGGGTTCTCCTATAGAAATGGTAGGCGATGGCAGTGCCAATGTGGAGTCCTGGTTCACGGAGACAAATGAAGTGCAGGGTCCTGACTGTAGATGGTTGTGCAATGGTGGTGCTGGTCAGCAAAAGTCCACACAAGGTCTCAACCTAATGCGTTTCGCTGCTCCAGGCAGCTTTGTCAAAGGTGGTGTGATGTTGAGACTAGTGCCCTTTTTATAGGGGAAGTGATATACTAAGTGGAGACAGCTGGTGCTTAATTACTATACTAGACAAATTTATTAAAACAGTTCTAAAATAAATCTGGCTCATGTTATTTATATTAGAGAGCTATCTAGTTAAATAGATGTTAAAAACGAAGCTGGAGACGAGAAAAAAACAATATTTTTATTTGCTTGTTTACATTAATTCCGGTCATGTGGTCCCTAATAGAATTAACAATCAATGGAGGGAGTCCTATCAGTCATGTGAGTGTATCACGTGATTTTCAGGATAAGGAAATAGTGTTATGGTGGCTTAGTATCCTAGGCTGGCACGCATGATGTTCCGGTCACGTGATCGGACAATTGCCGGTCACGTGACTGTAGTCTCTTGTTAGTGGGCACAAGCTACATAACGTATATACTTAGTATCTCAAACTGGCATGCATGACGTTCCGGTCACGTGATCGGACAATTGCCGGTCACGTGACTGTAGTCTCGAGTTAGTGGGAACAAACTACATGACGTGATTATAATCACTCGTTCGTGAACACGTCAGGGTCACGTGATCGGGCAATTGCCGATCACGTGGCTATGATTACATGTTGGTGACAACCAATCGTGAGTGATGGATATTGTAACTAGCAAACTCAATGGGTTGCTAAGCAACCAGTGATCCCATGGATAAGGCACCGGCGCTGTTTACAAAAAACAGACCGAGTCCTCTCCGGACGTACTACCGTTCTAACTACTTAGTAAATGTTAAGTGGTGAAAATAGATATAATGACAACAATAAAATATATATATATATGTATAAATTTTATAGGTTAACAGCCAGTTGCCGATGATTTGTCTTATATTAAAACTTATATTATTCAAGTGAACATTTAACTAAATTATGTGACTGAGTAAGATCTCGGTCGCTGGACCGAATCTACATTTATAATATCAATATAGATGGTGCTATTCAAATTAATTTAAATAATTAATATAGAACCAATACAAGATTAAATTCACTATAGGTCAGATGGCCGGATGAGCTTTTGGCCACGTGACCCATGTAAGGTCAACATTAATACAGTATCTATGTTTAATATAGTTATTAGATTGCAAAGATAACTCAAATACGTGAATGAATAAATAAATAAAATTATTATTAATAAGTGCATGAATTCTATATTTTAGTGTTTAATTAGTGTTATAGAATTGTGTTATAATTATTATTTTTATGTTTTTATAGTTGATTTAAATTAGTCTTTTAATCTTATTGCCCTTAATAAGCCTCATATACACTTATCATAGAGCACAAAAATTAAGTTAAAAATAAAAATAATATAATAATATTAATAATATAAGGTGTTCTTAATTTTAGTATATATATAGATGTTGGGATTTCTAATGTCAATTGTTAGTGACTCAAAAAAGAGATAATGAGATAACGACATATATTGAATGCTCCTTATCTCAATCTAACAAGAACCACTGTATTTCTCAAATATGGATTAGAAAAAGGCATTTTATAATATGGTATTAAGTTCCAGAGCTTCATTTAGACCTTCAGGATGTAGGGAGTTTAATTGAAAAGTCCAGTATATCTCTTGTTTACAGAGTCTTCCAAATCTATCTCCTCCTCTTTTGGTAAGGGGGATATGTTCGAGACCGATAATTCTTAAAGATTCCGGATTCCCCTGATGATATTTGGTAAAGTGTCTTGGGATGCTGTGATTGGTTAACTTATTAAGAATATTTCTCCTATGTTCAGTGAAACGAGTTTTTAATGATCTTGTGGTCCGACCCACATATAGTGCATTGCACCCGCAAATTAAGACATAGACTACCCAGCTTGTATCACATGTGATAAAGCTGGTAATGTTGATATCTCTATCAGTGTTATGCACACCAGTGCCTGCAGGAATGTACTGGTGTCTGAATGGAGAGGGATGCAAAACAAATGAACTCACAGACAGACTGGGGAATATGACATTACGTACACAGAAGGTGATAGGGTAACAAAATAAACACAAAGTGAACAGAGAAGCCCAGAGGCTAAGAAACTGGGTGTCTCCCTAGTATTAGGAGTGCTCAGATGGAAAGAAGCAAGATGTTGTGTTTTAATACGTAGAGAACCCGAAATGCTGTTGCTAAGGGCAACAGCAAAACCCTAAAGGGTTACCAACGGGTGTGGCAGTAAACTCCTTGGTCAGAGATGGAATAATAGACACAAGGAGAGTCTCCACAATCCTAGTCCTCACTTGCAGTGCACTGGTTCAGCTTACTGCCACTAAACTGACACCAGAACACCTTGCACAGTGAGAAAGGATTTTGGCAGGCAAGTCTGAGAATACAGCCGCAAATTTGCTAAGTTCACAGAGTAGCAAAAGAACCCCAGCAAGTTAAACGACTGACTCCAGTCTTACTGCTAGGTCTGGATTGGCAGAGTGTAGTACCAAATCCCAAGGCCTATTTGCAGTAAGCAACAAACAAATACAAAGCTACACAGTACTGGCTAACTTTCAGGAACTGACTAACCAACAAAGATTCAGCAGCATCTGCTTAACCTGAGAAGAGGCCTTATATAGCAGGTGCTGTCCACGCCCCACTCAGACCTCACAGACTGTGAGCACAAAAACCAGCACCGGATCCCCTGCCGTACACAAAGCCTGTAACCACTGCACAGCAAAACACCCGAACCGGAGTATCAGCTGCACTCAGGCCACTCCGCTAGCACTTGTCTCCCGGTTGCCATGACGACGTGGCAGCACAGGGCAGGAGACCCTAACAATCAGTGATTGTTTTGGGCAATTTTGTAGTTTTATTTAGTACATGTTTGCAGGTAATGCATTTATTTTTACCGCATTTATAAAATCCAGTTTTTTTTGGGAACCAAGAGCTATTGTTTTTAGACAACGGTTGTACATTAGGTTTCTTTATACAACTGGGAGCTAAATAAGAGCCCAGAGATCGATTTTTCTTAAAGATGAAACGTGGTTTGGGTGGTAAAAGATCCTTCAAAATGGTGTTGTATCTAAGAATATTGTAATTATTGTTAATTATTTGTTTAATTTCGTTGGATCAATTGTTAAACATAGAAATAAAGGAGAGTTCGTGTTGTTGGGATTTTTGTTTAGACAGGTTTAGTTTTAAGGAGCTGGTTCCTATCCATTTTATTTACTTCTTCTAAGGCCCTACATAGTAGTTCTTTTGGATAACCCCTATTCTCAAAAGCTGTCAGCATATCGGAAGCTTGCTTCTGAAAGACAGAGTCTGATGAACAATTTCTTTTTATACGCATGAGCTGGCCTTTTGGAATATTAATCTTCCATGGGATGTAATGAGCACTTTTGTAATGTAGGTAAGTATTACTACCTACTTCTTTGATATGGTTGGAAGTCTGAATACGGCCGTCTACAATATCGAGGGTCACATCCAGGAAGGAAATACGTGTGGGGTGGTATGAATGGGTGAAGGTTAAATTAAATTCATTGGCGTTGAGAAAAGTGATGAATTTTTGTGCTGATTGTGAGTCCCCATCCCAAATAAAAAACAGATCGTCTATGTAACAATCATAGAAAACCAGGTGTGCGCCGTGGTCGCCCCCCCACACAAGGCAGTCTTCGACCGCTCCCATGTAGAGGTTGGCGTATCCCAGCGCAAACCTGGTTCCCATGGCCGTTCCCATGACTTGAAGGAAAAAAGTGTCTGAAAAAAGAAAATAATTGTGCTGAAGAATGTGAAAAATAGAATCTGTGATGAATTGTCTATGTCTCTCTGTGAGGTCACCATCCTGATCCAGTTTTTCTTTTATTATCTGGACACCCAAAATATGTGGGATATTAGAGTAAAGACTCTGGACATCCAAAGTGAGGAAAGCATATGTTGATTTCCACTGGATGTCTTGTATTAATTGAAGAAAATGTGTAGTATCTCGGATATGGGACCTCAACAGAGAGACCTGGGGTTGGAGAAAACTGTCAACGTAAGCGGATAGGTTGGAAGTGAGAGAATTGATGCCAGAAATTATAGGGCGACCCGGGGGTGAGGTGAGGGACTTATGGATTTTTGGAAGGTGATAATAAATGGGGATAGTGGGGAATGGGGGAAATAGAAATCTATATTCCTCCCTGGATATGACCCCCTCTTCAACTGCCTCTCGAAGCAAGGTTTCCAATTCTGAAGAAAATAAGACAGATGGATCTTTAGGTAGTTTCTTATAGAAGCTCTGATCTTCCAATTGTCTGTTGGCCTCTTGTATGTAATCTACTCTGTCCTGGATAACAAGTCCGCCACCCTTGTTGGCTTCCTTGATAATCAGCGAGGTGTCTTTGATTAGCTTATTTAGGGCTTTTTTCTCCTGTTTCCCAAGATTATCACTTTTTATCCTGTTATTCTTTTTTGTATTTTTCATACACATAGTACTGAAATTGTCAAGTGTAGTTCTATAGAAACATTCTATATTACTACTTTTAGATGTAATTGGAAAAAAATCGGATTTTATTTTGAAATGGTCTCTGTTAATATCGAAGATTTTTTGCTCAGGGGTGGAAAGTGTAATGTCTGTTTGATTTTCTTGGTATAGTTCATCAAGAGTTCGAAGTATTGGGTCATCTGTCTCATCTAAGATGATTGGAGACAGATTTGGTTCAATTTTATCCAAACCCTTCTGTGCAAAAAATCTTTTGCGGCACAAGGTTCGAATGAACCTATTTAGATCCACAAAGAGATTAAAAATATTGGGTTCAGCTGCCGGGGAGAATTTTAAACCCTTTTGTAACAAAGAGATCTCATCCTTACTCAATACTTTACTGGACAGATTGAAAATTCCTGTGGGATTCAAAGTTTCTACTTTATTGAGTTGAGCTATTAGTTTCTTATGTTTCTCTTTTTTCCCACCCCTTCTCCCTCTTGGCTTAAACTTCTGCCTCTTTTTGGAGTTTGCTCCAGGGGGGATCGGTTGTCCCACCTTGATCTGTGATGATCCTGGTCTAAAAAAATAGGAGAAGCTGTGGAGTCTTTAGATTGATATGATCTCTGATTTCAATTTGAATTGTTTTTGGGTATAACCCCTAGGTGACGTTCATCAGATCTTTCACCTTTTGAGCGGGAATAGAATCTTGAGCCGGTATTTTGTGGTCTGGAATCCCTAGGTCTGAACTGGTCAGAGGAATCATGCTGTTTTAATGAAGGGCATCTAGGAGGGGCGTTTCTATTAGATTTTGACCAAATATGGTTAGATGAACCTTCTTGGGATTGATAGTAAGTGGATTTGCCCTGTTTTTTCTTATAAGATCTGACTTCTCCTTTGTCATAATCCTCTAGGTCCCTTTTGAACTTTCTGCATTTAGTATCTGTAATGGTTTGTTCATATTTGAGTAATTATTCAGTAAGTGTTCTATCATATTCTTTAAATTCCTGTGTCGTGTTGTATGGTTCTAGTTTCTTCTTTAAAAATTCTATTTCACCTATACTGTTTTAACATTTTCATTTCGGAATTGTATTATTAATTCCATAAGAGCTAGGGAACATTTATCCAATGTGTTCTCCCACCTGGCCTGGAAGTCCCCATTATCTCCAAAAATGGATGGTTTAAAAATCCGTAATCCCCGTGGGATCATTTTGGTGTCTATGTATTTTTGTAGGTTAGTGCTATCTAACCAGTTTCTCGTCTCCAGCTTCAGAAGATCCTCCAGTCTGAGGAAATCACCCCTAAGGGATTTCTCCCAAGGCTGGGGATCCATGTCCTGTTCTGTATCCCATTTTTGAATATATTTTTGTCTCCTGTTTGCTAGTTACAATATCCATCACTCACGATTGGTGTTCACCAACATGTAATCATAGCCACGTGATCGGCAATTGCCCGATCACGTGACCCTGACGTGTTCACGAACGAGTGATTATAATCACGTCATGTCGTTTGTGCCCACTAACGCGAGACTACAGCCACGTGACCGGCAATTGTCCGATCACGTGACCGGAACGTCATGCATGCCAGTTTGATATACTAAGTATATACGTTATGTAGCTTGTGCCCACTAACGCGAGACTACAGTCACGTGACCGGTAATTGTCCGATAACGTGACCGGAACATCATGCGTGCCAGCCTAGGATACTAAGCCACCATAACACTATTTCCTTATCCTGAAAATCACGTGATACACTCACATGACTGATAGAACTCCCTCCATTGGTTGTTAATTCTATTAGGGACCACATGACCGGAATTAATGTAAACAAGCAAATAAAAATATTGTTTTTTTTCTCATCTCCAGCTTCGTTTTTAACATCTATTTAACTAGATAGCTCTCTAATATAAATAACATGAGCCAGATTTATTTTAGAACTGTTTTAATAAATTTGTCTAGTATAGTAATTAAGCACCAGCTGTCTCCACTTATTATATCACTTCCCCTATAAAAAGGGCACTAGTCTCAACATCACACCACCTTTGACAAAGCTGCCTGGAGCAGCGAAACGCGTTAGGTTGAGACCTTGTGTGGACTTTTGCTGACCAGCACCACCATTGCACAACCATCTACAGTCAGGACCCTGCACTTCATTTGTCTCCGTGAACCAGGACTCCACATTGGCACTGCCATCGCCTACCATTTCTATAGGAGTACCCACTCATTGGAACACGGAGCATCCATTGAACTGTGAACCAGGACTCCAACTATTGCAACTATTGCTGCCGTTGCTACACGAATTTGCATCTATGGGAGCCTCTTTAAACGGAACACAGACTTGGTAACCACATCCAATTGGATGAATTATTATACACTTGGTCCGTATTCATGACTGTATTTGTGCTGGTTATATATATGCCATTTGGTGCCATTGCATATTAGTTGGTGCTAGTATTAATTAGGTCTCAAAGTCCACCAAAGATCCAATAGTGAGATATAGATTTTATATATATTCATTTCAGATTGATACTTTTTTATTTGTATAAGCTTTTTTAAATTATTATTAAATACACATTTGCTTAGATCTCATTGTGTCAATTAGCGCTGTATATATTTTTCCTCTCTCATCTTGTTTCCGCAAGGGTTTGACTACCCCTTATTTATTCAGCTGCTAGGATAAGCCACCCATCACAGCGCCTGTATATATACTTGATATATATATTTACACTTTAATCAATTTAGTAGCTCGCCTTTGAACACTTTCAAGTTCACTGATGTCTTTTTTATACAATGGTGCCCAAAACTGAACACAATATTCCAGGTGCGGACGTACCAATGCCTTATACAGCGGCATGATTACATCCGAGTCCCTTGTCTCAATTCCCCTTTTTATGCACGCTAGCACCTTACCTGCCTTCTTTACTGCATTTTGACATTGTGTACGGTTATTAAGCCTATTATCAATGAATACCCTCAAATCTTTTTCCAACTCTGTTTCCCCTAGGCGTTCCCCATTTAATATGTAGGATGCAAGTTTGTTTTTAGTCCCAAAATGCGTAACCTTGCATTTGTCTGTATTGAACCTCATTTTCCATTTAGACGACAGAGTTCAAGTTTAGATAGATCATTCTGCAAGGACTCCACATCCAATTCTGAATTAATTACCTTACACAGTTTAGTATCACCTGCAAAGATTGACACTGTGCTTTCCAGGCCTATTTCTAGGTCATTGATGAATATGTTGAACAGTAGTGGTCCGAGTACGGACCCTTGTGGTATTCCGCTGACTACTGGGGACCAGGTTGAGGACTTCCCGTTGACCACTACTCGCTGTACCCTGCTATCCAACCAGCTGCTTATCCATGTGCAAATAGTTTTTCCTGGGCCAATCTCCTTTAATTTGATCATCAGTCCCCTGTGAGGAACTGTATCGAAGGCTTTTGCAAAATCTAGGAAGACCACATCCACTGCTTTTTCTTGATCTAGATTATTGCTCACTTCCTCGTAGAAGCTAATTAAGTTAGTCTGATATGACCTGTCCCTCACAAACCCATGCTGGTCTTTGCTAATAATCCTAGCGGACTTTAGATACTCCTGTATGACGTCCCTTAGAATTCCTTCCAATATTTTCCCCACTATAGATGTTAAACTAACTAGTCTGTAGTTTCCCGAAAGATTTTTGGATCCCTTTTTTAATAATGGCACTACCTCAGCTATACGCCAATCCCTCGGTACCATGCCTGATCTAATTGAACTATTGAAAATCAAGTATAGGGGTCGTGCTAGTTGTGAACTAAGCTCCATAAGAACCCTCGGGTGAAGTCCATCAGGACCAGGTGATTTATTAATCTTAATTTTGCTTACTCTCTCCCCGACTACTTCTTCACTTAAACAAGTATCTAACCATGAATCATTACTGTCACAATTGTTATGCTCTACTCCCACCATCAGTTCTTCACTGGTGAATACTGATGAAAAGAATTTGTTCAATATTTCCTCTTTTATTTCGTCATCATTTATCAATTCTCCTAATTCATCTTTTAATGGACCTATAGTCTCCTTTTTTAACCTTTTACCATTTATGTATTTAAACAACTTTTTAGGATTGGTTTTACTCTCTATAGCGATTTGCTTTTCATTTTCCATTTTAGCTGCTCTTATTGCTTTTTTGCATTTCTTATTACACTCCTTGTAATACTTGAAAGACTCCTCCTTTCCTTTAGATCTAAATGCTTTGAAAGCCCACTTTTTTTATCCATTTCTGCCTTAACCTTCGGTTTGAGTGTAATACTCCTGCGTTTACTGCCCATGGGAATAAAGTTATGAATATTGCTATCCAGCAACCCTTTAAAACATCCCACATTTCTGAAGTGTTCTTGTTATTAAACAGAACCTCCCACTCTATGTCGTTAAGTGCACATCTAAGCATACTAAAATTAGCCTTCCTAAAGTTAAAAGCAGTAATTACATATATTTATGAGATTAATATAGTGTCTAAAAAAATTATGGAGGTGAATTATTAAAAAATAGATATAAAAAGTCATTAAATGCAATATGTCTCTATGCAGGCTTAAATGTTCATAATTCTTGCACTTTTATACCACTGTATCCATAACCCAAATCAGAGTGTGTTACCAGGCAAGAACTGGCATGGATCATTTCTTTCTCCAGGTAGGTCCAACAGTGTACGTTTCTTTAGTGCAATCCTCTGTAACAGCACTACAGGTTTTTCTCAATTGCAAGGCACATCTCACCAATAAGTGGACATCTCCAATTGTTGGCGCTGTTTGAAGTAGAGATGAGCGGGTTCGGTTCTCAGAGAACCAAACCCTACCGGACTTCACGTCAAGAGCCCGGATCCGAGTCAGGCTCGGGTTTTCCCGCCTGACTCGGAAACCAGAACGAGGAAAAATTTAGTCATCCCGCTGTCGGATTCTCGTAGGGTTTGGATCCCATATAAGGTCCTGCGCTACGCCGCCATTTTCATTCCAGTCTCGGAGAGTGTAGTGAGAGGAAGTGTATCCGTTCTCAGTGGCTGTGTGGGCAGGAAAGGTTTGGTGGCGATTCCAGTGCTGTCTTGTGCTGCTCAGTCCAGTGTAGTGTCTTATGCTGTATCAGTCTGGCCAGTCACAGTGGTGGTGTCCTCTGCTGCTATATGTCCCCAGTGCTGCTGTATAAGTCTCTTGCAGTTTTACTGTGTTGTCTTGAATCAGACCAAGGGTAGTGTCTTGTGCAGCATCAGTCCAGTGACCAGTCACAGTGGTGGTGTCCTCTGCTGCCATATATCCGGTGTAGCTGTATAAGCCCCTTTCAGTGGTGCTGTGTTGTCCTGCATCAGACGAGGGGTAGTGTCTTGTGCAGCATCAGTCCAGAGACCAGTCACAGTGGTGGCCTCTGCTGCCATATATCCAGTGTTACTGCTGTATAATTCCCATGATACTGGAGTATAATTCCCGTGATACTGCCATATAATTCCAGTGATACTGGCGTATAATTCCAGTGATATTGCCGTATAATTCCTGTGATACTGGTGTATAATTCCCGTAATACTGGCGTATAATTCCAGTGATATTGCCATATAATTCCTGTGATACTGGCGTATAATTCCTGTGATACTGGCGTATAGTTCCAGTGATATTGCTGTATATTTCCTGTGATACTGGCGTATAATTCTAGTGATATTGCCATATAACTCCTGTGATACTGGCGTATAATTCCCGTGATACTGGCATATAATTCCCGTGATACTGCCGTATAATTCCTGTGATACTGGCGTATAATTCCAGTGATATTTCCGTATAATTCCAGTGATACTGGCGTATAATTCCAGTGATATTGCCATGTTATTCCTGTGATACTGGTGTATAATTCCTGTGATACTGGCGTATTAATTCCTGTGATACTGGCGTATAATTCCCGTGATACTGCAGTATAATTCCAGTGATATTGCCGTATAATTCCTGTGATACTGGCGTATAATTCCTGTGATACAGGTGTATAATTCCAGTGATATTGCTGTATAATTCCAGTGATAATGGCGTATAATTCATGTGATACTGGCGTATAATTCCAGTGGTATTGGCGTATAATTCGTGTGATACTAACGTATAATTCCTGTGATACTGGTGAATAATTCCAGTGATATTGCCATATAATTCCTGTGATACTGGCGTATGATTCCTGTGATACTGGCGTATAGTTCCAGTGATATTGCCGTATATTTCCTGTGATACTGGCGTATAATTCTAGTGATATTGCCATATAATTCCTGTGATACTTGCGTATAATTCTAGTGATACTGGCATATAATTCCCGTGATACTGGCGTATAATTCCAGTGATACTGCCGTATAATTCCTGTGATACTGGTGTATAATTCCAGTGATATTTCCGTATAATTCCAGTGATACTGGCGTATAATTCCAGTGATATTGCCATGTAATTCCTGTGATACTGGTGTATAATTCCTGTGATACTGGCGTATTAATTCTTGTGATACTGGCGTAAAATTCCCGTGATACTGGTGTATAATTCCACTGATATTGCCGTATGATTCCCGTGATACTGGTGTATAATTCCAGTGATATTGCCGTATAATTCCTGTGATACTGGCGTATAATTCCCATGATACTGCCGTATAATTCCAGTGATATTGCCATATAATTCCTGTGATACTGGCGTATAATTCCCGTGATACTGCCGTATAATTCCTGTGATATTGCTGTATAATTCCTGTGATTCTGCCGTATAATTCCCGTATTACTGGCGTATAATTCCAGTGATATTGACATATAATTCCTGTGATACTGGCGTATAATTCCAGTGATATTGCCATATAATTCCTGTGACATTGGCGTATAATTCCTGTGATACTGGCGTATAGTTCCAGTGATATTGCCGTATATTTCCTGTGATACTGGCGTATAATTCTAGTGATATTGCCATATAACTCCTGTGATACTTGCGTATAATTCCAGTGACACTAGCATATAATTCCCGTGATACTGCCGTATAATTCCAGTGATACTGCCGTATAATTCCTGTGATACTGTCGTATAATTCCAGTGATATTTCCGTATAATTCCCGTGATACTGCCGTATAATTCCAGTGATATTGCCGTATAATTCCCGTGATACTGGCGTATAATTCCCATGATACTGCCATATAATTCCAGTGATATTGCCGTATAATTCCTGTGATAATGGCATATAATTCCAGTGGTATTGACGTATAATTCCTGTGATACTAGCGTATAATTCCTGTGATTCTGGTGTATAATTCCAGTGATATTGCCATATAATTCCTGTGATACTGGCGTATAATTCCTGTGATACTGTCGTATAGTTCCAGTATAGTTGAGGATCTAGGTAGACTAGAGGAATGGTCAAGAGTCTGGCAATTACAGTTTAATGCCAAAAAATGTAAAATTATGCACTTGGGTCTCAAAAATCCTAAAGCTAAATATAGTATTAATGGCACTATACTGGAAACTACTGAGGCGGAAAGGGATCTAGGAGTCACTATTTTAGATGACTTAAAGGCAGGTAAGCAATGTAACAAGGCAATGAGGAAGGCTAGTCAGATGCTTGGCTGCATTGGGAGAGGAATCAGCAGCAGAAAGAAAGAAGTAATAATGCCACTGTATAGGTCATTGGTACGGCCTCATCTAGAATACTGTATTCAGTTCTGGAGGCCATATCTTCAAAAGGATATTAATACATTAGAAACTGTACAAAGGAGGGCAACTAAAATGGTGCATGGCCTACATCACAAAACATACCCAGAAAGACTAAGAAATCTCAATATGTATAGTTTGGAGCAGAGAAGGGAAAGGGGGGACATGATAGAAACTTTCAAATATATCAAGGGTTTTAACAAAGTCCAGGAGGGAAACATTCTCCAAATGAAGAGAAGCAATAGGACACGAGGACATGCACTGAGGCTGGAGGGGGGGAGGTTCAGGGGAAATTTGCGGAAAAATTATTTCACAGAAAGGGTAGTGGACAAGTGGAATAGCCTCCCATCAGAGGTGGTAGAGGCTAAGGCAGTAGAGCAATTTAAACATGCATGGGATAGACATAAGGATATCCTTACAAAGAAATAAGGATCAAATAAGGTTAGAGATAAAAATAATGTAAAAAAAAAAAGGGGCAGACTAGATGGGCCAAGTGGTTCTTATCTGCCGACAAATTCTATGTTTCTATGTTTCTATGTGATATTGCTG
The DNA here is from genome assembly GCF_028390025.1 of Pseudophryne corroboree. Classification (NCBI taxonomy): domain Eukaryota; kingdom Metazoa; phylum Chordata; class Amphibia; order Anura; family Myobatrachidae; genus Pseudophryne; species Pseudophryne corroboree. The sequence goes on from NC_086447.1 coordinate 750,178,631, forward strand.
TATATTTCCTGTGATACTTGCGTATGATTCCAGTGATACTGGCATATAATTTCCGTGATACTGCCGTATAATTCCAGTGATACTGCCGTATGACTCCTGTGATACTGGTGTATAATTCCAGTGATATTTCCGTATAATTCCAGTGATACTGGCATATAATTCCAGTGATATTGCCATGTAATTCCTGTGATACTGGTGTATAATTCCTGTGATACTGGCATATTAATTCCTGTGATACTGGCGTATAATTCCCGTGATACTGCCGTATAATTCCCGTGATACTGCCGTATAATTCCAGTGATACTGGCGTATAATTCCAGTGATATTGCCGTATAATTCCTGTGATACTGACGTATAATTCTCATGATACTGCCGTATAATTCCAGTGATATTGCCGTATAATTCCTGTGATACTGGCGTATAATTCCCGTGATACTGCCGTATAATTCCTGTGATATTGCCGTATAATTCCTGTGATTCTGCCGTATAATTCCCGTGATACTGGCGTATAATTCCAGTGATATTGCCGTATAATTCCTATGATACTGGCATATAATTCCTGTGATACTGCTGTATAATTCCAGTGATATTGCGGTATAATTCCTGTGATACTACCGTATAATTCCAGTGATATTGCCGTATGATTCCTGTGATACTGGCATATAATTCCAGTGATATTGCCGTATAATTCCTGTGATACTGGCATATAATTCCAGTGATATTGCCGTATAATTCCTGTGATACTGTCGTATAATTCCCGTGATACTGCCGTATAATTCCAGTGATATTGCCGTATAATTCCTGTGATATTGGCATATAATTCCCGTGATACTGCCATATAATTTCAGTGATATTGCCATATGATTCCTGTGATACTGGCATATAATTCCAGTGATATTGCCGTATAATTCCTGTGATACTGGCGTATAATTCCAGTGATATTGCCGTATAATTCCTGTGATATTGCCATATAATTTTTATACCTGCCCTCTTGTCTGACACTGCAGTGCCACGCCTAGATGGGCCAATTGTTTGTGTTGCTTAGCTTAGTCATACAGCTACCTCATTGCACCTCTTTTACATCTTTGCATGATGTGCTGTTTGGGGCCTTTTTTTTATATATCAGTAGATGAAAGCCCTATTATTCTACTTCATCATATGAAAAAGAGGTAGGTCTCAGCTCTCGAATATACCTGAGTTAATTGCCATCTTATCCTTAGAGGATACAGTAAAGTCTGTGTTAAAAACCAAGGCACCAACATCCCAATACTTGAGTTCCAAGAATGAAATGTTCCTGGAAGCATTGGACATGGGCAGAATATTTACTCCAGGGCATCAGCCCTAACTTTACCTGCTCATAGAGCAGTTTAGCTGGGTACGTGGAAGATCTACAGCCACACCATACTGGATATGCTCAATCTCACCAGATCTTGGAAGCTATACAATGTGGGGCCTGGTAAGAAATACCAGGTGCTGTAGATGGAATCATTGTCTTGTTCTAAAAATATTCCTTTTTGGTAAGAATTGACAGAATTCTGGAGTCAGAAGCAGTCTCCAAGAAAGTCAGGTTCCTTCCACATACAGTTCACGCGTTGATATTACACTATCAATAGAAGCCTGTCATAGGCTGAATCACACGTCGGTGTGATTTCATATTAGGAAACCATTGAGCTACCAGAAGATCTACAGTGTGGACCTGGTTATATCAGGGAATATCAGGTGCTGTAGAAAAATAAAACCATCAGCGGATGGTGTGGTCTCCGCCTGGGAGATCCCAGTTTGGTGGCAGACTTCATCAGGTCCTGGCATGGTATCTCTAGTTATGTTTCGCCTTCAAAAACAGCCTATCTCGGCTATAGACGAAGGCCTGGCTTTGCAAGAAGCAGGTCAGAAAATTACTTTGGTCATGAATAGTCATTCCAGTTCCTCTGGTAAACAAGGATAAGGTTTTACTTCAACCTGGCTTAATCGGAAGACAAATGAGTCATTTTGGCTCATGCTGATTCCGAAAAATGCTGAGCAAATACATTTGGAAACATGAAATCATATGTTCCTTATGTGGGGCATGGAGCCAGGTTTTTTTTTATGGATCCCTGGGGATACAGGAGGCTTACCTACATGTTCCTATACCTTTGTCCATCAGTGTTATCCAAGGTTTGGCTATTCCTCCAGAAAAGCATTTTTTCTGTTTAAGCTTTAACTTTTGTGTTAGCCACAGTCCCCGGACTATTTACCAGAAATATGGGGCACCTTATCTCCGCCAGCAGGGGTTAAGGTTTTTCCCCATACCTAGGATCTTTTAATCCTGGCACAGTCACAGAGATTGCTCTTGTCATCAGCAACAGCAATAACAAGTTTTCAGGCAAGTGTCTCATAACGGGGAAAATTGGCTCCAGTTTCGTCACATCGGATGACTCATTTGGGGACTGTACTAGATTACGTCTGCAGAGAGTAATCTTTACTTTGCAACAATAAATCAAAGGTTCACTATAGGCTTTAAGAATCACCACACAGTCAAACGGTATCCATTCACGCAGCAATGCGGGGATGGGTTTGATGGTATCTGCATCGACAAGAGGGAGATAGGTTTGATGGTATCTGCATCGACAAGAGGGAGTATGCACAATTCCACTCTAGGTCTCTGCAGTGTCTGATTCTTACCTAGTAGAATCTACAACCACGCCACACTGGATATGCCCAGACTTCATTGGATCATGGAAGATTAGCAGTGTGGGCCTGGCTGGTACCTAGAGAGACCAGCTGGGGATACAAGGTGTGGTAAGTATTCATGGATTGCAACAGATAATAAATACCGACTATGGTACTTACGATAAAAGTAAGAGGGTTCATTAGCCTGGTGGCTACAGACATCCCAGCAGGACAAAGGAAAATTCTTTTGATATCAGATTGGGAAGATGCTGACACTAGGATTAGTGTCAAGGAGAGTGTGTTCCCAAAGTGCTGTCTACCAATAAAAGTTGAAACCTCAGGCCATATACAGGGCACTGGTGTAGGCACGGGACAGTCTTCATGTGAAAACCAGTCCAGTTTCGCTCGGACAAGACGGCACTAGATTACCTCTACATCGGGAAGTAACTCATCCGAAAAGGGGATAAAGACGGTAAGTCACATACCTAAGAGGATGGATTTCATCATCCAAACCTTGTCCGCTGTTTTCAGTCCGAGAATCATAAACGGGTAAAAGGGACTTTTTCAAGTCGATACACCATTCAGAGGAGTGAATGGGCTCTACACTCAGAGATCTTCCGTAATCTAGAAAACAAGTGGTGCGTGCTAGAGATGTATCTCAGAACGTCTTGGTTGAACAACAAAGTACTCACATATGGGTCAAGAACAAAGGATCTCAGGGCGATCATTGTGGATGCCTTATCGATGAGACAGGACCTTCATCTGGCAGATGGGTTTTCCTCTAAATACCCTATTACCCAGGGTGGTGAGTAAGTTTAAACAGGAGGAATAGCAGAGAATGGCAACGGATGCTCTACTTCTGCTTCCTCAACGTCCAGACCTACTAACGCAGGGTACTGGTTATCACAGACATATGGGTCGGCTGTCTTTGACAGCGTGACCATTGAAACCTTTATCCTCAGGTCAAGAGGATACTTTCAGACAGTTTCAGAGCAAGGAAACCTTTCTTAGCTCGCATATATCACCAAATATGGCAAGCCTATAATCTTTGGTACAGTGAGAGAAACCTACAGCCACACCACACTTGATATGCCCAATCTCACCAGATCTGGGAAGCTATGCAATGTTGGGCCTGGTGAGTACTTGGATGGGAAAACATCTGCAAACACCAGTTGTTGTAGGTGAATGGCCCCAAGAATTTTTTCAGAGTTCCAGGGTCATAGGATTCCTACAGGAATGGCTTCCTTGAGAGAAGCAAGGGTCAGCATCGACTGTAGAGTTCCAAAAGTAAATAACCAACTTACAGTATGTTCATATCTTTTTTTCCAGGGTATGCTGCTCATCAAACTTTGGTTGATTTTCCTACAGATTTTCCGTGGGACTTGGTTAGTCCTGAAAATCCTGCAAGTTGCCCCATTTGAAACACTTAAAAATATGGATTACAAATGGTTGACAGATAAAGTGTCTTTTCTACTGACTGAGTCGTCAGCTAGAAGAAAATCAGACTTAGGGATTGTCATATTGTTCCCCAGTTCTGATTGTTTATCCTGAGAAAGTAGTTCGCAGAACTAGATCTGGGTATCTTCTTAAGGTGATGACTAACTTCCACCTTAACAAAGGGAAATATTGTCCCGGCCATTTAGAGTCTGGACTTTTTCTGCGGGAGATGCATCGCTGGACGTGATCCGTGCATTAAGGATCTACGTAGATGGCACCAGTGTCATCAGAGAAGCATATTCTCTTTTCATTTTTCTATGGATTTCAATGACCTGCTGGTAGGCAGATACTGGCAAGATGACTTCGAATGATGAAGCATATTTTCAAGCTGATCTCCCTGTTCCGGCTAATTTCTCTGTTCACTCTACTCATAGGGTAGGTCCTTCATGGGCAGCACAATGTAGTGCTTAAACAGAACAGATATGTAAGGCAGCCATATGGTCTTCCGTTTACACATTGTTTAAGACATTATATGCCTTGGATACCTTTGCCTCTCACGATGCTGAATTCGGGCGAAGGATTCTCCTGAGCTTCAGGAGCGTCCCCACCAATAAACTGCTTTGGGAAATCCCATTGTTATCCTGTGGATAACCTGTGGACCCTGCCGGAGAAATATATGTTATGGTAAGAACTTACCATTGATAACGGTATTTCTCCTAAGTCCACAGGTTCCACAGGGATCCCATACTGACGCACCTGATTTGAGGATCCTTTTTACTCACTAAACCTCTTCCTTCTGGCACGGAAGGGTGTGCATGTGTGTTCTTCTCGCCGGATTAGGGTTCTACATAATGCTCCTGCCTTGAGCTTTGGAATACAACTGATTTGCCTGAGCCAGGGGGCGGGGATATATGGACGGGCCCGTTGCATGCTGGGAGGCCGGAAAGCTTTGACTGATTGGTGGAAATCCGCTGTCGCTCCATCATATCCCATTGTTATCCTGTGGAACCTGTGGACTTAGGAGAAATACCGTTATCAACGGTAAGTTCTTACCATAACGTATATATACACTGTTGCAAAGTGGATTACTAATCGCAATGGCTGAGTAAGTCTGGAGCTACTCAGAAACTGCTAAGAATTTTCTATTCGCAAATCTGCTAATCTTTCGTTCGCAATTCTGCTATGCTAAAATACACTCCCAGAGGGCGGCGGCCTAGCGTGTGCAATGCTGCTAAAAGCAGCTAGTTAGCGAACAACTCGGAATGAGGGCCAGTGTGTATGCCCCTTAAGAAAATGTTTTAGTGTGTGCCACTAGAAGCACACAGTGACGCTGCAGCTATATATAGAGGAGTATCCAATAACCAGCACTATTTTTTTTGTCCAAAAACCCAGGATATTATCTTGATTTTAGCCTGATGGTCATTACCAGGCTATCCAATTACATCCCCGTTTTTGTTTGTTTTTTCGGCTGAAAAATTACCAATTTTCCGGTGAAAACTCATGGTACAGTATCTGGAATAAGTTCCTGGACCAATGTGTTTTCTAGGACTGGTTATCAGGGATTTTGTTTCACGTGCCTGATGCAAATGCAACATAATGCCTAATAACTGCCAGCATCGAGGCTAATAGGATAGCCCTGGGTTAGTCAATTAGCCGTGGTAAATTACTGCTGCTAATTGGATACCTCCGATAGAAATCTAAGTAACATAATCTATAAAATAATTATGGTCATTGAAAACTAGTGCCCAAATCTTTCAGTTGGAAAAAATGTATTTAAGAGAAGCAGTTTGAAAGTAAAAAGTGAAACAGACTCAAAATCAACAAAGATGAAATGTTGAGAGTTGTAGTGTTCCAAGGTCCATTGAGACAGAATCGTGTGCTGCATGCCTTGGCTCAGGCTATACAGCAGAATGTCCCTGGAAATCATGATTAATGCATTGCCTTTAGATTTTTGTTAATACATTTTTATCTCACAACTCCCTAGACTAATAGGCTGCAGTTTTACTGAGATGTATCCATAATGCATCATCTGTTCTACTTAATATTACTAACAAAGGAGTCCCTGATTTCCATATCCATTTCTCGTAATCTTTGTCACGGTTGATAGAACTTCTTACACTGTCATTGTAGATATTGAGGAAATTGCATTCCAAGGGCAGCAGCACACTGTCACTGTCTGCGTTGTGGTGTATAGGGCAAAGAAATGCAGTGTTTAACTGTTTTGCCTAAACCTACCCGACAGTATAAACTCTGAATTCCTGACCCACAATCACTATTATGCTCTATGCACGCTGCAGGCTAATGCTCTTCAGGCTGGGTTTCTTGTCTGAAGCAAGACAGCGCGGCCTTTTACGGTACACTAAACCCCAATCTATACTATTATAGGATATCTATATACTTTTCAATGTATGTAAATGCAGAATAGAAACATATCTTTTTTATTTGGCTCTATCAAGTTAATTTCTGCAAAATGATGCGAACCCCATCCCCCCCCCCCCCCCCCCCCCCCCACACACTTGAAATAGAGGGGATGTAGTTGGCAACCCGATGTACGGGATTTTGACGGACAGGAGACCAGCACCGGAATCCGACCATCGGAATCCCAAACATAAGTATTTGGGCTAGGGTTAAGCTGTGGAGGGAAGGTTACGGGTCGGCTGCGAGGGGAAAGTTAGGGTCAGGTTGCAGGGATGGAGGGTTAGGGTTAGACTGTGGGGAGGGAGGGTTAAGCTGCAGGGGGGAGGTTAGGCTGTGGGGAGGGAGGGTTAGACTGTGGGGAGGGGGGTCTCTTATAGAGTAACCACAAATAAACAGAGAAAAAACCATTCACAAAACATCAGCCACTGCCACATGACCATAAGAAGTTTCACACTTTTTCCTACTGTAGTTGTATGAGAGGAGAAGTGTCTCTCCATACTCTCAGTTGTCATAGGCATATCAGTTATGTGTTGACATACTGGCTATATAGGGGTGTGTGAGGCCATACAGTATGTAGGCATTTGAAAGGCCAGTTGTGTTTCATATGCATGGTATTTCTTTTGACATAAATGAAATATTTTCACTGTATAACTTAGGTGGCAATTCAATTCTGCAGAATGGCCGCAGGTTGCTTGTGTTCTGACTGTTCTATCTACTATTCTACTTTGCAACCAACAACATTGCAGACTTTCCACCCATACCATAGAGGTGTGATGTTGGCCAGCTGTAATTCTGAGTAATGATCACAGCTGGACAATGGTTGAGTGTTCATCCCTTCACATCCTCACTTTAACTTCTGTCTTCATTCACAAAGCCATGAATCTCAGTTACATATTTGCATAATGATATTGCAAAAATGGATGATTATCGGCTTTCAGGCCAAGGGTGGCAGGATTTCTGAAGCAACGCAGTTTGTGAACTGTTTGCGTGCTGCTGCGGTGAAGGTTTATCGTGAGTGTACAAATGGCTCCATTGCAAATAACCGATGTGGAAACTGCGGAGCACAATGTGCCATTGATGTGAGTGGTGAACATCGGCTACAAAGGTCCGTGAGGGCCGATAAACGTGCTACAGTGGAGCAGCTCACTGTCAAAATTAACTTGGGGCTACTAGATGTGTGTCCCATATGTTCAGCCTGAATGATGGTCATAATAATGTGACTCGACCGTGTGTGTGTGTTTGTATTATGACCACCAGGTACCCACTGTGTGCAGCACAGACGGTATGTGTGTGTGTGTGTGTGTGTGTGTATACATACACACACACACACACACACACACACACACACACACACGTATGAATTACACATGTATTTATTTATCAGAAGGATTGGACAATATTTCCCCTTTCCCAAACCCCTTAGGATCACTGAGCAACACTGTTCGCACAGCAGCAATCAGGTCTGAAGTGCGCATGCACCGGTGCGACATTGCGCCGGTGCATGGCAGACAGTCGATGGCTGTAGTAGCCCAGCGATTGCCTCTGCCTGATTGACAGGCAGAGGTGGTCGCTGGGCGGGAGGGGTCAGGCCTGCGGCAGATCAGGCCTGAATCACCCCCACTGTACAGATCTTACTTGGTGGCGGATAACTTGTCCCGGTTGATCTCACTGCAAAAATATTTTCAGTTTGGCATATAATATAATACAGTAGAGTATGTATGTTTCTATGTATCTTCTTTGTATATTAGAAAGATACCGAAAGTTTTCACTCAGTGGAGCCTACTGGCCACCCACTTTGTTATCACTATCTGATCCACACTTTTGGAAAGAATTACATATTTGGAAATAAGGCAGTTTCTAATTAGTATAAGGACTCTTGACATTGTTGTATGATTAATTGCAACTTTGGATTCCCTTGGCCATGCTGTCTGCCAAAAAAGTTGTGGAACACAATGTACATTTCTATAAATCATTTCAAAGACGCTGCTTTAAACTGTCATTTCAGACTCGTACATAGTGTTGAAATTCAGAAAATCTGTGTAAAAGTTGTGTTAAAGATGTTTTTTTGTTTGACTGATGAAAATGAATTATTTTCTGTATTCCAATTTATAAAAAATGTTACCCTGCCTCAATATGTATGTTTTCTAACCTCAAGAAATGCATTATTCTGCACACCGTAAGTAGTACTGTGTGTATCTATTCAGAGGCAGCTCAATTGCAACTGAGTGCACATCTTGACGCAAAATGTCACATTATGTCACAACTGCAGCCAATTGCTTTTACAGAATTGAGTCTGACATTACTCTATGGGGGACATTTACTAAGCAGTGATAAGAGCGGAGAAGTGAGCCAGTGGAGAAATTTCCCCATCAACCAATCAGCACTGAAGTAACATCTATAATTTGCATACTATAAAATTATACAGAGCTGCTGATTGGTTGATGGGGCAACTTCTCCACTGGCTCACTTCTCCGCTCTTATCACTGCTTAGTAAATGTTCCCTAACTTGTGCATTCATTATCCTATCATTATTTTATTTTTCTTTAGCTATATAATTCCAATATAATCCACAGCTCTTTGCATAGAATGTTTGATCGTTAACATCAGTCCCTGCCCCAGGTCAGTATACTGCTACATAGCCTCTACAATGCATGCACTAGTGATTATTTCACCTAGTAATATATTTTTGGATTGTTGTAGTGTGATGTATCTTGTTAGAATAAATATGATGACCAACAACAAATACTGAGCCTATTTTTACTGAGCACCTTCACGTAATGCAAAAATTGACAGTAATTATGTGTAATGAACCTGCAATTAAGTGAATATCTGAACTATAAAATGATAAATTCTAAAAATAATCTATGAGGTGGACTCCCTTGTCTATCAGAATAATAGCCGTGAAACCATGGGGTACAGGACTCCATGAGCCAAATTCAATCAGCTGCTATGCAGAGGCATAACTAGTGGGCCGGGGGCCCCATAGCAACATTTTTAAAGCCCCCATCCCCCCCATGCCTCCATCAGAGTGACAGGAGGAAGGGGTTGGCAGAGCAGAGCGATCTCCCCCAGGTGTGGGGTGGGGTGGGGGGGTGTTGGGGGGGATATCAGAAAAACAAAGAAGGGGCGAGGTCTGACAGAGTGGAGGGTGTGACAGGATGGGACGGTTACTGATGTGTCATTTACATACAGTGCAATAAAATAAAGAAAAAGAACCCTGTATATACAGTATATATTCACACAAACACATATTAACCTTGAGACCATTGGCTGCACAGGTTCCAGCTCTGTCGGCTGAATCCAATTCCTTCTTTTTCTGTTAAGCTTGGTCTACTCCCACTGTTCTCTCTACTGGCACACCAGATTGGCAGCAGTTGCACCTTGCTCCTGTCACTACTTTCACTGTCTGCCATTCCCTGCTCCTGTCTCCACTTTTGCTGCTTGCCATTCCCTACTCCTGTCCCCACTTTCACTGTCTGCCATTCACTGCTTCTGTCCCAACTTTCACTCCCTGCCATTCCCTGTTCCTGTCCCCACTTTCACTGCCTGCCATTCCCTGTTCCTGTCCCCACTTTCACTGCCTGCCATTCCATGCTCTGGTCCCCACTTTCACTGCCTGCCATTCCCTGTTCCTGTCCCCACTTTCACTGCCTGCCATTCCCTGCTCTGGTCCCCACTTTCACTGACTGCCATTCCCTGCTCTGGTCCCCACCTTCACTGCCTGCCTTTCCCTGCTCCTGTCACCACTTTCACTGCCTGCCATTCCCAGCTCCTATCCTCACATTCGCTGCCTGCCATTCTCAGCTCCTGTCCCCACTTTAACTGCCTGCCATTCCCTGCTCCTGTCCCCACTTTCGCTGCCTGCCATTCCCTGCTCCTGTCACCACTTTCACTGCCTGCCATTCCCTGCTCCTGTCACCACTTTCACTGCCTACCATTCCCTGCTCCTGTCACCACTTTCACTGCCTGCCATTTCCAGCTCCTATCCCCACATTCGCTGTCTGCCATTCCCACCTCCTGTCCCCACTTTCACTGCCTGCCATTCCCAGCTCCTGTCCCCACTTTTGCTGTCTGCCATTCCCTGCTCCAGTCCCCACTGTCACTGCCTGCCATTCCCTGCTCCAGTCCCCACTGTCACTGCCTGCCATTCCCAACGCTGAGGCAGAGGGCAGTGCTCTATCAGACAATGTCCAGCCTGCCCTCTCTCATCTGGCCCGCCTCTCCCCCCCTCCCAATCTGGCCACCCTTTCTCCTAGTCCAGTCCTTTGGTTTTCCTCCTCTAATCTTGTTCAGACTGCTGTGGTGCTGCCTACTCTGCTGTTACATTCACACCTCCTTTCACGGATGTTCCAGCAGGGCAGGCAGCACCACAGCAGCTAGTTTCATTTTGTGAGACAGTGCTCACAGCTGCGAGTGCGTGACTGGGTTTAGTGGAAGCTGCGGGACCTGAAAACAGCTCAGGCTCCGTAGCAGCTGCATCTCCAGCACCCACGGTAGTTACGCCAATGTTGCTATGTGTCACTAGCTGATTTCTGATCTCGGCCTATGGACGTGGGAGCAAAACTCATGCTACGATAATCTGCCACTGATCTGTCCCCATAAACTGTGCCAATAGCACAATTGGTGATGTTGATAATATAATGTAAATAATTAATGTAATGTAATTCTTTACTGAAGCACTACAGGTCCCAGCTAGCCCAGACATGCCCAATATTAAGGACTGCCAGGGCATGCTGGCACTTGGAGAACCAGCCATAGGCACATGTACAGGAACTTTTACAATACAGGAGCGCGGCTATTGTCACTCTGATTAAACCGGGCAAAGAGTTTGCAAAGGAACGTATTTGTCTTATCACTATATTAGGTATTAGGACCAATGTACAACGAATTACATAATTACATAATTTCATAATTACATAATTTCATTTATTTTATCATTTCTCACTTCATGAACCCTTAGGAACCATAACAATCCAGTTATATACGTATGTACAAGGTTTCAGCTGCCAGCTCTCTCCCAATAGCCCTGCAAATAGTCAGATATAATAATATACAATGCTAATTTATCACATGAAGCGTAACAGTGCTCCCCTAGCAATCAGCAGAATAGGTACAAAAATATATCATGGTAAATGCAATGAATGGTAACAGAAAAATGAAGGAGCCTTCAAATATTTTGAAAGTTGAATAGGAACAAAAATAAGCTAGTTGGCTTAATCATTGATAGCAATAGAAAGCATAAAACCTGGCAGAAAAGTAATATGGGTGGTCATTCCGAGTTGTTCGCTCTGTAATTTTCTTTGCATCGCAGCGATTTTCCGCTAATTGCGCATGCGCAATATACGCACTGCGACTGCGCCAAGTAAATTTGCTATGCAGTTAGGAATTTTACTCACGCCATTACGAGGTTTTTTTCTTCGTTCTGGTGATCGTAATGTGATTGACAGGAAGTGGGTGTTTCTGGGCGGAAACTGGCCGTTTTATGGGAATGTGTGAAAAAACGCTGCCTTTTCTGGGAAAAACGTGGGAGTGGCTGGAGAAACGGGGGAGTGTCTGGGCGAACGCTGGGTTTGTTTGTGACGTCAAACCAGGAACGAAACTGACTGAACTGATCGCAGTTGCCGAGTAAGTGTGGAGCTACTCAGAAACTGCTAAGAAGTGTCTATTCGCAAATCTGCTAATCTTTCGTTCGCAATTTTACTATGCTAAGATTCACTCCCAGTAGGCGGCGGCTTAGCGTGTGCAAAGCTGCTAAAAGCAGCTTGCGAGCGAACAACTCGGAATGAGGGCCATGGTCAGTACAATGGGGGTAATTTCAAGTTGATCGCAGCAGGAAATTTTTTAGCAGTTGGGCAAAACCATGTGCACTGCAGGGGAGGTAGATATAACATTTGCAGAGAGAGTTAGATTTGGGTGTGGTGAGTTCAATCTGCAATCTAAATTGCAGTGTAAAAATAAAGCAGCCAGTATTTACCCTGCACAGAAACAAAATAACCCACCCAAATCTAACTCTCTCTGCACATGTTATATCTGCCTCCCCTGCAGTGCATATGGTTATGCCCAACTGCTAAAAAATTTCCTGCTGCGATCAACTTGGAATTACCCCCAATGTGTGATTTAGAAGAAATAACAGCAACGTGTACGGCCCACACAATTTTAAATTGAGTGAAAGCATTTTCCAAATTGTGGCTTCACTGTATTTCCCTAAAGTATCTATTATCCAGTTTCTATAAGGTTTCAGATAGTGTGACAGTAATAATTCAAATGTATATAAAATGCTTGATAGTTTTTCTTATATCTATAACTCTCTCTCTTTCTCTCTCTCATGTTTCAGGCTGGGGGGCAGATGTACTAAGCCTTGGAAAGTGATAAAGTGGAGAGAAATAAAGTACCAGCCAATCAGCTCCTAACTGCCATGTTACAGGCTGTGTTTGAAAATGATAGTTAGAAGCTGATTGGCTGGAACTTGTCTCTATCCACTTTATCATTTTCCAAGGCTTAGTACTTCTGCAACTGTGTGTATATGTGTCCGTGTATTTAGCTATGTTTACATATAACACAGTTGCATACCTCCCAACTGTCCTGATTTTCGTGGGACAGTAACTTTTTTTGGGACTGTCCCGCGGTCCCACCTGCGGTGGTGGTGGTGGTGGTGGGGGGTATAGTTGGGATCCTCCTGTCACTGCTGCTATTCAGTGGAGACAAAGGGAGAGGGGGCATGCAAGCAGCACACAGAGCGCTGGGCATGGCCCCACAGTGATGATAATGGGTGTGTGGCTCACAATCGCGGCACTCAAGTGAAGCCACGCCCTCTTCTCCATAGACCACACACCCTTTTCGGGCAGGTGCCCGCTACGCGGAGGTGTCCCGCTCCCTCAGTCTAAAAAGTTGGGAGGTATGTATTGTGCTATTCCAGATATGGCTGCAGGCAGAGATGACAAAAAATTGCAGTGCTACAGTCACCAAGTTTTTCCTTTTGTGTCACTGTTCCTTGCAGTGTCACTGGTAAATGCACATTTTTATGGAATGAGCAAAGCTGCGACACTGACAGTCAAATCTTCCTGCTGTGTTGCATGGTCCAGGTAGGACTGGCAACACTTAAGACAAAATAAGGAACAAATAAGGAAAAAGGCAAATGTTTTGTAGAACAGCTTAGAAATGTATTAAGCTCATTTCAGTAGCAATAGCAATACATCAATTTTTATAACACAATTTAGTTCCTTGTGAGAAACAACCCCATTTAATAGAAGAAACCTGTACAGATATGAAAATGTGTATACAGGTCGCATTTCATTAATTGCATTTTATTTGCTATTCAGTTTAAGCAATGGAACATAATGACTGCTAGCAGTGATGGGCACTATAGCGCAGGCTGGTTCCAGTATGAATGGTCGACCATGTTATGGTCGACAGTCATTAGGTCGACCACTATTGGTCGACATTGACATGGAGATGTGGTCGACACATGAAAAGGTCGACATGGCTTTTTTAAACTGTTTTTTGTGTGTAATTTTTCCATGCCATGACCAGGAACCCCAAATAGTGTACCGCATCCCCTTGCATGCTGCGGGCAAGGTGCCTCGCTCCGCTACCGCTGCACTCGGCACAGGTTACCATTTCCAATCGTCCACATAGGTGGTAAAGTATGAAAAATGTTAAAATCTAATTTTAAAAAATGCCATGTCGACCTTTTCATATGTCGACCTGTCATGTGTCGGCCATATTCATGTGTTGACCATGTGTCCATGTCGACCATGCCAATGTCGACCAATAGTGGTTGACCTAATAACTTTCGACCAGAACATGGTCGACCATCCAAACAGATACCGGGCAGGCTGGAGGGTGTAGCTACCATAGGTGCAGGTGTAATACCACTTACAGATGATAGTGATGAGTATATCGTTGCTTGCTTTCGTCGTACCTGCCTCTGCTTGAAGCTTCTTTCTTGTAGTGGAGGGTTTAAGGTCAAATGCTCACTGGTAACTGTGCTGTCACTAAAAAAACCACTCTACTTTCTTTCTTGTGTGATAGGGGTCACTGATGCACTAAGTAAAGCTTTTTATTGGTAACAATATTCCCATTAACAATTACCTTCTGATTATGTTTTGCAACATATAAATTGGAAACAATTCAGGAAATAGAGACCATTTTATTTTACAACAACCTAGGATATTAGTCGTTTCTAAAAGAAATAGAATGTTACTATACTTAATGCAACACACTTACTTGAATAAGCAGAAAAAAAATACAGTTTGAGGTCCACACTATCCGCCTCTTCTACCCCATTCACCTCCATGTGGCAGTGATCTACCGCCCCCCTGGCCGCTGTTCACCTTTCCTTGACAACTTTGCTGCCTGGCTTCCCCACTTTCTCTCCTCCGACTTCCCCTCTATCATCCTTGGTGACTTTAACATCCCTATCGACATCACTAATGCAGCTTCCTCTAACCTTCTTGCTCTTTCCATCTCCTTTGGACTTTCTCAATGGTCCTCCACCCCTACTCACAATCTCGGCCACTCCCTCGACCTTGTCTTCACCCACCGATGTGATCTCTCTGATCTCTCTAACTCTTCCTTCCCTCTCTCTGACCATCATCTGCTTTCTTTCACCCTCTCATCTTCCCCTCTCTGCTCCACACCCAAACACACCATCACCAGACGTAATCTCGGGTCCCTCAACCCCGCTATCATGTCCTCCCTCGAGACCTTCCTCTCTCCTCTTTCCACTATGACTTGTCCCAACCAGGCAGCCTCCTTCTATAACTCTTCCCTTAATGCTGCTCTTGACTCTGTGGCCCCCCTCTCATCTGTACCCCTCCGCCGCTCCAAACCCCAACCCTGGCACACCAAACTTACACGATTCCTACAAAAATGTTCACGGTCCGCAGAACGCTCCTGGAGGAGATCCCACTCTCTGGCGGACTTTCTCCATTTCAAGTTTATCCTCTCCTCCTATAGCTCTGCTCTTTCTCTCGCCAAGCAATCCTTTTTCCAAACACTCATCTCTTCTCAGTCCTCCAGTCCACGCCGACTCTTTGAAACTTTCAACACTCTCCTTCGCCCCCCTCCTCCTCCCCTCCCCTCTTCCCTCACTCCCACTAACTTTGCCTCCTTCTTCATCTCCAAAATTGAGGATATTCAAAATTACATCTCCTCCCGTCACCCTTCTGCTGCCCCCCTGCTCCCACCATCCCTCCCATCCATCTATCCCACCCTGTCCTGCTTCCGTCCCACCTCAGACAAGGAAGTCCACTCCCTCATCTTATCCTCTCCCCCCACAACCTGCCACTTGGACCCCCTCCCCTCCCGTCTTCTCCGCTCCCTCCCCCCAACTGCCTGCTCCCACCTTGCTCACCTCTTTAACCTATCGCTCTCTACTGGCATCTTTCCCTCACCATTCAAACATGCTCTGGTGTCCCCTATTCTCAAAAAAGCCAACCTCAACCCTTTATCACTCACTAGCTACCGCCCCATCTCTCTTCTCCCTTTCGCCTCCAAACTACTTGAACGACTGGTCTACAGCCGTCTCACAAGCTACCTCTCTGACCACTCCATCCTTGATCCACTACAATCTGGCTTTCGCCCACTCCACTCCACCGAGACTGCCCTGGTGAAAGTCACCAGTGACCAGCTTTCGGCCAAATCTAAGGGCCACTTCTCTTTGCTCATCCTTCTGGACCTCTCTGCTGCCTTTGACACCGTGGATCACCCTCTCCTCCTCCGCACACTCCAAAATGTTGGCCTCTCTAGCACCGTCCTTGACTGGTTTACCTCATACCTCACTATCCGCTCCTTCTCTGTGTCTGCCTCCGGAACCACCTCACACCCTTCCATCCTTCCTGTTGGTGTCCCTCAGGGTTCTGTCCTAGGCTTCCTTCTGTTCTCCCTGTACACCTCTTCCCTGGGTGCGCTCATTAACTCCTTTGGCCTTCAATACCACCTCTATGCTGATGACACACAACTCTACCTCTCCTCTCCTGATCTGTCCCCCTCTGTCCTCTCTCAGGTCTCCAGCTGCCTCTCTGCCATCTCCTCCTGGATGTCTGAGCGCTCTCTGAAGCTCAACATGGATAAAACTGAACTTATTATCTTTCCCCCAGCCAGAGCAACACCCCCTACAAATATCTCTATGACTGTTGACAACACTATCATCTCCCCCGTTCCCCAACTCTGCTGCCTGGGCATCACTCTTGACTCCTCCCTCTCCTTTGCGCCCTACATCCAAGCTCTGGCGCAATCTTGTTGGTTCCAGCTACGCAACATTGCTCGCATCAGGCCATTTCTCTCCCAGAGTGCAACTAAACTTATCATCCACTCACTGGTCATCTCACGTCTCGACTACTGCAATGTGCTCCTCACTGGCCTCACTTGCTCCCACATCGCTCCTCTCCAATCTGTCCTCAACTCCGCAGCTAGGCTCATCTTCCTCTCCCGCCGCTCCACTTCTGCCACTCCCCTTCGACAAAATCTACACTGGCTCCCATTCCCCTACAGAATCTTCTTCAAACTCCTCACCCTCACATACAAGGCCATCTCTAATTCCACTGCTCCCTACATCTCCAACCTCCTCTCCCTTCATACTCCCTCCCGCCCACTACGGTCGGCTGATGACCGTCGCCTCTCCTCTGCCTTGGTCACTGCTTCCCATGCACAAGTTCAGGATTTTGCCCGTGCTGCACCCCTTCAGTGGAATGCGCTCCCCCGCTCCATTAGACTCTCCCCGACCTTGCAAAGCTTCAAACGGGCACTGAAAACCCACCTATTTATCAAAGTGTACCTCTCCAATGCATAACCTAGTCCTTAGGCTGCTCCTCCATCTCCCTGCCCCATGCCTTGGACATCTCTGCTTTGCTCGCATACCACCATCAGGCTTCTACCTGCTTGCTTGCACCTCATGTCATCTGTCTGTTGCCCCTCCCCACTAGATTGTTAGCTCTTCAGAGCAGGGCCCTCTTTCCTCTTGTCTAAGCCCTCTTCTTGACACATTTCACTCAGCGACCATCTTTACCTGCTTTTTCTCCTGCTGATAAATGGCCCCTCTCTATCTATGGCCACCAGCCCCAAGTAGTACAATGATCACTCCCACAGAATTGTGGTGCTCTTTGTTACCTGCACTCCATTTTTGTTATTTATTTACTGTTATGCTAAGTTTTTTCTCCCTGTAATGTCCTTTGTACGGCGCTGCGAAACACTTGTGGCGCCCTATAAATAAAATGTAATAATAATAATAATAATAATAATCTTACAATGTAATATTTTCTTTGGAAGAAAAGTTATATGAGACAGATTTTTTTCTTGAGTGTACACTATTGTATCTATACCATACACTAATGCGGATATCCTTAAATTACACTAAAGGTCAATACTGCGCAGTTAGTTATTTTTAAATGGCCATGACGTTGGTGCACATAAAGTTCTTTTCCCTTAGCAATTTCCAGTATACTATATAGCTAGACTGAATTTGTAGTTGAAGTACGAACTACTCTCCGCTAAATCCTTTTCTTGTGAATTAAATGAAGTTATTTAATTTGTACTCCACAAGGTAATTAAGTGTGCTATAAGTGGTAGCTGAATTATATTCTGCGGTACTTGGTATATCTCTGGCTGACCTTCCTTGGTGATATAACTAGCTGAATATAATGGTGCGACCACACATTAGATGCCGCATGGAATTGATGATAGTAATCTCTGTTATATTCCACAGCTTACAATATACAGATGATGGTTTTCCTGTCTCAAATCAAGATGCCCAAATATGAGAAGAAGGACTTATACTGTGACTAATCTCGGGGTCTGCACTGTAGATGATGTAAGTCTATCTCTGGACAAAGTTCACATCGTATACTGTGCTGACTTTTATTATAAGAACTGCTCTTTATACCTCATTGAGAGGCTAGCTGTATGTAATACGGTGAGTTCATTCAGTAAATCCCCTTCAGCGGGGGTCTGCAGGGTAATGATGTATAGGGAAGTATTAGGATAAATACCCTTCAGTAAGAGGCCCTTTTCTTGTGTAAATGGTATAAGTCCACCCCTAACCTAATATGGGGTGTCCTGATCCGCCTCCCACTCTCCCCTGGGCAATCACTCACTGCTCCGGTTGGTCCTTGGTTCATTTAGCCGACTCCCCTAGGGCGTCTTCGGGGGCCGTCTCTCTGACGCACTCTCCAGCCAGAGCTCTCCTGCTCACCGCTGACACTGCTGAAGCCACGCCTCCCTGTAGCTTCTTACACCGGGATCTCCGCTATACGGCTGTCTCTCTGCACCGTGTCCACCGGGATCCCCGCGGGTGAGTTCACTCTGTTCTTCCGTCAGCCGTCAGGGAACACCTCCATACTCTGTCCATCCCGATCTGTACAGCACCTCTGTGTCCCACGATCTCCTCTGTCAGCTGCCAACAGTCCTTTTCTTTCTGCCCTTAAATAAGCTCCGCTTGAGTGCCCGGATCAGTCCTGCCGTTTTTCCCTTGCACGCGCCGACTCTGCGAGGCTTATAGAGGACCAGAGCTCCCTTATAGTGTATACATTTACAAGCACAGTAATGCCTAGTATGTCCCCAAAATATCTTAATCACGATACCTTAAAGGTAGTATACCTTTAGTACTTCGTTTTGACCTTCTATTTGCTAAGGTAAGTACCACATCCTCGACTTGACCATCTCCAACACAAGAAAAGTCATTACATTCAAGGGATTTCTCCACTATGGTTTCTGGGGCCATAATTCTTATTGAGCTTTGTGGACCGGTGCCGCCCATGAACAACAGGAGCTCTATGGGATCTTGTAGGGGAATATCCCCTGGGGTTGACGATTCGGCTTGACGATTCGGCTGTCAAAACCAAGTCTTCTTTTGCCCTCGGGACTTCCATTGTGCAGGGTTTTAGTTGATCTCTGGATACAATTCTGACTGATCCTTCTTGACCACGACGGATTCGATAGGTGTAGATATCACAGGCTGGAATGCTGACCACGACGTAAGGAACATCCTCCCACAGGGCATCAAGTTTACTAGAGTGATGGTTCTTTTTTAACCAGACCTTGTCACCTTCATGTAAAGGAAGGGGCCGAGCATTGGTGTTATAAGCTCTCCCCTGCCGTTGGTGGGCTGCCTCCATCCGCTGCTCTACAATCCGTCTAGCGGTTTCAATTCGTCGCTGATGTTCCCGTACCCAATCGACTCGGGGATCAACGGGGTCGATCACAGCGGGATTTAATTCCAAATCTCTAGGCAGCTTGCCCTGCCTGCCGAACATTAAGTAGTATGGTGTGAACCCGGTGGAACAGTGTTCGGTGTTATTATATAAGTAGGTAAGTTCAGGAAGAAGGGCAGGCCATTGGGCACGTTTCTCCGCAGACAGACTACGAAGCATTCCAATGATGGTTCGGTTTGCTCATTCACACAACCCATTCCCCTGTGGGTGGTAGGCTGTGGTCCTTACTTTGAAACAGCCATATAGGGAACAAAGTTCATGGAACAGCTGTGATTCAAAGGCTGGGCCTTGGTCGGTCAGGATTCGGTCAGGGTACCCATAGGGTCTTACGAAATGTTTCAAGAAAAGTTCAGCCGTGGTTCTTGCAGTTAAGTCTTTGGCAGGGACGACGACAAGGAACTTGCTGTAATGATCTGTCATGGTTAGCGCATATTGATATCCCATGTTGCTGGCTTCTAATTTCACGTGATCTAGGGCGACGATCTCCAGAGGGCGTCCGCTTTTAATGGAATGCAGTAGATCTTTTTGGCTATTGTTCGGATGCCTTTTGATGTTGCAAGGTACACAGTCACGGCACCATTTTTCAATGTCCTCTCTCATTCCAACCCAGAAGTACCTCTTTCTTAATACGGTCTCAGTTTTCTGAGTGCCGAAGTGCCCAGACTTATTGTGATATGCCTCGAGTAGAAGGATAGCCTGATGTCTTGGAACTACTACTTGTGTAATAGGTTGGTGTGTGCTGGGGTCAAGGCTGCTACGTATTATAAGCCCGTGTTTTACCCGGATGCGCATTCGGTGTCTCAGTAATTTAATTAATTCGGGATCAGCTTCTGCTCGCTGTGCTTTGTTCAGGGAGCGCTTCTGTCGGATAAGCTCCAAGAGCTTGTTCAAAACAGGGCTTTTTCGCTGAATATTTACCCAATCCACTTCAGGTAAAGCAGTATGAGGACTTTCAGGCCGTGCGTGGGCTGTAACAGAGACTAGGTTGGATGTTGCGACCTGTTCTTCGGTCACAGGATGGAACACCGGTGTCTCGACATCTTCAGCATCGTCTGTCTCCACTTCAGGAAGGTCAGCGACTGGTAGGCGGGATAAGGCATCTGTGTTTCCATTTGCCTTTCCACTCCGGTAGTCGACTGTATATTGAAAGTTGGCTAAGCGAGATACCCAACGTTGTTCAAGTGCTCCCAATCGAGAATTTGACAAATGAGCCAACGGATTATTGTCAGTCATAATAACTACCGGGAAAGCAGCCAGGTAATTCTTGAACTTCTCGGTGATGGCCCATATAAGAGCAAGTAACTCCAATTTAAAGGTACCGTAGTTCTCGCTGTTCCGCTCGGTTTTACAAAGGCCTCTACTGGCATATGCTATCACCCTTTCTCGGCCAACTTGCATCTGTGACAACACAGCTCCTAACTCCCGATGACTTACGTCGGTATAAACGAGGAAAGGCTTCTCATAATCTGGATAAGCGAGTAGGGGAGCAGTTACCAGAGATGTTTTGAGTAGTTTAAAGGCACTTTGCTGATCTTTGCTCCATAGAACTGAGGATGAGCTTCTTTCCGGACCAGATTTGCCGCGCAGAAGTTCATGCAATGGAGTAGCTAGTTTAGCGAAATCTTGCACGAATCGTCTGTAATATCCCATGAAACCCAGGAAACTCCGGACATCCTTTACTGTCTTTGGAGTGGGCCACTCTTGTACCATGCGTATCTTCTCTGGATCTGGCTTGACACCCTGAGCGCTGACAATATGCCCCAAGTAATGGACCTCTGGTTTTAGAAGATGACATTTGGCCGGCTTGAGCTTTAATCCTGATTTAATTAGCTGCTTGAATACCTCTCCAAGATGTTTGAGATGCTCTTCATAATTTTTGGAGAAAATTATAACGTCATCTAAATACAGCAGGACCATCTCAAAGTTATGATGTCCGAGACAATGCTCCATTACACGTTGAAAGGTAGCCGGTGCATTACAAAGTCCAAAGGGCATTCTGTTAAATTCAAATAAACCCATCGGCGTGGTGAAGGCAGTTTTTTCCAGGTCCTCCTGTGCCATCGGAATCTGCCAATATCCGCTAGTGAGGTCTAGAGTAGAAAAGTAAGCCGCTGTCTTTAAGGCCGTTAATGACTCTTCTATCCTTGGTAGCGGATAGGCATCTTTATGGGTCACGGCATTCAATTTGCGATAATCCACGCAAAACCGGAGACTTCCGTCCTTCTTCTTAACTATAACTAATGGGGCTGCCCATGGGCTGTAGCTCTCACGGATGACACCTGCGGCCTTCATGCCGGCAATCATTTTCCGCACAGGTTGGTACATTGCTGGTGGTAGGGGTCTGTGTCTCTCTTTTATGGGATGATTACTTCCTGTGTGAATAGAATGGTACACGCCTTCAGCCTTCCCAAAGTCAGAGGGGTTCTGACTAAAAGCCACTGAATTCTTTCGGACCAGTTGTAATACTCCTTCCCGCTGCTCTGTTGGTGTATTCAAGTCTCCAATCTGGATCTCATTCCACCAGGGATCCTCATTCTCAGCGGCAGACACACCTTCGGTCATTGTCCCTTGATATGCAGACGGTATATTTTCCCCCAGTACATCCTGAAAATTTACTTGAGAAACCCTGGCTACCATGCAGTGTCGAAAGAGTCGGACAGGGTAGTTTTGAGGATTCAAGATACCAACAGGTACTCTACCCTGTTCTACTTTCGCCAAGGTCCTGGCCACTGCAAAGGGCAGCTGTCCATCCGGGTCACCCGATTCTACGAGGGCATCATAACCTTGTCCGCCAGGGCCTATCCGTACTTTGCACCAAACTACGTTCTCCGAGTTGGGCATTAGTATTACAGGCCGTCGGTCGGCAATCCTTGCTTTCCCAACCTCTCCTTGGTCATTAGCAATTTTTTCTGACCCTCTATGAGCCGAATAGTCTGTTGAAGCATTCTCCGCTTCCCCGGGGTGGCTGTCTTCATTTCTGTGCGCAGGGCTTCGACTAATTCGTCGGGACAGTTTCTAAGGACATTCATCCCGAGTATAATTGGAGGCAGAAAGTCATTCGATACCGTCGTCACTAGACATCCCTGTCTGGTCAAGTTTGCCTGATCCACTTTCATGTCAGCTTCCCAGTAACCACGATAGGTGATAGGTTGTCCGTTACTGGCTAACAGATGTAACCAGGTAGTCGGTGGGGCGATGATTGTTTGCTCCTCCCAGTGTTGGAGAAACTCATTAAGCCGGATGGTCGAGACTTGAGATCCTGTATCCAGGAGAGCAGCCATCTCCACGCCATTGATCTGAATTTTCAGGCGAGGACACTCCCCGACATACCTGGGCCACCACTCCTGCGACGTCGGACCTATTGGTATATCTCCTCCCGAGGGTCGGTCCCCTGCCTCGGGGTCTCTTCGTTTAAAGCTGCATTGGGACAATTTCTCTCTATATGACCGCTTTGTCCACAACCCCTGCATATAGGCTGTCCCTGAGCGTCAAATTGATCAGTAGGATGTCTGCCTGTTCCTACTGGTACATCCCAACGAGAGCGGTTCCTTGCGCCTCGATCTTGCCGCCATTCCCGACGTCGGCCGACGTTTTGACCTTGACTCAACTCCTCAAGTCTCCGATCCATCCTAGCTAGGTGCAGGGTAAGCTCCGTAAGTTTAGAGTTTAAGGTCCCCATCGAATCCTGACTAGATGAAGTTTGCGCCTGTTGGGTGACTGACTTAGGCAATGCGACCTCCGTCTTTGTGCGCGATTTTGTTTCCTTTAATTCTGCTCCCTCTTCTGGTTCCGCTGATACCTCGTATTCAGAATCTTCACAGGAATTGAGTCCCAGAATTTGAAGAATTTCTTCTTTGAACTCCGAAAAGGAGCACCTCGGCTGTTGCCGCCTCCACATCCTCAGTTGAGCCTGAATGGCTTCCCCTTGTGCTCCTTCAATGAAGAGATTAATTAAGGTCTCATCAGCCTGTTGTACTTCACGGGGTTCCAAGGCTTGAACTGCCCTCATTGCCTCCTGCAACCCCAAAGCAAAATCCCGTAGTGTTTCACCAACTCGTTGTTTTCTAGCGTACAGTCGGCTTTTCAAGTTAGAAATAGTATTCAAGGCGAAGATATGCCCCAATTTTTCCAATATGCCTTCCGCAGTCTCCTTCTCTTCCTCTGACCATGCTTCTGCTTCCCGCAGTGCAGAACCTTTTAATTGTCCCAATATGATCTCCACTTTCTGTACTTCGCTCAGCGGGTACAATCTGAACATGGAATGCATCTTATTCCTAAACTCTTTAAGCTGGCTGGTACCTGGGGTCCGCATGTCTCCAGAATATATAGGAAGCCAGGAAGTGCCAAAATAATATGGCATCGTAATGGGTGTGGCTAACCCTTGATTCCGCCCTGCCGGAGATTGACCAGGTAACGTGGGTAATCTCCTACGGGTAGATGTTGATGTAGGAGTCTGAGGTTCCTGTGACTCTGACATTCTATCCTGTTCGTAGACGCCAAACTTTTTAATGTAATACCACTTACAGATGATAGTAATGAGTATATCGTTGCTTGCTTTCGTCGTACCTGCCTCTGCTTGAAGCTTCTTTCTTGTAGTGGAGGGTTTAAGGTCAAATGCTCACCGGTAACTGTGCTGTTACTAAAAAAACCACTCTACTTTCTTTCTTGTGTGATAGGGGTCACTGATGCACTAAGTAAAGCTTTTTATTGGTAACAATATTCCCATTAACAATTACCTTCTGATTATGTTTTGCAACATATAAATTGGAAACAATTCAGGAAATAGAGACCATTTTATTTTACAACAACCTAGGATATTAGTCGTTTCTAAAAGAAATAGAATGTTACTATACTTAATGCAACACACTTACTTGAATAAGCAGGAAAAAAATACAGTTTGATAATCTTACAATGTAATATTTCCTTTGGAAGAAAAGTTATATGAGACAGATTTTTTTCTTGAGTGTACACTATTGTATCTATACCATACACTAATGCGGATATCATCAAATTACACTAAAGGTCAATACTGTGCAGTTAGTTATTTTTAAATGGCCATGACGTTGGTGCACATAAAGTTCTTTTCCCTTAGCAATTTCCAGTATACTATATAGCTAGACTGAATTTGTAGCTGAAGTATGAACTACTCTCCGCTAAATCCTTTTCTTGTGAATTAAATGAAGTTATTTAATTTGTACTCCACAAGGTAATTAAGTGTGCTATAAGTGGTAGCTGAATTATATTCTGCGGTACTTGGTATATCTCTGGCTGACCTTCCTTGGTGATATAACTAGCTGAATATAACGGTGCGACCACACATTAGATGCCGCATGGAATTGATGATAGTAATCTCTGTTATATTCCACAGCTTACAATATACAGATGATGGTTTTCCTGTCTCAAATCAAGATGCCCAAATATGAGAAGAAGGACTTATACTGTGACTAATCTCGGGGTCTGCACTGTAGATGAGGTAAGTCTATCTCTGGACAAAGTTCACATCGTATACTGTGCTGACTTTTATTATAAGAACTGCTCTTTATACCTCATTGAGAGGCTAGCTGTATGTAATACGGTGAGTTCATTCAGTAAATCCCCTTCAGCGGGGGTCTGCAGGGTAATGATGCATAGGGAAGTATTAGGATAAATACCCTTCAGTAAAAGGCCCTTTTCTTGTGTAAATGGTATAAGTCCACCCCTAACCTAATATGGGGTGTCCTGATCCGCCTCCCACTCTCCCCTGGGCAATCACTCACTGCTCCGGTTGGTCCTTGGTTCATTTAGCCGACTCCCCTAGGGCGTCTTCGGGGGCCGTCTCTCTGACGCACTCTCCAGCCAGAGCTCCCCTGCTCACCGCTGACACTGCCGGAGCCGCGCCTCCCTGTAGCTTCTTACACTGGGACCTCCGCTATACGGCTGTCTCTCTGCACCGTGTCCACCGGGATCCCCGCGGGTTAGTTCACTCTGTTCTCCTTCCGTCAGCCGTCAGGGAACACCTCCGTACCCCGTCCATCCCGATCTGTACAGCACCTCTGCGTCCCGCGATCTCCTCTGTCAGCTGCCAACGGTCCTTTTCCTTCTGCCCTTAAATAAGCTCCGCTTGAGTGCCCGGATCAGTCCCGCCGTTTTTCCCTTGCACGCGCCGACTCTGCGAGGCTTATAGGCGACCAGAGCTCCCTTATAGTGGTTAAGAAGCCAGTCCTGAGGTCGCAAGCCCGTCTATCTCCTGGGCCATTAACTTCTCTGCCTGTCCCATTTACCCTCCATGAGGGTTATAAAAACTACTTCACAAGTCTTTGTGCCCTCCGTGAGGGTTATAATCTTTAATTGCTTTTATTACAATTTATTTATTTATATTAAATTTTCATTAACTTCTCAACTGAACTTACTATAGTAGAACAGGGTATTACACAGGCAGTGCAACTGCTATGGGGCCCAGAGCTGAGAGGGGCTACCTTCCATGTCACTGTTACATGTGTTATAACTATTTTTCACGATTGTGTGGTACTTAGGGGCCCTTACAAACGTTTGCCTCGGGGTCATCTAATACGGGGCCCTCACATAGTGGAATTGACTTACCTCCCTTGAGCTCACACCTTCAAGGTACCCTGGAAACACAGCTTAGAGACATAGGGGGACATTTACTAAGCAGTGATGAGAGCGGAGAAGTAAGCCAGTGGAGAAGTGGCACCATCAACCAATCAGCAGCTCTGTATCATTTTATAGTATGCAAATTATAGATCTTAATTCGGTGCTGATTGGTTGCCATGGGCAACTTCTCCACTGGCTCACTTCTCCGCTCTTATCACTGCTTAGTAAATGTCCCCCAATGTCTTTTAAATTGGCTTTCTACAATCTGGGTTATAGCGCAATAAGGAAAAACATTACACCTATATATATATATATATATATATAGGGACAGGGACCTGCTACCTACCCTCGGGACTCCCTCTATGCGGACAGATAAGATGTTTTTATTATTCAATCCTGTACGTGTGCTACCTGCATTTATGGACAGATGAATTGCCTTTTTTAAGTATATTCTTGTACGTTTGTTACTTGCATTTGTGGCAGGATTGTGCCTATTAAAATTGCTGCTGTTTTTATTTTTACCTTGCTCTCTTAATAATTATTGGAATAAGCAAAATTCCTAATTCTTGAGCTGCTGTAGAAATTATTGTTCTTAAAAACAGTACACACTATGTTGTTTTTATCTTTTTTTCACATGCCCTGCTTCTAAGAGTCATCAGCCTGAAAGTGTTTGAAGTTAAGTTGTTATTTATTGTTTTAATAACTACACCTGAATGCACAGGTTTTTTCACCGACACTAGTAGGCGCTTTTATTTACTCCATTTTCCTATCTTTATCCACACACTGTATAAGAGCTGCCACTCATTCACTGATGAGGTGTGTTGTGTAAAGGGGTTCTAGGAAATAAATTATTCCGATCCCTGTGTTCTAATAGATATACTTAGGCGCTGTTCTCCACTATTTATATATATATATATATATATATATATATGTACACTGCTCAAAAAAATAAAGGGAACACTAAAATAACACATCCTAGATCTGAATGAATGAAATATTTTTATTAAATACTTTGTTCTTTACATAGTTGAATGTGCTGACAACAAAATCACACAAAAATTATCAATGGAAATCAAATTTATTAACCCATGGAGGTCTGGATTTGGAGTCACACTCAAGGCATGCTGCCCGAGCGTCGCCCCCTGACCGCGTCTCTCTTGCTGCCACCAATGCACCCACAAGTCCCGCGAGGTCTGAAGCCCCTTCACGGAAGCCCGCTGCGTTACCATGGTAACGCTGTCAGCTGTGGATAGACATACAACAAAAACAATAACATAAGTGACAAATTAAGATGACTTTTTTTAAAAGTCAATGTTAAACTAACAAATCAAACTAAAGTGCTAGTGCAAACAATCAATTAAAAACAATTAAAAACATCTATAGGTGCAAGGGAAATTTTTTTTACATCAGGGCCCCTCTAATGTAAAAAGGACCTGCTGATGTGTATTAAATGTCAATCACAAGTGGCAACAACTGCTTGACAACTCAAACCTGTATTAGTGCCCTGTGGCTTAGGGCAAGATGGTGAGAGGCACGAGCGCATAGCGCCCAAACTGCATCACTTACACCATTCTCAACATAAACACTCTAGGGCCAGACAAAAATCACAAAAAATTTAAAAAAATTAATTACTCCCAAATTTTTATTCAGACCCCCAGGTTTCAGGGTGTTTAACCTATGAATCCACATGGACTCCAGCTGTAATAGCTTGCGGCCCCTATCACCCCCCCTCCGTATCGAATCAGGGACATGATCGATGATACGGTGTTTGAACATGGCCATTGAGTGTCTAAACGTTACGAAATGTTTCGCCACAGGTTGCTCGCCGCTCACCGATGCCAAGGCATTCCGGATGGCCAATCTCTGCTGGGCCATTCGAATTTTGAACTGGCATTCCGTTTTGCCAATGTAATACCGCCCACATGGGCAGATGATGGCATAAATTACGAACTTCGTGCTGCATGTGAGAGGCCATTTGATTTTGTAATGTTTCCCTGAAAAGGGGTGAGCTATGGTAGTCCCTGGTGACATGTGAGAACATGTTGTGCAGCCGGTACACTTGAAACAGCCATTACGCCTGGTGAGAAAGTGTGTAGGATTCACTCTCAGTTTTGCCATATCAGTTTTAACCAAAATGTCCTTGATGCTTTTTCCTTTTTTATAGCTGGGCATAATGCGTTTGTCATGTAGCATCTTCAGATCAGGATCTGATGTTACTATGGGCCACAGCTGTCTTAATTGGTGTTGCGTCTCCCTACTTGTCACATCATACTCACACACCCAAGGAATGATTTTAGACATATTTTTGGTGTGCTTGGATTTCACCAAAATGTCTTTCTGTGTGGCTTCTGCTTTCTGGCGGGCCGATCGTATCAATGCCAGTGGGTAACCTCTTGCCAGAAATCTGTTTTCCATCTCCTTCAACTGACTTGCCCTGATGGAGTCACTGTTATTGGCCCTGCACACCCTCAGGAACTGGGAGTATGGCAGGCCCCTAACGGTGGATATAGGGTGGAAACTGTCGTATCGCAAAATCGTATTGCGATCGGTGGGCTTTCTATAAAGACATGGGGGTATATTTACTAAGCTCCCGATTTTGACCGAGATGCCGTTTTTTCTTCAAAGTGTCATCTCGGTTAATCTCGGTCATTTACTAAACACTAATCACGGCAGTGATGAGGGCATTCGTAATTTTTTGCAAGTTCAGGTAAAAAATTACGAATGAATACACCATCGGTCAAAACGCGGCTGTTTAAGTATGAATCTCGGTCATTTACTAAGAAGTGCAAAGCCAAAAAAGAACAAACACTGCCGTGAAAAATTTCAACTCGTAAAAAAGTGCTAAAAAAAAACAGAACTTTTTTTTTAATTCGTGATTGGATAGGCATGCACGGATCCATGAGATCCGTGCATGTATATCAGTGGGAAGGGGTGGGAAAGTGCTTATTTTTTTAAAAAAAATTGCGTGGGGTCCCCCCTCCTAAGCATAACCAGCCTCGGGCTCTTTGAGCCGATCCTGGTTGCAGAAATATGGTGAAAAAAATGACAGGGGTTCCCCCATATTTAAGCAACCAGCATCGGGCTCTGCGCCTGGTCCTGGTCCCAAAAATACGGGGGACAAAAAGAGTAGGGGTCCCCCGTATTTTTAAAACCAGCACCGGGCTCCACTAGCTGGACAGATAATGCCACAGCCGGGGGTCACTTTTATACAGCGCCCTGCGGCCGTGGCATCAAAAATCCAACTAGTCACCCCTGGCCGGGGTACCCTGGGGGAGTGGGAACCCCTTCAATCAAGGGGTCCCCCCCCCCCAGCCACCCAAGGGCCAGGGGTGAAGCCCGAGGCTGTCCCCCCCCATCCAATGGGCTGCGGATGGGAGGGCTGATAGCCTTTGTTGTAAAATAAAAGATATTGTTTTTAGTAGCAGTACTACAAGTCCCAGCAAGCCTCCCCCGCATGCTGGTACTTGGAGAACCACAAGTACCAGCATGTGGCGGAAAAACGGGCCCGCTGGTACCTGTAGTACTACCACTAAAAAAATACCCAAAAAAACACAAGACACACACACCGTGAAAGTATAATTTTATTACATACATACACACATACATACATACTTACCTTATGTTCCCACGCAGGTCGGTCCTCTTCTCCAGTAGAATCCAAGGGGTACCTGTTGAATAAATTCTACTCACGAGATCCAGGGGTCCAGGCTCCTCGGCAAATCCAGGGATAATCCACGTACTTGAATAAAACAAAAAAACGGTTGCCCGACCACGAACTGAAAGGTGACCCATGTTTGCACATGGGTCACCTTCCCACGAATGCCAGAAACACACTTTGCCTTCTGGCTAAGTGGGTTTCTTCAGCCAATCAGGGAGCGCCACGTTGTAGCACTCTCCTGATCAGCTGTGTGCTGCTGTCCTCACTGACAGGCGGCACACGGCAGTGTTACAATGTAGCGCCTATGCGCTACATTGTAACCAATGATGGGAACTTTCTGCCCTGCGGTTGACCTAAAGTGACGTCACCGCTGAGCAGAAAGTTCCCATCATTGGTTACAATGTAGCGCATAGGCGCTACATTGTAACACTGCCGTGTGCCGCCTGTCAGTGAGGACAGGAGCACACAGCTGATCAGGAGAGTGCTACAACGTGGCACTCCCTGATTGGCTGAAGAAACCCACTTAGCCAGAAGGCAAAGTGTGTTTCTGGCATTCGTGGGAAGGTGACCCATGTGCAAACATGGGTCACCTTTCAGTTCGTGGTCGGGCAACCGTTTTTTTGTTTTATTCAAGTACGTGGATTATCCCTGGATTTGCCGAGGAGCCTGGACCCCTGGATCTCGTGAGTAGAATTTATTCAACAGGTACCCCTTGGATTCTACTGGAGAAGAGGACCGACCTGCGTGGGAACATAAGGTAAGTATGTATGTATGTGTGTATGTATGTAATAAAATTATACTTTCACGGTGTGTGTGTCTTGTGTTTTTTTGGGTATTTTTTTAGTGGTAGTACTACAGGTACCAGCGGGCCCGTTTTTCCGCCGCATGCTGGTACTTGTGGTTCTCCAAGTACCAGCATGCGGGGGAGGCTTGCTGGGACTTGTAGTACTGCTACTAAAAACAATATCTTTTATTTTACAACAAAGGCTATCAGCCCTCCCATCCGCAGCCCATTGGATGGGGGGGGACAGCCTCGGGCTTCACCCCTGGCCCTTGGGTGGCTGGGGGGGGGGGACCCCTTGATTGAAGGGGTTCCCACTCCCCCAGGGTACCCCGGCCAGGGGTGACTAGTTGGATTTTTGATGCCACGGCCGCAGGGCGCTGTATAAAAGTGACCCCCGGCTGTGGCATTATCTGTCCAGCTAGTGGAGCCCGGTGCTGGTTTTAAAAATACGGGGGACCCCTACTCTTTTTGTCCCCCGTATTTTTGGGACCAGGACCAGGCGCAGAGCCCGATGCTGGTTGCTTAAATATGGGGGAACCCCTGTCATTTTTTCCCCCATATTTCTGCAACCAGGATCGGCTCAAAGAGCCCGAGGCTGGTTATGCTTAGGAGGGGGGACCCCACGCATTTTTTTGGGGGATTTTACATTGTTTAATTAAAAATAAAAAAATAAAAGAACCCCAGCACGGATCACACAGATCCGGCCGAGATTGATTGTAAAAAAAAACGGCAGTGTTTTGCTAATCACTGCCGTAAAATTAGGTAAAAAAAAAACGAATGACATCGACATCGGAAGAAAAGAAAAACACGAATACGACAGCTTAGTAAATCCATCGTAATCAATTCAAAAAGTTGCAGTTTTACACTGTCGATGTCATTCGTGATTGAACTTTGACCTTTTTTCGGAAATTACGAATCTTAGTAAATTTACCCCATGTAGTGATTTTACCATCCTGTAGTTTAATTAAAATGTCAAGAAAGCAGATTTCAACTGGACTGTTGGTCATTGTTAGTTTGGCTGGACTATCAGATTGGTTATGCGAATCAATCAACGCCCCCAACTCCTGTATCTCGCCACGCAAGAAAATCAACACATCGTCTATATACCGATAGTAAACAAACAATCTATCGGCAATGGTTCTATTGGCCAAAAATAATTCACGCTCTGTTTCCCACATGAAGGCATTGGCGAACGAGGGTGCCACGGAAGACCCCATGGCACACCCCGTTCGCTGCCTGTAGAACCTCCCGTCAAAGATGAAGAAATTGTGTGTCAGGGTGAAACATAACAGCTCAATAAATAACTCAATGTCTGGCCCAGTGTAAAGTGCATTCCCCACTATTAGACGTCTCACAGCCTGAAACCCCTGCTGGTGAGGTATACAGGTGTACAGGCTGGTGACGTCCACCGTGGCCAAGGAAACATCTGTTGGGATCTCCTCAATAGTGCGAAATGTCTGTAATAAAGTGCTGGAGTCCTTTAAATATGTACAAATACCCTGGATGCATGGTTGTAAATAAGTGTCCAAGAAGATGGCCACTGGCTCGCACAGAGACCCACGGGCAGAAATGATAGGTCTGCCCGGGGGTCTCTGTGCATCCTTGTCACCAGCCTGTACACCTGTATACCTCACCAGCAGGGGTTACAGGCTGTGAGACGTCTAATAGTGGGGAATGCACTTTACACTGGGCCAGACATTGAGTTATTTATTGAGCTGTTATGTTTCACCCTAACACACAATTTCTTCATCTTTGACGGGAGGTTCTACAGGCAGCGAACGGGGTGTGCCATGGGGTCTTCCGTGGCACCCTCGTTCGCCAATGCCTTCATGTGGGAAACAGAGTGTGAATTATTTTTGGCCAATAGAACCATTGCCGACAGATTGTTTGTTTACTATCGGTATATAGATGATGTGTTGATTTTCTGGTGTGGCGAGATACAGGAGTTGGGGGCGTTGATTTATTCGCATAACCAATCTGATAGTCCAGCCAAACTAACAATGACCAACAGTCCAGTTGAAATCTGCTTTCTTGACATTTTAATTAAACTACAGGATGGTAAAATCACTACATGTCTTTGTATACTGTGCACAGTTAATTTTAAATATATTTTTATTCTTTCATTTATATATTAAAACATTTATGTGCAATATTGATTGGTTTAATTGATTATTGACACTCGGTGGCTTGCATTCTCATGCGTAATTAATTGTTCAACTAAGATTCATCATCTCCTCTGTTAATCCCGGGCGCAGCTGTATTTTTCTTTCCTTCTATACTTAGATACAAACATACAGAAGTTTGTTTACAGCAGCGAACGGAAGAAACAGAGTTGTGAATAACTTAGATGTGTATATATATACATCTATAAAAATATATTGACAATTTCCACAAAATTAGCGCCTAGGTTTCTTTTCCTGATTTTTGTCTGGCCCTAGAGTGTTTATGTTGAGAATGGTGTAAGTGATGCAGTTTGGGCGCTATGCGCTCGTGCCTCTCACCATCTTGCCCTAAGCCACAGGGCACTAATACAGGTTTGAGTTGTCAAGCAGTTGTTGCCACTTGTGATTGACATTTAATACACATCAGCAGTTCCTTTTTACATTAGAGGGGCCCTAATGTAAAAAAATTTTCCCTTGCACCTTTAGATGTTTTTAATTGTTTTTAATTGATTGTTTGCACTAGCACTTTAGTTTGATTTGTTAGTTTAACATTGACTTTTAAAAAAAGTCATCTTAATTTGTCACTTATGTTATTGTTTTTGTTGTATGTCTATCCACAGCTGACAGCGTTACCATGGTAACGCAGCGGGCTTCCGTGAAGGGGCTTCAGACCTCGCGGGACTTGTGGGTGCATTGGTGGCAGCAAGAGAGACGCGGTCAGGGGGCGTCGCTCGGGCAGCATGCCTTGAGCGGTTGCCATGGCAACGCGGCTCGCTCTCGTGACGTCACTTCCGGTCACGCTGAGACGCCAGTGAGCCAGGCGGAAGTCCTGAGTGGGCAGCCAGAGCGACACGCTGCAGCTGGTGAGTGAATGGGGTCAGGGGGTAAGTGATTCCATGCTTATTTAAACACTTTTGTTTTGCACTTTTGTTATCCTGAAGAAGGGGACCAGGTCCCCGAAACGTTGATGTGACCATTTGCACCATTTGCCCCATTATATGATTGCAGTGAAAAGTCTCTGAGTGCCGCCTCGTTTTATCTACTATATATATACAAAACTAAAACACCATTTAAGACGTTCAAATCTAACCTATGCAAGAATTAAGGATCCATTACCTACTCAAGGCAGCAGAAATTACCACTATATATAGCTCGACACACGAATAATGCCATAATATAGTGGCTGCTCATCGCATCTATGTTAACATTTAATGTAACATTGGGATGCATTAATACAGTTACTTCTGGATGAAATTATATAATACATAGATACGTGTAGTATAGATCATATCATGAAAACTTTAACTATTACATACTAGTAACCAAGTTTCCAACGGGATCTGTAGGAGGTAACGCTGCCCTTCACCATTATACATACATACATAAATAAATAAAGGCTCCCTAACCTAAATTACTAATACAGCATTAACTAACCCTGTAGCTGCTATTACAAAAAATTATTGAGGCCCAGATGCTCATTAAGGCCCCTAGGTGTTAATGTACCCATTCGATGGATCCATCGGGATTCCATTTGCAGCAGTTTTAAACCTTTGTTACCACCCCGTATATTAGGGGGTACGTGGTCAATCATTCTATATCGGATAGATGTCAAATTATGTCTAGCTGCTATGAAATGTCTTGCCACAGGTTGTTCACTATTGCCTGTAGCAAGTGCTTTCCTAATGGCAGATCTATGCGCAGTCATCCTTTCTTTAAAGCTGCGTTCTGTTTTCCCGATATAGGATTTCCCACACGGGCAGATGATTTGGTAAACCGTAAATTTAGTATTACACGTAAGTTGGTAACGGATATGATATTTTTTACCAGATAACGGATGGTTAAATGTCTCACCTGCCAACATAAATTGGCAGGTAGTACATGTGCCCCCATGAGATACAACCTAAGTAAACAGGAGCACCTAGCACTTAAGAATTTATCTCAAAATCAACAACTGATCTTTCGCCCTGCAGATAAGGGTGGTGCCCTGGTAATACAGGATTTACAAGATTATAAGGCCGAAATTCAAGCACAATTTGAAGACCATAATACATATCAATTATTACCCGGTGATCCAACAATGAAAATTAAAAAGGATCTACAGATGATTGTGAAAGTAGCTGTAGATAATGGACAGATCACACAAGATATTGCTACAGCTCTTATTCCTGAATTCCCTGTGGTACCGCTCTTATATACAACCCCAAAAATCCATAAATCCATGATAAAACCTCCGGGGCGCCCTATAATATCCGCAAGAGGATCATTATTGCAGAATACATCTATATACTTGGACTCTTTGTTCCAGCCGGCGATTAGGGCACACCCCCGATATTTATTGGATACCCCATCCCTTCTGTTAAAACTGAAGGAAATGCCTAAACTACAAGGAGAAATATGGCTATGCAGTATTGATGTAAAAAGCCTATATACTGTAATCCCGCATGAGATGGGGCTACAATTTACTTACAGGTTTTTGAGAGACAATGCGAATTACACAGGACCGGATTTAGGCCTTGTGATGGATCTACTCCGACTTATACTTATTTCTAATTTTTTCATCTATGACAACAAGTTTTACTTGCAGCGTATTGGCTGTGCGATGGGGTCCAGTGTGGCCCCATCGTACGCTAATATGTTTATGTTTAATGTTGAGCAGGATGTATTTTTTTCATGCCCACAGGTTGCTAGTCAGATTGTATTTTATACGCGTTTTATAGACGACTTGTTGATAGTCTGGCAGGGGCAAAAGCAAGAGCTAATTAACCTGTTGGATAATCATAACTCTTGTGATGGCCCAGTGAAGTTCACATATAATATCTCTGATGAGTGTGTGAACTTCCTGGATGTATCCATCAGGATCTGTGAGGGTATTATAGTCTATTCACTAAGGATACAGATAGGAATAACTTGCTGCATTACAATAGCGCCCACCCCAGAGCACTCGTGAGAGGTTTACCCTATTCACAAATGTTGCGGATTAAACGCATTACAACAGACACTAAGCTAGCAGAACAACAGATCAATGCTCTGATTGATACATTTCTTGGAAGGGGGTATCATCTCAGTATATTATTGGAAGCAAAGCAAAAAGCATTGCAATGCCCGGAGCAGGTTATAGTAAAAGACCAGGAGCCAGATAATATACTACCTTGGGTAAATCGATATAACCAAGCCAGCCCTATTATTACTAAAAAAGTAAAAAAAACTATGGCCGATTATACAGTCTGACCCTGAATTGCCACTTGCGAATACTAGAATTATGCCTTGCCATACCAGGGGTAGAAACCTTCGGGACATATTAGTTAAAGCTGATATCTCAAGGACACAGGGACCTGATGCACCCAGAGGTGCACGACAGAAAGTAGGATGTATTCGCTGCACATGTACTACCTGCCAATTTATTTTGGCAGGTGAGACATTTAACCATCTGTTATCTGGTAAAAAATATCATATCCGTTACCAACTTACGTGTAATACTAAATTTACGGTTTACCAAATAATCTGCCCGTGTGGGAAATCCTATATCGGGAAAACAGAACGCAGCTTTAAAGAAAGGATGACTGCGCATAGATCTGCCATTAGGAAAGCACTTGCTACAGGCAATAGTGAACAACCTGTGGCAAGACATTTCATAGCAGCTAGACATAATTTGACATCTATCCGATATAGAATGATTGACCACGTACCCCCTAATATATGGGGTGGTAACAGAGGTTTAAAACTGCTGCAAATGGAATCCCGATGGATCCATCGAATGGGTACATTAACACCTAGGGGCCTTAATGAGCATCTGGGCCTCAATAATTTTTTGTAATAGCAGCTACAGGGTTAGTTAATGCTGTATTAGTAATTTAGGTTAGGGAGCCTTTATTTATTTATGTATGTATGTATACTGGTGAAGGGCAGCGTTACCTCCTACAGATCCCGTTGGAAACTTGGTTACTAGTATGTAATAGTTAAAGTTTTCATGATATGATCTATACTACACGTATCTATGTATTATATAATTTCATCCAGAAGTAACAGTATTAATGCATCCCAATGTTACATTAAATGTTAACATAGATGCGATGAGCAGCCACTATATTATGGCATTATTCGTGTGTCGAGCTATATATAGTGGTAATTTCTGCTGCCTTGAGTAGGTAATGGATCCTTAATTCTTGCATAGGTTAGATTTGAACATCTTAAATGGTGTTTTAGTTTGTATCTATCACGTAATCACACTAAGCTATCTAATTGTATATGTTTTACAGTTGCTATGGCAACAGAGTGGTGAGTCAACGGGTGCGCCGTGTTGCGCGCATGACGTGATGACATCATCATTTGGAGCCGCCGGGCCGGGTGCGTGGTCCCGTTACCGGAGTGGCGCCATTCACTGATGGGTGGGGATATAAGGTAAGAGTATGTGTTCTATGTGTGTAATAAGCCTGATGAAAATGCCATAATAAAGGCATTGAAACGTTGCAAATCTATTTGCCTGTATGTGAAATTCTTTTCGACTGGAGTGCCGCACTATTTGACTGCATCTATCTTATCCCGTGAGGGCAACCAGCAAAGTAACCAGTCAGCTATAATGAGGAGTGCCGGTAATATAAATCTATATATATATATATATATATATATATATATATATATTTCCAAAGTCAGCCGGCACTCTGAATCAAAGAGCAACTTCCTCCGGTGCCAGAATGAGTGAAGAGATATGAATCCAATAAACACGGTACTCAGAGATAATATGATGAAAAATAGGTATATTCATTAACGTTTCGGGGCAGCAAGCCCCGTCCTCAGAATGAACACAAAAGCATAAAGACTAGAGATGAGCGCCTGAAATTTTTCGGGTTTTGTGTTTTGGTTTTGGGTTCGGTTCCGCGGCCGTGTTTTGGGTTCGAACGCGTTTTGGCAAAACCTCACCGAATTATTTTTGTCGGATTCGGGTGTGTTTTGGATTCGGGTGTTTTTTTCCAAAAACACTAAAAAAACAGCTTAAATCATAGAATTTGGGGGTCATTTTGATCCCAAAGTATTATTAACCTCAAAAACCATAATTTACACTCATTTTCAGTCTATTCTGAATACCTCACACCTCACAATATTATTTTTAGTCCTAAAATTTGCACCGAGGTTGCTGTGTGAGTAAGATAAGCGACCCTAGTGGCCGACACAAACACCGGGCCCATCTAGGAGTGGCACTGCAGTGTCACGCAGGATGTCCCTTCCAAAAAACCCTCCCCAAACAGCACATGACGCAAAGAAAAAAAGAGGCGCAATGAGGTAGCTGTGTGAGTAAGATTAGCGACCCTAGTGGCCGACACAAACACCGGGCCCATCTAGGAGTGGCACTGCAGTGTCACGCAGGATGGCCCTTCCAAAAAACCCTCCCCAAACAGCACATGACGCAAAGAAAAAAAGAGGCGCAATGAGGTAGCTGACTGTGTGAGTAAGATTAGCGACCCTAGTGGCCGACACAAACACCGGGCCCATCTAGGAGTGGCACTGCAGTGTCACGCAGGATGGCCCTTCCAAAAAACCCTCCCCAAACAGCACATGACGCAAAGAAAAAAAGAGGCGCAATGAGGTAGCTGACTGTGTGAGTAAGATTAGCGACCCTAGTGGCCGACACAAACACCGGGCCCATCTAGGAGTGGCACTGCAGTGTCACGCAGGATGTCCCTTCCAAAAAACCCTCCCCAAACAGCACATGACGCAAAGAAAAAAAGAGGCGCAATGAGGTAGCTGTGTGAGTAAGATTAGCGACCCTAGTGGCCGACACAAACACCGGGCCCATCTAGGAGTGGCACTGCAGTGTCACGCAGGATGTCCCTTCCAAAAAACCCTCCCCAAACAGCACATGACGCAAAGAAAAAAAGAGGCTTTTTACTGATATTTGGTGTTTTGGTTTTGACATGCTCTGTACTATGCCATTGGGCATCGGCCTTGGCAGACGACGTTGCTGGCATTTCATCGTCTCGGCCATGACTAGTGGCAGCAGCTTCAGCACGAGGTGGAAGTGGATCTTGATCTTTCCCTAATTTTGGAACCTCAACATTTTTGTTCTCCATATTTTAATAGGCACAACTAAAAGGCACCTCAGGTAAACAATGCAGATGGATGGATTGGATACTAGTATACAATTATGGACGGGCTGCCGAGTGCCGACACAGAGGTAGCCACAGCCGTGAACTACCGCACTGTACTGTGTCTGCTGCTAATATATAGACTGGTTGATAAAGAGATAGTATACTCGTAACTAGTATGTATGTATAAAGAAAGAAAAAAAACCACGGTTAGGTCACTGGTATATACAATTATGGACGGGCTGCGGAGTGCCGACACAGAGGTAGCCACAGCCGTGAACTACCGCACTGTACTGTGTCTGCTGCTAATATATAGACTGGTTGATAAAGAGATAGTATACTCGTAACTAGTATGTATGTATAAAGAAAAAAAAAAAAAACACGGTTAGGTCACTGGTATATACAATTATGGACGGGCTGCCGAGTGCCGACACAGAGGTAGCCACAGCCGTGAACTACCGCACTGTACTGTGTCTGCTGCTAATATATAGACTGGTTGATAAAGAGATAGTATACTCGTAACTAGTATGTATGTATAAAGAAAGAAAAAAAAACCACGGTTAGGTCACTGGTATATACAATTATGGACGGGCTGCCGAGTGCCGACACAGAGGTAGCCACAGCCGTGAACTACCGCACTGTACTGTGTCTGCTGCTAATATATAGACTGGTTGATAAAGAGATAGTATACTCGTAACTAGTATGTATGTATAAAGAAAGAAAAAAAAACCACGGTTAGGTCACTGGTATATACAATTATGGACGGGCTGCCGAGTGCCGACACAGAGGTAGCCACAGCCGTGAACTACCGCACTGTACACTGGTTGATAAAGAGATAGTAGTATACTCGTAACAACTAGTATGACGACGGTATAAAGAATGAAAAAAAAACCACGGTTAGGTGGTATATAATACAATTATGGTTGGACGGACTGCCTGCCGAGTGCCGACACAGAGGTAGCCACAGCCGTGAACTACCGCACTGTACACTGGTTGATAAAGAGATAGTAGTATACTCGTAACAACTAGTATGACGACGGTATAAAGAATGAAAAAAAAACCACGGTTAGGTGGTATATATTATAATAATAATACAATTATGGATGGACGGACTGCCTGCCGACTGCCGACACAGAGGTAGCCACAGCCGTGAACTACCGCACTGTACACTGGTTGATAAAGAGATAGTAGTATACTCGTAACAACTAGTATGACACTATGACGACGGTATAAAGAATGAAAAAAAAACCACGGTTAGGTGGTATATATTATAATAATAATACAATTATGGATGGACGGACTGCCTGCCGACTGCCGACACAGAGGTAGCCACAGCCGTGAACTACCGCACTGTACACTGGTTGATAAAGAGATAGTAGTATACTCGTAACAACTAGTATGACACTATGACGACGGTATAAAGAATGAAAAAAAAACCACGGTTAGGTGGTATATATTATAATAATAATACAATTATGGATGGACGGACTGCCTGCCGACTGCCGACACAGAGGTAGCCACAGCCGTGAACTACCGCACTGTACACTGGTTGATAAAGAGATAGTAGTATACTCGTAACAATTAGGATGACACTATGACGGTATAAAGAATGAAAAAAAAACCACGGTTAGGTGGTAGGTATATAATAATAAATAATACAATTCTGGTCGGACGGACTGCCTGCCGTGTGCCGACACAGAGGTAGCCACAGCCGTGAACTACCGCACTGTACACTGGTTGATAAAGAGATAGTAGTATACTCGTAACAATTAGGATGACACTATGACGGTATAAAGAATGAAAAAAAAACCACGGTTAGGTGGTAGGTATATAATAATAAATAATACAATTCTGGTCGGACGGACTGCCTGCCGTGTGCCGACACAGAGGTAGCCACAGCCGTGAACTACCGCACTGTACACTGGTTGATAAAGAGATAGTAGTATACTCGTAACAATTAGGATGACACTATGACGGTATAAAGAATGAAAAAAAAACCACGGTTAGGTGGTAGGTATATAATAATAAATAATACAATTCTGGTCGGACGGACTGCCTGCCGTGTGCCGACACAGAGGTAGCCACAGCCGTGAACTACCGCACTGTACACTGGTTGATAAAGAGATAGTAGTATACTCGTAACAATTAGGATGACACTATGACGGTATAAAGAATGAAAAAAAAACCACGGTTAGGTGGTAGGTATATAATAATAAATAATACAATTCTGGTCGGACGGACTGCCTGCCGTGTGCCGACACAGAGGTAGCCACAGCCGTGAACTACCGCACTGTACACTGGTTGATAAAGAGATAGTAGTATACTCGTAACAATTAGGATGACACTATGACGGTATAAAGAATGAAAAAAAAACCACGGTTAGGTGGTAGGTATATAATAATAAATAATACAATTCTGGTCGGACGGACTGCCTGCCGTGTGCCGACACAGAGGTAGCCACAGCCGTGAACTACCGCACTGTACACTGGTTGATAAAGAGATAGTAGTATACTCGTAACAATTAGGATGACACTATGACGGTATAAAGAATGAAAAAAAAACCACGGTTAGGTGGTAGGTATATAATAATAAATAATACAATTCTGGTCGGACGGACTGCCTGCCGTGTGCCGACACAGAGGTAGCCACAGCCGTGAACTACCGCACTGTACACTGGTTGATAAAGAGATAGTAGTATACTCGTAACAATTAGGATGACACTATGACGGTATAAAGAATGAAAAAAAAACCACGGTTAGGTGGTAGGTATATAATAATAAATAATACAATTCTGGTCGGACGGACTGCCTGCCGTGTGCCGACACAGAGGTAGCCACAGCCGTGAACTACCGCACTGTACACTGGTTGATAAAGAGATAGTAGTATACTCGTAACAATTAGGATGACACTATGACGGTATAAAGAATGA
The DNA here is from genome assembly GCF_028390025.1 of Pseudophryne corroboree. Lineage (NCBI taxonomy): Eukaryota > Metazoa > Chordata > Amphibia > Anura > Myobatrachidae > Pseudophryne > Pseudophryne corroboree. The sequence goes on from NC_086447.1 coordinate 750,220,547, forward strand.
AAAAAAAACCACGGTTAGGTGGTAGGTATATAATAATAAATAATACAATTCTGGTCGGACGGACTGCCTGCCGTGTGCCGACACAGAGGTAGCCACAGCCGTGAACTACCGCACTGTACACTGGTTGATAAAGAGATAGTAGTATACTCGTAACAATTAGGATGACACTATGACGGTATAAAGAATGAAAAAAAAACCACGGTTAGGTGGTAGGTATATAATAATAAATAATACAATTCTGGTCGGACGGACTGCCTGCCGTGTGCCGACACAGAGGTAGCCACAGCCGTGAACTACCGCACTGTACTGTGTCTGCTGCTAATATAGACTGGTTGATATTTAAAGAGATATTAGTAGTATACAACAATACTATACTGGTGGTCAGGCACTGGTCACCACTCCTGCAGCAAAAGTGTGCACTGTTAATTAATATAATTGTACTCCTGGCTCCTGCTAACAACCTGCAGTGCTCCCCAGTCTCCCCCACAATTAATTATAAGCTTTTAATTTATACATTGATGACTGTGCAGCACACTGGGCTGAGCTGAGTGCACACAGACTGAGTCACACTGTGTGACTGACTGTGCTGTGTATCGTTTTTTTTTTCAGGCAGAGAACGGATATAGCAGAGAGAAGTGAACGGATATATTATATTAAATAAAAGTTAACTAGCAACTGCACTGGTCACTGACTGTGGTAAACTAACTCTGTCTGCGACTCTGCACAATCTCTCTCTATCTAATCTATCTATCTCTATTCTAATGGAGAGGACGCCAGACACGTCCTCTCCCTATCAATCTCAATGCACGAGTGAAAATGGCGGCGACGCGCGGCTCCTTATATAGAATCCGAGTCTCGCGATAGAATCCGAGCCTCGCGAGAATCCGACAGCGTCATGATGACGTTCGGGCGCGCTCGGGTTAACCGAGCAAGGCGGGAAGATCCGAGTCGCTCGGACCCGTGGAAAAAAAAGTGAAGTTCGTGCGGGTTCGGATTCAAAGAAACCGAACCCGCTCATCTCTAATAAAGACAAAGACAAACTTACCCCCTTAAGTAGCCCACCGTGCATCGCCGGTCCCGCCGTCTCCCGCTTCCGTCACCGCATCCCGTCCACCCAGCTGTATCCGCCACGTCATATCCGGGCGCAGGGCTGGCGGTTGTCTAGGGAACGTGAAAATGCGTTCCACCTAGGTCCTGCGCTGCGTTCCACGGCTCCTGCACGTGGGGAGGGGCTCGGTTATGGAGGAGACTGCAGGAAAGAAGAAAGATAGGAGGGACCAGCATTAAAATCAAAACATAAGAAAAACAAACTAACAAGAAATAGAAATAAAATACAAATAGAGAACCACCTCAGTATACATTAACAACACAAAGACAGAAAATGTGAAATGAAGACATCGATGGCTTGCAAGAACTCCTAATGTACATCTTATACATCCCTCGTTAAACTGTCTGATACAGGAGAAATTATACCCATGGACCAAAAAGTTCACAGTTAAGTTAGTGAGTTACAATTCATTTTCTCATTAAGTCCACCTGGAGATGAGGTCCCTAATCTAGTGATCCATCGAGCTTCTTTAATCAATAAGGTTTTAGCTCGATCCCCCCCACGGAGTGAGAGAGGGACGTGATCAATCATGAAGTAACGAAGGGATTCTAAGGGATGGCCAGCCTGTTTAAAATGTTTAGCAACCGGCTGGTCAACCTGTTTCCCCTCCAGGATGAGTTTAATGGCCGACCTGTGGGCAGCCATTCGTTCAGAGAATTTTCGAATGGTTTGTCCCACATAAAAAAGTCCACAAGGACAAATAATAATATACACCACATACGTGGAGGTACAAGTAAGGACAAATCTGATGTCATATTTTTTCTCTTTACAGTGGGGGTGTTGAAAGGCTTTACAGTTAAACATAAAATTGCAGGTGGTGCATCCACTACATCGGTAGCAACCCGGGGCTTTGTAATGTACGTTAGGAATTTTGGGGGTTCCCATACCTGTGATGTCAGTTTTAACTACCCTATCTTGGATATTCCTCCCCCGCCGAAATGCCATCATAGGGGCAGACTGGTGAAGTCCTTTCAGATCAGGGTCAGTGGACACTATGGGCCAAAGTGCCCGAGTGGCCCGTCTCATGATGGGGTTGGAAGTGGAAAACTCACAGGGGAATGGAATTTTTTGTTTGTTCTTCTTCCTAATGGATTCTAAAAGCCTATGTCTAGGCATCTGCAAAACCTCAGTCTTATATGACTAGCAGGCCACTATCATATCCCCGGACCAAAAACTTAACTATCAATGAATCAATTTCCGTGATTAAAACCGATGGATCAGGGGCGTGGCCACGGCGGTGAGGGAGTAAGCAGCGGATCCCGGGAGCTCCCCGATATTATAGATCCTGCACCTATCCTGTGTCCCTCCGGAGCGTCTACCCCCCGGTGCTGGTCCCCCCTCGCCTCCGAGCAGCGGCGGGCACCTTTGTCCGGGGTCTCTGGGCGCTGTCTGACCGTGGCGGACGACTTCCGGTTTTGAGGCCTGTGACTCCTCCGGACCCCCCCGGCCTTGAGTTTGGCGCTCCCGGCCGCGCGGCTCCAGGACCCTCACGACGGACGGACGAACGGACGGGCGGCGCTGGCTAGAGCTGGGCACACTGCAGGGGATATTGCAAGCCCTCCTGCCCTCCTATACCTGGCTGATGAGGACCTGAGACTCCTGACTGCACAATAAGACACAGGTACTCCAGTGGAGGGATGAAGTGATCACAAGCCCGGTGGCCATTTTGGGTGCAGTTCAATAGATAGTCTCAGCACACAGACATCCCTGCCTACCCTGCAAGGACTGCATGCACACTGCAACTCAATGCACTTTTGTGTCACATTAATAAATCACAGTGTGACACACAATCATACTCTGCTTCTACCTGGAATTCACTGCTGGACATTCTCCCCTCAATAACATCATTATCATTTACTACTTTTTATTTTACACAAAGCCTGTGCTCTTGTCCATTGATATTTGGAGCCAAAGATCCTTCCCGGCTTTAAAATCATACAGCCTGCTGTCTCCTAACTATACTTTATACTACAACTCTGCTCGGAGAAGTGGGTGACCGACATTTATCAATATGGTTGGGGGAGGCCGGAGCGCGGCCGCGGCCAAACTGGAAAGATTTACAAGGCAACCCAACCCCAGGGGCTCATTGGCTCCACCTCAGGGTGCCTCTCCAGTACACTCAAGTTCCCCTCCAGCGTCTGTCACCAACTCCCCAATGACAGCGGAGGCGCCGTCTATCCAGCAGGTGTTGGAAGCTATAGCGGGCAGTGAGCAGCGTCTCTCCGATAAGATGGAAAAAGTGCAGTGCGACCTCTCCTTACTACGACAAGATGTCCAACGTATACGGGAGAGAGTGGGTGAGGCGGAGACGCGTGTTTCCAACTTGGAGGATGTGTGTGGCCCCCTTAAGCAATCCGTGTCCGCAGTGACCCAGCAGGTCTCATCTCTCCAAACCAAGCTCCTAGATATGGAGGGTCGGCTACGCAGAAACAATGTCCGATTTGTGGGTCTGCCGGAGAAAGAGGAGGGCTCGCAGCCGGAGGACTTCCTCGAATCCTGGCTCAAAGAGATATATGGAGCTGAGTCCTTTACTGCACAATTTACGGTGGAGCGAGCGCACAGGATACCATCTCGGCCATTACCTCCTGGTGCCCCTCCTCGCACCTTCATCGCCAAATTCTTGGACTATAAGGATCGGGACTCGGTCCTCCGCCTTGGCCGTACAAAGGGCCCATTGGTCCGCAACGGAGTCAGAGTGTCGGCCTTCCCGGACTTTGCCGCGGACGTTCAGAAGGACAGGGCCCAGTTTATGCCTATCAAGCGACGCCTGCGGGACCTCAACCTCTCATATTCCATGCTGTTTCCCTCTCGGCTCCGAGTGGTGGCAGATGGGGAGACCAAGTTTTTTAATTCTCCTAGAGAGGCGGCCCAGTGGCTGGACGGATATGCGCCGGGTGCTCGTCAGCTAGCTCCGGACTGACTTCCCGCGCTGAAGATACCGGGATCTTGACCACCGGAGGAGACGACCACAATTCGGGGAGCCCCCCACCTTTTGCATTGGTGGCTCAAGACTTTTCTAAGTTCACTACTGGTTTGGAGGGTTTAGGTTAAGTTGAGAATCTGGGCCTTCTTAGTATTTGGTAGTTGGATTTGGCGTTTTGGGATATAAGTATGCCGGAGTTCGGGGTGGTGTACGGGGAGGGGAGGGAAGGTTAGGAAGCTGCTAGTTGCGGCTCTTCTTGTTGTTTTTGGTTTCTTTTCTTTAGTTTATTATTTTTCATATCTACGTTTTTTCTGAAACTAGGATGTTTGATATACCAGGTATTGTGGCTTATAACGCAGAGCTCCTATGAGATATATGTCGCTATGGGTAACGGTGCTGATGTTTGGATATATATTGTGCGATTTCTATCCGTGTGGTACATAGAATATACCTGGGGTCATGAGTAACTTGAAATTCCTGGCATGGAATGTCCGGGGACTAAATAACAAAATTAAGCGTTCTTTGGTTCTAAATACGATTAAGAAATATGACCCGGACATTGCATGTCTTAGCGAGACCCACTTGCAGGGAAATAGGTTGTTATCTCTAAGACGGGCCTGGGTGGGATGGGCTTACCATGCCTCTCATTCCTCCTTCTCCAGGGGAGTATCTGTTCTGATTAAGAAAACGGTGCAATTTGAGTTAATATCGGTCAAAACTGACACGTATGGCAGATTTGTGTTTCTAGAATGCAAACTAAGTTCCCAGCCATATTACATTTTAGCAGTGTATGTCCCCCCTCCTTTTTCATACGCTGTACTGCAGCAAGCTGCATCTTTTATAGCTTCCTCCCCTACCACTCCGGTGATATGTCTGGGCGACTTTAATAATATATTAGATGTCTCTGTGGACCGATGGCGGTCTCCGAATGATGTGATGGTGGGTAGTGGGTATACCAAATTTGCTGATTTTTTGAATAATCTTCAATGGGTTGATGTGTGGAGGCTTCGCCACCCTGCAGTCCGTCAGTTCTCCTGTTTCTCCAGCACACATGGCTCCTTTTCTAGAATAGACCTGGTACTGGTGTCCCCCGCCCTTATCCCTGCGATCACTGACGTACGTTATGAGGCCCGAGGGATCTCTGACCATTCCCCCTTGCTGATGACTCTAGCTGTGAAGGGTCAGAGGGGACACTCTTATTGGAAGCTGCACCCATCTTGGCTGACTCAACTGAGTGACTGTGGGGACCTGGAGACTCAGTGGGAGGGTTACTTTAGCGACAACACAGGATCTGCCCCGGGAACTATGGTATGGGATTCATTTAAGGCTTTTCTGAGGGGCTCTTATATAGGACGTATAGCAGCTCACAAAGTGTCCTCTAGAGAAAGGGAGAAGGCCCTGGAGAGTGACGCCAGGGATTTAGAGTCTCAATATTTGCTTGATGGTACCCCTACAACGAAAACACGATGGCTGGTGGCCCAGTCGGCGTGGCTTGCCCACCTGACCGATAAAAACTCACGGTCCCTCCTTTTTAGGGCCACTAATATTTATATGCAGGCTGATAGGACGGGTGGCCTCATGGCTCGGCTGATACATCAGGATCGCCCTGGGACTGTAATTACACAAATGTCCGATGGGGATGGGTCCTTTGTTGACACCACACCGGACATTGCGCAGCTATTCCGATCCTATTACACCAAAGTTTACAGTTCACAATTGACGTTCTCCACTAGGGATCTCTCCTACTATTTGGCGGGTATCTCACTACCCGTGCTCCCCCCCGAGGCCCGTGTGGCACTGGAGGCACCCTTGACGCTCGCGGAGGTGACTGCGGCTATTGGTATGTCTCCCAGTGGCAAGGCCCCGGGGTGTGACGGAATTCCCTCGGAAGTTTACAAAACTCATGTTGATTTTTTCGGGCCCAGGCTCCATGCCTTATTCCTAGATATATTTACCAATAACGAACTTCCCCCCTCTATGTCAGAGGCAATTATAATAGTGATCCCGAAGCCCGGTAAAGACCCTAGGTCTCCGGATTCCTATAGACCAATATCCCTAATCCCCACCGACGCCAAGATCCTGGCAAAGATATTGGCAGTACGACTTAATACAGTGATCACCTCCCTCATTCATCCTGATCAGACTGGCTTCATGCCTGGGAAGTCCACATCTATCAACCTGCGTAGACTGTATACCATTTTACAACTCCCACGTGACTCCCCTTCTGACTCGGCAGTGATCTCGCTAGACGCGGCCAAGGCCTTTGACAGTATTGAATGGGCCTATTTATGGGAGGTGATGTCTTGTATGGGCTTTGGGCCCAACTATATCAGATGGACTAAATTACTGTACCAGCATCCGAGTGCCAGGATCTTGGTGAATGGTTATGTATCCCCCTCCTTTCAATTGTCCCGGGGTACCAGACAGGGCTGTCCCCTATCCCCCGCACTGTTTGCCTTGGCCATTGAGCCCTTGGCCTGTTTGATACGATCACACCCAGATATTGTGGGAATTTGCACGGGCTCACGCGAGGATAGGATAGCACTTTATGCCGACGACATGTTATTATTTCTGCAAGACTACGCCAGGTCAATGCCCGTTCTGCTGCGTGTGATTGAGGACTTTGGTGCTCATTCGGGTCTTCTGATCAACTGGTCTAAATCATATATTATGCCAGTCATAGGCCTCCCTCCTACTGTTCCAAAAATTTCCCTACCATTATGCTGGACAACACAATTTAAATACCTTGGAATCCAAATAACTAATGATCCTTCTGATTTCATCCTTCTGAATCTGGACCCGACCATGCAGCAGATCGTGTGCAAATCTAAAACCTGGTGTAGACTCCCATTGATGGTGTCTGGCAGGGTTAATCTCATTAAAATGATCATACTGCCCAAACTCCTATATATTATACTTCAATCCCCCGTATATATCTATCCAACATTCTTTAGGAAACTGAACAGTATCCTATCCTCGCTTGTTTGGGCTAACAAACGACCTAGGATACAATTAAATACTCTTACTAGGCTGCGCTCGGATGGCGGCCTAGCCTTGCCTAATTTCCAGATGTATTACTACGCTGCCCAGCTGACTCATATTAGTGAATGGGTGCGGGATTCTGGTGATGACACCTTGCAATGTGAGTTTATCCGCTGTTATTTTCCTCACCTTTCTCCTGTACAGCTGCTGCTGAGTGGGAATGGGGCCCGGTTCCTTCCCCCTATTATTTTTCAGGCCTTAAAGATATGGCGGGCCCTGAGAGACCTCTTAGGGTACGACGACCTGGACCCAGACACCCCCCTTTGGTACTCTGACTGGCTTCCTGAGCTGCATGCGCTTGAGGGACGGGAGGTGTGGGCCCCTAGAGCAGTGGTCTCTATTTCCCAACTCTACCTAAATGACTCACTCAAATCCTTCCAGCAACTGAAAGATGAGTTTGGCTTACCCAACTCATTTTTTTTCAGATACCTTCAACTTCGACATGCCCTCCAGTCCCAGTTTGCGGATTCCCCCCCGCGAATCCTCCCATTTCCCATCAAGACTTTTGTAACTACATTGGGTCGAACCAAGATGGTTTCCCTTGCGTATGGATATCTTCTCACCAAAATCCATGCGGACCCGCTGACACGTCTCCGTGGAAAATGGGAGGAGGATGTAGGCCTTATGGGTGAGGAGGACTGGGCTCTTGCTCTGGAATACCCCGCCACGGTCACCAAGTCCCTCAGATACCAACAGATTCAATTTTTCATTCTACATAGGACATATATGACTCCAGCTAGACTGGCCTCTTTTGGGACTGGTAGATCTGGTCTCTGCCCTAAGTGCGAGGCGGATATGGGAACATTTTGGCATATGGTGTGGGATTGTCCAAGGCTGAGGGTGTTCTGGTCGGGGGTTAGATCGGTGCTGGAGAGTACGGGAGTGACTGGCGGACTGCTTACCCCACAGTTCTGCATTTTGGGGATAGGAGGTTCTACTTCTGAGACTGGCCCAGTTGATCTGTATGCTCGCAATGTATGTGCCTTGGCTAAGGTGTGCATTGCGAGACTATGGATGGCCCCTAGCGGTCCTTTAGTCTCTGCATTCAAGACCTTGGTTAATGACACAATACTTAAGGAAAGATATATTTATATGAAGCAGAACGCATCGGCCAAGTTTGAAAGAATTTGGTCTCGCTGGCTGGAATCTCCCCACTCCCACCTAGTCCCTTGATCATAATTGATACCGAAGAGCTATTGTGCCACTGATCTGATCTAATATATAATGATGTATATCTAGAGGGCTGACAGCGTAGCTCTGCGGGCTTGCCTTAATACATATGCGACTGATAAGGTCCTAGTTCAGATGACATTACATCCTTCTTATGTTTCTTATTTCTCTTTCTTTTTCTTTTCTTTTTACGTACCCTTATGTGGGTTAGTTTAAGGGTAAAAATTAAAAAATCGATATGTTGATTCATATATTGGATGCAGATGTTGCAAGTGCAGACGGGCTGACAAAATGTATGGTAAAGAAGATGCGATTAATGTGATGATGCGATATGCTGATGATATGCAATGTCTGTAACTCAATCTACATATTATTGAATAAAAAATTACTTTATAAAAAAAAAAAAAAAACCGATGGATCACTGACAATGCGTGCAATACGCATCATCTGGGAACGAGGGAGGCCATTCTTAAGGGGCTCAGGGTGGTGGCTGGAAGCCAAAATCAGGGTATTGCGATCGGTGGATTTATGGAACACATTAGTAGTCAAAAAGCCATTGTCCACTTTGATAGCAACATCCAAATAATGTGCTTCACTGGTGCTGCAAGAAAAGGTAAATTTAATAGGGGAATCCCTAAGGTTGATATCTGACATCAATTTCCTAAACGTACTTTCCCCGCCTGTCCAGAGTAGAAAGACATCATCAATATAACGACAATACATTAAAATATTGTCGCTAATATCATGATTGTTAAAAAACAACTCATTATCCTGTACAAACATGTAAATATTGGCATACGATGGGGCCACTGGGGACCCCATCGCACCCCCCCTAAGTTGTAAACAGAATTGTCCGTCAAACAAAAAGTAGTTCTGACGGAGGGTCAGTTCAAGCAAGGTAAGAAAAAGGTCATGGTCAAACACATCAACAGGGAGATGCAAATTGAGAAATGTAGCTAAAGCTGCCATGCCTTCAGCATGAGGGATCGCAGTGTATAAGCTACACACATCTAAACAGCAGAGTAATGTCCCTTCCGGGAGTTGTCCAAGTCCCTGGAGTTTTAACAGAAAGGAGGTGGTGTCTTTCAGAAATGTTGATTGAAGACCTAAAAAAGGTTGCAGGATTGAATCAAGGAACTGTGCCACCGGTCTGTAGAGAGAATCAGGGGCCGAAATAATCGGTCTGCCAGGAGGTTTGGAACTGTGTTTATGCAGTTTAGGCAATGTGTAGAGCACCGGAACTCTGGGAAATTGAATAGATAGAGCTTTCAGCATCTTGGATGGTAACTTGCCATCCAGTACTGCTGAGTTCAAGATAGCGTCCAATTCCTTTTGGTATTGTAAAGTAGGGTCTGAAGTCAACTTCCGGTACACATCCACATACAGTATGCCAGTTGTGCATATATTTCTGCTTTATAATCTTCTAGGTTGGGGATCACGATTGCCCCGCCCTTATCTGCGGGCCTAATCACTATGTCATCATAGGACCCTAATGAGGTAAGGGCTTTAGACTCCTCTCTAGAGAGATTAAATTTTATTTTGGCCGGAGCCGCAGTAAACTTGATAATAGACTCATCAAGGAGCCGATGAAAAGCTTTCAACGAGGCATTCGTGGAGTAGGGATATATATATAGATTCCAAAAGAAGACAGCGGCACTCGAGGATTTAAATGCATGAAACAGAGTAATCAAAGCATACAGGTAGCCAACGTTTCGGGGCTCACATGCCCCTTTGTCAAGGTGTGTAACAAAATGTGTGAATAAGAACATACCTTTTATCCAGGAGAAGCCTGCCAGTGCACGGTGCGAGACCGGAGACGCGAGGATCCCGCCGTACTTCCGGTCGCAACGCGATGACCTCACTGCTGCTGCGCCCGACGATTGCCATAGCAACCTGGACGCCGCTGGTCACTCTAAAGCGCTGTGGGGAAACATAAAAAGGGAAAGAGGAGGGTGGGCAAAGGGCATCAGTACAGTCCATGACCATTTCATATGAAGATATTCCACGAGAATTTCTCATTCAGTCCACCTGGACTTATTGTGCCAAGTTCATGGATCCACTTGGATTCAATGTGTAGAAGCTTGCGATCACAATCCCCTCCTCGGATGCTTCGAGGAACATGATCTATAATTTGATGTTTTATGTCGTTAAACGAATGTCCCATCAGTGCAAAATGGCGTGCTATGGGTTGTTCAGAAGGTTTGCCGGCCAATGCCTGTTTGATCGCAGACCTGTGCAGGGCCATTCTCTCTCTGAAGGTCCTGATGGATTTTCCCACATAGACTAAATGACATGGACATGATAACAGGTATACAATGTGAGTTGTCGTGCATGTCACCATGTGTCTGATCTGGAATGTCCTCTCCTTGTCGGGATGCTTGAATGAGGACCCTACTATCATACTGCTGCACGTTGTGCATTTAAGGCACCTGTAGCACCCAGGGGGTTTGGTTAGGAACAAGGTGGGCCTTTCTACCTCGTTTTGAAATCCTGTGACATCAGAGTGTACAATGATATCCTTTATGCTTTTACCCCTTGAGTAACATAGCATAGGGCATCTGTCCTTAAATGTTGAAAGCTTTTTATCCGAAGCTACAATTGGTATTAACAAATGGAATCACCGCCTTAGCACTCCGCACGGCCAGTTTAAGTAGGGTTTCCCTTGGTATCGATATGACTTCTGCTTTCTGCTGTTGTAATTTATGATAATCGTATCCCCTCTGGACAAATTTCGTAACCATAAGTTCTAGTTCTTGATCCAGACTGGACCGGTCGCTGATGATCCTAGAGGCTCTTATCATTTGCGACCTCGGGAGTCCGTCCTTAAGTGGTCCCGGATGGTGGCTATTGGCTCTCAGTAGGACGTTCTTGTCCGATGGCTTGGAATACAGACTTGTAATCAATTTGCCGTCCTTGATGGTCACTCTTACGTCCAGGTAGTTGAGGGACTCCCCACTTATTGCATAGGTGTACTTAATCGTGGATGGCCTGTTATTGACGTCCACCATCAACTGCTCAAACTTCTCAGCTGCACCGGTCCATAGTAGAAACAAATCGTCTATGTACCTGGTAAACATCAGTATATGTTGGGCTATAGCCCTATCGTCAAAGAAAACTGCCTGTTCCTCCTGGAACATAAAGACATTGGCGAACGATAGGGAGACATTGCTCCCCATCGCACACCCGGTCTTCTGGCGAAAGAATTTGCCGTTGAACATGAAGTAATTTCTTTCCAAGGTCATCGCTAGCAGCTGCATAAAGAGGCCTATGTCGAGGGCTTCCATCTTCTCTTCAATGAGAAACTTTCTCATGGCGTGCAAACCTGCTTCGTGCGGGATGCTTGTATACAGGCTTTTTACATCAATAACACATATTAATGTCCCAGAGGGGACCTGTCCGATGCTGTTAATCCGCTCCAGGAAGCTGGTGGTATCTTTAATGAAATTATGATGTTTCAAGATCAGAGGTTGCAGTATCCCATCAAGGAACATCGAGATGGGCTGGAAGATGGAGTCTCCTGCTGCTATTATCGGCCTACCCGGAGGTGCTGTAGCACTCTTGTGGATCTTGGGTACCACAAAAAAGATCGGCACAAGTGGATGTTCCTGTTTGAGTGCATCACATAGTTTGCTGGATATTTGACCGTTCGCTTTGGCCTGTTCCAGGAGGTGCGCCAGTTCCTGTTGGTATTCAATAGACGGGTCGTGTGCCAATTCCTCATACGTGTCAGTCTCTGCCAATTGACCCTCAATTTCTTTGATGTAGTCGGAGAGGTTGAGGATAACTAAACCTCCCCCCTTATCCGCTGGGCGGAAAATGACATATCGGTAGGCTCCCAGCTGCTTTAGAGCTGCCCGTTCAGCCCGGGTAAGGTTCTGATGGAGCGTCGGTGAGGCTGCCGTATATTTTATGACCGAGTCGTTCAGAAGTCTAGTGAACGATTGGATGGAGGGATTGGTTGACGGGGGGTCAAACATAGATTTGTGAAGGGTGTAATAAAATTTATCGTGTGCAGACGAACTCACTTTCTCTTGTGTGCTGGAGTTTTGGAAATACTCCTGCAATCTCAATTTGCGGGAGAAGCGGTGTAAGTCAATTTGCCACTGAAAGTTGTTAAACGGGTTAGTCGGCACAAAAGAGAGGCCCTTCTCCAGTACCCTCAGTTCCACTTCAGAGAAGGATCTGTTAGATAGATTAAAGATTAAGGATTCTTGTTGGCCGAGCGCCCTCTTGATCCGCGAGCACTGCTTGCCCCGCCGGGTGGGCGTCCCCTTCTGCCTTTTTCTACAGGGGTTTCCGCAGGTGTCCCTAAAGGGACTGGCGTTACCCTGATTGAACCCTCTGAGTCTTGTATGGCATTCTCGCTGTCACTATTAGACGTGCCGGTGGTGTTCGACCGCAACTCCCGTCTCCTTCGCCAACTGTGTCTGCCTCTAGAATTATAAGTGGTATTTTGGCCTCCTTCACCTCCCATCAACCATCTATATACCTTGTTAAGGTCATAGTCCTCCTTAACTATCTGATGTTTGTTTCGCTTGAACTTAAGATTTTTTCTGTAATCTTCACACTGCCTTTGTAGTTTCATGAGCCAATCATGGTTGGAATCAGCCTGTAGCACGGTCTTATGCTCCACTTCAATCCTGGTGATTTTATCCCTAGTGACGACGGACAGAGGGTGGTATGTTCCCTCCGTCCGACGCATTAGGGTGACGCGTCACCGAGGGACAAGCCCACTCCGGGCCGCGTCACTATGGCGACGGCCCAAGAGAGACTATTGGCCACCTAAGACCCACGTCACCTCCGGCTCCCGTTACCATGGTAACGGTCCGGGAGTAAGCGCTGGGCCTCTGTTAATATATAAATATGGGGAAACAGAAGTGTAGTGGCTGCAACAAGTTACCAGCAGCCGCTACCCCCAAATATCAGAACAAAGGGCCTGTTTATAATCATATAGTCCAGAAACAAAATAAAAGGTTGTCCCTATTGATCATGTGTTATTAAGCACATGACAATCACTGATCATATGACCCTTAATCCAACCTATGAAATTTCCTTAAGAACGGTTACCATGACTACAGAGTAGTAAACAAAAGCTCTGATTGGACCAATACACTCCATAGTAAGAGTCTAATGAACAACAAAAAATACTTATTGGGACTTGAAATAAAAGTTTGATATTACCAATGGTTCTTATATACAAGTAGGTCTGTCTCCTATACATATTTTAGTAGTTTTTATCATTAGAAAGAGATATATGTGTGACTAACAGGAAATGTGCATCCAGGTGCCAATTAAGCCACCATTTTGTCTAGGGTATACAAAGTCCAAACCCAGACATCACAGTACACCTTTAAAAAAGCTGCAAGGCATATGCAGCGTAACGCGTCAGCTTTTTACCCTTTGGAGCAGGACTTTTCTCAATCAGATCCGGACCAGCCCTCACCACTTTCCAGCTATCCAGAGGAGTCCCAGAGAGGCACCATCCAATTACCGCATTGCATGAGGTACCCACTGTTCACGGGACATTCTATTCCATCTTTAATCCTCTAGCGGCATATGGAATCTGTAAAGGACTCTCTAAACACCACCTAAAAGGGACTCTCCACAGTGGATTATGGCCCTCATTCCGAGTTGTTCGCTCTGTAAATTTCATCGCATCGCAGCGATTTTCCGCTTAGTGCGCATGCGCAATGTCCGCACTGCGACTGCGCCAAGTAATTTTGCTATGAAGATAGGATTTTTACTCACGGCTTTTTCTTCGCTCCGGCGATCGTAGTGTGATTGACAGGAAATGGGTGTTACTGGGCGGAAACACGGCGTTTTATGGGCGTGTGGCTAAAAACGCTACCGTTTCCGGAAAAAACGCAGGAGTGGCTGGAGAAACGGAGGAGTGTCTGGGCGAACGCTGGGTGTGTTTGTGACATCAAACCAGGAACGACAAGCACTGAACTGATCGCAGATGCCGAGTAAGTCTGAAGCTACTCTGAAACTGCTACGAGGTGTGTAATCGCAATATTGCGAATACATCGTTCGCAATTTTAAGAAGCTAAGATTCACTCCCAGTAGGCGGCGGCTTAGCGTGAGCAACTCTGCTAAAATCGCCTTGCGAGCGATCAACTCGGAATGAGGGCCTATAACTGGACATATAATACTTTAGGGCAATATTTGGAACGGATCCTACAGAGCTTATGTGACACATGTCCTGAACCAATACCTTGGGTAAATTTTATTCCTTTCTTGTATGCACATGGCACAATTTAATTGTACGGAATATTGCTGTTTTTTAATGAGTTAGTGTTTTTAATAAATTTATAAAACTGTACACATTTAGTGGATTATTGTTCTTTTCCTCTTGAAGCGCAGCCTCCTCTTTTTCCTTCACCAGTTTATCCCTAGTGAGCCTCAATTCCCGGCCTGCCTCCTCCACCACTAGCAGGATCAGGTCGAGGCTACACTTATAAAGTATGCCTACCCATTTCTTGCAGAAATCCGGGTTGAACCGGCCTATTGTGGGAACATTTCTCACTCTGAACCCTCTGGGTATCAGTTTCTCCCGATGATACTCAGACAATGATATTCCATGCAGGAGGTAGTCACATTCGCGACGTTTAAGCTTAAGAAGCTGGTGGTAAATATCCTCTATTCCCCCCGTTCGTTCTGATACTCCCAGTTTCTCCTTAAACCGGAGGTGCTCCGCGTCATCATCAGTAAAGCTGAACGATTCACCCAGGACCGACTGCATACCTCTGCATCCTGGAGCGTCGTCATTATGCCCTGGGGTGGATGTGGATTCCATGTGTGGCAGGTACCGGTTCTCAAGGAAGTGAAGCCTAAGCCGTGGATGTGCAAAACAAGTGCAGTGTAGGTGACTGGAAAACTCCACCTGATCAAAGGGTACGATACTTTTTTATCTTGCTGAGCAATCAAACTCCATAGGAGGGTGGTGCCTTGTCCCCGGCTGACAGGCAGGCAAAGCCTGACTAAGTCAAAATGCATATATCGAAGAATGGACCGGCACTCTCCTGGCTTGCTCTTTTACCCCGGTGCATTCTGAGACAAACTTGCAGATTCCAAAAGAAGACAGTGGCACTCGAGGATTTAAATGCATGAGATAGTGTAATCAAAGCATACAGGTAGCCAACGTTTCGGGGCTCACATGCCCCTTTGTCAAGGTGTGTAACAAAATGTGTGAATAAGAACATACCTTTTATCCAGGAGAAGCCCGCCAGTGCACGGTGCGAGACCGGAGACGCGAGGATCCCGCCGTACTTCCGTTCGCAACGCGATGACCTCACTGCTGCTGCGCCCGACGGTTGCCATAGCAACCTGGACGCCGCTGGTCACTCTGAAGCGCTGTGGGGAAACATAAATAAAACCAGTGGAAAGAGTGTATTTAATTACAAGAAAACCGTGCACCCCACACTTATAGAGTCCCACCACCTCTATTAGAGCATTACTCTTAGAGATCCCAAACTGTCAATGTCACTACGTGGTGCACGGAGGGCTTAGAGGAAGGGATGTGACTGGATGCCGGCACCATGACCGGCTACGGGCACCATGAATTTATACTACCAATATGTTATAAATTACACATCTGACAGACTACAACAGCCCTATAACCATAGTAATGGGCTGGCACAGACAATGATAAAAAATATATATAAAATATATATAGTGTGCGCACGGCCACAGGGATATCAGTCCCAGCCAAGGTCGTGCTGCCAGCATCCATATATCGATAATACAACCCCTACTCCAGTAATTCCAAACCATAGAGATTCACCCACTGATTAGCGAAGAACATGAGGGCACATAAGCATAATGAAAGGAAAAGGGAAAAGGCAAAAAGGAAAACAGGAAGGGAAGATGGAGGAAGGAAAAAGGGGGGGGGGGGGGAAGGGGGGGGGGGCAGGAAAAGGAGGGCGGGGAGGAAAAGAGGGAAAAAGGGGGGGGGGGAAGGATTGGGGGGGAAGGGAAGAAAAAGGGAAAGAGGAGGGTGGGCAAAGGGCATCGGTACAGACCATGACCATTTCATATGAAGATATTCCACGAGAATTTCTCATTCAGTCCACCTGGACTTATTGTGCCAAGTTCATGGATCCACTTGGATTCAATGTGTAGAAGCTTGCGATCCCGATCCCCTCCTCGGATGCTTCGAGGAACATGATCTAAAATTTGATGTTTTATGTCATTAAGCGAATGTCCCATCAGTGCAAAATGGCGTGCTACGGGAGAGTGCCGGTCCATTCTTCGATATATATATTAGTGATGTGCACCGGAAATTTTTCGGGTTTTGTGTTTGGTTTTGGGTTCGGTTCCGCGGCCGTGTTTTGGGTTCGAACGCGTTTTGGCAAAACTTCACCGAATTTTTTTTGTCGGATTCGGGTGTGTTTTGGATTCGGGTGTTTTTTTCAAAAAACCCTAAAAAACAGCTTAAATCATAGAATTTGGGGGTCATTTTGATCCCATAGTATTATTAACCTCAATAACCATAATTTCCACTCATTTCCAGTCTATTCTGAACACCTCACACCTCACAATATTATTTTTAGTCCTAAAATTTGCACCGAGGTCGCTGGATGGCTAAGCTAAGCGACACAAGTGGCCGACACAAACACCTGGCCCATCTAGGAGTGGCACTGCAGTGTCAGACAGGATGGCCCTTCAAAAAAATACTCCCCAAACAGCACATGACGCAAAGAAAAAAAGAGGCGCAATGAGGTAGCTGTGTGACTAAGCTCAGCGACCCAAGTGGCCGACACAAACACCTGGCCCATCTAGGAGTGGCACTGCAGTGTCACACAGGATGGCCCTTCAAAAAAATACTCCCCAAACAGCACATGACGCAAAGAAAAAAAGAGGTGCAATGAGGTAGCTGTGTGACGACTAAGCTAAGCGACCCTAGTGGCCGACACAAACACCTGGCCCATCTAGGAGTGGCACTGCAGTGTCAGACAGGATGGCCCTTCAAAAAAATACTCCCCAAACAGCACATGACGCAAAGAAAAAAAGAGGCGCAATGAGGTAGCTGTGTGACTAAGCTCAGCGACCCAAGTGGCCGACACAAACACCTGGCCCATCTAGGAGTGGCACTGCAGTGTCACACAGGATGGCCCTTCAAAAAAATACTCCCCAAACAGCACATGACGCAAAGAAAAAAAGTGGCGCAATGAGGTAGCTGTGTGACTAAGCTAAGCGACCCTAGTGGCCGACACAAACACCTGGCCCATCTAGGAGTGTCACTGCAGTGTCACGCAGGATGGCCCTTCAAAAAAATACTCCCCAAACAGCACATGACGCAAAAAAAAAAGAGGCGCAATGAGGTAGCTGTGTGACTAAGCTCAGCGACCCAAGTGGCCGACACAAACACCTGGCCCATCTAGGAGTGTCACTGCAGTGTCACGCAGGATGGCCCTTCAAAAAAATACTCCCCAAACAGCACATGAAGCAAAGAAAAAAAGAGGCGCAATGAGGTAGCAGTGTGACTAAGCTAAGCGACCCTAGTGGCCGACACAAACACCTGGCCCATCTAGGAGTGGCACTGCAGTGTCACGCAGGATGGCCCTTCAAAAAAATACTCCCCAAACAGCACATGACGCAAAGAAAAAAAGAGGCGCAATGAGGTAGCTGTGTGACTAAGAAAAGCGACCCTAGTGGCCGACACAAACACCTGGCCCATCTAGGAGTGGCACTGCAGTGTCACGCAGGATGGCCCTTCAAAAAAATACTCCCCAAACAGCACATGACGCAAAGAAAAAAAGAGGCGCAATGAGGTAGCTGTGTGACTAAGCTCAGCGACCCAAGTGGCCGACACAAACACCTGGCCCATCTAGGAGTGGCACTGCAGTGTCAGACAGGATGGCCCTTCAAAAAAATACTCCCCAAACAGCACATGACGCAAAGAAAAATGAAAGAAAAAAGAGGTGCAAGATGGAATTGTTCTTGGGACCTCCCACCCACCCTTATGTTGTATAAACAGGACATGCACACTTTAACGAACCCATCATTTCAGCCACAGGGTCTGCCACACGACTATGACTAAAATGACTGGTTGGTTTGGGCCTAGAGATGAGCGCCTGAAATTTTTCGGGTTTTGTGTTTTGGTTTTGGGTTCGGTTCCGCGGCCGTGTTTTGGGTTCGAACGCGTTTTGGCAAAACCTCACCGAATTTTTTTTGTCGGATTCGGGTGTGTTTTGGATTCGGGTGTTTTTTTCAAAAAACACTAAAAAACAGCTTAAATCATAGAATTTGGGGGTCATTTTGATCCCAAAGTATTATTAACCTCAAAAACCATAATTTACACTCATTTTCAGTCTATTCTGAATACCTCACACCTCACAATATTATTTTTAGTCCTAAAATTTGCACCGAGGTCGCTGTGTGAGTAAGATAAGCGACCCTAGTGGCCGACACAAACACCGGGCCCATCTAGGAGTGGCACTGCAGTGTCACGCAGGATGTCCCTTCCAAAAAACCCTCCCCAAACAGCACATGACGCAAAGAAAAAAAGAGGCGCAATGAGGTAGCTGTGTGAGTAAGATTAGCGACCCTAGTGGCCGACACAAACACCGGGCCCATCTAGGAGTGGCACTGCAGTGTCACGCAGGATGGCCCTTCCAAAAAACCCTCCCCAAACAGCACATGACGCAAAGAAAAAAAGAGGCGCAATGAGGTAGCTGTGTGAGTAAGATTAGCGACCCTAGTGGCCGACACAAACACCGGGCCCATCTAGGAGTGGCACTGCAGTGTCACGCAGGATGTCCCTTCCAAAAAACCCTCCCCAAACAGCACATGACGCAAAGAAAAAAAGAGGCGCAATGAGGTAGCTGTGTGAGTAAGATTAGCGACCCTAGTGGCCGACACAAACACCGGGCCCATCTAGGAGTGGCACTGCAGTGTCACGCAGGATGTCCCTTCCAAAAAACCCTCCCCAAACAGCACACGACGCAAAGAAAAAAAGAGGCGCAATGAGGTAGCTGACTGTGTGAGTAAGATTAGCGACCCTAGTGGCCGACACAAACACCGGGCCCATTTAGGAGTGGCACTGCAGTGTCACGCAGGATGTCCCTTCCAAAAAACCCTCCCCAATCAGCACATGATGCAAAGAAAAAGAAAAGAAAAAAGAGGTGCAAGATGGAATTGTCCTTGGGCCCTCCCACCCACCCTTATGTTGTATAAACAAAACAGGACATGCACACTTTAACCAACCCATCATTTCAGTGACAGGGTCTGCCACACGACTGTGACTGATATGACGGGTTGGTTTGGACCCCCCCCAAAAAAGAAGCAATTAATCTCTCCTTGCACAAACTGGCTCTACAGAGGCAAGATGTCCACCTCATCATCACCCTCCGATATATCACCGTGTACATCCCCCTCCTCACAGATTATCAATTCGTCCCCACTGGAATCCACCATCTCAGCTCCCTGTGTACTTTGTGGAGGCAATTGCTGCTGGTCAATGTCTCCGCGGAGGAATTGATTATAATTCATTTTAATGAACATCATCTTCTCCACATTTTCTGGATGTAACCTCGTACGCCGATTGCTGACAAGGTGAGCGGCGGCACTAAACACCCTTTCGGAGTACACACTTGTGGGAGGGCAACTTAGGTAGAATAAAGCCAGTTTGTGCAAGGGCCTCCAAATTGCCTCTTTTTCCTGCCAGTATAAGTACGGACTGTGTGACGTGCCTACTTGGATGCGGTCACTCATATAATCCTCCACCATTCTATCAATGTTGAGAGAATCATATGCAGTGACAGTAGACGACATGTCCGTAATCGTTGTCAGGTCCTTCAGTCCGGACCAGATGTCAGCATCAGCAGTCGCTCCAGACTGCCCTGCATCACCGCCAGCGGGTGGGCTCGGAATTCTGAGCCTTTTCCTCGCACCCCCAGTTGCGGGAGAATGTGAAGGAGGAGATGTTGACAGGTCGCGTTCCGCTTGACTTGACAATTTTGTCACCAGCAGGTCTTTCAACCCCAGCAGACTTGTGTCTGCCAGAAAGAGAGATCCAAGGTAGGCTTTAAATCTAGGATCGAGCACGGTGGCCAAAATGTAGTGCTCTGATTTCAACAGATTGACCACCCGTGAATCCTTGTTAAGCGAATTAAGGGCTCCATCCACAAGTCCCACATGCCTAGCGGAATCGCTCCGTGTTAGCTCCTCCTTCAATGTCTCCAGCTTCTTCTGCAAAAGCCTGATGAGGGGAATGACCTGACTCAGGCTGGCAGTGTCTGAACTGACTTCACGTGTGGCAAGTTCAAAGGGCATCAGAACCTTGCACAACGTTGAAATCATTCTCCACTGCGCTTGAGACAGGTGCATTCCACCTACTATATCGTGCTCAATTGTATAGGCTTGAATGGCCTTTTGCTGCTCCTCCAACCTCTGAAGCATATAGAGGGTTGAATTCCACCTCGTTACCACTTCTTGCTTCAGATGATGGCAGGGCAGGTTCAGTAGTTTTTGGTGGTGCTCCAGTCTTCTGTACGTGGTGCCTGTACGCCGAAAGTGTCCCGCAATTCTTCTGGCCACCGACAGCATCTCTTGCACGCCCCTGTCGTTTTTTAAAAAATTCTGCACCACCAAATTCAAGGTATGTGCAAAACATGGGACGTGCTGGAATTTGCCCATATTTAATGCACACACAATATTGCTGGCGTTGTCCGATGCCACAAATCCACAGGAGAGTCCAATTGGGGTAAGCCATTCCGCGATGATCTTCCTCAGTTGCCGTAAGAGGTTTTCAGCTGTGTGCGTATTCTGGAAAGCGGTGATACAAAGCGTAGCCTGCCTAGGAAAGAGTTGGCGTTTGCGAGATGCTGCTACTGGTGCCGCCGCTGCTGTTCTTGCGGCGGGAGTCCATACATCTACCCAGTGGGCTGTCACAGTCATATAGTCCTGACCCTGCCCTGCTCCACTTGTCCACATGTCCGTGGTTAAGTGGACATTGGGTACAACTGCATTTTTTAGGACACTGGTGAGTCTTTTTCTGACGTCCGTGTACATTCTCGGTATCGCCTGCCTAGAGAAGTGGAACCTAGATGGTATTTGGTAACGGGGGCACACTGCCTCAATAAATTGTCTAGTTCCCTGTGAACTAACGGCGGATACCGGACGCACGTCTAACACCAACATAGTTGTCAAGGCCTCAGTTATCCGCTTTGCAGCAGGATGACTGCTGTGATATTTCATCTTCCTCGCAAAGGACTGTTGAACAGTCAATTGCTTACTGGAAGTAGTACAAGTGGGCTTACGACTTCCCCTCTGGGATGACCATCGACTCCCAGCAGCAACAACAGCAGCGCCAGCAGCAGTAGGCGTTACACGCAAGGATGCATCGGAGGAATCCCAGGCAGGAGAGGACTCGTCAGAATTGCCAGTGACATGGCCTGCAGGACTATTGGCATTCCTGGGGAAGGAGGAAATTGACACTGAGGGAGTTGGTGGGGTGGTTTGCGTGAGCTTGGTTACAAGAGGAAGGGATTTACTGGTCAGTGGACTGCTTCCGCTGTCACCCAAAGTTTTTGAACTTGTCACTGACTTATTATGAATGCGCTGCAGGTGACGTATAAGGGAGGATGTTCCGAGGTGGTTAACGTCCTTACCCCTACTTATTACAGCTTGACAAAGGGAACACACGGCTTCACACCTGTTGTCCGCATTTCTGGTGAAATACCTCCACACCGAAGAGCTGATTTTTTTGGTATTTTCACCTGGCATGTCAACGGCCATATTCCTCCCACGGACAACAGGTGTCTCCCCGGGTGCCTGACTTAAACAAACCACCTCACCATCAGAATCCTCCTGGTCAATTTCCTCCCCAGCGCCAGCAACACCCATATCCTCCTCATCCTGGTGTACTTCAACACTGACATCTTCAATCTGACTATCAGGAACTGGACTGCGGGTGCTCCTTCCAGCACTTGCAGGGGGCGTGCAAATGGTGGAAGGCGCATGCTCTTCACGTCCAGTGTTGGGAAGGTCAGGCATCGCAACCGACACAATTGGACTCTCCTTGTGGATTTGGGATTTCGAAGAATGCACAGTTCTTTGCTGTGCTGCTTTTGCCAGCTTGAGTCTTTTCATTTTTCTAGCGAGAGGCTGAGTGCTTCCATCCTCATGTGAAGCTGAACCACTAGCCATGAACATAGGCCAGGGCCTCAGCCGTTCCTTGCCACTCCGTGTCGTAAATGGCATATTGGCAAGTTTACGCTTCTCCTCCGACAATTTTATTTTAGGTTTTGGAGTCCTTTTTTTTCTGATATTTGGTGTTTTGGATTTGACATGCTCTGTACTATGACATTGGGCATCGGCCTTGGCAGACGACGTTGCTGGCATTTCATCGTCTCGGCCATGACTAGTGGCAGCAGCTTCAGCACGAGGTGGAAGTGGATCTTGATCTTTCCCTAATT
The DNA here is from genome assembly GCF_028390025.1 of Pseudophryne corroboree. Classification (NCBI taxonomy): domain Eukaryota; kingdom Metazoa; phylum Chordata; class Amphibia; order Anura; family Myobatrachidae; genus Pseudophryne; species Pseudophryne corroboree. The sequence continues at coordinate 750,243,210 of NC_086447.1, forward strand.
TTGGAACCTCAACATTTTTGTTCTCCATATTTTAATAGGCACAACTAAAAGGCACCTCAGGTAAACAATGGAGATGGATACTAGTATACAATTATGGACTGCCTGCCGAGTGCAGACACAGAGGTAGCCACAGCCGTGAACTACCGTACTGTACTGTGTCTGCTGCTAATATAGACTGGTTGATAAAGAGATGTCTATGTAACTATGTATGTATAAAGAAGAAAGAAAAAAAAACCACGGTTAGGTGGTATACAATTATGGACGGACTGCCTGCCGAGTGCAGACACAGAGGTAGCCACAGCCGTGAACTACCGTACTGTACTGTGTCTGCTGCTAATAATATAGACTGGTTGATAAAGAGATGTCGTAGTAGTATGTATGTATAAAGAAGAAAGAAAAAAAAACCACGGTTAGGTGGTATACAATTATGGACGGACTGCCTGCCGAGTGCAGACACAGAGGTAGCCACAGCCATGAACTACCGTACTGTACTGTGTCTGCTGCTAATAGAGACTGGTTGATAAAGAGATGTCTATGTAACTATGTATGTATAAAGAAGAAAGAAAAAAAAACCACGGTTAGGTGGTATACAATTATGGACGGACTGCCTGCCGAGTGCAGACACAGAGGTAGCCACAGCCGTGAACTACCGTACTGTACTGTGTCTGCTGCTAATATAGACTGGTTGATAAAGAGATGTCTATGTAACTATGTATGTATAAAGAAGAAAGAAAAAAAAACCACGGTTAGGTGGTATACAATTATGGACGGACTGCCTGCCGAGTGCAGACACAGAGGTAGCCACAGCCGTGAACTACCGTACTGTACTGTGTCTGCTGCTAATATAGACTGGTTGATAAAGAGATGTCGTAGTAGTATGTATGTATAAAGAAGAAAAAAAAACCACGGTTAGGTGGTATACAATTATGGACGGACTGCCTGCCGAGTGCAGACACAGAGGTAGCCACAGCCGTGAACTACCGTACTGTGTCTGCTGCGACTGGATGATAAATGATATAAAAAATATATATATATCACTACTGCAGCCGGACAGGTATATATTATATATTATATAATGACGGACCTGCTGGACACTGTCTGTCAGCAGAATGAGTTTTATTTTTATAGAATAAAAAAAATAACAACACACAAGTGAAGTCACACGACGAGTGTTTAACTTTTTCAGGCAATCACAATATAAGTATACTACTAACTATACTGGTGGTCAGTGTGGTCAGGTCACTGGTCAGTCACACTGGCAGTGGCACTCCTGCAGCAAAAGTGTGCACTGTTTAATTTTAATATAATATTATGTACTCCTGGCTCCTGCTATAACCTATAACTGGCACTGCAGTGCTCCCCAGTCTCCCCCACAATTATAAGCTGTGTGAGCTGAGCAGTCAGACAGATATATAATATATATAGATGATGCAGCACACTGGGCTGAGCCTGAGCAGTGCACACAGATATGGTATGTGACTGAGTCACTGTGTGTATCGCTTTTTTCAGGCAGAGAACGGATATATTAAATAAACTGCACTGTCTGGTGGTCACTCACTATATAATATTATGTACTCCTGGCTCCTGCTATAACCTATAACTGGCACTGCAGTGCTCCCCAGTCTCCCCCACAATTATAAGCTGTGTGAGCTGAGCAGTCAGACAGATATATAATATATATAGATGATGCAGCACACTGGGCTGAGCCTGAGCAGTGCACACAGATATGGTATGTGACTGAGTCACTGTGTGTATCGCTTTTTTCAGGCAGAGAACGGATATATTAAATAAACTGCACTGTCTGGTGGTCACTCACTATATAATATTATGTACTCCTGGCTCCTGCTATAACCTATAACTGGCACTGCAGTGCTCCCCAGTCTCCCCCACAATTATAAGCTGTGTGAGCTGAGCAGTCAGACAGATATATAATATATATAGATGATGCAGCACACTGGGCTGAGCCTGAGCAGTGCACACAGATATGGTATGTGACTGAGTCACTGTGTGTATCGCTTTTTTCAGGCAGAGAACGGATATATTAAATAAACTGCACTGTCTGGTGGTCACTCACTAGTAAACTCTCTGCACTCTCTACACTTCTACAGTACTCCTCCTAGTCCTAAGCTCCAGTAAATCTCTCTCTCTTATAATCTAAATGGAGAGGACGCCAGCCACGTCCTCTCCCTATCAATCTCAATGCACGTGTGAAAATGGCGGCGACGCGCGGCTCCTTATATAGAATCCGAGTCTCGCGATAGAATCCGAGCCTCGCGAGAATCCGACAGCGTCATGATGACGTTCGGGCGCGCTCGGGTTAACCGAGCAAGGCTGGAAGATCCGAGTCGCTCGGATCCGTGTAAAAAAAGCTGAAGTTCGGGCGGGTTCGGATTCCGAGGAACCGAACCCGCTCATCTCTATAAATTGGGCCCCCACCAAAAAAGAAGCAATCAATCTCTCCTTGCACAAACTGGCTCTACAGAGGCAAGATGTCCACCTCATCATCATCGTCCGATTCATCACCCCTTTCACTGTGTACATCCCCCTCCTCACAGATTATTAATTCGTCCCCACTCGAATCCACCATCTCAGGTCCCCGTGTACTTTCTGGAGTCAATTGCTGCTGGTGAATGTCTCCATGGAGGAATTGATTATAATTCATTTTAATGAACATCATCTTCTCCACATTTTCTGGAAGTAACCTCGTACGCCGATTGCTGACAAGGTGAGCGGCGGCACTAAACACTCTTTTGGAGTACACACTGGAGGGAGGGCAACTTAGGTAGAATAAAGCCAGTTTGTGCAAGGGCCTCCAAATTGCCTCTTTTTCCTGCCAGTATACGTACGGACTGTCTGACGTGCCTACTTGGATGCGGTCACTCATATAATCCTCCACCATTCTTTCAATGGTGAGAGAATCATATGCAGTGACAGTAGACGACATGTCCGTAATCATTGTCAGGTCCTTCAGTCCGGACCAGATGTCAGCATCAGCAGTCGCTCCAGACTGCCCTGCATCACCGCCAGCGGGTGGGCTCGGAATTCGTAGCCTTTTCCTCGCACCCCCAGTTGCGGGAGAATGTGAAGGAGGAGATGTTGACGGGTCGCGTTCCGCTTGACTTGACAATTTTCTCACCAGCAGGTCTTTGAACCTCTGCAGACTTGTGTCTGCCGGAAAGAGAGATCCAACGTAGGTTTTAAATCTAGGATCGAGCACGGTGGCCAAAATGTAGTGCTCTGATTTCAACAGATTGACCACCCGTGAATCCTGGTTAAGCGAATGAAGGGCTCCATCCACAAGTCCCACATGCCTAGCGGAATCGCTCTGTTTTAGCTCCTTCTTCAATGCCTCCAGCTTCTTCTGCAAAAGCCTGATGAGGGGAATGACCTGACTCAGGCTGGCAGTGTCTGAACTGACTTCACGTGTGGCAAGTTCAAAAGGTTGCAGAACCTTGCACAACGTTGAAATCATTCTCCACTGCGCTTGAGACAGGTGCATTCCACCTCCTTTGCCTATATCATGGGCAGATGTATAGGCTTGAATGGCCTTTTGCTGCTCCTCCATCCTCTGAAGCATATAGAGGGTTGAATTCCACCTCGTTACCACCTCTTGCTTCAGATGATGGCAGGGCAGGTTCAGGTGTTTTTGGTGGTGCTCCAGTCTTCTGTACGCGGTGCCTGTATGCCGAAAGTGGCCCGCAATTCTTCTGGCCACCGACAGCATCTCTTGCATGCCCCTGTCGTTTTTTAAATAATTCTGCACCACCAAATTCAAGGTATGTGCAAAACATGGGACGTGCTGGAATTTGCCCAGATGTAATGCACGCACAATATTGCTGGCGTTGTCCGATGCCACAAATCCCCAGGAGAGTCCAATTGGGGTAAGCCATTCTGCGATGATCTTCCTCAGTTGCCGTAAGAGGTTTTCAGCTGTGTGCGTATTCTGGAAAGCGGTGATACAAAGCGTAGCCTGCCTAGGAACGAGTTGGCGTTTGCGAGATGCTGCTACTGGTGCCGCCGCTGCTGTTCTTGCAGCGGGAGGCAATACATCTACCCAGTGGGCTGTCACAGTCATATAGTCCTGAGTCTGCCCTGCTCCACTTGTCCACATGTCCGTGGTTAAGTGGACATTGGGTACAACTGCATTTTTTAGGACACTGGTGAGTCTTTTTCTGACGTCCGTGTACATTCTCGGTATCGCCTGCCTAGAGAAGTGGAACCTAGATGGTATTTGGTAACGGGGGCACACTACCTCAAGCAATTCTCTAGTTCCCCGTGAACTAACGGCGGATATTGGACGCACGTCTAACACCAACATAGTTGTCAAGGCCTGAGTTATCCGCTTTGCAACAGGATGACTGCTGTGATATTTCATCTTCCTCGCAAAGGACTGTTGGACAATCAATTGCTTACTGGAAGTAGTACAAGTGGTCTTCCGACTTCCCCTCTGGGATGACGATCGACTCCCAGCAGCAACAACAGCAGCGCCAGCAGCAGTAGGCGTTACACTCAAGGATGCATCGGAGGAATCCCAGGCAGGAGAGGACTCGTCAGACTTGCCAGTGACATGGCCTGCAGGACTATTGGCTTTCCTGGGTAAGGAGGAAATTGACACTGAGGGAGTTGGTGGTGTGGTTTGCGGGAGCTTGGTTACAAGAGGAAGGGATTTACTGGTCAGTGGACTGCTTCCGCTGTTGCCCAAAGTTTTTGAACTTGTCACTGACTTATTATGAATGCGCTGCAGGTGACGTATAAGGGAGGATGTTCCGAGGTGGTTAACGTCCTTACCCCTACTTATTACAGCTTGACAAAGGCAACACACGGCTTGACACCAGTTGTCCGCATTTCTGTTGAAATAATTCCACACTGTAGAGCTGATTTTTTTTGTATTTTGACCAGGCATGTCAATGGCCATATTCGTCCCATGGACAACAGGTGTCTCCCCGGGTGCCTGACTTAAACAAACTACCTCACCATCAGAATCATCCTTGTCAATTTCCTCCCCAGCGCCAGCAACACCCATATCCTCATCCTGGTGTACTTCAACACTGACATCTTCAATTTGACTATCAGGAACTGGACTGCGGGTGCTACTCCCAGCACTTGCAGGGGGCGTGCAAATGGTGGAAGGCGCAAGCTCTTCCCATCCAGTGTTGGGAAGGTCAGGCATCGCAACCGACACAATTGGACTCTCCTTGGGGATTTGTGATTTCGAAGAACGCACAGTTCTTTGCTTTTCTTTTGCCAGCTTAAGTCTTTTCTTTTTAATAGCGAGAGGATGAGTGCTTCCATCCTCATGTGAAGCTGAACCACTAGCCATGAACATAGGCCAGGGCCTCAGCCGTTCCTTGCCACTCCGTGTCGTAAATGGCATATTGGCAAGTTTACGCTTCTCCTCAGACGCTTTTAATTTTGATTTTTGGGTCATTTTACTGATCTTTTGTGTTTTGGATTTTACATGCTCTGTACTATGACATTGGGCATCGGCCTTGGCAGACGACGTTGATGGCATTTCATCGTCTCAGCCATGACTAGTGGCAGCAGTTTCAGCACGAGGTGGAAGTGGATCTTGATCTTTCCCTATTTTTTTAACCTCCACATTTATGTTCTCCGTATTTTAATGCGCACAACTAAAAGCCACCACAGGTATACAATGTAGATGGATGGATAGTATAGTATTATATTACTTATGGACGACGAGTGCACTGACGACACAGAGGTAGGTACAGCCGTGGCCTACCGTACTGCTATATATATATATATATATATATATATATATATAATATACTGTAATAATGGACCTGGTGGACACTGTCAGCAGACTGCTACACTAGTATGAAGAAAAAAAAAGCCACCAAAGGTATACAATGTAGATGGATGGATACTATAGTATAGTATTATATTACTTATGGACGACGAGTGCACTGATGACACAGAGGTAGGTACAGCCGTGGCCTACCGTACTGCTATATATATATATATATATATATATATATATATAATATACTGTATAATAATAATAACGGACCTGGTGGACACTGTCAGCAGACTGCTAAACTAGTATAAAGAAAAAAAAAGCCACCACAGGTATACAATGTAGATGGATGGATTGGATACTATAGTATAGTATTATATTACTTATGGACGACGAGTGCACTGACGACACAGAGGTAGGTACAGCCGTTGCCTACCGTACTGCTATATATATATATATATATATATAATATACTGTATAATAATAATAACGGACCTGGTGGACACTGTCAGCAGACTGCTAAACTAGTATGAAGAAAAAAAAACCCACCACAGGTATACAATGTAGATGGATGGATAGTATAGTATTATATTACTTATGGACGACGAGTGCACTGACGACACAGAGGTAGGTACAGCCGTGGCCTACCGTACTGCTATATATATATATATATATATATATATATATATATATATAATATACTGTATAATAATAATAACGGACCTGGTGGACACTGTCAGCAGACTGCTAAACTAGTTTGAAGAAAAAAAAAGCCACCACAGGTATACAATGTAGATGGATGGATACTATAGTATAGTATTATATTACTTATTGACGACGAGTGCACTGACGACACAGAGGTAGGTACAGCCGTGGCCTACCGTACTGCTATATATATATATATATATATATATATATATATATATATATATATATATAATATACTGTAATAATGGACCTGGTGGACACTGTCAGCAGACTGCTAAACTAGTATGAAGAAAAAAAAAAGCCACCACAGGAGTGTTTTTCAGGCAGACAAACGTATACTGGACTGGTGGTCACTGTCAGCAAAACTGTGCACTGTACTCCTGCTATAACTGCTCCCCAGTCCCCACAATTAGGCAGTGTGAGCAGTGCACTCAGCACAGATATATGCAGCAGTGCAGCACTTTGAGTGAGCACAGATATGGTGGAGCGTTTTTTTTCAGGCAGAGAAACAACGGATTAAACTCACTGGTGGTATAATCAAAACCCTGCACTGTACTCCCTAACAGCTGCTCCCCGTCCCCAATCCTCCCCACAATTATAAGTCACTCAGTCTTTTCTACTATAACGGAGAGGACGCCAGCCACGTCCTCTCCCTATCAATCTCAATGCACGTGTGAAAATGGCGGTGACGCGCGGCTCCTTAGATAGAATCCGAATCTCGCGAGAATCCGACAGCGGGATGATGACGTTCGGGCGCGCTCGGGTTAACCGAGCAAGGCGAGAGGATCCAAATCGCTCGGACCCGTGAAAAAAAGGTGACGTTCGGGCGGGTTCGGATCCCGAGGTTCCGAACCCGCTCATCACTAATATATATATATATATATATATATAGTTATGCCTCTGGACTTGCTCATTGTAATGTGGTATATAATGAAACTGAGGGCATTATAATGTTACATAATATAAACTGGGGCATTGTATTGTGGCACAATATGAAATGGAGGCACTATAGTGTGGCGTAATATGAACCATGGACACTATGGGGCAGATTTATTAAGCCTGGTGAAGTGATAACGTGGAAGGTGATAAAGCACCAGCCAATCAGCTCCTAACTGTCATTTTTCAAACCCAGCCTGTAACATGGAAGTTGGGAGTGGATTGGCTGGTACTTTATCACCGTGTAATATATCACTTCACCAGGCTTAATAAATCTGCCCCTGTATGTCATAACGTGAATTGAGGGTACTGTATCACAAGTATTGTGTCACATAATGTGTACTGGCAGTCCTGCAATGGGACATAACATTAACTAGGGCACTACTATGGTTTAGAAAATGAATTAGGGCTCTTACAGATGGAGCCTCGCTCATCTATACCGTCTATGGCATTTGTCCCGATCACGGAGTCGCAGTGTGCCTGGTCACAAGGCAGCATGTTTTGTCACTGTGTGGGCATAGAGCTTAGCGTGGCATATGGTGTTACCGGTGAGTGTAATACTAGCGATCATCCACCAGATGTCGCTTTTGAAAATCACCATTGTGCATGCATGAGGTGTCCAATAAAATACTATAGTGCAAGAATCACCATTGCGCATGCGTAGGGTCTCCATTGAAATACACTATAGCGAAAGAGCTACTTTACTGTACAGTAAAATACAGTACTGTATGTTAACTAGACATGTTCATTTGTAAGGCATGCCATGAGATGCCTGGCGTGAGTGAGCCGTCAGTTCCCGAGTAGCTCTGCTAACGTCAGGTGTCTTTTTTTGCTGTAAATATGTCTTATACGCATCACTATGTGAATAGGATGCTCAAGTTGTTTCTGCAGATTAAAATTATATGTGGCATGCCTAGATTTAGCGTGAGACTGCGGCTGTATCCATACCCTCCAACATTTTACACATAAAGGGGGTCATTCCGAGTTGTTCGCTCGGTAAAAATCTTCGCATCGCAGCGATTTTCCGCTTAATGCGCATGCGCAATGTCCGCACTGCGACTGCGCCAAGTAAATTTGCTATGCAGTTAGGATTTTTACTCACGGCTTTTTCATCGTTCTGGCGATCGTAATGTGATTGACAGGAAATGGGTGTTACTGGGCGGAAACAGGCCGTTTTATGGGCGTGTGGGAAAAAACGCTACCGTTTCCGGAAAAAACGCAGGAGTGGCCGGAGAAACGGGGGAGTGTCTGGCCGAACGCTGGGTGTGTTTGTGACGTCAAACCAGGAACGGCAAGCACTGAAATGATCGCAGATACCGAGTAAGTCTGGAGCTACTCAGAAACTGCTACGAGGTGTGTAATCGCAATATTGCGAATACATCGTTCGCAATTTTAAGATGCTAAGATTCACTCCCAGTAGGCGGCGGCTTAGCATGAGCAAATCTGCTAAAATCCACTTGCGAGCGAACAACTCGGAATGACCCCCAGTAATAGGTACAAATTAGAAAAGGGGCGTGGCCACTGGTAAAGAGGGTGTAGCCACGCCCCTTTTCCTATACTTTAATGGAAGTTTAGAGAGCCAAAAATCGGTACAGACCATAAAAAAAGGTACTGTACCTATTAAAAAGGGTACAGTTGGAGGGTATGTGTATCTGCTTAAGAAATTCTGTTTTCACGATAATGAAGCATATTTACTTGTATATCTGTATAAAAATTAGCATCAACAGCTTTTTTCTAATTTTCACAAAAAAGTTCTGTCAACGGGGTAAATTTACTAAGGTGGGAGATTTTTAGAACTGGTGATGTTGCCCATGGCAACCAATCAGATTCTACTTACCATGTATCTAGCTGCTTCTAGCAGATAATAGATATAATCTGATTGGTTGCTATAGGCAACATCACCAGTTCTAAAAATCTCCCACCTTAGTAAATTTACCCCAACGTCTGTATATATACAAAGCATGATAGAACCTGTTTTGGGAATATTACAAAAAAGCTGTGGATGCTAATTTTTATACAGAGGAAATGGGTCTAGACTGCACACCCTAGTGGTTGTAATGAGAGGTGCTATCTGCTGAGATTTTATGGTAATACAGGGGAAGAAATGGGTGCAGATGCACTATGCAATCATTACTCTAAATTACAATATATAATACAGTATATAATAAGCGGTTCTTAGCATATAATTTGCCAATGATATGGGCTTGCTCACCGCATAGAGGTCACCTCTATCGAGAAGTCCCTAACACTTTTGGGTTCACATTGGGGTGCAGGGCACCCCCAAATCAGCCCAGCCATGAACCCCCCAAGGCATCACACTAGTAGAAAATCGTGAGGTGTGATAAAGTATAGGATAAGCATAGGTAGTTACTGAGTGTAGAAAGTGTTTTAAAATTAGATATAAAGTGTGTGAAAAAAATATACATGGATAAAATAACACCCATAGGAGGTAGTGAAAAAATAGTGACTATGGCCCTCATTCCGAGTTGATCGGTCGCAAGGCGAATTTAGCAGAGTTACACACGCTAAGCCGCCGCCTACTGGGAGTGAATCTTAGCTTCTTAAAATTGCGACCGATGTATTCGCAATAATGCGATTACTAACTACTTAGCAGTTTCAGAGTAGCTCCAGACTTACTCTGCCTGTGCGATCATTTCAGTGCTTGTCGTTCCTGGTTGACGTCACAAACACACCCAGCGTTCGCCCAGGCACTCCCACCGTTTCTCCGGCCACTCCTGCGTTTTTTCCGGAAACGGTAGCGTTTTCAGCCACACGCCCCTGAAACGCCGTGTTTCCGCCCAGTAACACCCATTTCCTGTCAATCACATTACGATCGCCGGAGCGAAGAAAAAGCCGTGAGTAAAAATACTTTCTTCATAGTAAAGTTACTTGGCGCAGTCGCAGTGCGAACATTGCGCATGCGTACTAAGCGGATTTTCACTGCGATGCGATGAAAAATACCGAGCGAACAACTCGGAATGAGGGCCTATATGGGGGAGATTCAAATGTTTGAAAAGTCAGTTGGGAGTCTATTTTTTCGATCTAATAGACAGGAAAAAACAGACACCCAACCGACTTTTCAAACATTTGAATTTCCCCCTAAGTGTTAGGGTATGATGCCTCGGAGTGGCCCAGACAGAACATTTCAGGGGACCCCATGTCCCAATGCTTACTCCCAAATAGACTGACACTATATGAAAATAATAGGACTTACTTTGTATTACGCCTGAATCATTGATGTGCAGTCAGATGTAGGTCCCTGCTTAAAACCAGTTGGGTAGGTGGGGGAGGGGTGCTAGTCAGGATGAAGTAATCTCAGACCAGTGGCGGAACTAGCGAGCGGTGGGCCCATGTGCGACAAACTGCTTTGGCCCCCCCCATCTAAGTCCACCGCCTCACCCCTGGAGAGGATCTGGTGAGGGGGACCTGCTCAGGGCCAGGGAAATGGATACCTAGCAACAGTGCCGTAATTAGTCATTTTAGTGCTATGTGCAAGAAACGGCATCGGAGCCCGCTCCTCTGTGTAAAACAGGGGCAGTGCGCGCCGCAGGCGCGCAAAAAAAATAGGGGTGTGGCTTCGTGGGGAAGGGGTGTGGCCACAAAATAATACCAATTCATATAACGGTGCACAGTAGTCTCCATTATTCAAATTACGCCGCACGGTACTACCACTACACCATGTAGAGACCCTTTTACACATTATGGCGGACAGCTTCCCCTTTTTTACACATTACGGCAGACAGCGTCCCCCTTTTTACACATTACGGCAGACAGTGTCCCCTTTTTACACATTACGGCAGACAGCTTGCCCTTTTTACACATTACGACAGACAGCGTCCCCTTTTTTACACATTACGGCAGACAGCGTCCCCTTTTAACACATTACGGCAGACAGCGTCTCATTTATTACACATTACGGCAGACAGCGTCCCATTTTTTGCACATTACGGCAGACAACGTCCCATTTATTACACATTACGGCAGACAGCGTCCCATTTTTTGCACATTACGGCAGACAGCGTCCCATTTTTTGCACATTACGGCAGACAGCGTCCCATTTTTTACACATTACGGCAGACAGCGTCCCCTTTTTACACATTACGGCAGACAGCGTTCCTTTTTTACACATTACAGCAGACAGCGTCCCATTTTTACACATTACGGCAGACAGCGTTCCATTTTTTGCACATTACGGCAGACAGCGTACCATTTTTTGCACATTACGGCAGACAGCGTACCATTTTTTGCACATTACGGCAGACAGCGTATAATTTTTTGCACATTACGGCAGACAGCGTACCATTTTTTGCACATTACGACAGACAGCGTCCCATTTTTTGCACATTATGGCAGACAGCGTCCCATTTTTTGCACATTACGGCAGACAGCGTCCCATTTTCTGCATATTACAGGAGACAGCATCCCATTTATTACACATTACGGCAGACAGCGTCCCATTTTTTACACATTATGGCAAACAGGATAGATAGACAGATAGATAGATAGATAGATAGATGATAGATAGATAGATAGATAGAATAGGTATACTTACCGTGTCCGCTGGCTCAGGCTCCTCTTGCAGCTTCTGGCAGGGGAGAATAAGGAGGAGGGGGGGTGGAGGAGGGAGCCGCAGCAGCGCTATGTCATTGGTAGAAGCGCTGCTGCTGTTGGCCCTCTCCTTTACCATAGGCTGCCCTCCACCGCTGTGAATGCTGGGATGCGCATCCCAGCATTCACAGCAGCGGAGGGCAGCCTATGGTAAAGGAGAGGGCCAGCAGCAGCAGCGCTTCTACCAATGACATAGCGCTGCTGCGGCTCCCTCCTCCACCCCCCCTCCTCCTCCCCCCCCCCCGTAGCCGGCGCGTATCCTCTCCTCGGCGGCGGCACGCAGCGGCAGCCAGGCGGCATGTAATGAGTCAGTTTGAATCATTACATGCCGCTCTGGCTTTGGGCCCCTTGACAGAGGCTGGCCCCAGTGCAAGGCTGCGTTGGCGCTAGTTCCGCCTATGTCTCAGACTTCAGGTGTGTATATACACATAGTATAGACTATACAGAGGAAATGGGTCTAGACTGCACACCCTAGTGGTTGTAATGAGAGGTGCTATCTGCTGAGATTTTAAGGTAATACAGGAGAAGAAATGGGGACGTGGGGTCCCCTGAGCTGTTCTGTCTGGGGCACTCCGGGGCATCACACCCTAACACTTATAGTCACTATTTTCTCACTACCTCCTATGGGTGTTATTTTATCCATGTATATTTTTTTCATACACTTTATATCTAATTTTAAAACACTTTCTACACTCAGTAACTACCTATGCTTATCCTATACTTTATTACACCTCATAATTTTCTACTAGGGTGATGCCTTGGGGGTATTCATGGCTGGGCTGATTTGGGGGTGCCCTGCGCCCCAATGTGAACCCCAAAGTGTTAGGGACTTGCTCGATAGAGGTGACCTCGACGTGGTGAGCAAGTCCATATCATTGACGAATTATATGCTAACAACCTCTTATTATATATTATATATTGTAATTTACAGTAATGATTGCATAGTGCATCTGCACCCATTTATTCCACTGTGATGCTAATTTGTACACAGACATACAATACAATTGTGGTTTTTCATATTACAAGAGTGTAATCTTTATGAGACTGAGTTTACTGTACTTCTTCCTGGGCTTCCCAATGGCTTTTATAAACTGATCTTTTCCTGTGTTCATACTTCTATTGAATGTAAGATTCTTAAATGGATAAATGTTAAAAAAATATATATATATTAAGAAAATGTAATAAAAATAAATAAACTGGCATTTGATCTTCTCGGGAATCAAACCCAGGACCATGAGTATGGGGCCCGGTAGACCTCACCGCTAGGCCACGATGTCTGATAATACAGACACAAGCTCATGTGTAAATATAAGCACTGATACCTTTTAATTGGTTTTGCTTATGCTGTATTGTCTACGGGACTTGGATGCTCACATAACCCTAATGCTAATGGACCATTGCTTTAACACGTAAGTTTACATCTCTATACACTATTTTTATTTATTGATTTCTTTTTTGGTCCCGACAGAGTATGAATATTTCCAGCAGCGTCCTTGAAGGCCAGCGTTCAATAGTAAACCATGGTATCAATTAGTGATGAGCGGGTTCGGTTCCTCGGAAACCGAACCCCCCCGAACTTCACCCATTTTACACGGGTCCGAGGCATACTCGGATTCTCCCGTATGGCTCGGTTAACCCGAGCGCGCCCGAACGTCATCATCCTGCTGTCGGATTCTCGCGAGATTCGGATTCTATATAAGCAGCCACGCGTCGCCGCCATTTTCACTCGTGCATTGGAAATGTTAGTGAGAGGACATGGCTGGCGTCCTCTCCGTTTATTAATGTTGATGCAAATATTTGTGCTTATTGCTTAATTGTGGGGACTGGGGAGCAGCTGTATTATATAGGAGGAGTACAGTGCAGAGTTTTGCTGACAGTGACCACCAGTATACGTTGTCTGCCTGAAAAAAACTCCATATCTGTGCTCAGTGTGCTGCATATATCTGTGCTCACACTGCTTTATTGTGGGGACTGGGGAGCAGCTGTATTATATAGGAGGAGTACAGTGCAGAGTTTTGCTGACAGTGACCACCAGTATACGTTGTCTGCCTGAAAAACCCTCCATATCTGTGCTCAGTGTGCTGCATATATCTGTGCTCACACTGCTTTATTGTGGGGACAGGGGACCACCAGTATATTATATAGGAGTACAGTGCAGAGTTTTGCTGACAGTGACCACCAGTATATGTTGTCTGCCTGAAAAACACTCCATATCTGTGCTCAGTGTGCTGCATATATCTGTGCTCACACTGCTTTATTGTGGGGACTGGGGACCAGCAGTATTATATAGGAGGAGTACAGTGCAGAGTTTTGCTGACAGTGACCACCAGTATACGTTGTCTGCCTGAAAAACACTCCATATCTGTGCTCAGTGTGCTGCATATATCTGTGCTCACACTGCTTTATTGTGGGGACTGGGGACCACCAGTATATTATATAGGAGGAGTACAGTGCAGAGTTTTGCTGACCAGTGACCACCAGTATACGTTGTCTGCCTGAAAAACACTCCATATCTGTGCTCAGTGTGCTGCATATATCTGTGCTCACACTGCTTTATTGTGGGGACTGGGGACCAGCAGTATTATATAGGAGGAGTACAGTGCAGAGTTTTGCTAACAGTGACCACCAGTATATATAGCAGTACGGTACGGAAGGCCACTGCTCTACCTACCTCTGTGTCGTCAAGTATACTATCCATCTAGATTCTATACCCGTGGTGCATTTTAGTTTTGCAGTTTGCTGACAGTGACCACCAGTATATATAGCAGTACGGTACGGAAGGCCACTGCTCTACCTACCTCTGTGTCGTCAAGTATACTATCCATCTAGATTCTATAACTGTGGTGCATTTTAGTTTTGCAGTTTGCTGACAGTGACCACCAGTATATATAGCAGTACGGTACGGAAGGCCACTGCTCTACCTACCTCTGTGTCGTCAAGTATACTATCCATCTAGATTCTATACCTGTGGTGCATTTTAGTTTTGCAGTTTGCTGACAGTGACCACCAGTATATATAGCAGTACGGTACGGAAGGCCACTGCTCTACCTACCTCTGTGTCGTCAAGTATACTATCCATCTAGATTCTATACCTGTGGTGCATTTTAGTTTTGCAGTTTGCTGACAGTGACCACCAGTATATATAGCAGTACGGTACGGAAGGCCACTGCTCTACCTACACTACCTCTGTGTCGTCAAGTATACTATCCATCCATACCTGTGGTGCATTTCAGTTGTGCGCAGTATATATAGTAGTAGGCCATTGCTATTGATACTGGCATATAATTCCACACATTAAAAAATGGAGAACAAAAATGTGGAGGTTAAAATAGGGAAAGATCAAGATCCACTTCCACCTCGTGCTGAAGCTGCTGCCACTAGTCATGGCCGAGACGATGAAATGCCATCAACGTCGTCTGCCATAGTAGAGAGCATGTAAAATCCAAAAAACAAAAGTTCAGTAAAATGACCCAAAAATCAAAATTGAAAGCGTCTGATGAGAAGCGTAAACTTGCCAATATGCCATTTACGGCACGGAGTGGCAAGGAACGGCTGAGGCCCTGGCCTATGTTCATGGCTAATGGTTCAGATTCACATGAGGATGGAAGCACTCATCCTCTCGCTAGAAAACTGCAGTGCCACTCCTAGATGGGCCAGGTGTTTGTGTCGGCCACTTGTGTCGCTTAGCGTAGCCATCCAGCAACCTTGGTGCAAATTTTAGGACTAAAAATAATATTGTGAGGTGTGAGGTGTTCAGAATAGACTGAAAATGAGTGTAAATGATGGTTATTGCGGTTAATAATACTATGGGATCAAAATGACCCCCAAATTCTATGACTTAAGCTGTTTTGGGGGGGTTTTTGTAAAAAAAACACCCGAATCCAAAACACACCCGAATCCGACAAAACATTTTCAGGGAGGTTTTGCCAAAACGCGTCCGAATCCAAAACACGGCCGCGGAACCGAATCCAAAACCAAAACACAAAACCCGAAAAATTTTCGGTGCACATCACTAGTATCAATGCTTACAGTACGCTATACTGTACACTTCAAGTTCCCGATGGACTCTGTCTGACCGTTGGTCTGTGTGTATAACATTACTGTTGTCACTTACTAAGAGTACACTATTACAGTACAATTACTGTACTGTATATCCATCTGACACTATTCGCTCTACAGTACTGGATTAGTGGAGCATTAGCCACCCAGTGGTATATTGCATGCTGTGTATGTTGTTGCACCTGAACGTGCCTTTCCATGCAACACCTCAACAACCTGAGCTATAGCTAAAGCGCGACAAATGCTCCGTTTAGGCAGAGAAACTGCAACAATGAGGGAGGCTCCATCTGTATATGGGGCATAACATTAACAACTGCTGCAGAGAGGTGTCTCTCTAAAAGCAATGGGTCTGGGGGCTCCTTCTATATGTTGCTATGTAACCCACAAAGTTCTGGCTACGCCCCTGGACAGGCTTATTTATATAACATACTGTGGGGCAGGATTAACAAGTGATATTCTTATTATCATTCGGTACAACTGACAAATGGTGCTCCAGTCAATCAGCTCCTTACTGTAATTTTTCAAACACATGACAGTTAGGAGCTGATTGGATGGAGCCCCATTTATAATTCGTAACGAGTGATAACAAAAACATCCCTTGTTATTAAATCTGCCCCTGTATGTCTAATGAACATATTATGTTTCTGTGTTGGTGTACTTTTAACATCCTACAGATAAACAAAGTACTTTGGGCCTAATTCAGATCTGATCGCTGGGCTGTGTTTTTGCTGTCCTGCGATTAGATAGTCGCTGCCTACAGGGGGAGTGTATTTTGCTGTGCAAGTGTGCGTTCCTATGTGTAGCAGAGCTGCTCAAAATTGGTTTGTGCAGTCTCTGCGCAGCCCAGGACTTACTTATCCAGTGCAAATGAATCTTGCTGAATGGGGCTGGAGCTGACGTCAGACACCCAGACACCCTCCCTGAAAACGCTTGAGCCCGTCTGCGTTTTTCGGGACACTCCCTGAAAACGGTCAGTTGTCACTCACAAGTGGCCTCTTCCTGTCAATCACCTTGCGAACGCCCGTGCAAAAGGATTCTTCGCACCATCCCGTCGCTGACTGACGATGCCTGTTGTAGCCGTCCGACGTGCCTTCGCATTGCGGCTCAGACGCATGTGCAGTACGGATCTGATTGCCCGCTGTGCAAAAATGCACAGCAGTGATCACATCTGAATGCCCTCCTTAGACTTTCGGAAAATTAGTAAAATTTTAGGAACATTTTTGCCTTTTCTTTTAATATTTTATAGTGTTTTTATTCATATATAGCAAAATGTTCTGTTATATTTATATCCCTTTCAGTGGAAAATAATGACTGACCCTCTTATCATTGTAAGTTCAGGAGTTAATGATTAATGGCACTGTCACAGGTCTGCACTCATATATATTCTCTGCATTCATTTATTACAAGTGATGATTATTCCCTCATCTGACGAATTATATCTCTCTGTTCCTGATGAATATAGAAAATGAGTATGTCGCTATTTGCCTGATGTTAGTTTTCCTGTCTTGATTTTAGTGATGAGCGGGTTCGGTTTCTCGGAAACCGAACCCCCCCGAACTTCACCCTTTTTACACGGGTCCGAGCCATACTCAGATTCTCCCGTATGGCTCGGTTAATCCGAGCGCGCCCGAACGTCATCATCCCGCTGTCGGATTCTCGCGAGATTTGGATTCTATATAAGCAGCCGCGCGTCGCCGCCATTTTCACTCGTGCATTGGAAATGTTAGGGAGAGGACGTGGCTGGCGTCCTCTCCGTTATTGTTGAACTTGATTGTGCACTATTGCTTAATTGTGGGGAGGGCTGGGAAGCAACTGTATAATATAGGAGGAGTACAGTGCAGAGTTTTGCTGATCAGTGACCACCAGTTATCCGTTCTCTGCCTGAAAAAAACGCTCCATATCTGTGCTCAGTGCGCTGCATATATCTGTGCTCACACTGCTTAATTGTGGGGCCTAGGGAGCAGCTGTATTATATAGCAGGAGTACAGTGCAGAGTTTTGCTGACAGTGACCACCAGTATACGTTGTCTGCCTGAAAAACACTCCATATCTGTGCTCAGTGTGCTGCTTTATTGTGGGGACTGGGGACCACCAGTATAATATTATATAGGAGGAGTACAGTGCAGAGTTTTGCTAACCAGTGACCACCAGTATATAATATATAGCATTACGGTACAGTAGGCCACTGCTGTACCTACCTCTGTGTCGTCATTAAGTATACTATCCATCTAGATTCTATACCTGTGGTGCATTTCAGTTGTGCAGTTTGCTGACACAGTGATCACCAGTATATATAGCAGTACGGTACGGAAGGCCACTGCTGCCCCTACCTCTGTGTCATCATTAAGTATACTATCCATCTACATTCTATACCTGTGGTGCATTTTAGTTTTGCAGTTTGCTGACACAGTGACCACCAGTATATAATATATAGCAGTACGGTATGGAAGGCCACTGCTGCCCCTACCTCTGTGTCATCATTAAGTATACTATCCATCTACATTCTATACATGTGGTGCATTTTAGTTTTGCAGTTTGCTGACACAGTGACCACCAGTATACTATATATAGCAGTACGGTA
The DNA here is from genome assembly GCF_028390025.1 of Pseudophryne corroboree. Lineage (NCBI taxonomy): Eukaryota > Metazoa > Chordata > Amphibia > Anura > Myobatrachidae > Pseudophryne > Pseudophryne corroboree. The sequence continues at coordinate 750,261,856 of NC_086447.1, forward strand.
CGGAAGGCCACTGCTGTACCTACCTCTGTGTCGTCATTAAGTATACTATCCATCTACATTCTATACCTGTGGTGCATTTTAGTTTTGCAGTTTGCTGACACAGTGACCACCAGTATACTATATATAGCAGTACGGTACGGAAGGCCACTGCTGTACCTACCTCTGTGTCGTCATTAAGTATACTATCCATCTACATTCTATACCTGTGGTGCATTTTAGTTTTGCAGTTTGCTGACACAGTGACCACCAGTATACTATATATAGCAGTACGGTACGGAAGGCCACTGCTGTACCTACCTCTGTGTCGTCATTAAGTATACTATCCATCTACATTCTATACCTGTGGTGCATTTTAGTTTTGCAGATTGCTGACACAGTGACCACCAGTATATATAGCAGTACGGTACGGAAGGCCACTGCTCTACCTACCTCTGTGTCGTCAAGTATACTATCCATCCATACCTGTGGTGCATTTCAGTTGTGCGCAGTATATATAGTAGTAGGCCATTGCTATTGATAGTTACTGGCATATAATTCCACACATTAAAAAATGGAGAACAAAAATGTGGAGGTTAAAATAGGGAAAGATCAAGATCCACTTCCACCTCGTGCTGAAGCTGCTGCCACTAGTCATGGCCGAGATGATGAAATGCCATCAACGTCGTCTGCCAAGGCCGATGCCCAATGTCATAGTAGAGAGCATGTAAAATCCAAAAAACAAAAGTTCAGTAAAATGACCCAAAAATCAAAATTAAAAGCGTCTGAGGAGAAGCGTAAACTTGCCAATATGCCATTTACGACACGGAGTGGCAAGGAACGGCTGAGGCCCTGGCCTATGTTCATGGCTAGTGGTTCAGCTTCACATGAGGATGGAAGCACTCATCCTCTCGCTAGAAAAATGAAAAGACTTAAGCTGGCAAAAGCACAGCAAAGAACTGTGCGTTCTTCTAGATCACAAATACCCAAGGAGAGTCCAATTGTGTCGGTTGCGATGCCTGACCTTCCCAACACTGGACGGGAAGAGCTTGTGCCTTCCACCATTTGCACGCCCCCTGCAAGTGCTGGAAGGAGCACCCGCAGTCCAGTTCCTGATAGTCAAATTGAAGATGTCACAGTTGAAGTACACCAGGATGAGGATATGGGTGTTGCTGGCGCTGGGGAGGAAATTGACAAGGAGGATTCTGATGGTGAGGTGGTTTGTTTAAGTCAGGCACCCGGGGAGACACCTGTTGTCCGTGGGACGAATATGGCCATTAACATGCCTGGTCAAAATACAAAAAAAATCAGCTCTTCGGTGTGGAATTATTTCAACACAAATGCGGACAACAGGTGTCAAGCCATGTGTTGCCTTTGTCAAGCTGTAATAAGTAGGGGTAAGGACGTTAACCACCTCGGAACATCCTCCCTTATACGTCACCTGCAGCGCATTCATCATAAGTCAGTGACAAGTTCAAAAACTTTGGGTGACAGCGGAAGCAGTCCACTGACCACTAAATCCCTTCCTCTTGTAACCAAGCTCCTACAAACCACACCACCAACTCCCTCAGTGTCAATTTCCTCCTTACCCAGGAAAGCCAATAGTCCTGCAGGCCATGTCACTGGCAAGTCTGACGAGTCCTCTCCTGCCTGGGATTCCTCCGATGCATCCTTGAGTGTAACGCCTACTGCTGCTGGCGCTGCTGTTGTAGCTGCTGGGAGTCGATCGTCATCCCAGAGGGGAAGCCGGAAGACACTTGTACTACTTCCAGTAAGCAATTGACTGTCCAACAGTCGTTTGCGAGGAAGATGAAATATCACAGCAGTCATCCTGCTGCAAAGCAGATAACTCAGGCCTTGGCTGCCTGGGCGGTGAGAAACGTGGTTCCGGTATCCACCGTTAATTCCAAGGCAACTAGAGACTTGATTGAGGTACTGTGTCCCCGGTACCAAATACCATCTAGGTTCCATTTCTCTAGGCAGGCGATACCGAAAATGTACACAGACCTCAGAAAAAGACTCACCAGTGTCCTAAAAAATGCAGTTGTACCCAATGTCCACTTAACCACGGACATGTGGACAAGTGGAGCAGGGCAGACTCAGGTCTATATGACTGTGACAGCCCACTGGGTAGATGTATTGCCTCCCACAGCAAGAACAGTAGCAGCGGCACCAGTAGCAGCATCTCGCAAACGCCAACTCGTTCCTAGGCAGGCTACGCTTTGTATCACCGCTTTCCAGAAGAGGCACACAGCTGATAACCTCTTACGGAAACTGAGGAAGATCATCGCAGAATGGCTTACCCCAATTGGACTCTCCTGGGGATTTGTGACATCGGACAACGCCAGCAATATTGTGCGTGCATTACATCTGGGCAAATTCCAGCACGTCCCATGTTTTGCACATACATTGAATTTGGTGGTGCAGAATTATTTAAAAAACGACAGGGCGTGCAAGAGATGCTGTCGGTGGCCCGAAGAATTGCGGGCCACTTTCGGCATTCAGCCACTGCGTACAGAAGACTGGAGCACCACCAAACATTCCTGAACCTGCCCTGCCATCATCTGAAGTATCACTGACCTGGTCGAAGGGTGTTGTGGACTCGGGGCTTCTTCCGGTGACAGGGAAGAGGAACCGCTACTGGGTCGCAATAGAGATGGCCGGATGTAGGTCTTCTTCATACAGGATGAAGACGGTAAGCAGGAAGCACGGAGGAATGATGAAGGTCTCCTGAAAAACAAGACTAGTAAAAGTGCTAAGTGCTGAGGTACAGAGGTGCTGGTATTATTGAGGTACTGAAGGCACTGAGGTGCTGAGACACTGAGGTACTGAGGTGCTGGAGTTCTGTGGTACTAAGGTGCGGAGGCACCGAGGTGCTGAGGTTCTGTGGTGCTGAGGCACCGGAGTGCTGAGGTTCTGAGGCACTGAGGTACTGAGGTGCTGAGGCACTATGGTGCTGATGGCGCTCAGGCGCCTTGGGGGCACGGAGGTGCGTGATGGCGCTCGGGCGCTTGGAGGCACGGAGGTGCGTGATGGCGCTCGGGCGCTTGGAGGCACGAAGGTGCGTGATGGCGCTCGGGCGCTTGGAGGCACGGAAGTGCGTGATGGCGCTCGGGCGCTTGGAGGCACGGAGGTGCGTGATGGCGCTCGGGCGCTTGGAGGCACGGAAGTGCGTGATGGCGCTCGGGCGCTTGGAGGCACGGAAGTGCGTGATGGCGCTCGGGCGCTTGGAGGCACGGAGGTGCGTGATGGCGCTCGGGCGCTTGGAGGCACGGAAGTGCGTGATGGCGCTCGGGCGCTTGGAGGCACGGAGGTGCGTGAGGAAACACTGAGACACTGGGGACACTGGAGACACTGGAGACACTGGAGACACTGGAGGCACGGGAGACACAGGTATACTGGAAAACACAGCGGAAACAGGAACAAGGGAGCTCTGGAGATCACTGCTTCTGACAAGCAGAATGATGATACACAGGCGCCGGCTCCCTGCTCGGCGTCTGGCTTTGAACCTCCCGCCTTAGTCTGATTGGCGGAGCGGGCAGATGACGTCAGCCCCGCTCCGCCTACCTAATCTAGAGCAGCATGGCGGCGCCCTCGCTCCGGGAGCCGCCGGAGAGACCCGCCGACCCGACGCCGGACCCCCGAGGCCGCCGGAGGGGAGAGACGCCAGGCCATCCAGGACACCCGCAGAGGCAAGCGCGGCCGCCGCTGCCCGTGGGATGTGACTGTACCCCCTCCTCCAGGAGTGGCCCCTGGACACTTTCCGGGTTTAGTTGGATGTCTGGAATGGAAGATTCGAACCAGTCGGGGAGCCATTACCTCAGTAGCATTGATCCAACTTCTCTCTTCAGGACCATAACCTTTCCACTCTACCAAGTACTGTAATTTTTTATGAAAATAACGAGAGTCAAGAATAGCTTTGATTTCAAATTCTGTCCCAGCTTCAGACACTGTAGTAGTTGGCCTAGGAGATGCTGAGTGGAACCGATTTAGAATGAGGGGGCGGAGGAGAGAGACGTGGAAGGAGTTTGGAATTCGAAGGTGGGAAGGCAACTCCAATTTGCAAACGACCGGGTTCAAGACTTGCCGCACTGAGAAAGGACCAATGAACCTTGGGGCAAATTTCATGGTGGGTACTTTCAAACGAAGATTGCGGGTAGAGAGCCATACCTTGTCACCAACCTTATATTGAGGAGCTGCTCGTCGTTTCCTATCCGCAAAGAATTTATAGCGACCGGAAACCCTCTTAAGATTGGCATGAACTCGGCTCCAAATTTGAGTGAAATGTCGGAGAGTTGAGGCTGCAGCAGGAACTTCTTCTGGAGGACAAATGGGCAACTCCGGAACTTGGGGATGAAATCCATAATTGATAAAGAATGGAGACTCACCAGTAGAAGAATGATAAAGATGGTTGTGGGCAAACTCAGCCCACGGCAACAACTCCACCCAGTTATCTTGAGAAGGGGAAAGGTAAATACGGAGAAAAGTCTCTAGATCCTGATTCACGCGTTCAGTTTGCCCATTAGTCTGTGGATGGTAAGCAGAAGAGAATTTGAGCTTAATTTGTAGAGTTGAACAGAGGGCTCTCCAGAATCTCGCTGTAAACTGTACTCCCCGATCTGAGACTATTTCCAGAGGTAACCCGTGCAGGCGGAAATGCTCTTGGATAAATAACAGGGCCAACTTGGAAGCGGAGGGTAATCCGGTCAACGGAATAAAATGTGCCATCTTAGAGAATCGGTCAATGATCACCCAAATGGTGTTATGACCCTTAGAGAGCGGTAATTCAGTAACAAAGTCCATCGAGATATGAGTCCAAGGCCTTTTAGGAATGGATAAAGGATGCAACAAACCCGCAGGCGGCAGACGTGGAGTTTTGTGCTGAGCACATTGAGGACACGAATTGACATACTCTTGAACATCTTTTTTCATAGTGTCCCACCAGTATGATCTTCGCAGAAATTCCCACATTTTCTGAACTCCCGGATGACCAGAAAACTTAGAAGTGTGTGCCCACTGCAACAGTTTCGGTCGAAATTTAACTGGTACCGACATTCTTCCAGGAGGAGGACCCAACCTAGTGGGAGCTGCAGAAATAGAGATGGGACTGAGGATTAATGCCTTCCCCATTGTATTCTCCTCATCGGAAGCCATCACTGAACGGGATAGGGCATCCGCCTTGGTATTTAGAGTTCCAGCCCGATACTTGATGATAAAGGAAAATCTGGTAAAGAAGAGCGCCCATCTTGCCTGACGGGGGTTCAAACATTGGGCCGTCTTTAGATACAGTAAATTCTTGTGGTCCGTAAAAATTGTAATTAAGTGTTTAGCACCCTCCAGAAGATACCTCCATTCTTCCAACGCAGATTTAATTGCCAGTAGCTCTTTGTCTCCGATGGTGTAATTTAGTTCAGCAGGGGAGAACTTGCGAGAATGAAACCCACACGGATGCAACTTCCCATCTGAGGCGTATTGCGAGAGTACAGCACCTATGCCTACCGTGGAAGCATCAACCTCCAAAAAGAATGGTTTTAGGAAATCTGGCTGCTGAAGTACGGGAGCAGATATAAAGGCGGACTTCAACTGTTTGAATGCTGCTACTGCTTCAGAAGGCCAATTGCTTGGGTCAGCCCCTTTTTTAGTCAGAGCCGTAATAGGTGCCACGATGGTAGAGAAACCTCTTATAAATTTCCGATAATAATTTGCGAATCCTAGAAATCGTTGCACTGCTTTTAAGGAAAGAGGTTGAGTCCAATCCCGGATGGCCGAAAGTTTCTCCGGATCCATACGCAATTCAGTTCCAGAAATAATGTAGCCCAAAAATGAAATAGAAGGAACCTCAAAGGTGCACTTGGAGATCTTGCCATAAAGATGATTCTTGCGCAACCGAAGGAGTACTTCCTTAACCTGTAGTCGGTGCTCAGAAAGATTCTTTGAAAAAATCAAAATGTCATCCAAATAGACTACTACATTCAGATACAACATATCCCGAAAGACTTCATTAATGAATCCTTGAAAGACAGCGGGGGCGTTGCTGAGGCCAAATGGCATTACCAGGTACTCATAATGCCCGTCTCTCGTATTGAAAGCCGTCTTCCACTCATCTCCTTGACGAATACGTATCAAGTTGTATGCTCCTCTTAAGTCAAGCTTAGTAAATACTCGAGCTCCACGCACTCTATCGAAAAGCTCTGTGATGAGCGGCAGAGGATACTTGTTTTTAATGGTGACTTCATTTAAACCACGATAGTCAATGCATGGTCTCAGCCCTCCATCTTTTTTCTTTACAAAGAAGAAGCCAGCTCCCGCTGGAGAAGTGGAGGGACGGATGAAGCCCTTCTGCAAATTCGACTTAATGTACTTAGACATAGCTTGTGTCTCTGGAACCGACAAAGGATAAGTGCGACCTCGGGGCGGTATTTTCCCAGGAATGAGCTCAATGGGACAGTCCCAAGCCCTATGCGGAGGTAATTTATCAGCCGCCTGTTCCGAGAAGACATCCAAAAACTCTCGATAAGCCTCAGGAACTAACTCCACGTCCAACTTGGCCGATGCACAGAGTGGAACGACAGGAGTAAGACAATTCAATCGGCAGAAAGGACTCCAAGAAATTATTTGTGTCGACCCCCAGTCGACATGAGGGTTGTGTAGCCTGAGCCAGGGAAGACCCAAAACGAGATCATGGGACATTTCCTGAATAACTAGAAACTTCAGTTGTTCATGATGTAAAGCTCCCACTTGTAGCTGAATTGACTCAGACTGACTCGTAATCAAGGCGTTAGGAATTTGAACCCCGTTAATGGCTGTAATAGTAATAGGTCGTTCGACCAACTGTAATTTCAAACCCAAACTCTGGGCGCAGGAAAGAGAAATAAAATTCCCCGCAGCACCTGAATCCAAAAGAGCCATAACGGTCTTGACTTTTGTTTTAGTAGACAAAGATACTGAGAGTAAACAGTCCACTTCTGGAGAAGATTGAGAAACCACACCCAGCTTGACTTCCCCGGAACAGGCTAGGATTGCCCGTTTCCCGGGCGAGCTTTGCAAGACTTGAAGTGATCCGCGGCTCCACAGTAGAGGCAAAGTTTGTTCTCACGCCGACGCTGTCGCTCCTCTGGAGACAGTCGAGACCGATTAATCTGCATGGGTACGTCTGGAGCTGTCGTAACCGATGGTTTAGACGGAGGAGCCCGGAATCTGCACCGATCAGACCGAGAACGTGCGCCAACTCGTTCCTGCATGCGGAGATCCACTTTCACACAGAGCGAGATCAACTGTTCCAAGGAATCTGGCAAATCTCTTGTAATCAATTCGTCTTTAAGACGGTCGGACAGCCCGTTCCAGAAAGCGGCCCGTAAGGCATCATTATCCCAGCGCAATTCGGAAGCTATGGTCTGAAAATGAATCACATACTGACCCACTGAACGAGAGCCTTGTCGAACTCTGAGAAGATCTGAAGAGGCAGCGGCCGTTCTGCCAGGCTCATCAAAGATCCTGCGGAAAGATGAGATGAAATTAGTGTAGTTGGAAACCAAAGGATCAGATCGCTCCCATAAAGGAGACACCCATTCCAACGCTGAACCCTCAAGCAAGGAAATAATGTATGCTACTTTGGATCGATCCGTGGGAAAATTGTGTGCGAGGAGTTCAAACTGCACCTCGCACTGGTTAAGAAAACCACGGCAATTCTTCGGGTTGCCGTTGTAGCGAGAGGGAGTGGGAAGCTGAAGGCGTGACCTGGTACCGGACACTGCGTGAGCATTAACAGGAACGACTACCGGAGTGGGTACTGGAGCTGGAACTGGAACTACTGAAGCCAGGGAAACCTGAATTTGATCCAACCTGCCGGATAGTTCTTGGAGATACCGCATCACCTGGTTTTGCGCCGCTTCCTGACTCTGAACACGGGAAACCAGATCTTGGATGGCACTTGCTTCTGGGTTCCGATTCCCCGGGTCCATGTGGCCTGTGTATACTATCACTGACCTGGTCAAAGGATGTTGTGGACTCGGGGCTTCTTCCGGTGACAGGGAAGAGGAACCGCTACTGGGTCGCAATAGAGATGGCCGGATGTAGGTCTTCTTCATACAGGATGAAGACGGTAAGCAGGAAGCACGGAGGAATGATGAAGGTCTCCTGAAAAACAAGACTAGTAAAAGTGCTAAGTGCTGAGGTACAGAGGTGCTGGTATTATTGAGGTACTGAAGGCACTGAGGTGCTGAGACACCGAGGTACTGAGGTGCTGGAGTTCTGTGGTACTAAGGTGCGGAGGCACCGAGGTGCTGAGGTTCTGTGGTGCTGAGGCACCGGAGTGCTGAGGTTCTGAGGCACTGAGGTACTGAGGTGCTGAGGCACTAAGGTGCTGATGGTGCTCAGGCGCCTTGGTGGCACGGAGGTGCGTGATGGCGCTCGGGCGCTTGGAGGCACGGAAGTGCGTGATGGCGCTCGGGCGCTTGGCGGCACGGAGGTGCGTGATGGCGCTCGGGCGCTTGGAGGCACGGAAGTGCGTGATGGCGCTCGGGCGCTTGGAGGCACGGAGGCGCGTGATGGCGCTCGGGCGCTTGGAGGCACGGAAGTGCGTGATGGCGCTCGGGCGCTTGGAGGCACGGAGGTGCGTGAGGAAACACTGAGACACTGGGGACACTGGAGACACTGGAGACACTGGAGGCACTGGAGACACTGGAGGCACGGGAGACACAGGTATACTGGAAAACACAGCGGAAACAGGAACAAGGGAGCTCTGGAGATCACTGCTTCTGACAAGCAGAATGATGATACACAGGCGCCGGCTCCCTGCTCGGCGTCTGGCTTTGAACCTCCCGCCTTAGTCTGATTGGCGGAGCGGGCAGATGACGTCAGCCCCGCTCCGCCTACCTAATCTAGAGCAGCATGGCGGCGCCCTCGCTCCGGGAGCCGCCGGAGAGACCCGCCGACCCGACGTCGGACCCCCGAGGCCGCCGGAGGGGAGAGACGCCAGGCCATCCAGGACACCAGCAGAGGCAAGCGCGGCCGCCGCTGCCCGCGGGATGTGACATGAAGCAAGAGGTGGTAACGAGGTGGAATTCAACCCTCTATATGCTTCAGAGGATGGAGGAGCAGCAAAAGGCTATTCAAGCCTATACATCTGCCCACGATATAGGCAAAGGAGGGGGAATGCACCTGACTCAAGCGCAGTGGAGAATGATTTCAACGTTGTGCAAGGTTCTGCAACCCTTTGAACTTGCCACATGTGAAGTCAGTTCAGACACTGCCAGCCTGAGTCAGGTCATTCCCCTCATCAGGCTTTTGCAGAAGAAGCTGGAGACATTGAAGGAGGAGCTAAAACAGAGCGATTCCGCTAGGCATGTGGGACTTGTGGATGGAGCCCTTAATTCGCTTAACCAGGATTCACGGGTGGTCAATCTGTTGAAATCAGAGCACTACATTTTGGCAACCGTGCTCGATCCTAGATTTAAAACCTACGTTGGATCTCTCTTTCCGGCAGACACAAGTCTGCAGAGGTTCAAAGACCTGCTGGTGAGAAAATTGTCAAGTCAAGCGGAACGTGACCCGTCAACATCTCCTCCTTCACATTCTCCCGCAACTGGGGGTGCAAGGAAAAGGCTAAGAATTCCGAGCATACCCGCTGGCGGTGATGCAGGGCAGTCTGGAGCGAGTGCTGACATCTGGTCCGGACTGAAGGACCTGCCAACGATTACTGACATGTCGTCTACTGTCACTTCATATGATTCTCTCACCATTGAAAGAATGGTGGAGGATTATATGAGTGACCGCATCCAAGTAGGCACGTCAGACAGTCCATACGTATACTGGCAGGAAAAAGAGGCAATTTGGAGGCCCTTGCACAAACTGGCTTTATTCTACCTAAGTTTCCCTCCCTCCAGTGTGTACTCCGAAAGAGTGTTTAGTGCAGCCGCTCACCTTGTCAGCAATCGGCGTACGAGGTTACTTCCAGAAAATGTGGAGAAGATGATGTTCATCAAAATGAATTATAATCAATTCCTCCGTGGAGACATTCACCAGCAGCAATTGCCTCCACAAAGTACACATGGATCTGAGATAGTGGATTCCAGTGGGGACGAATTAATAATCTGTGAGGAGGGGGATGTACACAGTGAAAGGGGTGAGGAATCGGAGGATGATGATGAGGTGGACATCTTGCCTCTGTAGAGCCAGTTTGTGCAAGGAGAGATTGATTGCTTCTTTTTTGGTGGGGGCCCAAACCAACCAGTCATTTCAGTCACAGTCGTGTGGCAGACCCTGTCGCTGAAATGATGGGTTCGTTAAAGTGTGCATGTCCTGTTTATACAACATAAGGGTGGGTGGGAGGGCCCAAGGACAATTCCATCTTGCACCTCTTTTTTCTTTAATTTTTCTTTGCATCATGTGCTGTTTGGGGACAATTTTTTTGAAGTGCCATCCTGCCTGACACTGCAGTGCCACTCCTAGATGGGCCAGGTGTTTGTGTCGGCCACTTGTGTCGCTGAGCTTAGTCACACAGCGACCTTGGTGCGCCTCTTTTTTTCTTTGCATCATGTGCTGTTTGGGGACAATTTTTTTGAAGGGCCAACCTGCCTGACACTGTAGTGCCACTCCTAGATGGGCCAGGTGTTTGTGTTGGCCACTTGTGTCGCTTAGCTTAGCCATCCAGCAGTGTGTGTTTTCGCACAAAAAAGTGTCTGATAATGGGCCTAATTCAGACCTGATTGTAGCCGTGCAAAATTTTGCACAGCTACGACCAGTTACTCAGACATGCGGAGGGACGCCCGGCACAAGGCTAGTCCGCCCCGCATATCAGGCCCCACCTCCCCGGCACAGGTACAAAAGCATCGTACAGCGGCGATGTTTTTGTACCTGAAGAGTAGCTCTTTACCAGCGCAGCTCCTGCACGCTGGCAGGCAGCTACCCATCGCTGTCTGGGTCACAGCAGCTGTGTGTGACGTCACACAGCAGCCGCGGACCGCCCCCCCCCCACACGGTCCGGTCATGCCTGCATTGCAAGCATGGACTGAACCCATAAAACGATGGACAAATGCCGCTGGCCCGCCCCCTCCCGCCCAGCGAACACCTCTGCCTGTCAATCAGGCAGAGGCGATCGCAGGGCTGAGATGGCCATCGGCTGTTTGGAATGCGCCGGTGCACTGCGGCACTGGCACATGCGCAGTTCAGACCTGATCGGCTGCTGTGTGAAAATGCACAGCAGTGATCAGGTCTGAATTAGGCCCATGATCTGTTCTCCGTTCTGTGTGAGGTCATTATGATTTCTCCTCTGAAAGTGATTCAGAGCTCTATATGTGTATCAGATCATATATCAATGTGATATATAGTAATGTTTTGTAGTCATAAAGGAAAAGGTGTAGATTACCCAAGGGTGCTCGGGCGCTTTAGGTATGGGATGCCCTGCCGAGCAGCGGCCTCTGAGAAAGGGAAGTCACTCCCACAGTATAAACAAAAAAGCAAAGTTGAGGCTGCGCTGGATTAGATCAATATAACAACAATCGTGATAGTGTATCTAGTATTTTAGTATCACAATTTATTATATAGAAATAATAATATATTTACGACAGATTAAAAGTTAAATACACCATAAAAATGCATGCATAGTAATTGTTAAAAAGTATAATTAATACAATAGTGAAGGTATTGTTACCCAATCAGCCAGGAATTTGATAGGATAATAGTATGAACTTTATGAAGGAGTCCGTTCCAAAATTATTCCCCTGTGTTTGTAAAGTCCAGTGTACACAAAGTCTCTGGAGGTAAGCAGTGTCCAATTGGAATGTCTAGAGTACCGTTAGAGGGTGATGTGCTCCAAGATCTTTAGTAGTGAGCTCCTCATGCAATACATTAGGTACACTTCCTTGGTGCAACTTGCTGGTTTAAAGTCCTCCGAAAATTGATGATTTAAACTGGACAAGATCAGGGGATGGTCCGGTCCTCTGCTCCTATGTTCCTGGTGTGGATCTCTGTACACTAATGCGTTTCGCTGCGTTCAACCAGCAGCTTTTTCATACTATTATCCTATCAAGTTCTTGGCTGATTGGGTAACAATACCTTCACTATTGTATGAATTATACTTTTTAACAATTACTATGCTTGCATTTTTATGGTGTATTTAACTTTTAATCTGTAGTAAATATATTATTATTTCTATATAATAAATTGTGATATTAAAATACTAGTTACACTATCACGATTGTTGTTATATTGATCTAATCCAGCGCAGCCTCAACTTTGCTATTAAGGAAAAGGTACCTGTCCGGCAAAGTTTTCCAATAAATGGCCGCTCCAATCCTGTCAAACATTTCAAAAACTGACATATCCGGAGTCCAATAAGTCTTCTTCCTGCTGCGCATGCACAGGCGGTGCATTATGCTCCATTGTCCACCCTCGCCACAAGAGGATGTTGGACACAACGGATGGTAACGGTAGAGAAGGCACAGGATCAAGGCACCCTTCAGCTCACTGCACCATCTCTAGATGGAGAAATGAAATGTAGGAATTGAATTAAAACATGACATTTCCATTTTTTTCTGAATCGTTCTTGCCATAATATTATATGGGGAAGCGATACTAACGCTAATCAGGGGACCTCTGGAGTAATCTCACATTTCTCCACGTAAACTGATTCCCTGAATAAAACTAAAAAGTGAATAGACCTTCTGTCAGTGCAACAGGGCTTTTCACTTCTACATGAATAGATCCTTCAGTCATTTAGGATCCAATGTCATCACTCATGTGAGTGATTCTTTCATTCAGCGCTTACCTTAATGGCAGGATAGATACTTAACTTGTTTAAATTCCTTCAGGAGAGGTTTTAAAAACAAAGATGATACTAAAATATGTAGGGTAATCAATTTAGATGTGGATGTGGAGTCTTTTCGGAACGATTTATTGAAACCGGAAGTTTGGGCAACAAAACAGTGTGTGAGGTTTAATGTGGAAAAATGTAAAGTTATGCACTTTGGGACTAAGAATAAACATGCAACCTACCAATTAAATGGGGAAAATATAGGGCAGACGATATTAGAAAATTATTTGGGGGTGTTCATTGATAGTAGATTTTGAAGCAGTACACAATGTCAAAGTGCACCAACAAAGGCAAATAAGAGGCCAAATGTAATAGTGTGAGAGTTTCAGAAAGTGAGAGATTTGGTAAGGTTTTTCAGTTTTTTTTAAGTGGCAATCATTTACACTGCAAAACCAAGTTGATCTTGCTGTGTAAATGATTGGCACTTTAAAACCCTGCAAAACCTTACCAAATCTCTCACTTTCTGAAACTCTCACTCTATTACATTTGGCCCTAGGTGTTAGCATACATTAAAAGGGGAATTGTGATAAGGGGTGAGAGTGTAATTCTGCCACTGAATAAAGCATTGGTATGACCACATCTTGAGTACTGTGCACACTTCTGGGCACCACACTATAAAAGAGACATGTTAGAACTTGAAAAGGTTCAGAGGCGAGCTACCAAATTGATTAAGGGGTTGGAGACACTGGACTATGAGGAGTGGCTTTCTAGGTTAGATATGTTTACACTAGAAATGAGACGACTAAGAGGAGATATGATTATGATAAAGATGGAAGCCATATTTGTTCATAAGACTCCATTTTGTTTGACATCTGACAAGCTGTTTCAAATTGTTTTCAGCTTAGAGCTGACACAGGAAAAAGTACAGGCACTGTACTTTGTTTGAACCCATATTGTGAAGCTATGACCTTTATCTAAGATATACTTTCCTTGCAGAAATATATTGTCAGCAGCTAAATGTGAAGGCTTCAAAAGGTATTTGTCAGTTTGCGGTAGAACAGGTGTGAAAACAGAACCAGACATATGTAGGTTACGAGCTTAGCAAAAGTCCCCGTTGCCCCACATAAAACCGCAAATAGAAATTATAGCCTTTACTAAGGAGATAGGAGTTTATTAACCAATAGGATAAGAAAGGTATGTTAACCAATAGAATTAAAGAGATCATTAACCAATAGGATTAAGCTGTGTGTAAGGAAATTACGACACTGTATGCAAATATGTATTCCTTTATAATATGCTGTTTTCAGGAAATAAAGGCTGCTTCTGCTATTTCCTACGTCACTCTCTTTATTTAACTGGTAACTGGCTGCAGCCATGAATGAACTTGATGCTGACCAATTGAGTGTATGCTTGAACTTGGTTAAGCGAGGGATGCCCTTTCCTGGGATTACCTTTATCAATCTGGAGGTTCCACCGAGATCCACATCACCTGTCGAACAGCGGACGACTGGGCGGACGGTTCCTGGACTGAGACTCAAAACCCATGCATGGTACGTAGAGATATTTCTCTGTAGACTCTCATTCCGTTAACTATCCAATCTGTTCTGCTGCAAGACAGGGATAGGGGATCGTGCGCACAAAGTTCACTCAGTAAACAGGTTGATTTTTTCATTTTCCTTCTATTCTCTTGCTTATATGTGCTTATATGTGTTATAAAGGTGTAAGAATGAATGAATGTGGGAGTAAATGGATTCTGAGTATTTAGAGTGTGTCTGCATATAACCAACTGATGGGTTGTTAAACTGGATGTTGCTGCAACCACTGTCTTGTTTGTCTTATAAAGAGAATTAGAACGTAGGTTGTTTGTTACTGCAGTCTATATGTGTAGGATATTGTAGAAAGACTTTAGAAATAAGTCAAAGTTATGAAACAGACATGTCCCCGTTTGTAAGTGTGTAGTACTCTTAGTAAAGGCACACCACGATCAGAAATTTTATTTACATTATGTTTGTAATCCAGGAGAATCACCCTTATTCTCTGAACCGTGTGAAGAGGGGTTTAACTATTTTGTACCAATAGGTTGTCATTTTATTCTTAAAGTAAGATATATTGGAAAGGATTGGTCAGATATACTGTCTGAATTGGAAGGTTCAGAGCAGTATATTGTACACAATATAAGAGTCTAAGTTGTAATCACAGTAGAGTATCATTGCATCTGATTTGCATACCTTGTTAGTACCATAAAGCACGTCCTGTCGCTTTAAAAATTATAGCGTACAGAGTTAAGAAAAAAGGGGGAAAAATTAGGAATGGAAGTCGTTTAAAACTTTTTTTTTCTCTCTCTTCCGTAATCTGTAACCACAGACTAGTGCGAGCAATGAATGCAAGTTAAATGTCCTGTCAGGATTGTGTCTGCATAGCTATCATACATAAGTTAGGGGAGGGACATCCATTTGTTTTAAAAGCAGTAGTGTACTCTGCAGAAGAAGGGGTTTGGGAAAATAGAGAAAACCCAGATGATGTGTTCATATTGATGGGATGTCATTTCATTCCAAAGGATAGTGACATAGGTAAAAATTGGTTACAAATCACCTCTGTTCCAGGCAATTTTCCTCACAGTTATATCTCTGAGGATCTGTTAGATCCAGGTTACTGATATTTCCCGGATTTTGAATACTTACTGTCCATAAGAATGGGAAATACAAATACTTATCCTTCGGATGAAGCACCTCGGAGTGCCATGGACATTATGAAGAATGTACATGGTGAGTAATGCTTGAAGGGTATGAGACGGTTGTTTAAACGGGCAGGAGTGACTACTGATGGCACTCTGGACCCGGATAGGTTGAAACAGATTAGAGTAACCTATGGGAGATATGTGAAGGATAATAAACTGGAACGTAGGCTTGAGTTGTGGATTGACACGGCTGAATTATTTCAGTATGAAAAAGAGTTAAAAGAGGTAGACCAAATTCAGGAACAACTGTCCCTAATAAGTTTGGATGACTGGGATGATGCAGACACATCAAGACAGGAAACAATGAGACGTAGAGGTCCCAAGAAAACCAAAGGGTATCCTTACTGGGCATGTCCAAATTGTGGACATTGTAACCCACCAGATGACACAATATGTCCAGTTTGTCAGATACCCTGGTCTTACAAATGTAAACCCTGTGAAGGACCAAATGTTAGGAAATCCGTTAGGTTTAAAAAATCTATCAGTGAATGGTTGCCATTACTTAAAAATAAGAAACCTACAAAATATACTTGGAGATGCGGATGCCCTAAACTTATACAATGGCAAACTAAAGAGTGCACAGCATGTAATGTCAAAAGACCAGGAGTGCATCCTAAACAAACTGGATGTGTGGTCTCTAGTCTGGCATCTGCACCTCCAGCATATACTGTACCCGAGGGATCAGTCCCCTATGGATTGTATCCGGTATGTACACAAGATTCAATCACACCTGCTGTAGCAGCTGTGGATGGTAACGCAGCGCAGGCAGAGCGGCGCAGAACCACAACATGGTACAAGCCATAAACAAATTCAGAACTCAGAACTCCCTGATGTTAAACAACAATTTATGAAGTTCATTAGACATGTAAGAAAATTAAAAATAATTTAAACCTAAAAATAGAATCCAAAAAGGGTTATGAGTTTTCTGGATCCTGCTTAGTGATGGACAATTGGACTCAGGTGGCATGGAAATGCAAACATAAAACCAGCTGGTCTGTAATCTATTCTTTACTCCTTTTTGCCTTCCCATGTGGGCTGGTCTGGTCCGTCATTAGGTAAAACTGGGGTCCAAAGGTCTCAGTTTCAGGCTGCTTTTGTCAAAGTCTCAGTTTCAGGCTGCTTTTGTCTCTGAAACTGCATGCTTATCAAATTGTGTAAAGAAATTCATTATGCATAAATTGTAGTCAGTGTGTTTGCCCTTTTCTGTCATTTTGTGCCACAGAATAGCAAAATATATAGTCTGTAAATTACATTGGTAAATATGTATTGAATCAGTGGCTACAAATGACTTGTAGACTTCAATGGAAGTGTGTAATATAATGTATTATGTAAGTTCTAATGGTTTATCATTAAACTCCAGCTAACCCCTGTTCGGAGTTGGGAGAGTGCTGGCTCACTCTCAGTGTTTTATTTGTGTGTGTAAAATAGTATTCTCTTAATATAAAGTTTTGAATAAGTATAATGAAATGTGTTGTGGCCAAATGAATATTGCCCCAGCCAATAGCAAAGGGCTGTCATAAGACTAATAATACGACATGTATTTGCATTAAACAAATCTCCACAGCAAAATTAATATCTCTGTGTCTAAAAGAGTAACAGTTCATAGGTAGATAATTAGAAACATGTTACAGATGTAAGAAAATATTTTCTTTAATGTACAGCTCGTTACTGTTCCAGTTACAGTGTGTAATGAAATGTCAGAGAATCAGGAAGTGTTTGGGTAACTATTACAAGGGGTGGGGCCAAGTGATGAGGTAAACTAGGTATGAGAAGTGGGCAGAACTGTAGTTATAGTCCATACCCCTAAGATAGAAGTCTGCCCTCATGATACAATTACATTTACATGGTATAAAATCAAGATTGTAACTGTAAACTGTAACAATGCATAAATGATACCTCTGAAGGATGTTAGGTGAACATACATTAACATTGCATCACTGTCGATGCTTGGCATATAACAGTAAAGGAGGGAGGTTTATTTTAGAAATATCTCTATGACGCACCTTACAACAGCTTAAGTCATTTCTAAAATTAATCACCTATTGTACAAAATACATTCCAAGGGCATCACAGAAAACTAAGTTTTATATGATGCCATCAAAAGAACAACAAGTGTAAGGTATTTTTAAATAGAACCCAAATGTCAAGCCTTATTGCTATTCATATATAAAAAAGAAATGTAGGGTACATAAAAATAAGTTATAATATGCACAAAACAAAGTACAATTTCTGGGACACTGCATTTCTGCTTATAGTAAGCATATCACTACAAAAAGGGGGAAAATTATTTCAAAAGTTAAACCTCCTCAAACATGTAAACAACTCATATCCTTTTAGGACTAATCACTTATTGCAGAGAGTGGATTGTAGGCGCATCACAGAAACTACAAGTGTTATATGATGCCCCAAAGGGACAAAATGCACAAGGTGCATTACTCATGACACAAGAACAGCTAAATGCTTTTTGTCAGTTCAAAACAGACATAGGGGTATATGCAATTGCGGTCGAATTCGCGGCAATTTTCGCCGTTTTTTAATTCGACTCAATTCGACAGGTGAATCCCGGAAGGTGGATTCCGGAATTCACCATATTCAATGAAAAACGGATTCGCCAGAGTCGCGGGCGAAAATCGGCCGATTTGGCGGATTTTGCCGCGATTTTAAAAAACGGTAAAAAAACGTGAAAAACCCGAAAAAAAAATGGCGTGGGGTCCCCCCTCCAAAGCATAACCAGCCTCGGGCTCATCGAGCTGGTCCTGGTTCTAAAAATGCAGGGGAAAAATTGGCCAGGGATCCCCCATATTTTTAAAACCAGCACCGGGCTCTGCGCCTGGTGCTGGTGCCAAAAATACGGGGGACAAAAAGAGTAGAGGTCCCCCGTATTTTTAACACCAGCATCGGGCTCCACTAGCTGGACAGATAATGCCACAGCCGGGGGTCACTTTTATGCCGTGCCCTGCGGCCGTGGCATTAAATATCCAACTAGTCACCCCTGGCCGGGGTACCCTGGGGGAGTGGGGACCCCTTCAATCAAGGGGTCCCCCCCCAGCCACCCAAGGGCCAGGGGTGAAGCCCGAGGCTGTCCCCCCCCATCCAATGGGCTGCGGATGGGGGGGCTGATAGCCTTTTGTGATAATAAAAAGATATTGTTTTTTCCAGCAGTACTACAAGTCCCAGCAAGCCTCCCCCGCAAGCTGGTACTTGGAGAACCACAAGTACCAGCATGCGGGAGAAAAACGGGTCCGCTGGTACCTGTAGTACTACTGGGAAAAAAATACCCAAATAAAAACAGGACACACACACCTTGATAGTAAAACTTTATTACACACTACCGACACACACATACTTACCTATGTTGACACGCCGACTGCCACGGTCTCCGACGATCCGAGGGTACCTGTGAAAAAATTATACTCACCTTCCAGCGTCCAGAGATAAATCCACGTCCAGAGAGTAAAATCCACGTACTTGTTTAAAAAAAAAAACACGCAAAAACCCGCTCCATACCGGACTAGAAAGGGGTCCAATACTTTCACATCAGACCCCTTTCTCCCGAATGCCGGGACATCACGTGACTCCTGTCACTGACGTCCCTTCAGCCAATCAGGAAGCGCTACTTCCGTGGCGCTCACCTGATTGGCTGTGCGCTGTCTGTACTGTGACAGCACATCGCAAAGCCGCTCCATTACTTTCAATGGTGGGAACTTTGCGGGTAGCGGTGGGGTCACCCGCCGGTCAGCCGCTGACCGGCGGGTGACCTTACCGCTAGCCGCTAAGTTCCCACCATTGAAAGTAATGGAGCGGCTTTGCGATGTGCTGTCACAGTACAGACAGCGCACAGCCAATCAGGTGAGCGCAACGAAGTTGCGCTTCCTGATTGGCTTAGAGACCTTTCTGTGACAGCTGTCACTGACAGGTCTCATTCGTGGAAAGGTGTCCCATGTGTCAGCATGGGACCCCTTTCAGTCCGGCATGGAGCGGGTGTTCGGTTTGTTTTTTTGCCAAGTACGTGGATTTATCTCTGGACCATGGCTGAGGTGAGTATATTGATCTTTTCTTTTCAGGTATCCGTGGATTCTACATGGAGAAGAGGACTGATGTCGGCGTGTGAACATAGGTAAGTATGTGTGTGTCGACGTATGAAATAAAGTTTTACTGTCGACGGTGTGTGTGTCCTGTTTTTATTTGGGTATTTTTTTCCCAGTAGTACTACAGGTACCAGCGGGCCCGTTTTTCTCCCGCATGCTGGTACTTGTGGTTCTCCAAGTACCAGCTTGCGGGGGAGGCTTGCTGGGACTTGTAGTACTACTGGAAAAAACAATATCTTTTTATTATCACAAAAGGCTATCAGCCCCCCCATCCGCAGCCCATTGGATGGGGGGGGGACAGCCTCGGGCTTCACCCCTGGCCCTTGGGTGGCTGGGGGGGGGACCCCTTGATTGAAGGGGTCCCCACTCCCCCAGGGTACCCCGGCCAGGGGTGACTAGTTGGATATTTAATGCCACGGCCGCAGGGCACGGCATAAAAGTGACCCCCGGCTGTGGCATTATCTGTCCAGCTAGTGGAGCCCGATGCTGGTGTTAAAAATACGGGGGACCCCTACTCTTTTTGTCCCCCGTATTTTTGGCACCAGCACCAGGCGCAGAGCCCGGTGCTGGTTTTAAAAATTTGGGGGATCCCCTGTCAATTTTTTCCCCGCATTTTTAGAACCAGGACCAGCTCGAAGAGCCCGAGGCTGGTTATGCTTTGGAGGGGGGACCCCACGCCATTTTTTTTTATGATTTCACCGTTCCAGCATAAAAAATAAAAATAAAAAAATAATAATATTTTAAAAAATATATAAATAATATTTGTGCCTCCAAAAAAAAAAAAAAAAAAGTACCTAATCCCTTCTAATATAAATAGATCTGCTATTCCCCCCCCCCAAAAAACACAAAAAAAAACATGTTTAAATTTTTTTTATTTGTTTTCACCCTCCAAAGTGTGGCGGATTGAAAATGACGAATTTGCTGTCTAAAAGCACTGCTGTCGAATTTCCAAACTTGAATTGAATATGCTTTGGTCGAATTGCAGCACTTGTATCATTGCAGAAAAGTCGAATTTGCAAAAAGTCGAATTTCAAAAAGTCGAATTTTGAAAGTCCGTTTTTTGGTCGGAAAGCACTGAATTGCATAGGCGATTTTTTTTTTTGGTCGAAAATGACCCGAAATTCGACAATTTCGGGAATTCGACCGCAATTGCATATACCCCATAATATCAGCACCAGCATTAGGACTTCCTGATTATGCAAGGCCTTTCAATTTTTTTTTTGTGAAATTTCAGGCCATGCGCAAGGAATATTAACGCAGGTACATGGTGACAAACAGCGACCCCTAGCGTATTACTCAGTACAGTTAGACCCAGTCATACGGGCAGCACCAACATGTGTCAAGTCAGTAGCAGCAGCAGCGTTACTGTTAGACAAGGCTGCTGATATTGTTCTGGGTCATCCCTTAACTATACAGGTGCCTCACTCAGTGACTGAAATTCGTAACCAAGTGCAGACTAAACATTTATCTGCTGCTAAACTAACCAAATATGAAGTAGCATTGCTTACACCATCCAATGTCACTATCAAACGTTGTACTTCTTTCAACCCAGCTACATTATTGCCGCTGGTTTGAAAAGAGGGGAATGGTGCGAGCGATGATGAAATGACAGGCAGGAATGGTGCGAGTGATGATGAAATGACAGGCACAGAAAACCAATCAAAGTTTTCAAATTCTACACACGATCAAGAACATGATTGTATAGAGTTAATGACCCTTGAAGCCGCAAGTACACCAGATATACAGGAACATCCTCTACTAAATGCAGATTTACATTTATTTGTGGATGGCTCCAGGTACTATGTGGGTGGGGAACCGCATACAGGTTTTGCAGTTACCACAGAAACAGACATCTTAATACAGGAACCTTTGCCATCAGGTAGTTCAGCCCAGGAGGCAGAACTTAGGGCACTGATAGCAGCCTGTATTTATGCTGAAGGCCAAACAGTTAACGTTTACACAGACTCAAGGTACTGCTTTGGTATTGCCCATGACTATGCGGTTGTCTGGAAGAGCAGAGATTTTATAGGCTCTTCAGGAAAACCAATAAAACATGCAGACTGTATTAGGGCATTATTTGCTGCCTTTCAATTGCCAAAGAAATTAGCAGTCATAAAGGTCAAAGCGCACACTAAAGAGGATACTGCAGAGGTCAGAGGAAACGCTTTAGCTGATCAGGTGGCAAAAGCTGCAGCAGTCCAGCCTCTGCCAGACACTCAGGTGATGTTAACGGTCACACCAGAGTCACTAGACTTACAGTTATTGTGCAAATTACAAGCACAAGCCTTAGGCAAGGAGAAAATGGATTGGGAAAAATTAGGTGGGCGAATACACGGTGACAGATGGATGGTGGAAAATCGTCTCTGTTTACCACGCTCACTTTACCCAGTCTTAGCACAAATATTGCATGGAAAAACGCACCAATCCAGAGATGCAATGGTGAGGATTTTAAACCAGCATTGGGTAGCACCAGGTTTCACACAAGCAGCACAGGCTTATGTTGCAGGATGTGTAACTTGTGCTTTACATAACCCAGGAAAGGTTGTGAAGGTACCAGCAAAAAGTACCCCACAAACTTGCTACCCCGTTCAATAATTACAAATAGACTTTATCCAGTTACCTAAATGTTCTGGGTTTAAAAATGTACTTGTGTGCAAAGATCTATTTTCAAATTGGCTCAAGGCTTGGCCTTGCAGGGCAGCAAACGCTAGAACAGTTAAAAAGAAGTTAATGCAAAAAGTAATATGTAAATATGGAGTACCTTAAGTTATTGAAAGCAACAGAGGTACCCATTTGACAGGAGAAGTATTAGGCAAAATTTTGTCATATCTGGGTGTTACTCAGGCCTTTTACACTCCCTATAAGCAGAGTAGTAAACATGAAGAATAACTTATCTATTACCTTAAAACTAAAGCTATAAAAATTAGTTATAAAAACAGGAAAAGCATGGGTTAATACCATATGAAATCTTATTTTGGTATTGTTGCTAGGACAGTATGTTATTTTCCCCAGCAGCTTCTGCATGAGCATGGTGACTTAACTTATTATGTAATGCATATACAACAGCAACTAACCAAATTGCATGGCAAAGTTTTTGATTCTATTCCAGATACCAACTGTTCCCAAGACTCAAATGAACTAAAGCAAGGTGATTGGGTGGTCACTAAGAAAAAGAAAGTCTCTTGAACCCAGATTCAAAGGACCGTTTTAAGTTCTGTTGACTACCGCCACTTCAGTCACGTTGAGTGGAAGAGACTCGTGAATAGATGCATCTCATTGCAAGAAAGTGACAAAGGAAGTATTGTCCAATCACGATACACAATCAAAATATACAAATACAATTTAATAGGCCCCAGGCCATATAAGGGTCTGGGGGATGTATAATGTGTTACTTAGTTCTTCTTGTTAGCATGGTTATTCTTATATAAACAGTAATGATTGACCCTTACTTATATGAGGAGGCAAGTGATAGTGCAATAATCGGTAACTATGCCAAAAATAACAGAACAAAAAGGAATATATATACACAACTAACTACCCTTACTCCACCTGAAATGTCTACACATAGGATGTCAACAATTACCCAGGTAAAGACATATAGGCATAAAAGATGCTGGTCATTAAATGTAAAACAGGACCAATATAAACAGTTGTCACCAATTGTTTACTGTATCTGCAGGCTAGTATGTCACTTTGCAGACCATGTATGGAGTAAAATGTTGTACTTATTTAATAAATTATACTAGCCCAGAAGATATTATTGATGAAAAGATGAATGAAGTAATACAGTTGAAAAATCAGTTCGCTACTAATCATAATTATACCAGTGTATTTCCAGATTCTTTCTTTTCTTGGTTTTATAAACACTATAACACCAATTGCTTTTCAGGAATATTATCTATTGTTGCTAAGGGACTTGTTTTGCTATTAATTGCATATTTTAGGGCTTATTATGTGGATACTGACACTAAAATGTTTTTCTACCTAAGGCATTGCTGAAACCGCAACCAATTTATATGAAACTTATTGGAGGAGCTATAATATACAATTCCACATTCTTCTACTGTGAAACCTGCCATACCAGATACACAGAAGCTTCCAGCTGTCCCTATTGCTATGATGACGTGATCTAAAGGAACATTGCTGTCACAATATGAAGTTATAAACATTTTCAAGGACTATGAACATTATAATAATTTCATCTTGAGAAAACGCTCTCCTTTGTGAACTTTCTCTTGTGGTTAGGAATAATAGGATAAGGAACATTGGTTCTGCCCGAGCATAGGGATGTTGAATGGACTAGCCCATGCCTGGAGTGCCCTTATGGTACACCAGTCGTGAAAGTAGGTGTCCCTATAGAATCAATGACCAGGTAAAGGAAGGGTAAATTAAAGGTAAAAATTAGAAACAAAGAGGGGAAGTTGATAAAGATGGAAGCCATATTTGTTCATAAGACTCCATTTTGTTTGACATCTGACAAGCTGTTTCAAATTGTTTTCAGCTTAGAGCTGACACAGGAAAAAGTACAGGCACTGTACTTTGTTTGAACCCATATTGTGAAGCTATGACCTTTATCTAAGATATACTTTCCTTGCAGAAATATATTGTCAGCAGCTAAATGTGAAGGCTTCAAAAGGTATTTGTCAGTTTGCGGTAGAACAGGTGTGAAAACAGAACCAGACATATGTAGGTTACGAGCTTAGCAAAAGTCCCCGTTGCCCCACATAAAATTGCAAATAGAAATTATAGCCTTTACTAAGGAGATAGGAGTTTATTAACCAATAGGATAAGAAAAGTATGTTAACCAATAGAATTAAAGAGATCATTAACCAATAGGATTAAGCTGTGTGTAAGGAAATTACGACACTGTATGCAAATATGTATTCCTTTATAATATGCTGTTTTCAGGAAATAAAGGCTGCTTCTGCTTCTGCTATTTCTACTTCACTCTCTTTATTTAACTGGTAACTGGCTGCAGCCATGAATGAACCTGATGCTGACCGATTGAGTCTGTGCTTGAACTTGGTTAAGTGAGGGGTGCCCTTTCCTGGGATTACCTTTATCAATTAATATTTACAAATATTAAAGGGGCAATATGCGGAGCCATTAGGTGATTTGTTTATTAAGAGACCTCTACACAAAACATGTGGACACCCACTAAGGCTTGAGGAGTGGAAATTTCATACTCAGCGCAGGAAAGGATTCTTCACTGTAAGGACAATACGAATATGGAATTCACTGCCAGAGAAGGTTGTAATGGTGGACTCAGTCAATGTGTTTCAAAAGATATACGAGGATGTAGCCTTTAACCAGAATAGAAAAAGGGAATATAATTTAACTCAGGTTGAACCTGATGGACTACTGGTCTTTTTTAACCTCACCAACTATGTTACTATGTAAAGCTACATTGGTAGTCTGGTACCCTCTATTAGTGATGGACATTAGTGCTTGAAAGACATCGATGGTTGACAGCCAATGACAGAAGGTTTTGACATTGATAGTGGAGAACCAATGGTTCTTCACCATCAATGGTACAGAGCTCCCCACCCCCTGGATGTGTTTTGTTTGTTTTTTACTTTATGCCGGACATAGCCTAGCTCTGCCTCCTGATTCACCTACAAAGTCCTGTCCCCCGATCTGAATCGCCATCAGCCCAGCATGTCATAAAGAAGGGATTACTATTGGTGGGTAAAACCATTGATGGTTTCCTTGCGAATGGTTATATACCATTTATGATTATCACTGATGGTTAACCCACCATTGGCAATCCCTACCGTCTAAGAAATTAGTCCAACATTGATTCCACCAAGAAAGAAAGGTTTTACTAGTCTAACTACATATGGTAACTGTAGTATATAGCTGCAAATTTATCCTACAGAAACTACCCTACAAATCCTGCATACACAATTCAGTACATCTTGTTAGAAAATGTTCCCATAATAAGTTTTCATGCTTACCTGCACCGCTAAAACTATCAGTTAAAACTTAATAGTTTTGTTGATGGTTAGTTTTCATTTGTATTTAAAAACATTGACACAAATTAAATCTTTTTACATTTGTCAAACATTGCATTATGTGAAGTGTAAGTGAATGATGTTTATGTTTTCTTAATAGATGTTTATTAGAGATGCAAGAATCTGTGTAATGACAAAATTGTTAGAAGCACCAATATGTAATGTACTACAAAACATACAATTAGACAAATGACAGGCAGTATTATTTATGTATTAACAGTTTCTTATATAGCAGCAAATTACAGTGTGCTTTACAAATGGAAACAACAGTGACACAATAAAACTGGGTAATAGCAGTTATAGAGGAAGGAAGGCCCTGCTCAAATCTATAGGCAAATAGGCATTGATAAACATGGATAGTTGCTATCTATAGCATAATGGTCCACCTGATTGCAAAGGTTCTTGGTGGGCTGTATAATACAGTATTGTTACACAGCAATGTTGGCCTGAGGTCAGGAGGATATGAAAATGAAGAGAGAAAATATGTGAGGAATCTGAGGATATGTGTGGACTGTACAGTGGAGATGTAATTGGATAGGAAAGTTTATGAAGTATATGTGGGCGGTTCAGGAATTTGATAAGCTAGCCTGAAGAAGTGAGTTTTCAGAGAACCCTTGAAGGTTTGGCAGTGCTGCAAGTATGGCGGTACGGGGTGGTACTGCATACCGGTAACAAATTGCCAGCTGATACATAGTACCGCCAGCCCAACCGCCATGCTTGCAGCCGCTGCTGTGTGAGAGGAGGGGTGGAGAGTGCAGCACGCGCCTCTCCTGCCACTCAGTGCTCAGTCCGGTTTCCGGCGGTGGCTGCGTGAATCTCAAATGAGGCGCCGGTTCGTTAGCCAATCAGAGCTCATGGACCAGCAGCCGTGGCTCCTGATTGGCTGCCAGTCCGCGAGCTCTGACTGGCTTCTCAGAAGAGGCACATAACATTCATTCTGACGACACAGTACAATTTGCGACTTTTCTGCTATTTTGTTGTCACGTTGAATAATATGCACCCGTGACATCTCAGATGTACCTAAGAGGCATCAAAATTCATCTTGTACCCTGCAACCATAAACAAGGAATCTCAGTTGCAGTGCTAATGCATCACAACTAGAAATACATAAGAGCTATTTACGCAATACCTTTGTTCGATCAGGTTCTATACCACCCAAGTATTACACATTTATATCTGTGTACATACTCCCTTTTTTTTTTTTTGCAAGAAACTAAAGTAAGTCATTTGTCTTGTAGGCCTGAATGCCCCCAGCCAAAATAGCGAATAATGGCTTTACGGGGTGACCAGTACGCGCTGTCTACTCACAATTCCAAGGCGTCGCCGAAGCACGTACCCGCCTGACAACTTTCGAAGATGAGTTTCTGCCTTTAATGGATTCTGTGCTATTCACGGTCAATGTGTTGCTCACCTGATAAGCACATATATCCAGTTAAAAAAAAGGGTTAGAACATTAACCATAGGCAGATTTATCCTATTTTTACTTCTTAAATCAGGTTCATATTGTATTCTCAGTCTACAGTACTGCAAGTATATGCAATGTGTGTACTCAGTAATGCTATTATCTGGGATCTTGTGCACTGTAAACAACCCCCTTTATGTTGGTGCTCAAACGTTGAGCGCAACAACAGAGGGTGCGTGGTTCACATTGCGCTTTGTGAAGCAAAATACTCTAACAAGCATCAGAAAATTTGTGTCATTATGTCAGCACACAACATTGGAACATATTTGCAATACATTTCAGTTCAACAGATAAAATTCTATCCCTAAATTAATTTTCAATTATATTTACTTGTTTCAGAAATATGAAAAAACAATATTTATCAAAATATCCATTCATATTTAGGTTCGCTGCAATTAATTATGAATTCTCTATGTCTTTGAGAATCATAACTAAAGCAATTTGTCTGGCTCGCCATTAAAAAGGGGAGTTTGTATCCTCCTCATATTAATTGGATATTCCTAAAGCAAATATATTATTTTAGACCAGTGATCTCCAACCCATAGCTCGCGAGCTACCGGTAGCTCGCCATAGTATTTATGGTAGCTCACAGAGCGCACGGGCTTGGGCAGTCACTGGCACTCCTCCTCCTTTCATTTTTAATATGGTTCCGGCTGTCAGCCAATCAGAGCTCGTGGACCGGCAGTGGCGGCACCTGATTGGCTGTTGCACTGCGAGGTTTGATTGGCTCACTTACCGGCACCATATTTTAAATGCCCGCCGCCGCCGGAGACTCTGTCAGACTCACCACAGCCGCTCTCCGGACTTCACAGGTGAGACGCGCGCTGCGCTCTCCTTCCCTTCCGTCCCTCATACAGGGGGAGCAGCACCGGCGGCAGTAGAAGAAGCCAGCAAGGGTTAGCACTGTGTGGAGCACTGTATCGGACACTGCGGGGGGGGGGGGGCATTTTATTTGGCGCAGCGGGGGGCATTGTAAATGGCACTGCTGGGAGGCATTATTTGTATATCTGGCACTGCTGAGGGGCATTGTTGGTGTATCTGGCACTGCTGAGGGGCATTATTTGTGTATCTGGAACTACGCGGGGGGGCATTACTTGTAGTTGTGAGGCCACACCCACTTTTGTGAGGCCACACCCACGCAGGAACGCACGCGCATTGGGGGGAGGGGGAAGCTCCTTCAGAAGTTTTATTTTCCGAAAGTAGCTCACACCCCAATTAAGGTTGGAGACCACTATTTTAGACCATTTAGTGACTTATAATAATGAACCACTAATTATATACCTTTTAATAATGTATTTGCAAGGTTACCTCGAATTTATTATCAAGATAATTCTATTCAAGAAAGATTTGCACACATGATTTAGAAATAATGTATTTTCATTACAATTGATAAAGTTCACATATATCATAACAGTATTTGCATATTGTATATCACCATACTATATTTTCATAAGTTTAAACTATATAAAGGATGAAAGGAATGTAAGAGAGGCAAGTATGAGAAGTGTATGTATGTGCATGTGTGTATATATACCTCTACATTTATTTATTTATTTATTTATTTATTTATTACTGGGGAAATATAACTTCACGCAGTATGGAAAATCATAGATTTATTAATAAACGCTGGATTACATTTATCTAAAGGAACATCTAGGGAAAATATAGATTGTGGGTTCTGTATTTTTGTGTGTGTGTGAAAGAGAGAAAGAGTGAGAGAGATAGAAGAGAGTGAGAGAGAGATAGAAGAGAGTGAGAGAGATAGAAGAGTGAAGTACATGTACATAAAGTACATACATTACATAACTAATACAGTAAGGAATAAACCCCATATAAGGGATATATATGATACATGTTTACCATCCCGTGTGTCTCCTCCATCTTCACCCTACCTTCAGTTCTCACCTAACTAAACTGCAGAGAGCAGACTTATATTTATACTTCCTAGCATATCATACCCTCCAACTGTACCTTTTTAGCAGGTATGGTACCTTTTTTTATGGTCTTTATCGATTTTTGACTCTCTAAACTTCCATAGAAAGTATAGGAAGAGGTGCATGGACACGCTCCCTTTGCCCGTGGCCACACACCCTTTCCTGATTTCTACCGATGTTTCTGTGTAAAATGTTGGAGGGTATGGCATATACTGTACATACTGTCTTTCTCAGTGTGTTAAAATCCAGATAAAACCAGGATTCTCTGGCTATTGACAGTCTAGTAAAATACCAAAACTACTGTAGCATCCATTACTACAGGGAACCCTAATTTAGATTAGATCAAGGCTCTATGATTATAGCCCTCACTTCTTTGTAGTGCAATGAGGTTTTCCCAGATGTCTTTTGAATTTATTTAACTTCCACAAATCTAGGTGACGATCAATGTTATCATCTTGTCAACAAATGCATCCATTGTCTGGCCCTCAGTGTAAAACAAATGTCAACCAGTCCTGATTAACCACTTAACTGACGATTTCCCCTCCCCCCCCCCCCAAAAAAAAGCTCAGAAATTGACTTTTTTTTATATGAGTGAATTAGGTGAAGAATATGAATTTAACCTTATCCAAAATGATTTTAGTTAAAAAAAAAAAAAAAACCTCTGACAGCAGCAGCGGAGGGAAGTTTCCCTTCCCTGCAGCTGCTAACACTGTTTATCTGACTGGTGCGACCAGATCAGATAAGACACTTGTGACCATGCCAGGCAAGTGGTTAACACTGTGGTTCCCAAACTGTGTGCATAGGCACCCTGGGGTGCCTCGGGACACTTGCAGGGGTGCCTTGGATTGGTGTCAAGAACCAATACAAATATTTATGGTCACTGTAATAGGCAAAACCAGTGCTGATGTCTTCCAATCATAAATTATGTGGACAACCAGAAGTGAATCCTGTCTCTTACCACATAACTGAACCTAAGGATGACATATAAGCACATCTTACAAAAAAAAAAAATGTCTCTAAATTTCTCAGTTAGAAACTTTTGGCCTAGGGGTTCCGTGAAAAAAAATCTGATACTCTAGGGTGCCATGATGGAAAAAAGTTTGGGAACCACTGGGTTAACATACAGTAATTATTCTGACTTGCATTCCTACTGTACATTTCCATACCTGCTAGTTTATTCAAAGACAATTGGTTTATCGAAGCTAAACAGAAGCAACTTTAAAACACATATGAATCTATGGCCCTCATTCCGAGTTGTTCGCTCGGTAAAAATCTTCGCATCGCAGCGATTTTCCGCTTAATGCGCATGCGCAATGTCCGCACTGCGACTGCGCCAAGTAAATTTGCTATGCAGTTAGGAATTTTACTCACGGCTTTTTCATCGTTCTGGCGATCGTAATGTGATTGACAGGAAATGGGTGTTACTGGGCGGAAACAGGCCGTTTTATGGGCATGTGGGAAAAAACGCTACCGTTTCCGGAAAAAACGCAGGAGTGGCCGGAGAAACGGAGGAGTGTCTGGGCGAACGCTGGGTGTGTTTGTGACGTCAAACCAGGAACGACAAGCAGTGAAATGATCGCAGATGCCGAGTATGTCTGGAGCTACTCAGAAACTGCTACGAGGTGTGTAATCGCAATATTGCGAATACATCGTTCGCAATTTTAAGATGCTAAGATTCACTCCCAGTAGGCGGCGGCTTAGCATGAGCAAATCTGCGAAAATCCGCTTGCGAGCGAACAACTCGGAATGACCCCCTATATTCATACATATACAAACTAGTTCACTTAACTTGCTTGGCCATATTGTACTGTTATGTACACCAGTGCCTGCAGGAAAGTACTGGTGTCAGAACTGTTATGCACAACAAATGGACTCACAGACAGACTGGGGAATATGACATAACGTACACAGAAGGTGATAGGGTAACAAAATACACACAAAGTGAACAGAGAAGCCCAGAGGCTAAGGAACTGGGTATCTCCCTTGTATTAGAAATGCTCAGATGGGAAAAGCAAGATGTTGTGTTTTAATACATAGAGAACCCGAAATGCTGTTGCTAAGGGCAACAGCAAAACCCTAAAGGGTTACCAACGGGTGTGGCAGTAAACTCCTTGGTCAGAGATGGAATGATAGACACAAGGAGAGTCTCCACAATCCTAATTCTCACTTGCAGTGCACAGGTTCAGTTTACTGCCACTAAACTGACCCCTGACACCTAGCACAGTGAGACAGGATTAGACAGGCAAGTCTTAGAATACAGCCGCAAACTTGCTAAGTTCACAGAGTAGTAACAGAACCCCAGCAAGCTAAACGACTGACTCCAGTCTTACTGCTAGGTCTGGATTGGCAGAGTGTAATACCAAATCCCCAGGCCTATTTGCAGTAAGCAACAAACAAATACAAAGCTACACAGTACTGGCTAACTTTCAGGAACTGACTAACCAACAAAGATTCAGCAGCATCTGCTTAACCTGGAAAGAGGCCTTATAAAGCAGGTGCTGTCCACGCCCCACTCAGACCTCACAGACTGTGAGCACAAAAACCAGCACCGGATCCCCTGCCGTGCACAGAGCCTATAACCACTGCACAGCAAAAGACCCGAACCGGAGTATCAGCTGCGCTCAGGTTACTCCGCTAGTACTTGTCTCCCGGTTGCCATGACGACGTGGCAGCACAGGGCAGGAGACCCTAACAGTACCCCCCCTCTGACGAGGGGTCAAAGAACCCCTACCACCGGGTATATCGGGGAACTGCGAGAAGAAAGAGCGTATCAGTCTGGGGGCATGAAGATCACAACTGCGCACCCACGACCGCTCCTCCGGGCCATACCCCTTCCAGTGCACCAAAAATGACAGCCGACCCCGAACCACCTTGGAGTCAAGAATCCTTTCAACAACAAACTCCCTCTGGCCACGTATCAGAAGAGGGGAAGGTCTTCCACTGGAAGAAGGATTACTAATCGCCCGTTTTAAAAGGGAACAATGAAATGTTTTATTGATACCCAAAGAACGGGGCAGATCTAACTGAAATGCCACCGGATTGATAACCCTGGTGATCTTATAAGGGCCGATGAACCGGGGGCCTAACTTATGAGATGGCTGTCTCAACTTCAAATTCTTGGTAGACAACCAGACGAAGTCTCCTAATTTGAAGCTGCAGGGTCTTTTCCGCTTATCAAAAACCCTTTTGGTCACTAATGACACAGACACAAGGGCTTTCTTCACTTTCCGCCAAATACCTCTAAGGACCGAAACCACAGAGGAACCACCAGGCGTGGAGTCCAGGGGGTCAAAAGAATTGGCCTTAGGATGATGCCCATACACACAAAGGAAGGGAGAGATCCCTGTAGCAGAGTGAGCCGCGTTGTTATAGGCAAACTCCGCCATGGACAGATGAGCAACCCAGTCAGTCTGACACTTGGAGACATAACACCTGAGGAACTGCTCCAAGGACTGGTTCACCCTTTCAGTCTGCCCATTAGACTGCGGATGGTAGCCTGACGACAAGCTGACAGAAATCTGGAGATCGGAACAAAATGCCCTCCAGAATTTGGCCACAAACTGGGATCCGCGGTCAGAGACCACATCAAGTGGCAACCCGTGGAGACGCACAACATGCAGCATAAATAATTCAGACAGGCGTCTGGCCGATGGCAGCCCAACCAGTGGAACGAAGTGCGCCATCTTCGAAAACCTGTCAACGACAACCCAGATGGCTGTCATCCCCGAGGATTTGGGCAAGTCCACCACAAAATCCATTGAAATGTGGGTCCATGGCTTAGATGGGATAGAGAGTGGATGTAATGGGCCAACAGGAACCCCTCTAGGAGTCTTATTTCGGGCACAGATGTCACATGCCCGAACCCACTGATCCACATCCTTAGCCACCGAGGGCCACCACACCGCCCTAGATAGCAACTCCCGAGTTCTGGCAATACCCGGGTGACCTGCCGACTTCTTGGCATGGAATTCCAGGAACACTCGCTGTCTTAACCTAGGAGGCACAAACAAAAGACCTACCGGAAGGTCTGGAGGAGCCTGCTCCTGTGCTCTAAGGACTAATGATAAGAGGTCCTGGGTAATGCCCACTTTAATACATGATGGGGAAACAATGGGCAACGGCTCCTCGGTGGTCTCCTGGATTGGAGCAAAACTCAGCGAGAGCGCATCAGCCTTGATGTTTTTTGACCCAGGGCGATATGTTATCAAAAAATTAAAGCGAGCAAAAAACAAAGCCCATCGTGCCTGCCTGGCATTGAGACGCTTCGCTGACTCTAAATATGCCAGATTCTTATGGTCAGTGAGAATTGAGACCACAAACTTAGCCCCCTCGAGCCAGTGTCTCCACTCCTCGAGTGCATCCTTAATAGCCAACAATTCCCGGTTACCCACGTCATAATTCATCTCGGCAGGCGAAAATTTACGGGAAAAGTAAGCACAGGGATGAAGGCGATTATCAGACACTCCCATCTGAGAAAGCACTGCCCCAATACCCATCTCAGAGGCATCCACCTCCACCACAAAAGGACGCTCTGGATCTGGGTGTCGCAGCACCTTGGCAGAAACAAATGCCCTTTTGAGACGGGCAAAAGCCGCTTTAGCCTCACAAGACCAGTGAGCAACATCCGCCCCTTTCTTAGTGAGTGCCACCAAGGGCGCCACTATAGACGAAAATCCAGCGATAAATCGTCTATAAAAATTTGCAAAGCCCAGGAAACGCTGAAGCGCCTTCAAACTAGTGGGCTGCACCCAATCCAGGACTGCCTGTACCTTGGAACCCTCCATTTGGAAACCTTCTGGGGAGATAATATATCCTAGAAATGCGATTTGCTGAACTTCAAATTCGCACTTCTCCAGCTTCGCCCCAAGCCGGTGGTCTCTGAGTTTCTGGAGGACTAAGCGTACATGCTTCCGATGTTCCTCCAGGGAATGGGAGAAGATTAGGATGTCATCTAAGTATACAACTAAGAATCTATCCAAATATTCCCTGAGCACATCATTCATGAAATCCTGGAAGACTGCCGGGGCATTACAGAGCCCAAAAGGCATCACCAAATATTCATAATGCCCTGAGTGGGTATTAAAGGCAGTCTTCCATTCATCCCCCTCTCTTATTCGGATTAGATTGTACGCACCGCGTAGGTCAATCTTAGAAAAAATGGTGGCAGTACGAAGCTGGTCAAACAAGACCGAAATGAGAGGCAGTGGGTATGAGTTTTTAATCGTGATACGGTTCAATTCCCTGAAGTCGATGCAGGGTCGCAACGAACCGTCCTTTTTACCCACGAAGAAGAACCCCGACCCAACTGGAGACTGTGAAGGTCTGATAAATCCCTTAGCCAAGTTCTCCTGAATGTACTCTGCCATAGCCTGAGTCTCAGGACGTGACAGGGAGTACAACCTGCTCTTGGGAAGCTTAGCATTTGGCAACAAATCAATGGCACAGTCATAGGGGCGATGGGGAGGTAGTACCTCTGCAACTTTTTTGGAGAACACGTCCGCAAAATCTGCATAACACCCTGGCAATCCTGGCAAACTTAGCTGCGAGAGCCTGACTGGAAAGCTCAAGCAACTCCTGAAACAATCAGTACCCCAACTAAGAATCTCCCCAGAGACCCAGTCAAATTGAGGATTGTGGACCCTTAACCAGGGTAACCCCAACACCAATGGGGCAAAAGTACAGACAGTCACATAAAAGGACAATTTTTCAGAGTGTGTGGCTCCAATAAACAAAGAAATCTGGCTAGTGCAAGAGGTAATTTTACCTTGGGATAATGGTTCCCCGTTTAACCCACAAATCTCAATTTCCGATGCCAAGGGTACTAAGGGAACAGAGTGTTTCAGGGCGAATTGGCGGTCCATAAAAACCCCGTCGGCCCCACTGTCCACAAAGGCCTCAGTCTTGACAGTTTGACCGAGGATCTTCAAGGTCACCGGAATGATAAAAGTCTTCTTGGGAAATTCTGACTTCTGGCCTGACAGGATATTTCCCATCACCCTCAGGCCCTGAAGTTTTCCGGCTTTTCTGGGCATGATACTACCACATGACCTTTATTCCCACAGTACAAACACAACCCCTGCTGTCTCCTCCGCGTCTTCTCACGCGAGGAGAGGCGGGTAGCCCCAATCTGCATAGGCTCCTCGGAAAATTCCTCAGAGTCTGAGGTTCCCTTGGGAAGGAAGGAAATCTCAGTCTCCCTTTCAAGCCTACGCTCTCTCAGCCGTCTATCCACCCGGATGGATAACTGCATGAGCTGATCCAAGCAATCAGGCAAGGGATATTGTACCAGTTGGTCCTTTATCTGGTTAGAAAGACCTCTTCGGTACTGGTGTCTCAGGGCTGGGTCATTCCACTGGGTATCATGGGCCAACCTCCGAAACTCCGTACAGTAAACCTCAACTGGCCTTCGCCCTTGCTTAAGGATCGAAATCTGAGCCTCGGCTGAGGCCGTCTTGTCAGGGTCATCATACAACATGCCCAGTGCCGTAAAAAAAGCATCAACACTTTTAAGCGACGGACAGTCAGGCTGCAACCCATATGCCCAGACCTGTGGGTCTCCTTGTAGCAAGGAAATCACTATGCCCACCCGCTGAATCTCCGACCCAGAAGACTGAGGCCTAAGCCGGAAGTATAGCTTGCAGCTCTCCTTGAAACAAAAGAACTGCGAGCGATCTCCAGAAAAACGATCCGGGAGATTTACTTTCGGCTCCTTAACCCCTGCAGGTGCTGCTGCTGCGGGAGCTCCGCCAGCAGCCTGGGAGGTGTGCATTTTAATGGACAGATCATTAAATTGTCGAGTCAGGACCTGCACCTGATCGACCACCTGTTGCAACGTATTTTGAGGGGTATGCTCCATATTCCCACAAAATTTCAACAGGAGTATTAGGCTGCTGAATATGTTATGTACACCAGTGCCTGCAGGAAAGTACTGGTGTCAGAACTGTTATGCACAACAAATGGACTCACAGACAGACTGGGGAATATGACATAACGTACACAGAAGGTGATAGGGTAACAAAATACACACAAAGTGAACAGAGAAGCCCAGAGGCTAAGGAACTGGGTATCTCCCTTGTATTAGAAATGCTCAGATGGGAAAAGCATGTTGTGTTTTAATACATAGAGAACCCGAAATGCTCTTGCTAAGGGCAACAGCAAAACCCTAAAGGGTTACCAACGGGTGTGGCAGTAAACTCCTTGGTCAGAGATGGAATGATAGACACAAGGAGAGTCTCCACAATCCTAATTCTCACTTGCAGTGCACAGGTTCAGTTTACTGCCACTAAACTGACCCCTGACACCTAGCACAGTGAGACAGGATTAGACAGGCAAGTCTTAGAATACAGCCGCAAACTTGCTAAGTTCACAGAGTAGTAACAGAACCCCAGCAAGCTAAACGACTGACTCCAGTCTTACTGCTAGGTCTGGATTGGCAGAGTGTAATACCAAATCCCCAGGCCTATTTGCAGTAAGCAACAAACAAATACAAAGCTACACAGTACTGGCTAACTTTCAGGAACTGACTAACCAACAAAGATTCAGCAGCATCTGCTTAACCTGGAAAGAGGCCTTATAAAGCAGGTGCTGTCCACGCCCCACTCAGACCTCACAGACTGTGAGCACAAAAACCAGCACCGGATCCCCTGCCGTGCACAGAGCCTATAACCACTGCACAGCAAAAGACCCGAACCGGAGTATCAGCTGCGCTCAGGTTACTCCGCTAGTACTTGTCTCCCGGTTGCCATGACGACGTGGCAGCACAGGGCAGGAGACCCTAACATGTACAACTATGAATTTTGTGACAAATATGTATATCTAAAATGGTCGATATTAAATATCCTCTTACAACACCCCATCAGAAATATCAGATCTGTGCAATTTAATACTCACTGCTCAATTGCCTCTTAGAAATGCCTATGACACGTTGGTCTCCATCTGTACAAGGTGCAGCACGCACCTACAGTACACATTGTGTGGCACAGTCAGCCCTAAAATGGGAGACACACCCTTCTTTTACAGATGCATCCAACTCATTAATCAGGCCCACTGATCTGTTAATTCGATTTTGACAAAAATTAGACCCTAGTAGAGAATTGGGTAGAGAATTTAGACTGTAAGCTGCTACGGGACAAAATGGAGTAGGTAAATCATTAGATATACTCATTGGATAGTGCTGTATAATAAGCCACCACTATTTAAATAAACTGTAATCACAATAATAAGATAAGAAGATGAATTTGTACATTAATACATATACAGAAATCATCTGAAAACTTTGGTCTTTTGAACATCGAGTTGTAATAACAATGTAACAACTTAGCTGGTTAAATGTTCTCCAAGGCGCATCAATAAAAACAAGTAACAATTTATAAAATAGGAAAAGCAATATAATCTGTTATGAATCAAATTGTAATTTCTTATGGTTGAGGGAACATGGACTGAAGTTACCATTAACTTCACTATATCTCAAAGGAGAAAAACTTATAGCACCACTAATAATATGCAGTGTTGTTACTTTGCTTTCCTATATGCAGAGTTTGAAGCCTAAGCAGCAAGTAAGCTTATCAAGGATTATGACTTATGAGGGACCCTAAGCATATTCCGCGATAAGTGGCTGCTGGAGCCACGATAACACATGGGATCGGGAACTTATCCCGGATCCCATGCGTTACTGCGCGATCACGGGTACGTTTTCGGCCGATAAAAATGGCATCTAATTGGATACCACTGTAATGACCATCAGTCAAAAGTCGCAATAAGAGGCCATTTTTTATTGGCTTAAAACTGATCTCAGTGTTAAAAAGCCATTAATCTTTAATACTGCCCATGGGAGAAAGAACATGGACTTGACAAAAATAGCTGAGTAAAATACATGTCAATAGTATTTCAAGTTGAAAGTCAGTATGAAGTAGATAAGACTTTAACCAACATAGATAAGAGCATGGCAGTCAGTGTTAGATACAGGTGTAGTATGGTTTGCCGGCGGTCGGGGTGCCAGCGACCAGCATACCGGCGCCGGAATCCCAACCGCCGGCATACCGACAGCTGGGCCAGCGTAAATGAGCCCCTTGCGGGCTTGCTGCGCTCGCCGCACTGCGGGCACGGTGGTGCGCTACGCACGCCACGCTATCTATTCTCCCTCCAGGGGGGTCGTGGACCCCCAAGAGGGAGAAAAGATGATGGTATGCCGGTGGTCGGGATTCCGGCGCCGGCATGGTGGTCGCAGGGAGCCCGGCCGCCGGCAACCTGAAGACCACCCTTAGATACATATCAACTTCTAATGTGAACACAGCTGTAGACTTATTTGTAGTTTTGCTCTTGTATGTACTACAGTATGTACCTATTTTAAATGCAAACCAGCACACATGATAAGAACTCTTGCTTTCATATCAATGCGTGCTGCTTTTGTTAAAAGTCAGAAATATCACAATAATGTTTTAATTTAAAAAAACAACTAAAAAATCAAAATCATATATAATACTGTATAACCAACACAAGACATAAAAAAATAGTAAAACAATGATCATCGCAAACTCCCAGGGTTTAAAATAATGTGTGCAGCACTATACTACAAAGGCGATACAGAGTGGCATAAATGTATGACCACTGTGTTAAAACCTTATATTGCTTATTTCCATAAGACTCTAATTATGGTAATCATCAAATGAATTATTAAGTACACTTCTAAGAACAGCTCATGGACACAGAACTTGTTATGCCTGGCATGTAAAACCGTGTATATATGCTCTCTAATATAGGACAGTCTGGTAATAGATAATCCTATCATGTATAACTGAGAGATCAGTCATTATTAAGGCCCATACACACTAGCTGATTTTGACCTCAAAGTAGCTTACTTTTGGCATTTTAAGCTACTTTGAGCTCAAACTCGGCCAGTGTGTATGACCGGGCGATGAGCGCCCCTGCATCATCGATGGCCGTCACCGTCCGTCGGGCTTTTTGAACAGCCGAGTGAACCACTTTCTACAGTCTCCTACTGTGGAAAGTGGTTCACAGTGGCGTCACAAGGCGGGTGCGGGGGGTGCGGCCCGCACCCGGGTGTGACGCCTGGAGGAGGGTGACACCAAATGTCAGCTCCTCCGCACTGACAGGAACCAGGTGCTGCAGTGTGAAAGTCTCCTACAGCACCCGGCTCCTGTCACAGAAGAGGAGCCGACAGCGGACGGAGACTGGCTCTGGGGGAAGCCCAGCATCCCCGGAGATGCTGGGCACGCCCCCAGAGTGACGATTCCGGGATCCCCGCGAAGCCACGCCCCCTAAGTACAAGGCCACGCCCCTTTTTGCCACGATTGCGGCAGGAGATCAGGGGCGCGCACCGGGTGTCACCACACCCGGTGACGCCTCTGGTGGTTCACCCCCATGAATATCGCTGGGCACAGGGAAAATCACTCAGTGTGTATGCACTGAGCTATTTTCCTGCCAGCGATGTTCACATCATCGCTGTGCATACACGCTGGGCAAAAACGCCCAGTGTGTATGCTGCTTAACTCCCTTAGTTCAAAGAGACACAACCCCTTAAGTACTTGACCATTTTGCTGGTCTTGGTTCTAATTCGTTGTTGGGTTTTGGATTGGTATTGGCAAACCCACCCTGACTGGTTTTGGTTTTGGATCTACAGTACTGTATATATATTTTTTAAATTATAAAAACTACTAAAATTATATAACTTAGACCTTTATTTGTTCCTACAGTGATATTAACCTTAATAACATTAATTTCCAGTCATTTCCCCTCAGTTATGACTACCTCACAGCTCACAATATTGTTTTCATCCAGTTTTGGCCTAAAAGTTACACTGAGCTAACTGACTGACTAAGCTAAGCGACAGCAGTGGGCTGCACAAATACGTGTCAGTTCAGCCTTAAGCATGGTAAATCTAAGAAATAGTGGCACTGCAGTGGCAGACACGAAGGCAGTTTAATAAGCTATACGACCGCACAGAAAGTAACCAAGGATGTTTTCATTACTCAAGAACTAGAAGGAATAAAAGAAGGAAGGACTGATTTGGAAGGCAATTTAATTCTTTAAGTCTGAAAATGTTAATCAAGTGGGGCATTGGGGAGGGTAATGATTATTCAAATTTTATTTATCTCCTACATTTGCTGTAAACTGCTACAGCACTTGACTGAGGCCACACAAATTTCAATTTTACTTAATAAATCAATAATCAATCAATCAATCAATCAATCAGTTGATCATTCTGGTGTTCTGTTATGGACTTTTCTCTCCTCAGTTGCTGCAAAATAATGCTTTAAAAAAATTAAAGTACATATACAGTTTAACAAACCAAGCACTTCAGCAACAGGTGATTGGTTTGTTTCTGTCCCTACAAAACAATTTGTGGAAGGACTACCTCTGATCACTAATGAGGAGGTTGATGATGAGAGTGTTAATTACAACAGGTTGATGATGAGGATGTTAATTACAAAAAAATATAATTTTGTAAAATAAATTTTAATGAATTTGGTGTACATTATGTAACATGGAGAAGGTGCCAAGATGGTTAACATCCTTATCTCTGCTTACTTTGGCCTCACAAATGGAGTAGATACCTTCAGAAACATTGTCAGGATTTGGGTAGAAACAATCCCACACCCAAGAGGTGGCTTTTCTTGTAACTATGGATTTGTTTTTATCACGGGTAAGAAACTGCTGCCACTGGTGGCTAACTTACACAAACAACATTATCAACCTCCTCATCATCCTTAGTAGCATCAGATAGTACACAAATACCCCCTCATCCTGTTACACTTCACCATCAGCATCC
Source organism: Pseudophryne corroboree (assembly GCF_028390025.1). NCBI lineage: Eukaryota > Metazoa > Chordata > Amphibia > Anura > Myobatrachidae > Pseudophryne > Pseudophryne corroboree. The sequence continues at coordinate 750,302,606 of NC_086447.1, forward strand.
TCAATTTCTATTATGTCATCATCATTATCATCACCATCTTTACTTGTATTGCTTATCCCCACATTTGCAGATGGTGCAGAAATGGTGACTTCTCTACAAGTACAGTATCAGCAATGTTAGACTCACACATGGCTAATTTGGACACCCCTAGACTCTCCTCAGGTATTTGTGAACACACAGTTTGTACTTCAGCCTTAGAGGTAAATGTAATAGGTTCTAAGTTGCCTGAAGTCCGGGATTTTGTCCAAGCATGGGCATATTTTTAAAGTGCCAATCATTTACAAGGCAAAAGCAGGCTGGTTTTCCCTTTGTAAATGATTGCAGCTTTAAAAATATGGCCATACTTGGATGAAATCTCAGACTTCCGGCAACTTGTACCCTATTACATTTACCCCTTAGTGTTTTTTGGCTACTGATTTGTCGGTTTTAAATGTGACACCTCTACCCCTTTTTCTTAACAGTGTAAAAGATTTTGATGTCAGATGCCCTCTCCTAAACTTTCTGCCCCCTGGTACACCTTTACTAGATGTTGTAGTACTGTCATGACTGGCAGTAACCACAGAACTAGTACGTGGTGGCTGTTCCTGCTCTTCTATCGACTGAGCATGAGCCATAATGCCCCAGTGCTTATATCTATGTGAACCAGTGGTGTTCACCACACATAAGTTGTACCAAAAAAACAAACAAAAAAACCCTACAGTATATTACTTTAAAGTAGTATATTGTAATTTAATACTTTAAACTACAGTATAATACTATACTATAGTATAGCTTTTTTTTTAAATGACCACTCACTACGGAGTCACACTGCTTATGTGGCATGAACGCACTGGGGTACAGCTAAGCACACAAAAGTTGTACAAAAAACAACTATAGTATACAGTAACAGTATATTTATATACTTTAACTTTCTTTTTTTTAATGACCACACAAGTCACTACGGAGTCACACTGTTTATGTGACGCAATGGGGTACAGCTGAGAATACAAAGGGTATACAAAAAAATCAACTATAGTATATAATTATTTATTCATTACCACAGTTATTTATAGAGCACACACATATTCTGCAGCACTTTACAGAGAATATTGTGGCCATTCACATCAGTCCCTCCCCCAGTGTAGTTTACAATCTATATTCCCTGTATACAAAGACAAGGTTACAGGTGCACAATTCAAACACTACCAATTTATTAATAATCAGTGCAATATAATTTTGTATTTTAAGCGAGGTTCTTTTCAAAGTTATGGCCATAAATAACGGCCTGCCCACCAACGTCCATGTGACCTCATTAATCGGACAAGTCCCTAACATACTGGCTATAAGGCCAGGGTGCAAGACACCCCAAAACCCAAGCTGCCGAGCGACCCCATGGCAACACTCTGGTGAAAAAATATATAGTGAAAAAATATATAGTGAAAAAATATATAGTGAAAAAAGTGAAGATAGGGTTAGTTAGAGAGACTGCTGAAAAACAGCAGTGGTAAAATAGTGAGAGGTAATGTGGTGAAAATAAAGTAGTGAGAGGTAAAGTAGCGAGAAGTGAAGGTGGGAAATCAGTTATATTAAAACAACACACACAATAGGGATGATAGGAAATATGAAAATAAGTGTTAACCTGTGTTACTCCAGGCCAAACAGCCACAACAGTCCAGGGGGACCCACGCCCCAGAAATCCACCCCCCATCTGACAATCTAATATACATGTGTGCAGGACTCACCTTGTTCTGCATGCAGTCTGAAAAATGTCAGGAACCTGATTAAACCCAATATATAGGACAGGAGGGCATGGGTGCTACCACCAGGGAGGGATCCTGGGGTGTACAGCGGTAATGAGGGGCGCGACCATTGGTGGACAAGTCATTATTTATGGCCATAGCTATGCAAAGAACCTCCCTCAAAATGCTAAATTTTATTGCAATGATTATTAATCAGTTGGTAGTAGAAACCGGAGTACCAGAGCCCCCGGTATTCTGGCTGTCAGGATATCATACTGATTCTGTAGGGAGACAAATAGTTCAGCTCAGCAGCACAGGACAGGAGTGGATGGACAGAAAATTCAGTGCAGGCTGGAGTGGACAGATACAACAGTTCAGACTTCAGCTCAGCAGAGCACACTTGTGGTATCAGCACTCTGCACAGACGTCAGAGGCACACAGCTCCCTCCGGCATCTGTGGTGAAGTGGCGCTGAGTCACAGCTCCTGGCACTTATAGCGAATCCAAAAGCCGCGCCAGGATGATGGTGTTTTGCCCCTTTTGGAATCCGAGCCCAGGGGGAAAACCTGAGATGGTGATCGGACTCCCTCGGAACTCTGAAGATTGGGTGTGTTTGGTTTCCGAAAAGCAAACCCGCTCATCTCTAAATTAAATTACTTTTGGAATCAATAGTCACAATATAGGATAATATCAAGCGAGGATTAGTGTCTTTCTGACCATGGTCCCTAAGCACCTGACAGTCCAGGATTAAAAATAATTTTTGATAAAGTCCTTCAGCAGACAAGTAGTCAAGATCCCATGTACTGTAATAATGTAGACTTCTTCTAATGTATTTCTCTGACAATTCTGTTTTCATCAGGGGTTTCCGATTTATTCAGAAAGTATTCATCTTGTCTCCCCGTCCCTCTCGAGCATTGCACTCCCATGCCAGTTGCACCTTACCTGGGATGTGGGGGTGATGTGAAGGGTGGCGTCCTATGCTCCTCAGTGTCACAGTCAGTAATATACGTATGTTGCACTACCTAAACATTTGTCTAGGACTCATGCCTCTCAATTCAATATATTTGCCCAATGATATCACTCTCATAGGTTCCAGAGCATGGGAATTAGGTGGATTCCTAGCTCCCGACATGTGGTTAGACAATCTGAACATTTGTTGCCAACTAGCAAAATAGTGAGTGAGCCAGTCCTCCTCAGTGCTCATTTCCAACGAAAAAAAGAGAAAAAGTAGGCGCCCGTACCTTTAAACCTTGAGGAAATCCATAATACTACATATATTAGAGGAGAGTGAGACTTCACTTAGCAGTCAGTGCTACGTGTCACGCTGGTAGCTACAGTAGTTGTGGATCTGAATTAGGATCAGAGATATCAGGAGATTTAGATTCCTTAAACAGAAGACCAGCTGGACGAATAAAAGTTATTCTCATGGGTTTTTTTATCCTTTAGACCAGAGGTTCTCAAACGCGGTCCTCAAGGCACCTCAACAGTCCAGGTTTTAAGTTTCTCCAAGGCCCAGCACAGATGGTTAAATCAAATTACCTAGTACTAATTAAGTCACCTGTGGCCAAGTGTAGATATACTTAAAACCTGGACAGTTGGGGTGCCTTGAGGACGGCGTTTGAGAACCTCTGCTTTAGACACAAGCATAAGAATAGGATTTAGGAATGAATATTGGAGCTTTGGGAAGCAGAAAACGGCAACCGTGATCCGGAACAGATGAAGGCATCTAGGCGGGTTTTGTAACTGAAGGCAGAGCGGATTGACATGTTAGGCCACAGGGTGTGGAGCTGACTGCTAAACAAAAAACGACAGTAGTGGCAGCTTCAGAGGCAAGGATTTGGCTAGAAGGTACTGACGGCAGGTTCAGATATAGAGAATAATATTCAGGAGCTGTAGTGAGGCACAGAGAATAATGCAGGAACTGCTGCGAAGCTCAGAGAACTGTGGGACACAGTATGACTGTGTGAGATGTTGCACCAGCAATCTCTGTTGCCTCAGCTTCCTGATTTATACCTACTGACCTCACAGGATTGGCTATTGAGGTCAGCTGAGCCCTCCTGCAACCGGATTGGCTCAACCAGTCACATAAGTGTCCAAGATGGCGGCGCACGGCACTCAGCACCACAGAACCATTTTGCCAGGCCCAGGACAGAGTCACCATTGGAGCTCCACAGACCTCCGCTCGCCTGCCCGCATATCGCACCCAGCGCAACAGCTGGCACCAGCGCTCAAAGGACCTCGCCAAGGGACACAGCCTGGTAAGTACCGAACCCCGTTCCTAGGCCAGACCGTGCCACTAAATGATTGACTTGTGTATGATAGCTGGTCTGAACAAACCTGCCCATCTGATATTGCTGTGTACCAACACAATGCACCCCCTGGCCCTTCTCTACATATGTCCATCTGCCCTGCGATTGCTGTGAAATTATTAGCTCTGACTTCAATCCTTGCTCTGCATATATCCATCTACCCATATTGCTGTTATCAACCTGATCTGCCTTCTGACCCCACTTTGCACACCTCCATCTGCCCCTTTGATATTGCTATGTGACCAAGCTCTGCACATCTTTATTGCAGTGGCATAGCAATAGCCCCTGTAGATCCCGCCATGACTTGGAGGTACTAGGTTGCTTGTGAGAGCTGAAGGTCTTGCTAAGCCACTGCCTGGACCTGGATATACTTGTCTGCGGTCCTGTTGCACCTGCCGCCATTGAAAATGTCCCTGCCAAAATGGCCAGAACCTCAGAGGAGACAGTTATTAAAAATGCTAAAGGAGGCGGTGGCCATTTTGGCAGGGACATTTTTAACGGGGTCATGAGCGACAGGACTGCAGATCCTCAGCGGCGGTGACCAGAGGGGAGAATCTTCTGACAACAAGCAGAACCCCTGACAACGAGCAGGACATTTTCAATGGGGGCAGGTGCGAAGGGACTGCAGAACCACGGTGGGAGTGGCCCCTGACAATGAGCAGATCTCCAGACAATGAGCAGGTACCATGGTTGCCCAGCTGAAACTTTTTGGGTAGGGTGGGACTCCTAATTTATTGCCACACATTTATTGCCTGCTTATTGCCCTACTGTGTATAACTTATTTGCCTGGCTTTTGTATAACAACTCCGTCTGACTCCTATTTGCTCTTAAGTGGCCTGGTAATCTGACCAATGTTTATTGCTATAAACTTTCCATTCAATAACTTTACATGTTTCCGATAAACTGGGTACTGATTAAGGGGCTTAATTCAGAGTTGATCGCAGCAGCAAATTTGTTAGCAGTTGGGCAAAACCATGGGGGTCATTCCGACCCGATCACTCGCTGCAGTTTATCACAGTGCAGCGATCGGGTCGGAACTGCACGTGCGCCAGCGCTGCAGTGCACCGGCGCATGCCAGCCGTCATTGCCTAGTGATCGCCTCTGAGGCAGAGGCGGTCGCTGGGCGGGCCGCAGCGGCTGCGTGACGTCACACGCAGCCGCTGCGGGCCGGGGAGCGACGAGTAGCTCCCGGCCAGCACGTTACAGCTGCGCTGGCCGGGAGCTACTCCGAAAGTGCAAAAGCATCGTCGCTGTGCGATGCTTTTGCACTTCTGCTGGGAGGGGGGGGGGGGGCGACACTGAAATGCGGGGCGGGATAGCCCTGTGCTGGGCGTCCCCCCGCATGTCTATGGACATGATCGTAGCCCTGCCAAATTTTGCAGGGCTACGATCTACTCGGAATGACCCCCCATGTACACTGCAGGGGGGGGCAGATATAACATGTGCAGAGAGAGTTAGATTTGGGTGGGGTGTGTTAAAACTGAAATCTAACTTGCGGTGTAAAAATAAAGCAGCCAGTATTTACCCTGCACGGAAACAAAATAACCCACCCAAATCTAACTCTCTCTGCAAATGTTGTATCTTCCCCCCCTGCAGTGCACATGGGCCCTCATTCCGAGTTGATCGGTCGCAAGGCGAATTTAGCAGAGTTACACACGCTAAGCCGCCGCCTACTGGGAGTGAATCTTAGCTTCTTAAAATTGCGACCGATGTATTCGCAATAATGCGATTACTAACTACTTAGCAGTTTCAGAGTAGCTCCAGACTTACTCTGCCTGTGCGATCATTTCAGTGCTTGTCGTTCCTGGTTGACGTCACAAACACACCCAGCGTTCGCCCAGGCACTCCCACCGTTTCTCCGGCCACTCCTGCGTTTTTTCCGGAAACGGTAGCGTTTTCAGCCACACGCCCCTGAAACGCCGTGTTTCCGCCCAGTAACACCCATTTCCTGTCAATCACATTACGATCGCCGGAGCGAAGAAAAAGCCGTGAGTAAAAATACTTTCTTCATAGTAAAGTTACTTGGCGCAGTCGCAGTGCGAACATTGCGCATGCGTACTAAGCGGATTTTCACTGCGATGCGATGAAAAATACCGAGCGAACAACTCGGAATGAGGGCCATGGTTTTGTCCATCTACTAACAAATTTGCTGCTATAATCAACTCTGATTTACCCCCAATAGACTGATTGCTTGCTACTAGCCTATGACAGACTTTGAATTACAGGTGAGCAGCATTTGTAACAAGACACATGTCACTGTGGCTGTTCACTTTATATTGCCATATTCTGAAAAGTGTCCTTGCAATAGGATTTCTACTGACTTAATAGGCAGCAAACAATAATAGTCTGGGCACTCAGGCTAGGAGTGTGTTATTTGGTTTTAATATTGTAGCCAAGGGTCACCTTAAAAATGAAATTAAAGAGCGGCAGCCGATAGCTTCACATGTAAGAAAATGCTGGCTGCTGTTATTTCATGACAGCAGGGGAGCATTAAATACACTTCTTGAGTAACATTATGTCACTCATTTAGAGTTTTAGGTGGTACTTATTCATGGTTGCCATAGGCAATTGTCACTAACTGGCCCTGGAGACTCCTGCCAGTAATTTGCTGCTGGGATATTCCTGTAACAGTTCATACATAAATATATAGCCACAGACTTCATTTTCTAAATATCTATTGTTTGTCAACCTAAAATTGGCAACTTGGGATAATTATATTTTTGAGTTTTTCAGTCAATGTGTTTTTAATGCATGAAAAATGGATAATAATTGTAAGAAATTAGTTATCAAGGCACTGTTTCTGTCACCGAGTCATGATTGTAGATGTGTAACAACAAAATCAGGACGACACTTGCAGCATCAATGTAATACAGGCACCAAGTGGAAGTAACAGGAGACAAACAGGAAGTGAGTCACCTCAGCATGACATCATCTCCCATGATGCACAGCATGCATTTGCATCCCCCCTTTCAAACTGGAAGGATGCAGAACATAGATGAAACAAATGCAACAATGTGACAATGTTAGGCGTGAACAAAAGAAAAGACATGGGTGGTCATTCCGAGTTGTTCGCTCGTTGCCAATTTTCGCTATGCTGCGATTTGTTGCTAAATGGGCATGCGCATGGTACACAGATCGCATGTGCCAAGTTTTTTAACACAAAACTTAGTAGATTTGTTGGTGTTCGTGCAACGCTTTTCAGTCGCACGGCTGATCGGTAAATGATTGACAGGAAAGGGGCGTTTCTGGGAGGTAACTGAGCGTTTTCCGGGAGTGTGCTAAAAAATGCAGGCATGTCAGGGAAAAACGTGGGAGTGTCTGGAGAAACGGGGGGGGGGGGGGGGGTGGCTGGCCGAACGCAGGGCGTGTTTGTGACGTCAAACCAGGAACTAAGCGGACTGAGCTGATTGCAATCTAGGAGTAGGTCTGGAGCTACTCAGAAACTGCAAATAATTATTTAGTAGCAATTCTGCTAATCTTTCGTTTGCTATTCTGCTAAGCTAAGATACACTCCCAGAGGGCGGCGGCCTAACGTTTGCAATGCTGCTAAAAGCAGCTAGCGAGCGAACAACTCGGAATGAGGGCCATTATACAATAAAGTCTTCAAACTTTGGGTTGGGTTTGGACACACGGCCCGATCTGGTAATGGTACACTGGGAACCTATAGGCATGTCCGCTGTGACACCAGAGGGCTCTATTACTTCAGAAGTAGTCTCTGAGGAAGGACTGTCCATGCAATGCGAATCATCACTGACATTGATTGCAGCTGTGGTAGAAACTGATGAGTCAGGCTGTGTAGAGCTTTCTTCAAATACACTTAACAGATGGCGGCGGTTGCGTTCATAGAGGGCATTATCAGACTGTACCACGTAGCTATTGGGATGACCTGCAGGATGCTGAACCACTGCCATTCTGTCAAATCCTTGCTCGGTTTGCATGCGGACAGGCTGGCCTGGAGACAGTGGTGGCAGTCATAAGAGGCTTTGGCAGGCATTCTGCACTTGCTGATGTTCTCCCATACCTGTGGCTCTACTCTGGGTTGCAGGAGCTGCTTTGCCATTGGGATGCCTGTGTGGGTGCGCCGTGCTAATAGGCACTGTGCAGGAGATGAAAGTCCATCTCGGGGCGTGTTTCTCAAGTGCCAAGTATATGTCCGATCCATCTCATGCACACTTCTACATTAGGTGCTTTGCAGAGCGTACTGCACGCTCTGCCAATCCATTTGACTGTGGGTAGTGTGGACTACTAGTGATGTGCTGGAAGTCCCATGTATTCGCAAAGTCCTTGAACTCTCTACTCTTGAATTGCATGGCATTATCAGTGATCAGCTGCTGTGGGGTGCCATGTGCTGCAAAGTGTCTCTACAGCTTTGCAATGACCATATGACTTGTGGTGCTGGGCAAGTAGTTTATCTCGAACCATCCTGAATAGGATTCAACTAGTACCAGGTACTCCTCCCACCTCCATTCGAATAAATCAGCCGCAAGTATGGACCATGGAAGATCAGGAATGTCATGGAGCAGCATGGGCTCCTGTGGCAGGTGTGGACGCAAGGCATTGCATGGTGCACAAAATGAGACAGCACGGTCAATGTCACCGTACATGGAGGGCCAGAGCATGGTTTCACGGGCCCTACGCTTGGTAGCCGCCAGGCCAGCATGGCCCTGGTGCATCTGCTGGGTGTAGAACTTCTGAAGGGCAGCTGGAATCACTAAGAGATGACCCCGCAGGATGACACCATCAGACACGGTGAGCTCATCTCTCATACAGTAGAAGGAGCGAAGGCAGTGCGGCAGTTCCTTGGAAGAGGATGGCCAGCCATTGAGAATCACAGCAGAGAGATGCTGCCAAAGATCATCCGCAAGTGTAGCAGCATGCAGATCTTCCAGCCACTTGGTAGGGAGCACCTCCACAGCCATGACCTCATAGTCATCCTCAGCAGCGTTCATGTCAGTAGTAGAAAGGGAGGCGCAAGACAGAGCATCAACAACGTATATTTATTTGCTTCGCTTATATATGACATCCAGGTTGTACCGCTGCAGCTTGAGCATCATGCCCTGAATACCGGAAGAAGCAGGGTGGATGGGCTTCTTCAGTATGGTGATAAAGGCTGATGGTTGGTTTCCACCGTGAGAGGACGGCCATAGATGAAGTCATAGAAACGGTTGTAGGCGAACACCAGTGCCAACATTTCTTTCTCAATTTGTGCATACTTGGTTTCAGTGTCAGTGAGGGCCTGGGAAGCAAAAGCCACCCATCTGCGGTGTTGGAAGCACATGGCCCCTAGACCACTCTGTGAAGCATCGGCAGAGAGGACTACCGGATCATGCGTGTTGAAGTATTGCAGGACCGGTGGAGTTGTCAGCATGGTCTTCAATTGATCGACAGCAGCTATGTGTGCGTCCAGCCAGCACCATTCTGAGTCCTGGTGGAGTAGTTGCCGCAAAGATGCCGTGGTTTCAGTGTATTGCGGAACAAATTTAGACAGGTAGTTGGTCATCCCCAGGATGCGCTGCAGTGTCTGTTGGTCAGCCGGAAGCGGCATTTGCTGGATAGCTGTGATTTTATTCGGGTCCGGTTTGACGCCTTGACTAGTGAGCACATGGCCCACGTACGCCACTTCTGTAACTCTAAACTTGCATTTGTCTGGGTTGAGCTTGAGGTTCAAAGCACGGGCCCGTTCAAGTACCTGGTGTAGCCGCTGGTCATGTTCTTCCTTGGTGCGGCCCCATAACAGGATGTCATCGACGATGATTTCACAGGGATAGCCTGCAAACAGTTGCTCCATGCAACGCTGGAAGACCTCACTGCCCATAGTGATTCCATAGGGCATGTAAAGGAAGACATACCACCCTATTGGGGTCATGAAAGCGGTGAGCAGGGACGAAGCTCTGTCCAAAGGGAGTTGCCAGAATCCACACTTTGCATCCAGGGTACTGAAAACTGTGGCACCTGGCAAGTCAGCAATCACTTGCTCGATGGTGCGGAGAGAGTGATATGGATGCAGCAGTGCTTTGTTCAAGTGCACTGGATCAATACAAAGACGTACAGTTCCATCCTTTTTTGATGTGGCTACCATGGCGGACACCCACTGTGTTGCTTCCTCTATGGGGGCAATGACACACAATTGAGTCATTCTGTGGATCTATTTAATGATTTTGTCTTTCATTGCGATAGGAACTCTCTGGGGGGCACAGACAGTAGGGACAATAGAGTCATCCAGCCTCATATGGTACACATCAGGAAGCTTGCCAAGTGTACTGCAATCAAACAAATCCTGAAAGTCTTTTATCTCTGGGACGGTCATCTGTATTGCGTGTACTGTACCTCAGGCCCCAATTTGAGAAGGCCTAGCTTCATACTGTCAGGGAGGCCTAGCAGTGGTTTAACCTTTTGATCCACAATGTGGAATAGCAAATCAGCACAGGTAAACTATAGCTTTGTGGTACCCAGTGTGGTGATGATCTGGCCACCATAAGCTATCAAGGTGATCTTGTCTTGTGGGTTTATCTGGGCAGTTGGATCTTTTTCACGTAGTTGTTTGTAGGATATGACATTGCACTTGTCTCCTGAGTCTATTTTGACTATGGCCACCTTGTTTGTATGCTTTGTTCTCAGTTTGATAAATATTTTGCCCTTCTCATCCAAGTGGTCTACACTATCACAAACTGTCATGCGAACTGATTCACACCCTGGCTCCGTTTCAACCTGGTTAATCCGACGGGGTGAGCGGCTATAGCGTGACTCAGACTGTCGCATTATGGAAGTTTGATCTTTTGAGCAACAGCAGCTTGCAAAATGATTCGATTTACCACATGCATTACATCGTTTATCATATGCGGGACAGCTTTGTTTGTCAGGAGGTTGCTGTGCCGTGCAGCTCCCACACATGGAGGATCGGCGCGGAACGGCCGCCATGACACAAACATCAGCGTCCTTTCTTAGTTCCCTTGTGCCCTTTTCAGACTGCTAATTTAACATACAGATATTAATGGCAGTTTCTAATGTGAGGCCCTTTTCCCGCAGCAGCTGTGCACGTACCTTGTCGCTGTGTATGCCCCATACAATTCTGTCACGGATGAGCGCCTCTGTGAGGATACCAAAATTGCACTTCTTTGCCAGCAGCTTTAGCGTGAAGACATAGGACTGTATAGTGTCATCACCCTTTTGGTTTGTGCTGTTGAAAACATGCCTGTCCATAATTACATTCTTTACTGGCATGCAGATTTCTTCAAACTTTGCAATTAGGATGTCAGGATCCTCTCTGTCTTCTCCGTCAGCGTATACAAAAGCATCTGATTTGTCCACAGCATCGGTGCCTGCGAGGTTCAGCAGTGTGTTTGCCTTATTTTGATTTGTCTAAAAGGCCTGCTATGGAGTATACGTGACATTCCCTTTTAAACCTCAGCCAGTTGTCAGCCACGTTTTCATCAAATATCAGCGGATCTATTCTCCTCAGACCTTGTGCCATGGCACCCCAGTTCTGACACCATGTAGATGTGTAACAATAAAATCAGGACGACACTTGCAGCATCAATGTAATACAGGTCTTTACTCAGCATGAGCCATAAACCAAGTGGAAGCAATAGGAGACAAACAGGAAGTGAGTCACCTCAGCATGACATCATTTCCCATGATGCACAGCATGCATTTACAATGATGTTTTACATAAAACCTATGATTTAGTCTTTATCAGTTTAGGGATTTTATTTTATGCATTAAGTATTATGAAGTGTGTATAAACATATTAATAATGAGGGATCACATGTGTCTGCTGTAGCTCCTTTGTCCCTTCTACATAGCCGTGGAGACTTGTCAATGAGTGATGGACAGGACCACTAACCAATGAGGTTGCATGTCTCATCTTGATACTTAATTCTGATGTAGACATTTTCTAGCTGGTATTCTCTGCTAACACAACTACAGCATTCCTACAGGAAATTACACAGCCCTGATGCCCTGGCTCTGTGGGGATCTCTTCATTAGTGTAGGTCAAGACAGGACCTGGGAGACAGTTCAACAGCAGCCTTATTATATCCAAGTGACAGAACATCAAACATATCAAGACTAAAAGTATTGGTGAGGGTGAAGGATGGGAGTATAGAGTGGAGACTATATGTAATATAAATAGCACAGAGTGAGCCAGCACACTATACTCCTGTTTTGTATTGAAGGGGAGATGTAGCAAACTTTGGATAGAGATAAAGTGGAAAGCGATAAAGTACCAACCAATCAGCTGCTAACTGCCATATCACAGGCCGTGTTTGGAAAAGAACAATTAGGAGCTAATTGGTTGGTATTTTAACCCCATTCTTACATATGGCAATCTCTTACCCTGCCATAATTAGCCTTTCACTTATTTCTGGAAAGTAGGATAAACCTTTTCCTAAATTGGATCTCATGAGATCCGTGGTGCTGAAAATAACCCTACTATTTATTTCCCTTCAATCCAGTGTATCCAGTCCTTTGCAATTTTTACCTTGAGGGCAACTGTACTCTGGTAGGCTATACTTCCTCATTTCAATTTCTCCTGTCATGAATGACATTGGAAATCATCCTTTCCCTGCAGTAATTGTTTTATATTTTACGCACTGTTATAGCTTCAGATTCTTAATAAATCAGTATCATTAATACATTGTGAAATATCCCAATGTCATCTACATTGCTTGTAAAATGTAAAATGTCAGATCTTTACTACCAATCTTAAAATGCCTCTTTCCAACATCAAAAGTAATCATTGTTCTCATGAATCAACTGGAAAAGAAGGCAGCAATGGTTTAGTAAATGTTTAAAATGTACAGTATCATTTTTCCTCTGTTTGATAATCAGGGCTGGCAACTGAAATCTTGGGGTACCATACACTGATATTTTTGCCCTCACCCCCCACCCCCTCCTTGACCCTTATGGTGGAATGCAAACTGGAAGCGCTGCTATGCCCATTACTGGAGCACTATCAAATATACACACATACAGTAGATACATATACACATATAAGAAGGGGGCGCAAGTAGCGCTAACAACCAGTTGCTAAACCTATTATTATTATTATTATTATTATTATTATTATTATTATTGTTTTTTGTGCTGCACCCTTCTGACATTGGTAAAATAAGCACCTTAATGGTAGGCTGCTCTCCCTCTTTTTTAAGCATTCTTGGCACAGTATAGCACTGTAGCACTTTTTTGCACCTGCTTGCACGTTTATTGCACTTTTATGCACTTTAGCACAGAGACACTTTTTTCTGAGCTGTGCACTTTTTACTGATAGACTGCCTTCCGTCCCATATCTACGCAAATTATCTCGCTAAACATCCGGAAGGACATAAGAGGAGGAGTGGAGTGAGGAGGAAGATGGAGATGTAAAGATACCTTTACAAGCATAGTCATTCATATCTGGTACGCATATTGGGCATTTATTTGAGGACACTGTGTTGAGCCACTTATTAGAAAAAACACTGAAGGCGCGGCCGATTTACCCTTGATCAATACATGTACACATATATAGAAATATATATACTGTACACACACACATATATGCACACATATATCTATATACACACACATATACATACATATATAGGGATGCTGTTATGTGGCCGGCGCACAGGATCTCGGTGGTCAGCATACCGATGCCGGGATACGATAGACTGACAATGGCGCTAGCCACAATACTGGCTAACAGGGACTATTCCCACTCGTGGTTGTCCATGACACCTATAGAGTGGGAATAGAACCAGTGGTGAGCGCAGCGACCGCCGGTATCCTGTGCACGGCCACGTGACCCCAACCCTGTATATACACACATATACACACATATAAAAACATACATATAAACACGCACATATACATACCATACATACATATATTTACACATATAATGTAACCCAGGCACAGGCTGTCACAATTGTGTGGGAGGGTGCTAGGACCCAGGAGGGACTCACCAACCGTCTCCACGGCCAGGCGGTGGGGCTCTTGGCGGTTGCTGCAATCTGTAAATGCTGCTTGCCACTGTCACATGCTTGTGCTCGGTGCTGGCAGGAGACTGTGCTGGCTCAGGATGCTCCTCAACGGTAAAAGTAAGGGAAGGGCCAATGCAGCGTCAATGCAATGATGTCACAACTGCTGCATGCACCATTAGGGAGTAAGTGACAGGGTAAGGAGGGGGAGTTTTGTCCAGCCGGACCCTTAAATACCTAAATTGGCGGTGGATGGGCAATCTGTTAATCTGTTTAAAATGTACAAATATGAGCTGCAGCTTAGTATTAGGTGTCCCTGATTCCCAGCTGGGCCCCTGTGACCCTCCTGGCCTGGTACGGGTGTCCCATTAGACCCCCCCTGTCGCCGGGCCTGTTGATAATATAAAATGATATAACAATGGGGGTAATTCCAAGTTGATCGCAGCAGGAATTTTGTTAGCAGTTGGGCAAAACCATGGCCCTCATTCCGAGTTGTTCGCTCGCTAGCTGCTTTTAGCAGCATTGCACACGCTAGGCCGCCGCCCTCTGGAAGTGTATCTTAGCTTAGCAGAATAGCGAACGAAAGATTAGCAGAATTGCGATTAAATAATTCTTAGCAGTTTCTGAGTAGTTCGAGACTTACTCCTACACTGCGATCAGCTCAGCCCGTTTCGTTCCTGGTTTGACATCACAAACACGCCCTGCGTTCGGCCACCCACTCCCCCGTTTCTCCAGACACTCCCGCGTTTTTTCCTGGCACGCCTGCGTTTTTCCGCACACTCCCAGAAAATGGTCAGTTTCCACCCAGAAACACCCACTTCCTGTCAATCACACTCCGATCACTTCAACGATGAAAATTCTTCGTTCAGCCGTGAGTAAATCTACTAAGTTTTGTGCTAAAATACTTAGCGCATGCGCGCTGCGTACCATGCGCATGCGCATTTTTGCCTTAATCGCTCCATTGCGAAAATCAGCAACGAGCGAACAACTCGGAATGACCCCCCATGTGCACTGCAGGGGATATAACATGTGCAGAGAGAGTTAGATTTGGGTGTGGTGTGTTCAATCTGCAATCTAAATTGCAGTGTAAAAATAAAGCAGCCAGTATTTACCCTGCACAGTAACAAAATAACACACCCAAATCTAACTCTCTCTGCACATGTTATATCTGCCTCCCCTGCAGTGCACATGGTTTTGCCCAACTGCTAACAAAGTTCCTGCTGCGATCAACTCAGAATTACCCCCAATGTCAGATAAATAAAAGTCTGATAAGAGCCTGTCCTGGTGATCAGTATATTAAAGTGATGACATATGCAATGACTTGACTTTGTGTTCACCCTCCCCCCACCACAATGCTACTGCGTGTGTGCTGACATACATCAGCACTTGTGCAAAGGAGCCTTTGGATCCCACTCCCAAAACAATTGTGTTAAATAGCCCTTAGGCTACAATGGTTGAAGAGGGGTTTAGCTGTTGGGGCCAAGCACTTGGTACATTTCACGAGGGCAGCTTCTGCAATAGAAAATGGAGTGATGGCAGCAGCTAGTGTAGATCAGGCTTTTTCAACCAGTGTGCCGTGGCACACTAGTGTGGCGCGACCAGTTGCAAGGTGTGCCACGGAGCCAGAGCAGGTTCCTGCACCTTCAGAGTGAACTGTTGGCCCAGGCTCTTCTTAGAGGATCAGTCATGCTCCGGCCATGACCTATGCCTTGGTGACGCGGCGGTGTGATATCATAGGTCACGGCCGCCGCGTCTCACCACTCAGCCAGCCCACCTGCCTGCATACACATCTTCCAGTTCCCGCTTGCATCCACAGCTTTCCTTGCCCACCCACATCCACACCTGCCCAACCGCCCGCTGCTCAGTATTCGCAGAACTCCACTATGAACATCCCCTGCCACTGAGGGACAGGGAGGAGGACAGCTGATAATAATATTTGTTATTTTATTTCTCCTGTGGGGAACAATAGGATTTATGTGGGGAGAATAAGGATTTATGGGGGGAACAATGTGAATAATTCATGTGGGAAGCAATAGGATTTATGTAGTGAGCAACATGATTTGGAGCAATGTGATTGTTTTTTCTGTGTAGGCCAATGTATGTGTGGATTTGTTTTTACTGTGAGGGCCAATGTGTGTTTGTTTTTTTCCTGTGGGTGAACTGATAGTGTGCCTTGGCAATTTTAAAATATTGTTTGGTGTGCCGCAAGTAAAAAAAGGTTGAAAATCACTGGTGTAGATATTTGCTGCAGTCCCCCCTTCTTACATATTGTAGATGCGTCTGGTTAGCAGGGGGATATCCCGCAAAATAGCTTTGATAAATATACCACTTAACATATTAGGCTCAATTTATAAGTGGTTTATGATGTGCTTTTCAAAGACAAATAAAAGGACAAAGAGGGCGATGAAAGGTTAAATAAACCTATGGGGTACAGCAGTGCCAGATTAAGATCCTGATAGGCCTGGAGCTGAAATTTATGAAGGGCCTATTGTGCGCTGGCACAGGGGGTGTGACCAGCATGGCGGGGGTGTGACTACTGATATAGGTGTGTGGTCTGTGCCGTGGGGTGTGGCTAGCACCACGGAGGGCATAGCTAGCCACCTACATTCAATTTACAAATTCCCTATATATACTACTTTACGGATGTACTCTCTCTCAAATAAATATATATATATATATATATATATATATATATTTATATATACACACACACACACACACACACACACACACGTATATACTGGCAAACAAGTATATTACATGATCAACGTTTCAGGGCATCCGCACCATCATTAGGACCACAATGCATTGTATGTGGTTCTGACGACAGTGCGTACGTCCCGAAAGACTGATTGTGGAATATACTTATTTGCCTGTTTATTGGAAAGATACTGATGTAGCCAGCCTTGTCCATATTGCGGGTGAAATTTGATGCGCCTAACTGCAACTATTCGCACCCAGCGCTGAGTTAATGTATTCTCTATGGCCACGCACATGCATATGCACACGTACAGCCATTCACGGGCACACATGATGTGACTACTTTGTGGCTACATCTGTATGTCTTATTATAATTACGCACTGGGGCAAGCTGCCATTGATATTGTGAGTGCTGGCATTCTCCTGGATGAATATGAACATATATATACTGCTTTGACTGGGCTGTATTTTGGAGTCTGGGTGCTGTAGTGGCGAGGTGGCAGCTTTTTGATGTCAGGGCCGGCCCCAGGTCAGCTAGCACCATGTTAACCCGCTAGGGTTAGGCTACGCGGGTTGGGTTTAGAATGCGGGGAGGGGGGTTAGGGTTAGGCACCCCCGGGGAGGGTTAAGGTTAGGCTGCAGGGGAGGGAGGCATAGGGGGGTTAGGGATTAGGGTTAGGTACCTTTTCCCAAAGGTGTCGGGATTCCCAGCGCCGGGATGCAGCAGTCGGTATTTTAACTGCCAGCATCCCGAGCGCCGGGATATCAGATGTATTCCCACTACTCCACTGTATAGCAATACCACTATTCCTCCAAGATATCATTAATATACACACACCAAAACTTAAATACACCCATCCCTCAAAATGATCCACCCTGCAGATAGTGTTTAAACACATCAACCCTCAGGTAACATTAATACACACCCATCCCACATAATAAATACACCCCACATCCCTCAAATCATATTAATAAACACCCACCCCATATAATACATTCCAACCCTCTTCACATTTATATACTCCTACACCACATAATAATGCACCCCACATAATACACCCCACAGATAACATTTATACACACCCTACCCCCACACAATAATACACCCCACAGATATCATTTACACACACCCCACCCCCACACAATAATACACCCCACAGATATAATTTACACACACCCCACCCCCACACAATAATACACCCCACAGATATAATTTACACACACCCCACCCCCACACAATAATACACCCCACAGATATCATTTACACACACCCCACCCCCACACAATAATACACCCCACAGATATCATTTACACACACCCCACACCCACACAATAATACACCCCACATATATCATTTACACACACCCCACCCCCACACAATAATACACCCCACAGATATCATTTACACACACCCCACCAAGTAATACACCCCACAGATATAATTTACACACACCCCACCCAATAATACACCCCACAGATATTATTTACACACACCCCACCCAATAATACACCCCACAGATATCATTTACACACACCCCACCCCCACACAATAATACACCCCACAGATATCATTTACACACACCCCACCCCCACACAATAATACACCCCACAGATATCATACCACACCCCAAAATAATATACCCCCTACATAAAAAACACACAACACAGGATAACTTTTTTACACTTCTATAACTTTAATAAACCACTACCCCACCCACAGATTGCTTTTATACACCCTCAACCCACTGCAGTTACGTACTGTACATACCACAATTCTTGACCAAGTCTGTCTTTAGCTTGGAGCCTCTTCTGAGTGTGCAGCTGCAGCACAGGAAGGGAAGCCTCCTCACAGCACGTCACTGGTGGCTGCCGGCCCGGGGGAGGGACCAGCAACCAGGAAGCACACACAGTTCCAGTGAGACTGGCAGGGGGCTGGTATTTGTGGGAGTGACAGCTGTGTGATCAGTCCCTGCAGCTGCTTTTAACAGGGCGGAGGAGGGATTCAGCAGCGCAGCGCACTAGTTCTTATTGCAGCACAGTTCCCCCTATGAGATAGCGCCCACGCGGCTGCTCAGCTGGAGCAGCCCTCGAGCTGGCCCTGAACATGCTTTCACATCACCAGGCATGGAGGAAGCGCTGCCGAGACACATTGTATATGCAGGGCATGGAAGGCAAGTAAAGCCTTATACGGTCTCTGTCAGCGGCACCTTTTGATCCACCAGCAACGCGGCCACGAGAAGGGGGCCTAGGGTGTTGAGGGCGGAGTGGGCAATGCCTACCTAGGAGGCTGCTGTAGAAGGAAATTTTATTTCCTGTCTACTGCAGAACAATGCTGTGGGCCTATTTTAGAGGGTGGGCCTGGAGCTGCAGCTCCATCAGCCCCATTGTTAATCCGGCCCTGGGGTACAGCATTTGTTGCATGAACCATTCTGCACTTAGTAAATCACCATACAAATTAGACATATTAATTTATACGGGTTTGGTATGGAATAGCGACAGGATGCATGTGGTATTTTACACCTCACTTGCCCCCTACCCTAACACTAACCCTTGGGGGGTGGTGACTGGGGCTAATCTCTGGGAAGGGGGTGGGGCTAGGACTAACCCTTGGGTGCCCTAATCTCAACCCCGATACTCATCTTCCGCATCCCGGGGCCAGTGTTCTGGATCCGGTCTCCCGACTGGTGTTAGGATTCTGGCATCAGTCACATGACCGCTGGCATCCAGACTGCTGGGATGCCGAAATCATCCCATTTATACTAAGACAATATTTATTATTTAAATGATTTGTCCTGGAACCAAGGAGTGATACTGTATCCCAGCTTTTTTTTATTTTATTTAAGTATTACATGTTTGTAAAGTTGCCCTGAATGCTAAAACCACCTCTGAGCAGAATAACTGTAAAATACAGGTTTTCTTTCTCGCTACTGTAGAATAGTGTAGATATTTTAGTCAAGTCAATATCTTGGACAATATAGAATAATATACCATAGTATATGTCAAAGTCAGAAAAATATCACGCTACACACTGCCATATTTGCACCTCATGCGAGTGCCTGTTTCACGTTCATGAGCCCTGCCGTGCGTGCGCATACTCGCTGTTGCGTGCACCCGCGGGCGCACAGTGTGCGCATTTACGGTAAAGTTTATGTGCGTCTGGCGGGCGACTCGTTCGTAACATATTTTACCTATATAATGTATTTTGTAGATTATGGTCCCTTTGATAGAATCTGAAAGTTTAGTTAAGGTAGCATGTTCATAGACAGAGAGATCCCTCTTTGTTTGATACGAAGGGTCAGACAAGGGTTATACAGTGGTGTTTAGTATCCATCGGAAGAGTATTTAATTAGCAATATTCCGGTGTTGGTTTGAAGCAGATTAATCGCTCGTGCGAATAGTTATGGACATAAGAAGTTTATGTACTTTTACTATTATTTGTACTTACTTATCCATGCGGCGGGAAACCTAGTTTCCCACCCACCTGAGCAGTTGGAAATAGTCACAGCCCACCTGTATGAATCAACCTATGACCTTTTGTTATAATGCGAAGACGAATTCCTGTGTCCAATGAACAATGAGATTATAGGGACCATTGAATTGTATTGTGTGTGGGGCATAAATAGACAAGCCGATCATATCCAGCTCTCACTCTTCAACGGTTCTCATTGCTGATAATCGGGAGCTGGATATCCAGAGGCGCATGCGATCGTTCCCCTTGTGCGTAAGTTTTCTCCGCAATCATATTGTCTTTATTGGTATTGTGGGCCATATCTCTCTCTCTCTCTCTTCTCCTCTTTCTCTCATTTTCCCTTAAACCGTACTTGTATTGTATTGTATTTCCTGTGTAGTTATCTGGTTAGTTAGTCTATGTTATATTGGTAGTGTATGACTTGTATTGTATTATTCTTTTGCAAGTATAACATTCATATAAGGCGTTAGACCCTAAGCCCGGTATTTGTGTATTTCTTATAGTGTTAAGTATTCTCAGAGCGTCGGAGACGCTCGAACAGCTTTAAGTTAATAAGGTTACATTGTGTTGCATCTACACCCCACCATTACACTAAGGTTTTTCTGTATAATACATTGTTCATGGTTTACATGTAAAGGTTTAACATTGTGAGCGTCTGCGCCGCTGGTGATCTCCTCGTGGTACCGAGCGTCAGCTACGCTATAGCGAACCATAACGTTAGTCGGCAGCCAATAGCGGGCCTGCCTGTGATCTCTTGGCCGTGAGCGAACGTAACGCGTGAGCGTCTCGACTACGGCTAAGCGATTGTTACGCAACGTGCGTACCCTTACGGTACTCCAGACGTCAATAGCGTACAGTGTTCTTAGGCCTCTTAAAGGGTTTTAAGTAAGATAAATATTTAGCTTTATCAATTGGCGGCTCGTCCGTCCTTCACATATCTGCACTAGGTAATTTCAGCAGACATTATCCATCAGCAAAGGGCGGGAGATCATATTCCTCGTAGTGCTGTCTGGATAAGCGTCTGCTTCGCTTAGTAAAGGGTGCTGAGGGAATCCGGAACAGGAGATAAGAACAAAACGCTAGTGTCTTTTAAAACTTTATTTTCTGTCTTGCGTACGCACGCACGCATATATCTGCATTTCTTTTCATTCGTGTATTTTCATATCACTCTCCTGTTTGCGATTTCACAATTGTTAACGGGCTAAGAAAGATTTGTTGCTATCAGTAGTGAAAAAGTATAAAAGTAATACATTAAGGGATAAATTGCAAAGCACGCACGCAGCTCTACCTAAAGATACAAGGAGAGATTGGTGTGGTGTTCGGTAGATGATCGAGGATCATCTACATTGATAAACGTGTAAAATTGTGTTACGGTGGATATTTGCTTTGTGTACACGTGTCTCTAACAAAGGGTGAGACTCGCGTACGCAACTCAAAGGCCGACGCACGCAGCGTATATTACGCAACGGAGCGTCCGGGTACGCCCACGTAACTCAAATCACACGCTAGTGTTATTGTAACAGGCGAAAAGGTGGCAACGTGATAAATAGCGCAAGTCTATTTTAGTGTCCGAAATTTAAACTAACAGATCCTTCTCCAAATTTACAACACATCTGGTCTAAAGGAAAGAAATTTCGGCGCAGAAATAGAAATAGAAACAAAAGTGTACATGTGGTGAGTGAGTGTTTGCATATATAAGTTTATACAATTTTTTTGAGGTTGAACCACAAGAAGTCGAGTTCTCGCCGGGTACATACGTGTAAGTGACATGCACGGTGGCTAGGGAGGCATCCCTTGTTAAATATACAAAGAGCATTAGAGTATAGCAGACCAGGAGGTCATACTGTAGCACAGACCAGGAGGTCCGGAATTGACCAGGAGGTCCAGGTACAGCAGACAAGGAAGTCCGCTATAAATTAAAGAGCACAACCCAGGGGGTTGGTGCAGAACCCATATAGGCCATTAAAGCTCATGCTGAAGGAATTCGCAGCCGCAATTTTCGATTCCACTGGTCGCTCCGCACATAAGATTAGTTGCTTATGTGCAGACTGATTGTACCGCACGTAATTGTGTGCATTAGTTAATCTGACCAGTACCATTTGTGTACGAAACGGGTCATAAACGCTATTTGTACATTCTAACGTGATTTGTGTAATTTTTTTTTTATTTTAAGGGAGGTTCGCTGGTCACTCAGGAACTATCCAACAACCGATACTTGCTGGGAAACACGCCCCAGTAAGTAAAGGTTCATAGGGGCCCTAGGTTGGGTACAACAGCTCTGGATACAGTGATTGCAGTACTGGCCAACGTGGGCGAGGAGTGAGTGGAGTACTCGGTAAACTTCGCCGCCGGCCTGCCCCGGACATCTTGGTTTTTGTAAGGGTTCGCTGAAGAAAAGCAACACCTGCAAGTTATGGGGGCCAGTTGTTCAGGTAGGGGGCGATCAACCTCGGTTCGGGTTGATTTAGTAAACCGACCAATCGGGTCGGCAAGGTGTGTAATGTGTGAAAAATACGGTTCACACACAGAGGTTTTATGTGATGAATGGGAAAGAATGACTGTACATGACGGGGAGAAGTTCCCAAGAGTAGGCAGCTTTAGCCCAGATGTGTTACTAAATCTAAGGAGAAGGATATGTCTCATTAAATCAGCAAAGAGACGAGTTAAACATTTTGATTATTTACAGTTATGGCAACGGGAAAGTGAATTGCAAAGAGAGTTAACTGACATATCTGACTCTTATCTTGGGAGGAGAGACAGGGCAATGGAGAGGATTATGGTTGCGGAGAAAGGCACAATGTTGAACAATAAAAACGCACTTAGCAACTGTATTATAGATGATAAGAATAAGTGTAATAAACATAACAATGATAATTGTAATACTGTTAAATGTACAACTATTAACCTGTGCAAGTCGCACCCCATGTCAAACTTCCCTCAGGAATACAAACGAGAAAGTGAGCCCAGCACGATGTCGGCACCTCTTCCAGCAGCCATCACACAAGACATCCAGGTGGACGCGACCAAATCGGTAAAGGCAATAATCAAACCCCCTAACGGAGGGTCAGGTGAGGTCGTGTCCACAGGTACGTACAATGTTTTATATCACGCACAAACAAATGTACCCCATATTGTAAGACCAAAACAAGGTGATGTAATTGAGTTTGATCCTGTCAGGGTGATCACAGTCCCCAATGGGAAGACTGACGATCAGGGAATCATTCCCGTCGGGGACAGTGCAATGCGCTGTCCCTGGTCCCGGACCGAATTGAGATCAATTATGTCTGAATTTCCTGATCCTAGGAAAAATCTAGTCGCATGTCAAAGGTTCATTAAAGAACTAGGAAACTCAACAGAACCCACCAACAAAGATTGGCGGACAGTGCTGAGGGCATGTTTGCCCTCCGGTGTTGACTCTGCGAAATTTATTACTGATTGTCAATTAGACACAGAAGTACATCAAATGGAGAAACACAATCAGGAATGTATTAAGCAGATTAACCGACAGTTGGAAGTATATTTCCCTGCCGTTGTCAAGTGGAATTAAATTTTCTCCATAAGACAAAACGAAGGGGAAAGTATTTCCAATTATTTCAATCGAGCACTGCAAGTAATGGCTAGGAACACTGGGATCACAGACATCAAAACATGCGCACAGCATAGAGAAATAGCGGTTAAGGTATTAATGAATGGTTTAAAGGAGGTATTGAGAACAAGGGTACAGACCACCAACCCAAACTGGAGAAATATCTCGGTGGCCGCATTAAGAGAGGCCGCTATTGATCATGATCGAAATATCACCAGACACAGGGAGTCACAAAGTGATAAGTTAATGGCCGCAAGTATACAGGCCCTAATCACAAGACCACTCCAACATAAGCCCCAAACCCCTGCGAGAAATTCAAATGTGGAAGTCTGTTACAATTGCCAGAAGGAAGGTCATTTTGCAAGAGATTGTAGATCAGGAAGTAGACAAAAGTCACATCAGCCCCCTAGACAACAACATAACCATGATATCCAAGGAAACAGGGACGTACAGGGAAAACGGTTGATGGTGATGAGCATCCGAGCGTTTGAGGAGGCATCAAACCAACCAAGACCTCAGGTCATTGACACTTGGAGGAAACCCAGGGTTTGTTATCTTTGTAAAAGAGAAGGGCATTATGCCAGCAACTGCAACAGCCCACATAAAGTCAGACCCCCTAGACATGAAAATGGGCAAAAGTTATGACACACCAAATTATAATCAGGGATCATATAGGAAGAATTTTGTCCCACACTCATGATATGTAGTCAGGAAAGGTGATCATTAGGACTGATGGTAAGCCTGAGGTAACGGTTAACAAATTGGGAGGTCATTCCCTGAAGACACAGGAATGACCGGGTGAAACGTTGTAAATGTATCTGTTAAATGTTTTTCCTTCTCTCCCCATCTCTGACGATTATTGATAGGACTCAAACATTGCATATCTGCTTGGTCTTTGCAGAAGTCTACCAAACCCCAGCATGACCTATCCGCATCAAGGTATCCTGGCCAGATACAGAGGGTGGAGTATGGAGGTGCTGGGGGGAGGGACTGCGCAAGGAAACCATTACACATGTAGATATGACAGCCTGATGATCTGACAATGTTTTAAAATGTTTGAAAATTTTTTTTTTTCTGTTGTTGTTTATTGATGTGTTATGATATATATATATATATATATATATATATATATATATATATATGAATTGTTCTCTCTCTCTTTTGTTTTTTTTGTTTTCTCTCTTCTCACTCATGTTTTCATGTTTTAAAGATGGTATGTCACACATCAGTTAGACAAATGGTAATGCAAGATTTTTGCTCCTTACAGAAAGATCGCTGGTTTGGAAGGAATATTACATCACCGGAATGTTCATTTGGAAGACTGAGAGACAGCACCTTTGAGATGACAGCAGAACAAGAAGAACAACAAGACTAGAGAACTAATTATCGTAACAAGTTTCTCTCCCCCTCAAACTGTTTTCCTGTACCCCCATTACAAATTTCTTCTTTTCTCCTCCTGTAAGATGGACTTGCCCCAAGAGACTGTGATATGGATTTTCCTGTTGACCATGATGTTGACCAGAGCAGTCTGTTCCGGCGAGAGTACCATGGAGGTCGAGAAAGGATCCAGAAGGGTTCTGATGACTGAGACGGAGGTGTAAATTTCCAATAGCAACACAACCACCAAGCAAAGGCGAGTACCGGAAACGATCTAGCAGCCATGTTATTTGTAAACATTGTGAAGGATTGTTAGCTGAAGAGAACTGTATCTGTAGGCTCTGTGACAGTGTAGTTGAGGATGGATGCATCAAGAGATGCCAATCCAGTTTTAATATCCATATGGACAGGCATCCATTGAGTGACTATCACTCCTTAGTGGGTAGTGTGTTAAATCAAACAGATTGTTGGGTATGCTCTCAAGTACCTCAAGGTCATAGCAAATCAGGACTAGTACCATTTCCTTTAACGGTAGGGGAGGTACTTGAGCTAAAGGGTGGGAGACCGGTGGACAGGAGGTTTAATATCTCCAGTCCTCCTAGTTTGAAGCTCCACCAATATCATGTGGATAGATCCCTAATATGTTTTAACATTTCCAATCCCCGAAAGCCGGGAAATTGGGAAGTGTCATGGAGTAACCAAACCATGACCTTTTCATATAGAGCAGATAGAATGCAGACAGATACAGAGCTTATACGCCACATAGCCAGTAGAGAAAAATCTTTACGATATAGGTATACCCTAGGAAGTAGGATTACGAGAGTTGGAGAGGTATCACCAGGATACTGTGCACATATCGTACAAACTGATACGTGTACCAGACAGATGGGAGAATTAGGGTTAGGAGATTTCACATGGAAGATGTGTAATATGGTTATGTCCTACTCCGTCCCATATGTTCTCCCCGATGATGCATATTTCATATGCGGGAGGAAGGCGTATAAGTGGCTTGCCCCAAACTCAGAAGGATTGTGTTATATTGGAAAAGTACTGCCTGAAGTAATGACTGTATCACATGCCAAAATGAAAGATATACACCGTGGTGCCCAAGCTCCTTATACTCACACCCACTACGAGCACGTAGTTAAAAGGCAACTGACAGAAAGGACAGAGCATTTGGCCTCTGACATGATCCATGAATCCACCGGGATTCAGGTCGTACTTGCGTTAGATTTCACTCGCACCGCTAGAGGAGTGCTGAACTATAGATATATCTCTGCGCTTGCAAATTTGTTAGACAATATCACAGAAATGTATGATGACACGTTTAGGTATACTGGAAGAGAACTTCAAGCTTATAAAACAGAACTGGTTCAGCATAGAATGGTTCTTAATTATCTCACAGCAGTAACAGGTGGATATTGTGTCACACTGGCAACGCAGTACTGCGTGAAATGCTGCACATATATAACGAATAGTACCGAGGATCCGGTCGAGGTCATAGACCAAAAGATGGACGATATTCTCCAATTAAAGTGGGAATTTTGCAGGAGACACAATCTCACCCTTGCTGCTGTGGGTAATGAGCTGACTGGTTGGGTGTCATGGTTGAACCCGCAAAATTGGTTCTCTGGTTTAGGAGAATGGGCTCAAGGAGTCATAATGGATGTAGGGACGTTTCTCCTATGTATCTTAGGTGTTGTCATAACGATTGGCTTGATATTTAGATGCGGTCAGGCTTTAATGAAGTGCAAACGTAGTACCAGGGTAATGAGTCTAAGGAGTGAGGAAATTGTAATTCCAATGGATTTGATTTATGACCCAACTGTAGAAACAATGATGTGATGAAAATGCGATTATACGGTCCGTTTCTTTCACCTGTTTTTCCGGTTTTTCCAAGGTAAAAAGACCCACTTTTGACGAGGAATTTGATGACCCTGTATACAGACAACTGATGGATTAAAGAAGAAGTTTTGACAACCTTATACACAGATATTTGATGAACTATGCCATAGACCCCCAGTTTCCCTAGAAATTTTAAAATTACGCTAGCCCAACACTTTTGTAAGTCTATGGACATTGACAAAGCTTTTTTGCCCACACCTTTTGGCAAAAGCCCAAAGAAGACTGCATTCAACAGACACCGAACAAGACTTCAACCGACAAATGTTCATTAACCTGACATAGAATACCACTGCATTTACCATAATTGTGTCTTACCTTCATCTCTACAACCTTCAGGTAATTACACACATAGTCGATAGGGAATACCCGCACAGATATCAGCAATCACATATTCCCCCATTCATGTATCATCAACTAAAATGTGCTCCCCCATTTTGTTACAACCACAGCCTAAAAGAGCTCGGTAAAGTTTGACAGCGCATCCACAGACCCGTACCACGGGATAAGAAGGCATTCGAATGTATACTTCGCAATACCTCGAAGCTTGATTTAAAACACGTACGGCACGATGATACATGACCCCCCCCAAACATGGATTCATACACACATGCTTCTGCTATCTCAATAGGTCATACCCTTTTCCTACCTTCTCCTCTCCTCCCCTACCCAATCATAGAAATGTATTTACACTTGACATATATTTTTCTCTTTTTGAAATGTTTTAGGAAGTGGCAGTTATTGTTGACTGCCAAAGGGTGGACTGTCAAAGTCAGAAAAATATCATGCTACACACTGCCATATTTGCACCTCATGCGAGTGCCTGTTTCACGTTCATGAGCCCTGCCGTGCGTGCGCATACTCACTGTTGCGTGCACCCGCGGGCGCACAGTGTGCGCATTTACGGTAAAGTTTATGTGCGTCTGGCGGGCGACTCGTTCGTAACATATTTTACCTATATAATGTATTTTGTAGATTATGGTCCCTTTGATAGAATCTGAAAGTTTAGTTAAGGTAGCATGTTCATAGACAGAGAGATCCCTCTTTGTTTGATACGAAGGGTCAGACAAGGGTTATACAGTGGTGTTTAGTATCCATCGGAAGAGTATTTAATTAGCAATATTCCGGTGTTGGTTTGAAGCAGATTAATCGCTCGTGCGAATAGTTATGGACATAAGAAGTTTATGTACTTTTACTATTATTTGCACTTACTTATCCATGCGGCGGGAAACCTAGTTTCCCACCCACCTGAGCAGTTGGAAATAGTCACAGCCCACCTGTATGAATCAACCTATGACCTTTTGTTATAATGCGAAGACGAATTCCTGTGTCCAATGAACAATGAGATTATAGCGACCATTGAATTGTATTGTGTGTGGGGCATAAATAGACAAGCCGATCATATCCAGCTCTCACTCTTCAACGGTTCTCATTGCTGATAATCGGGAGCTGGATATCCAGAGGCGCATGCGATCGTTCCCCTTGTGCGTAAGTTTTCTCCGCAATCATATTGTCTTTATTGGTATTGTGGGCCATATCTCTCTCTCTCTCTCTCTCTCTCTTCTCCTCTTTCTCTCATTTTCCCTTAAAACGTACTTGTATTGTATTGTATTTCCTGTGTAGTTATCTGGTTAGTTAGTCTATGTTATATTGGTAGTGTATGACTTGTATTGTATTATTCTTTTGCAAGTATAACATTCATATAAGGCGTTAGACCCTAAGCCCGGTATTTGTGTATTTCTTATAGTGTTAAGTATTCTCAGAGCGTCGGAGACGCTCGAACAGCTTTAAGTTAATAAGGTTACATTGTGTTGCATCTACACCCCACCATTACACTAAGGTTTTTCTGTATAATACATTGTTCATGGTTTACATGTAAAGGTTTAACATTGTGAGCGTCTGCGCCGCTGGTGATCTCCTCGTGGTCCCGAGCGTCCGCTACGCTATAGCGAACCATAACGTTAGTCGGCAGCCAATAGCGGGCCTGCCTGTGATCTCTTGGCCGTGAGCGAACGTAACGCGTGAGCGTCTTGACTACGGCTAAGCGATTGTTACGCAACGTGCGTACCCTTACGGTACTCCAGACGTCAATAGCGTACAGTGTTCTTAGGCCTCTTAAAGGGTTTTAAGTAAGATAAATATTTAGCTTTATCAGTATACAAGAACTGGTGCTTATATCAACACCTGCTTTGACAAATAGAACTTCTGCTAATACAGGTTGAGT
This sequence comes from Pseudophryne corroboree, assembly GCF_028390025.1. Lineage (NCBI taxonomy): Eukaryota > Metazoa > Chordata > Amphibia > Anura > Myobatrachidae > Pseudophryne > Pseudophryne corroboree. The sequence continues at coordinate 750,331,846 of NC_086447.1, forward strand.
ATCCCTTATCCAAAACGCTTGGGACCGGAAGAATTTTGGATATGGGATTTTTCCGTATTTTGGAATAATTGCATACCATAATGAGATATCATGGTGAGGGACCTAAGTCTAAGCACAGAATGCATTTATGTTTCATATACACCTTATACAAACAGCCTGAAGGTCATTTTAGCCAATATTTTTAATAACTTTGTGCATTAAACAAAGTGTGTGTACATTGACAATGCTAAATTCCTTTGTCGTATAAACAACCCTTTATGAAGTCTAAGAACACTGTACGCTGCTTACTTAAGAAGTACCGTAAGGGTACGCTATTTGCGTAATGATCGCTCAGCCGTAGGCGAGACGCTCAAGCGTCACGTTCGCTCACGGCCCAGTGATCACAGGACAACACGTTATTGGTTATGACTAGAGTAATGATTCGCTATGGCGTAGCATACGCTCGAGACCACGAGGAGGTCACCAGCGGCGCAGACGCTCACAATGCTATACCTTTATGTCTAAACCTTATACCAATGAGATACACAGAATACCTTAATGTGAATACAGGGTGTAAGTGCAACCTTGTGTAACCTGACTAACTACAAAGCTGCTTGAGCGTCACCGACGCTCAAGTGAACACTTAACACTATAGAAAATACACAGATAAATGTTTAGGGTCCAAAGCCTATTAACTGTAATATATCTAATATACTTGTAAAAGGGGATAACAGTACAAATGATACACTACAATATAACAGAGACTTCCTAACCAAAATACAATACTATCTAATACAATTCAATACTAGTCTATGGGAGATACGAGAGAAAGAGAAGGGAAAGAGAGAGAGAGACGGAGAGAGATGAGAGAAATTGGCTCACAGAAAGACAATGATTACGGAGAGAAACTTACGCACAAGGGGAAACGATCGCATGCGCCTGGACATCCAGCACCCGATTTTCAGCAATGAGAACCGTTGAAGAGTGAGAGCTGGATGTGGTCGGCCTGCCTATTTATGCCCCACACACAATGCAATCTCATAGTCCCTACAATCCCATTGTCCATTGGACGTCGGAATTCGGCCCTGCATCATAACAAAAGGTCATAGGTTGATTCATACAGGTGGGCTGTGACGATTTCAAACAGCTCAGGTGGGTGGGGAACTAGGTTTCCCGCCGCATACCTGAGTATGAGTAAATAGTAGAAATGGACATAAACTTCTTATGTCCATAACTATTCGCACGAGCGATTAATACGCTCCAAACCAACACCGGAATATTGCTAATTAAATACTCTTCCGATGGGTACCAAACACTGCTGTATGACTCTTGTTAGACCCTTCGTATAACACAAAGAGGGATTCCTCAGCTCAGGGACATTCTATATTAACCAAACTTTCAGAAACTATCAAAGGGATCATGATCTACAAACTACATTAATTATGAGAATATGTAACGAATGAGTCGCACGCTACGGCTACATAAACTCTACCGTAAATACGCATACCGTGCGCCCGCGGGCGCACGCTATTGCGGGTATGCGCCTTCACGGGAGAGCGTACGCATGCGCAGCACGGACCAGTGTGCGGTGCAAATATGGCAACGTGCATAGAGACATTTTTCTGACTTTGACAGTCCACCCTTTGGCAGTCAATAATAACTGCCACCTTCTAAAATATTTAAGGAGAAAAATGTAAGTCAGGGGTTAATTGATTTCCATGGTGGGGTAAGGAAGAAGAGAGGAGTAGGTGTGAAAAGGGTATGACCTAGTGAGAAAGTAGAAGCATGTGTGTATGAGTCCATGTTTGGAGGGTCATGTATCATCGTGCCGTACGTGTTGTAAATCAAGCTTCGAGGTATTGCGAAGTATACATTTGAATTCCTTCTTATCCTGTGGTACAGGTCTGTGGATGGGCTGTCAAACTTTACCGAGCTCTTTTCGGATTTTGAACAAAATGGGGAGCACATTTTAGTTGATGGTACATGAATGGGGGAGGTATGTGGTTGCTGATATCTGTGCCTGTATTCCCTATCGTCTATGTGTGTCATTACCTGAGGGTTGTAGAGATGAAGATAAAGAACACTTATGGAATATGCAATGATATTCTATGTCAGGGAAATGTACATCTGTCGTCGAAGTTGTGTTCGGTATCTGTTGAGAGTCGTCTTCTTTGCGCTGTATTGCTCCTTGGGCATGAGCAAATAGCTTTGTCAGAGCCATCGGATTTACAAAAAAATGTTGGGCTAGCGTGAGTTTAAAAATACTAGGGAAACTGGGGATCCATGGCAAAGTTCATCAAGTGTCCATTTCTCAAGTGGTCAAAATCCTTCTTTGGTGCTTGTCTGTTGTCTGTATAGCGTCTCGTCAACTTCCTCGTCCAAGGGGGTCTTTGTATCTTGGAGAAAAGCAGAAAAACAGGTGAAAGAAACGGACCGTATAATCGCATTTTCATCACATTCTGGTTTCTATCATTGGGTCATAAATCAAATCTAGGTTAATTACAGTTTCCTCACTCCTCAAGCTCATCACTTTTGTACTTTGTTTGCACCTCATTAAAGCCTGCCCGCATCTAAATATCAATCCAATCGATATAACGACACCCAAGATACATAGTAGAAACTTTCCAACATCCATTATGACTCCTTGAGCCCAGTCTCCTAAACCGGAGAACCAATTTCGCGGGTTCAACCATGACACCCAACCAGTCAGCTCATTACCTACAGCAGTAAGGGTGAGATTGTGTTTTCGACGAAATTCCCACTTCAATTGGAGAATATCGTCCATCTTTTGGTCTATGACCTCTACCGGATCCTCGGTGCTATTTGTGATATACGTGCAACACTTTATGCCGTACTGTGTTGCCAATGTAACACAATATCCGCCTGTTACTGCTGTAAGATAATTAAGAACCATCCTATGCTGAACTAGTTCTGTTTTGTAAGCTTGAAGTTCTCTTCCAGTGTATCTAAACGTGTCATCATACATTTCAGTGATATTATCTAACAAATTGGCGAGTGCGGAAATGTATCTATAATTCATCACTCCTCGAGCGGTACGAGTGAAATCTAACGCTACCAGAACCTGAATCCCGGTGGATTCATGGATAAGATCAGAGGCCGGATGCTCTAACCTTTCTGACAGTTGTCTTTTAACTCGGTGCTCGTAATGAGTGTGAGTATAAGGAGCTTGGGCACCACGGTGTATGTCCTTCATTTTGTCATGTGTAACAGTCATCACTTCAGGCAATACTTTTCCAATATAACACAATCCTTCAGAGTTTGGGGCAAGCCACTTGTACGCCTTTCTCCCGCATATGAAATATGCGTCATCGGGGAGAACATAAGGGACGGAGAAGGACATGACCATGTTACAAACCTTCCAGGTGAAATCTCCTGACCCTAATTCTTCCATCTGCTTAATGCACGTATCAGTTTGTACGATATGTGCACAGTATCCTGGTGATACCTCTCCAACTCTAGTAATCCTATTTCCTAAGGTGTATCTATACCGGAAAGATTTTCCTCTACTGGCTATGTGGCGTACAAGCTCTGTATCTGTAGGCATTCTATCTGCTCTGTGTGAAAAGGTCATGGTAAGGTTGCTCCATGACACTTCCCAATTTCCCGGCTTACGGGGATTGGAGATATTAAAACATAAGAGGGACCTATCCACATGGTATTGGTGGAGCTTCAAACTAGGAGGGCTGGAGATGTTAAACCTCCGGTCCACCGGTCTCCCACCCTTTAGCTCAAGTACCTCCCCTACCGTTAAAGGAAATGGTACTAGCCCTGATTTGCTATGCCCTTGAGGTACTTGAGAACATACCCAACAATCTGTTTGGTTTAATACGTTACCCACTAAGGAGTGATAGTCACTTAATGGATGCCGGTCCCTATGGTTATTAAAACTGGATTGGCATTATTGTTACCGAGCCTACTGATACAGTTTTCTTTTTGAGCTAACAATCCTTCAAAGAAAATGTTTACAGATAACATGGTTGTTAGATCGTGCCCGGTACTCGCCTTTGCTTGGTGATTGGGTTGCTATTGGAAATTTACACCTCCGTCTCAGTCATCAGGACCTTTCTGGATCCTTTCTCGACCTCACTGGTACTCTCACCGAAACAGACTGCTCTGGTCAACATCATGGTTAACGGGAAAATCCATATCACAGTCTCTTGGGGCAAGTCCATCTTACAGGAGGAGAAAAGAAGAAATTTGTAAAGGGGGTATAAGGAAACAGTTTGAGGGGGGGGGGGAGAGAACTTGTTACGATAATAAGTTCTCTCGTCTTGTTGTTCTTCTTGTTCTGCTGTCTTCTCAAAGGTGCTGTCTCTCAGTCTTCCAAACGAACATTCTGGTGATGCAATGTTCATTCCCAACCGACGATCTTTCTGTAAGGAGCAAAAATCTGGCATTACCATTGGTCCAACTGAGGGGTGACATACCATCTTTAAACCATGGAAACATGAGTGGGAAGAGAGAGATAACAAAAAAAAAAAACAAAAGAGGTAGAGAACAATTCATGTGCATATATACATTACATAACTCGACAATAACCATTAATAAGAAAAGAGAAACAAAGCATTTTTAAACATTGTCAACATTAAGAAAACATTGTTAGCATTAGAAAATCATTGTCAGACTTATTAGGCTGTCATATCTATGTGTCTAATGGTCTCCTTGAGCAGTCCCTTCCCACCAGCACCTGCATTACTCCACTGTCTGTATCTGGCCAGAAATACATTGTGGCGGAGGTCATGCTGGGGTTTGGTAGACTTCTGCAAGGACCAAGTGGATATGCAATGTGTGAATTCTTACCAATACTAGTCAGAGATGGGGATAGAGAGAGAGAGAAAAAAAAAAACATTTTTCACAAATACATTTACAACTTTTCACCTGGTCATTCCTGTGTCTTCAGTGAATGACCTCCCACTTCATTAACCGTTACCTCAGGCTTGCCTCCATTCCTAATAATCACCTTTCCTGCCTATGTGATCCCTGATTATAATGGTGTGTATTGTAATTTTGCTCATTTCTTGGTCTAGGGGGTCTAACTTTATGTGGGTTATTACAGTTGCTAGCATAATGCCCTTCTCTCCTACAATGATAACAAATCCTGGGCTTCCTCCACGTGTCAATGACCTGAGGTTTTGGTTGATTTGATGCCTCCTCAAACGCTCGGATGCTCATCATCATCAATCGTTTCCCCTGTACTTCCCTGATTCCTTGGATTTTATGATTATGGTGTTGTCTTTCTCTTGATCTACAATCTCTTGCAAAGTGTCCCTTTTTATGACAATTGTAACAGACGTCCATATCTGGATTTCTCACAGGGGTGTGGGGCTTTTGTTGGGGTGGTCTTGTGTTTTGGGCCTGTATATTTGCTGCCATTAACTCATCTCTTTGTGACTCTCTGTATCTGGTGATATTCTGATCATGATTGATGACGGCCTCTCTTAGTGCGGTCACCGAGATATCTCTCCAGTTTGGGTTGGTGGTCTGTACCTTTGTTTTTAATTCATCCTTTAAACCATTCATTAATACCTTAACCGCTATTCCTTTATGTTGTGCATTTGTCTTGATGTCTGCGATCCCAGTGTTTCTAGCCATTATTTGCAGTGCTCGATTGAAATAATTAGAAACATTTTCCCTTTCGTTTTGCCTTATGGAGAGAATGTCATTCCACTTGACAGCAGCTGGGAAATATATTCCTAACTGTCGGTTAATCTGCCTAATACATTCCTGATTGTGTTCTTCCATACAAGGTACCTCCGTGTTTAATTTACAATCAGCAATGAATTTTTCAGGGTCAACACTGGAGGGCAAACATGCCCTCAGCACTGTCCGCCATTCTTTGTTGGTGGGTTCTGTGGCGTTTCCTAGTTCTTTAATAAACTTTTGACATTTGACTAGATTTTTCCTAGGATCAGGAAATTCAGACACAATTGATCTCAATTCGGTCCGGGACCAGAGACAGCGCATTGCACTGTCCTTGACGGGAATGATTCCCTGATCGTCAGTCTTCCCATTGGGGACTGAGATCACCCTGGCCAGATCGAGCTCAGTTACATCATCTTGTGTTGGTCTTATATTTTGGGGTATATCTGTTTGTGCGTGATATGAAACATTGTACGTACCTGTGGACACGACCTCACCTGACCCTCCGTTAGGGGGTTCGATTATTGCCTTTACCAATTTGGTCGCGTCCACCTGGATGGCTTTTGTGATGGTTGCTGGAAGAGGTGCTGACATCGTTCTGGGCTCACTTTCTTGTTTGTATTCCTGAGGGAAGTTTGACATGGGGTGCAACTTGCATAGGTTAATAGTTGTACATTCAACAGTATTACAATAATCATTGTTACAGTTATTACACTTATTCTTATAATCTATACTACAGTTGCTAAGAGCGTTTTTATTGTTCAACCTTGTGCTTTTCTCCGCAACCACAATCCTCCCCGATGCCATGTCTCTCCTCTCAAGATAAGATTCAGAAAAGTCAATTGAATCTCTTTGTAATTCACCTTCCTGTTGCCCTAACTGCACATAATCATAATGTTTACTTCGTCTCTTTGTTGGTTCAATGAGACATATCCTCCTCCTTAAATTTTGTAACACTTCTGGACTGAAGCTACCTATTCTTGGGACTTTGTCCCTGTCTTGTACAGTCATTCTCTCCCATTCATCACATAAAGATTCTGTGTGACTTCCGTATTTTTCACACATGATGTACCTTGCCGACCCAACGGGTCGGTTCTCTGAATCAACCCGAACCGAGGTTGATCGCCCCCTACCTGAACAACTGGCCCCCATAATCTGCAGGTGTTGCTTATTCCTCCTTGGATCTTTATATCAAGGTTTTCAGCGAACCCTTACAAACAAACCAAGATGTCCTGGGCAGGCCGGCGGTGGCGGTTTACCAAGTACCCCACTTACTTCTCGCCCACGTTGGCCAGTACTGCAATCACTGTAACCAGAGCTGCTGTACCCAACCCAGGGCCCCTGTGAACCTTCTGTTTACTGGAACATATGAGGGTTACCCGAAGGACACTTACTCTTTCCAGTAAAGTTGGGGTTGTTAGATAGTTCCTGAGTGACCAGCGAACTTCCCTTTAAAAATAAAAAATTACACAAATCACGTCAGAATGTACAAATAGCGTTTGTGACCACTTTACTCTAATGGTATTAGGTCAGATTACTAACTACTGCACACAATTACGTGCGGTCCAATCGTTCAGTACATAAGCACTACTTGTCATGTACTGAAAGATCAATGGAATCGATGTTTCCGGCCGCGATTCCTTCAGCAAGAGCTTATGGTCTATATGGGTTCTGCACCAACACCCCAGGCGTTGTGCCTCTTGTACCTTTATAGCGGACCTCTTCGTCTATTTTACCTGTTACCTTATGACCTCCTGGTCTGTTACCGTCTGTTAATGACCTCCTGGTCTGTTACCTTATGACCTCCTGGTCTGTTACCTTATGGTCCGCTATACTCTAATGCTCAAATATTATTTAACCAAGGATGCCTCCCTAGCCACCGTATATGTCACTTACACGTGTGTCCCTTGACGAGTACCCGACTTTCCTTTTGGTTCAACCTCTTAAGTTATATAAACTTATGTAATAAAAACACACTCACTCAACACATGTACACTTTGTTTCTATATCTATTTCTGCGCAGAAATTGTCTTCAGTCCAACTGTGTTACCAATTAGGAGCAGGATCTGTTAAACTAAATTTCAGATTTTTCCAAAAATAGATTTGCGTTATTTACCGCGTCGCGTTATTTACTGCTGTGCGTTACTTATCGCCTTTGCGCTAATTATCGCTTTGCGCTAATTCAACTTTTCGTGACTTGAGCTACGTGGGCGTAACCAGACGCTACGTTGCGTAATGTACGCTGCGTGCGTCTGCCGTTTGGATTGCGTACGCAAGTCTTTTGTTAGGGACACGTGTACGCAAAACAAAGATCCACCGTAACACAATTTCTACCTTTATCAATGTAGATGATCCCTGATCATCTACCGCACACCACACTGACTGCCTTATCTCCCAGACAAGCCGTGTGTTGGTCTATACTTTAACTATTACCTCTACTATGAAATAACAGCAAATCTCTTTTAGCACTTTCTATCAACTATAAAACTTGGCAAACAGGAATAGTGATATACGAAATTTGAAAAAGAAATGCAGATAAATGTATGCGTGCGTGTATACGCAAGACAGAAGAGAAATAAAACAGTTTTAAAAGACACAAGCGTTTTGTTCTTACTTCCGGTTCCCGGATTCCTTCAGCACTCTTTATCTAAGCGAAGCAGACGCTTATCCCGTCAGCACTGCGAGACAACCTCCCACCCTTTGCTGGGGGGATAATGTCTGCTGATCTACCTAGTGCAGATATGAGAAGGATAGGACGAGTCCCCAATTGACAATGCTAAATTCCTTTGTCGTATAAACAACCCTTTATGAAGTCTAAGAACACTGTACGCTGCTTACTTAAGAAGTACCGTAAGGGTACGCTATTTGCGTAACGATCGCTCAGCCGTAGGCGAGACGCTCAAGCGTCACGTTCGCTCACGGCCCAGTGATCACAGGACAACACGTTATTGGTTATGACTAGAGTAATGATTCGCTATGGCGTAGCATACGCTCGAGACCACGAGGAGGTCACCAGCGGCGCAGACGCTCACAATGCTATACCTTTATGTCTAAACCTTATACCAATGAGATACACAGAATACCTTAATGTGAATACAGGGTGTAAGTGCAACCTTGTGTAACCTGACTAACTACAAAGCTGCTTGAGCGTCACCGACGCTCAAGTGAACACTTAACACTATAGAAAATACACAGATAAATGTTTAGGGTCCAAAGCCTATTAACTGTAATATATCTAATATACTTGTAAAAGGGGATAACAGTACAAATGATACACTACAATATAACAGAGACTTCCTAACCAAAATACAATACTATCTAATACAATTCAATACTAGTCTATGGGAGATACGAGAGAAAGAGAAGGGAAAGAGAGAGAGAGACGGAGAGAGATGAGAGAAATTGGCTCACAGAAAGACAATGATTACGGAGAGAAACTTACGCACAAGGGGAAACGATCGTATGCGCCTGGACATCCAGCACCCGATTTTCAGCAATGAGAACCGTTGAAGAGTGAGAGCTGGATGTGGTCGGCCTGCCTATTTATGCCCCACACACAATGCAATCTCATAGTCCCTACAATCCCATTGTCCATTGGACGTCGGAATTCGGCCCTGCATCATAACAAAAGGTCATAGGTTGATTCATACAGGTGGGCTGTGACGATTTCAAACAGCTCAGGTGGGTGGGGAACTAGGTTTCCCGCCGCATACCTGAGTATGAGTAAATAGTAGAAATGGACATAAACTTCTTATGTCCATAACTATTCGCACGAGCGATTAATACGCTCCAAACCAACACCGGAATATTGCTAATTAAATACTCTTCCGATGGGTACCAAACACTGCTGTATGACTCTTGTTAGACCCTTCGTATAACACAAAGAGGGATTCCTCAGCTCAGGGACATTCTATATTAACCAAACTTTCAGAAACTATCAAAGGGATCATGATCTACAAACTACATTAATTATGAGAATATGTAACGAATGAGTCGCACGCTACGGCTACATAAACTCTACCGTAAATACGCATACCGTGCGCCCGCGGGTGCACGCTATTGCGGGTATGCGCCTTCACGGGAGAGCGTACGCATGCGCAGCACGGACCAGTGTGCGGTGCAAATATGGCAACGTGCATAGAGACATTTTTCTGACTTTGACAACATTCACACAATTCATTTATGTTTCATATACACCTTGTACATACAGCCTGAAGGTCATTTAATACAATATTTTTAATGACTTTGTGTATTAAACAAAGTTTGTGGACATTGAGCTTCAGAAAACAAAGGTTTCACTATCTCACTCTCACGAAAAAAGTTCCGTAATTCGGAATAATCCGTATTTCGGAATATTTGGATATGGGATACTCAACCTGTACAGGGATAGTTAGTCCCTATTTTCCAGACAAAACATACATACAATAAATGTAGCAGCACTTGTTGATGAATAATCATATACACAATAACAATATTTAAAAAATAACAACAAATATAATTTAATAAAAATGGGCTTTCATAAAATCTCATAGGACATATATGAAAAAGCCTCACTTATGGGGTATTCGAGCAGCACATATGCAGTTATCCATTCCTAATATAGTATCTCCTTGTCCGCCATAGTACAAAGTCCAGGTTTAAGGAATATGTCCGAGGACGTAGGTACCTGAGTCACTAGAGGGTTGTTTGCACTGGGATATTTAGTCCAGAGTCCTCATCAAGGCTATGACAGTATGTAGTACAATCCAAGGAACCGGTAATTTTTATTCCAAAGGATAGGTGTCCAATTGCAGGAGGTTGGTCTGGAGAGTGCTGAATGTGGTCCCCAATGAGGTCTGTGATAGGCTAACGCGTTTCACTGCTCCTGGCAGCTTTTGAAAAAAAGTTGCTTATCCTTTGGAATAAAAATTACCCCATAAGTGGGGCTTTTTCATGTATGTCCTATGAGATTTTATGCAAGCCCATTTTTATTAAATTACATTTATTGTTATTTTTTAAATATTGTTTTTGTGTATATGATTATTCATCAACAAGCGCTGCTACATTTATTGTATGTATGTTTTATCTTGGACAATATTCCTATATACTATATAACATTCTTTTTAATGCTAATTCATTTTGCTATGAAAGGGCATTGTGAAGAACTGGAATGTTTGTCCAATCATGTAGTATTTAAAACCAAAAAAATACCCCAAAAAACTTGATTAAAGAAAAAATCCACCTAAGCAATAAAATTGTAATGATTTAAAATAAAACACAAGCACTTACCTGCTATACTGCACTTACTGGAAGTCATAATTAGGCTATTGTCCCATGTCACTTGTCACTCTTCTCTTCTCATTGGGCCTTCTCTTCCCATGGTGTCCATCCATCGTGAACTTTCTCGGGTAGGTATGGAAAACAACTTACCTTGTTTCAAACATGCATAACAGTGCTGGAGGAGGTGGTGACTTCTTTGGAGAAGCCATTCACTCTGACTGAATTAGAGGCAGCCATCAAAACCTCCCCGTCAAGTAGGAGTTTGGGGCCAAATGGCTTTGCAATTGCTTATTACAAAGCTGTTAGGGACATATTGGCCCCACTTTTGTTGCAGGCTTTAAACCAAATCATAATACTTGCCTATGGACCCATCAGTTTCTGGCATCACATGTCATGGTTATGCCGAAGAAGGGTAAGGATCCTACACAGTACTCTACTTATCACCCAAAATCTTAAATATTGTTGTGAACCTGTTGGCAAAAATGATCGCCACTCAGGGCTGTTTCTAGACTATTAGGCTCCTAGTGCAAGATTTAAAAATGCGCCACCGCCATTGACATAAAAAATTCTCCCCCCATAGATATAGCTGCACTAAGTGAGTTTAAAAATTCCACACATACTGTATAGTCATTTTGGACTTGAGGAGCCTGCACACTGCAGGCGCCAAGTGTCAAGCGTCTGGTTTTTCCTGAATTGCTCGTCTCTCTGATGTCTCTTCCTAGGTCACTAACACAGCCCTTACAGTTTTATTATATGTATAGATTTTTATTGTAGGGTTTCCCTATTGATCTTTGGCTATGTAAGGCTTTGTATTGACCTAAATTCCACTGTTGTTATGTTGCTTTTTACAGTTACAGTGTATCATCAGTCTAAACGATTTGGCCCCCAGTGCGGGATTTAAAAATGTGCCCCCCCCCACATTGACATAAAAAATGCGCGACCCCATAGATCTATAAAACAGAGATTTGCACGCACACTTCCGATGAGGGTGTGGTTTCATTAAAATGGGCGTGGCCTCACAGGAAAAGACAACCTTACACCCTAGTTTCTCTGATGTCCTAGTGGATGCTGGGGACTCCGTAAGGACCATGGGGAATAGCGGCTCCGCAGGAGACTGGGCACAGCTAAGAAAGATTTAGGACTACCTGGTGTGCACTGGCTCCTCCCACTATTACCCTACTCCAGACTTCAGTTAGAATCCTGTGCCCGGCTGAGCTGGATGCACACTAGGGGCTCTCCTGAGCTCCTAGAGAGAAAGTATATTTTAGGTTTTTTATTTTACAGTGAGATCTGCTGGCAACAGACTCACTGCAGCGAGGGACTAAGGGGAGAAGAAGCGAACCTACCTAACTGGTGGTAGCTTGGGCTTCTTAGGCTACTGGACACCATTAGCTCCAGAGGGATCGACCGCATGGAACCGGCCATTGGTGTTCGGTCCCGGAGCCGTGCCGCCGGCCCCCTTACAGAGCCAGAAGCAAGAAGAATCCGGAAAATCGGCGGCAGAAGACATCAGTCTTCACCAAGGTAGCGCACAGCACTGCAGCTGTGCGCCATTGCTCCTAATACACACTTCACACTCCGGTCACTGAGGGTGCAGGGCGCTGGGGGTGGGCGCCCTGAGAAGCAATAAATACACCTTGGCTGGCAAATATATCACAATATATAGCCCCAGAGGCTATATATGTGATAAATACCCCTGCCAGAATCCATAAAAAAGCGGGAGAAAAGTCCGCGAAAAAGGGGCGGAGCTATCTCCCTCAGCACACTGGCGCCATTTTCTCTTCACAGTGCAGCTGGAAGACAGCTCCCCAGGCTCTCCCCTGTAGTTTTCAGGCTCAAAGGGTTAAAAAGAGAGGGGGGGCACTAAACTTAGGTGCAATATTGTTTATACAAGCAGCTATTGGGGGAAAAATCACTCAGTTATAGTGTTAATCCCTGCATTATATAGCGCTCTGGTGTGTGCTGGCATACTCTCTCTCTGTCTCCCCAAAGGACTTTGTGGGGTCCTGTCCTCAGTCAGAGCATTCCCTGTGTGTGTGCTGTGTGTCGGTACGGCTGTGTCGACATGTGGGATGAGGAAGGTTACGTGGAGGTGGAGCAGAGGCCGATAAATGGGATGTCGTCCCCTGTGGGGCCGACACCAGAGTGGATGGATAGGTGGAAGGTATTAAACGACAATGTCAACTCCTTACAAGGCTGGATGATGTAAAACAGCTGTGGGACAGCCGGCTTCTCAGCCCGCGCCTGCCCAGGCGTCTCAAAGGCCATCAGGGGCTCAAAAAAGCGCCCGTTACCTCAGATGGCAGACACAGATGTCGACACGGAGTCTGACTCCAGTGTCGACGAGGTTGAGACATATACACAATCCACTAGGAACATCCGTTACATGATCTCGGCAATTAAAAAATGTGTTACGCATTTCTGACATGAACCCAAGTACCACATAAAAGGGGTTTTATTTTTGGGGAGAAAAAGCAGCCAGTGTTTTGTTCCCCCATCAGATGAATGAATGAAGTGTGTAAAGTAGCGTGGGTTCCCCCAATAAGAAACTGGTAATTTCTAAAAAGTTACTGATGGCGTACCCTTTCCTGCCAGAGGATAGGTCACGTTGGGAGATATCCCTTAGGGTGGATAAGGCGCTCACACGTTTGTCAAAAAAGGTGGCACTGCCGTCTTAGGATACGGCCACCTTGAAGGAGCCTGCTGATAAAAAGCAGGAGACTACCCTGAAGTCTGTATATACACACTCAGGTTATATACTGAGACCTGCAATCGTCTCAGCATAAATAGTGCTGCTGCAGCGTGGTCTGATACCCTGTCAGATAATATTAATACTCTAAGACAGGGAAAATAGTTTGCTAACATAGAGCATATTAAAGACGTCGTCTTATATATAAAGGATGCACAGAGGGATATTTGCCGGCTGGCATCCAGAATTAATGCAATGTCCATTCTGCCAGGAGGGTATTAGAAACCCGGCAGTGGACAGGTGATGCTGCCTATAAAAGGCACATGGAGATTCTGCCTTATAAGGGTGAGGAATTGTTGGGGATGGTCTCTGGGACCTCGTATCCACAGAAACAGCTGGGAAGAAAAAAATTTTTACCTCAGGTTTCCTCACAGCCTAAGAAAGCACCGTATTTTCAGGTACAGTCCTTTCGGCTTCAGAAAAGCAAGCGGGTCAAAGGCGCTTCCTTTCTGCACAGAGACAAGGGAAGAAGGAAAAAGCTGCACCAGCAGCCAGTTCCCAGGATCAAAAATCTTCCCCCGCTTCCTCTGAGTCCACCGCTTGACGTTGGGGCTCCACAGGTGGAGACAGGTGCGGTAGGGGCGCGTCTCGGGAACTTCAGGGACCAGTGGGTTTGCCCACAGGTGGATCCCTAGGTTCTGCAAATAGTATCACAGGGATACAGGCTGGAGTTCGAGGCGACTCCCCCTCGCCGTTACCTCACCTCAGCCTTGCCTGCTGCCCTCGGAGAAAGGTAGTACTGGCGGCAATTCACAAGCTGCACTTCCAGCAGGTGAAATCTAGGTACCCCTCCTTCAACAAGGCCGGGGTTACTATTCCAAAATGTTGTGGTACCGAAACCAGACGGTTCGGTGAGACCCATTCTAAAATTGAAAGCCTTGAACACTTATATACGAAGGTTCAAGTTCGAAAGGGAATCGCTCAGGGCGATTATTGCAAGCCTGGATGGTATCACTGGACATCAAGGATGCTTACCTGCATGTCCCTATTTACCCTCTTCACCAGGAGTACCTCAAAATTGTGGTACCGGATTGTCATTACCAATTCCAGACGTTGCCGTTGGTCTGTCCCCGGCACCGAGGTATTTACCAAGGTAATGGCCGAAATAATTATCCCGTACTTGGACGATCTCCTTATAAAGGCGAGGTCCAGGGAGCAGTTGTTCGGCGGAGTAGCACTATCTCGGGAAGTGCTACAACAGCACGGCTGAATTCTGAATATTCCAAAGTCGCAGCTGGTTCCTACGACGCGTCTACTGTTCCTGAGTATGGTTCTGGACACAGAACAGGATAAAAAGGGTTTCTCCCGGAGGAGAAGTCCAAGGAGTTGTCGTCTCTAGACAGAGACCTCCTAATACGTATACAGGTGTCGGTGCATCAATGCACGCGAGCCCTGGGAAGGATGGTAGCTTCTTACGAAGAAATTCCATTTACCAGGTCCCATTCAAGGATTTTCCAGTGGGATCTGTTGGACATGTGGTCCGGGTCGCATCTTCAGATGCATCGGCGGATAACCCTGTCTCCAAGGGCCAGGGTGTCGTTGTTGTGGTGGCTGCAGAGTGCTCATCTTCTAGGGGGCCGCAGATTCGGCATACAGGACTGGGTCCTGGTGACCACGGATGCCAGCCTTCGAGGCTGGGGGGCAGTCACACAGGGAAGAAACTTCCAAGGCTATGGAAAAGTCAGGAGACTTCCCTACACATAAATATTCCGGAACTAAGGGCCATATGCCCTAAGTCAGGCTAGACCCCTGCTTCAACACCGGCCGGTGCTGATCCAGTCAGACAACATCACGGCGGTCGCTCATGTACACGACAGGGCGGCACAAGAAGCAGGATGGCGATGGCAGAAGCCACAAGGATTCTCCGATGGGCGGAAAATCATGTGTTAGCACTGTCAGCAGTGTTCATTCCCGGAGTGGACAACTGAGAAGCAGACTTTCTCAGAAGACACGACCTCCACCCGGGAGAGTGGGGACTTCACCCAGAAGTCTTCCAAATGATTGTACACCGTTGGGAAAGGCCACAGGTGGACATGATGGCGTCCCGCCTCAACTAAAAGTTACAAAGATATTGCGCCAGGTCAAGGACCCTCAGGCGATAGCTGTGGACGCTCTGGTAACACCGTGGGTGTACCAGTCGGTGTATGTGTTCCCTTCTCTGCCTCTCTTACCCAGGTTAATGAGAATAATAAGAAGGAGAGGAGTAAGAACTATACTCATTGTTCCGGGTTGGCCAAGAAGAGCTTGGTAACCAGAACTCCAAGAAATGATCTCAGAGGACCTATGGCCTCTGCCGCTCAGACAGGACCTGCTGCAGCAGGGGGCCTGTCTGTTTCAAGACGTACCGCGGCTGCGTTGACGGCATGGCGGTTGAACGCCGGATCCTGAAGGAAAAGGGAATTCCGGAGGAAGTTATCCCTACGCTATTTAAAGCTAGGAAAGAAGTGAACGCTAACCATTATCACCGCATATGGCGGAAATATGTTGCGTACTTTGAGGCCAGGAAGGCCCCAAAGGAGAAATTTCAGCTAGGTCGATTTCTGCACTTCCTACAGTCAGAGGAGACTATGGGCTTACAATTGGGTTCCATTAAGGTCCAGATTTCGGCTCTATCGATTTTCTTCCAAAATGGAACTGGCTTCACTGCCTGAAGTTCAGACATTTGTCAAGGGAGTGCTGCATATTCAGCCTCCTTTTGTGCCTCCAGTGGCACCGTGGGACCTCAACGTGGTGTTGGGTTTCCTAAAGTCACATTGGTTTGAGCCACTCAAAACCGTGGATTTAAAATATCTCACGTGGAAAGTGGTCATGCTTTTGGCCTTGGCTTCGGCAAGGCGGGTGTCAGAATTGGCGGCTTTGTCATGCAAAAGCCCCTATTTGATTTTCCATATGGATAGGGCAGAATTGAGGACTCGTCCCCAGTTTCTTCCTAAGGTGGTATCAGCTTTTCACTTGAACCAACCTATCGTGGTGCCTGCGGCTACTAGGGACTTGGAGGTCTCCAAGTTACTGGACGTAGTCAGGGCCTTGAAAATTTATGTTTCCAGGACGGCTGGAGTCAGGAAGACTGACTCGCTATTTATCCTGTATGCACCAAACAAGATGGGTGCTCCTGCTTCAAAGCAGACTATTGCTCGCTGGATTTGTAGCACAATTCAGCTTGCGCATTCTGTGGCTGGCCTGCCGCAGCCTAAATCTGTAAAAGCCCATTCCACGAGGAAGGTGGGCTCTTCTTGGGCGGCTGCCCGAGGGGTCTCGGCTTTACAACTTTGCCGAGCTGCTACTTGGTCAGGGGCAAACACGTTTGCTAAATTCTACAAATTTGATACCCTGGCTGAGGAGGACCTTGAGTTCTCTCATTCGGTGCTACAGAGTCATCCGCACTCTCCCGCCCGTTTGGGAGCTTTGGTATAATCCCTATGGTCCTTACGGAATCCCCAGCATCCACTAGGACGTCAGAGAAAATAAGATTTTACTCACCGGTAAATCTATTTCTCGTAGTCCGTAGTGGATGCTGGGCGCCCGTCCCAAGTGCGGACTGTCTGCAATACTTTTATATAGTTATTGTTAACAGAGAGGCTCTGTTGTGTTCATACTGTTAACTGGGTATATTATCACGAGTTATACGGTGTGATTGGTGTGGCTGGTATGAGTCTTACCCGGGATTCAAAATCCTTCCTTATTGTGTCAGCTCTTCCGGGCACAGTATCCTTACTGAAGTCTGGAGGAGGGTCATAGTGGGAGGAGCCAGTGCACACCAGGTAGTCCTAAATCTTTCTTAGCTGTGCCCAGTCTCCTGCGGAGCCGCTATTCCCCATGGTCCTTACGGAGTCCCCAGCATCCACTACGGACTACGAGAAATAGATTTACCGGTGAGTAAAATCTTATTTTTTGACCCTCACCAACAGACCTTGGCCACCACAGGGAAAAATAAATAAATTCCACCTTATTAAGCCCCACACAGTAATGCCCCTTGCACAATATTATGCCCCTGCACCATATTATGCCACACACCCCAATGCCCATGATACATTATGCCCTACAGTAAAGCTTCTAATTACTTTTAAATTACCTGCTCGTTGCCAAAGGTTTCATGCGCTGGGTGTCTAGCTCATTGCCATGGGTTTCATGCTCTGGGATCCATGTGCGTTGCCAGGGATTTCATGCTCTGGGATCCATGTGCGTTGGCAGGTGTTTCATGCTCTGGCATGGGTGTCATGCTCATTACCAAGGGTATTACTCTTAGCCAGGGTTTATGCTAGTTGCTAGTAGTGATGAGCGGATTCGGTTTTACTCGGTTTTACTCGGTTCTCAAAACCGAATCTTATTGGCTCACTGACGTCACGTGTTTTGGATAGCCAATAAGATTCGGTTTTGAGAACCGAGTAAAACCGAGTAAAACCGAATCCGCTCATCACTAGTTGCTAGGAGTGTGTAATGGTAGTTGCCTGGGGTAATGCTCATTGTCAGGAGTTTCATATGCTGGGTGTCATGCTCGTTGCCAGGGGTTTCATGCACTGGGTGTCAAGTTCGTTGCCAGGGGTTTCATGCGCTGGGTGTTTTGCTCATTGCTGTGGGTTTCATGCTCTGGGATCCATGCTCTGTGATGGGTGTAATGCCCGGTACCAGGGGTAATACTCGTTGCCAGGGTCAATGCTAGTTGCCTGGGGTAATGCTCATTGTCAGGGGTGTGTACAGCCAGCCTCAGCCCCAGTAGCGAGCCCCAGCCAGCCAGCGCCAGCCCGCTCCCCTGCCCGCATGCTTGCTCCCTCGCTCCACCTCCTCCCTCTCCGCCCTGTTATAGATGCTACCATTATAGTACTCCGTTCTCGAGGTGTAGTTTCACAAAGTGACGCGTTGTGTCGTGATGTCACAATGCAACGCGTAATTTCACGAAGCTCCGCCCCAGAGTGGAGTACTATTGACTGGGAGGAGGGGGAACAGTGACAGCAGTCAGGCCAGGGGAAAAGTGCCACGGTGGGCGCCCCGTGCAGATGAACGTCTCGCCCGCCGGTAAAACCGGCACTGTATATAACAAAATGAGGGAAGGGGCATAATAGCATGGGCTTTCTCTGTGATCAATTTTGTCATGCCCCTTCCCTACATGTCCCTTTTAGAAAAATGTGTGTGTGTGTTGGTGGGGGTGGGGGGAGATGGGGATGGGGGGGCGTGCGTTTCTCTTTCTGACACAGGGCACCAAAAAGTCTAGTTACGGCTCTGATTGCAAATGCCTTCTCCAACTAGTATCAACTCTTTTATTTTATTGAAATATTGTTTCCTTATCAATCCAGTCTATTCTGCACTCACAGATAGGAACTTGTCTGCATGTAATGACTTGCCCTAAGGTGATAACTACATGCATGTCACCCTTCCAGTTATTGGGGAAAGTAATGTCAAAAAGTTGAGTCTGTGAGAAAGCAAACAAGACGTGTAAAATAGTATATTTTTTCTACATTCACATCAGCTATTTCTTTAAACAAAGCACCATCTACTGATAACTCTGTAGGACAATGTACAATACACATATTTGTGGATCGTATCATATAGCTATAGGATATCAGTATGGGCATTATAATGGGCCACCATAATGGCCAATGATAGGTCTAGAGTTAAAAAGCTCAAAAAAAGTTCAGATTTAGGAGGTGCAGTAAGGACTATATCAAGGTTACAGATACATGTTAGTTTTCTTTTGTGTTATAGTAATTTGAAATAAGAGTTCTCTTAGAATGTTCTTGGTAAAACACTTGAATAGAAAGAGAACTTCTACTCTTTCAAACTACCCAATTTGTTTTCTTATACCATCTCCTTCAGTAAGGCTTGGGAAGCCACAGGCACTGGTTTTGTTTATTACATTGACCATAAATAATTTGAATTGTTCCTGAACAGGGCCGGACTGGCCATCTGGCACTTCTGGCAAATGCCAGAAGGGCCGATGGCCACTTGGGCCGGTCCAGCGGTCACTGAGACACGCTGCCGCTCAGTCCGGCGGCAGCATGTCTCAGCTGTCAGGAGAGGAGAGCAGAGCGCCCGCCAGCGTGGCTGTGTCTGGTGCTGCGGCGGCTTCGTTCAAACCAGCCGCCGGTTCGTGAGCCAATCAGAGCTCGCGGACCGGCAGCCAATCAGAAGCCGCCGGTCCGCGAGCTCTGATTGGCTCACGAACCGGCGGCTGGTTTGAACGAAGCCGCCGCAGCACCAGACACAGCCGCGCTGGCGGGCGCTCTGCTCTCCTGATTCACCCCCGTCCCTCACAGCCCGGAGGAGCAGCAGCAGCAGCAGAAGCAGTAGCAGTGCAGCAGCGGTAAGTAGCTGCAGCACTGGCTGCTGTGGGGACAATTGTATATCTGGCACTGTGGGGGCAATTGGCTGGCACTGTGGGGCATTTGTATACCTGGCACTGTGGGGGCAATTGTTTACCTGGCACTGTGGGGGCATTTGTATGCCTGGCACTGTGGGGGCATTTGTATACCTGGCACTGTGGGGGCAATTGTTTACCTGGCACTGTGGGGGCATTTGTATACCTGGCACTGTGGGGGCATTTGTATACCTGGCACTGTGGGGGCAATTGTTTACCTGGCACTGTGGGGGCAATTGTATACCTGGCACTGTGGGGGCAATTGTATACCTGGCACTGTGGGGGCATTTGTATACCTGGCACTGTGGGGGCAATTGTATACCTGGCACTGTGGGGGCATTTGTATACCTGGCACTGTGGGGGCAATTGTGGATCTGGCACTACACTATTGGGGGCATATAATGTAAATTTCGGCTCATACTGGGTGCTATAATGTGAATTTTGGCTCATACTGTGTGGTATAATGTGAAAGAGGCACCAGTACTAGATAGTATAAGGGGTCCTACTATTGTGGTGCATAATGCGTATAAGGGGTGTATGGTGTGATAAACTACACTGAAGGACACGCCCCTTTTGAGTGGCCACGCCCCCTTTTCCGGGACACGCGTGCCGAAGGCGCGCGCTTATTTACAAACTTCACATTTACATACCCTCACTTAAAAATTTCCACTTCAACCACAGGTTGTGTGTATTTTAATAGAAAATGATGTACGCTTGTATGTTGTTAGAATATTAATTATATTTGTAAGAGCATAGACTAATAAGTGGGAGAAGTCAGGAATAGTAAGGGGAGGAGTCACAAAGGTGGGCCTGTGTGCTTAAAAAATGCCAGGGCCTATTTTTAGTCCCAGTCCGGCCCTGGTCCTGAACCACCAACCCAGGGCACCGCTGCAAGTGTCTAGAGGCAACCCAGTTTGGGAACCACTGACTGAGGGAACAGATGTTTGTATGAAGCTCATTTTGCAAGGACTTTAGAGCTGTTTTCTTTTTTGGTCCCGTCATGTGCCGCGGCTCTCAAGGCTCTGCAGGTCAGTCGTTGGTCAAGTCCTAGGAAGCAGGTCAGAGATTCTGTACTGCAGATCACATCCAGCGCTGGTTTATCTTTTAAAATGTAAAATTTTATTATCATTTGTTTAGGTGGTCTCATAGCACTTTGTTTATTTTGCAGTGAAACAAAGTTTGTGCCATTGGAACCCTTACCGCAGCCCAAAGTTATCACATTCCTGCTGAGGTGCCAGTAATCCATGTGGCCTCCATATAAATATTTTATACAATTTGCGAAATGAGCACAATATGAGCTTACCATCTTTGTAGTGTTAGAGAATTAGTACAACTTTTTTTTTTCTTTTTTTTGGTCAGATATATATTTTTTTGTAAATTATTTCAAAATGTAACTGGACCCTCTTTTGTTACTTTCCCCTCAGCTCACTTTAAAATTGTTATAAATGAGAAAAGTGTCTAAAAGCAATTACCGAGTAAGACCATTTTCCTTACTGTGTAAGTTGCAGAACTAGGCAGCAAAATGTTTCTCTAATGAGCAAAACCATGTGCACTGCAGGTGAGGAAGATATATCATGTGCAGAGAAATTTAATTTGGGTGGTTTATTTTGTTTCTGTGCAGGGTAAATACTGCCTGCTTTATTTTTACACTACAATTTAGATTTCAGTTTGAACACACCCCACCCAAATCTAACTCTCTCTGCACATCTTATATCTGCCCCACCTGCACTGCACATGGGCCCTCATTCCGAGTTGTTCGCTCGGTATTTTTCATCGCATCGCAGTGAAAATCCGCTTAGTACGCATGCGCAATGTTCGCACTGCGACTGCGCCAAGTAACTTTACTATGATGAAAGTAATTTTACTCACGGCTTTTTCTTCGCTCCGGCGATCGTAATGTGATTGACAGGAAATGGGTGTTACTGGGCGGAAACACGGCGTTTCAGGGGCGTGTGGCTGAAAACGCTACCGTTTCCGGAAAAAACGCAGGAGTGGCCGGGGAAACGG
Source organism: Pseudophryne corroboree (assembly GCF_028390025.1). NCBI lineage: Eukaryota > Metazoa > Chordata > Amphibia > Anura > Myobatrachidae > Pseudophryne > Pseudophryne corroboree. The sequence continues at coordinate 750,353,853 of NC_086447.1, forward strand.
TGGGAGTGCCTGGGCGAACGCTGGGTGTGTTTGTGACGTCAACCAGGAACGACAAGCACTGAAATGATCGCACAGGCAGAGTAAGTCTGGAGCTACTCTGAAACTGCTAAGTAGTTAGTAATCGCAATATTGCGAATACATCGGTCGCAATTTTAAGAAGCTAAGATTCACTCCCAGTAGGCGGCGGCTTAGCGTGTGTAACTCTGCTAAATTCGCCTTGCGACCGATCAACTCGGAATGAGGGCCATGGTTTTTTCCCATTAGAGAAAAATTTTGCTGCAGCGATTAGGCCTGAATTAGGCCCTAGGTGTCCTGTTAGTTGCTTTTAATTTTACCCTTGTATTCCTTATTGCCATGTTTTGCTAATCACACAGTGTAACCTATGTAGTGCACCCAACATGGCTGCCTCACCTGGTACTCTCATGTGTAAAATAAACAATGCATGGTTCTGAACTCTCCTAATATTTTTGTGTCCCAAAATATGTGTAATTTCTTCACCTTTTGAGAGGATTTATTAATAAAAATAAAGACAACTTCAAGCAAAATATATTTAAAAAAGAAATGTCTATTTTTATTTGAAGTAAAATTTAGCCTCTTCTTTCTTCTTGTTCCCCTTTTCTTCTTGTTCTACTTGTTCTTGTTCTTCTTCATCTTCTTCTGATTATTATTATTTTGTAATTATTATTATTATTATTTACTCTGCATTAGAAAATATGGAATTTCGGACTAAGATTGGTCCGATAATCTTACAAACTTGTCCTATAAGAGGAACAAGATGGTGGAAGCCTCATGACTCATGAAGAGTCATCCTTCAGCACTCAGGAGAGGAAAAACCCCCTTGTGGAGGAAACCTCTGGGGATCCATGGCTGAAGGACTGCCCGTCCCTCTAGGCATTAAGAGACTATGCAGAGTTTGCCCAGACCACCCTCCCACCCCACTAACCTTGCATAACCCAGTCATCCCTTCTGTCACCTAAAATCTGCTATTTCTGCAGCAGGGTACACTGGGGTTCCACAGGGATAACATCGGAGTGTAGAGTTGGATCTTGATCCGAGGCACCAACAGGCTAAAAACTTTGACTGTTCCCAAGATGCACAGCGCCGCCTCCTCTATAACCCCGCCTCCGTGCACAGGAGCTCAGTTTGTAAGTTGGTGCCTGCAGTGCAGGCTAACAACAGGTAGGGCTGCGCTGGGCAGCTTTGAAAAGAGCTTTCAAGTGAAGAAAGAAAACTTCAGAGCCACAGCATATGCACTTAAAAGTGCTATGTGTCATTCTGACACACCATGCTGCGGCTCCCTCACCTCCCAGCAGCGCTGTACACTCCCACGCCCTGGTTGCCAGGTAACTACAATGGAGGCTCCGGTTCTCTCATAAGGGCACACACACACCACCGCTGTTCTCTGTGATCGCGTGGCCGCTGCGGGACCTGCTGCAAACCGCGAGCTAGCGCGGTCCTTGGGAGGCAGACCGCGCATGCTGGCGTGGACACTGTGGCTGTTCAGGGACCCCACTAGACCACCAGAGCATGGGCATAGATTGGATTTTTGCATAAGTCCGTTTCTTTAAGGCCAGCAGTACCAGTGGTGAAGTCCAGCAAGGGGATCTGGCTCTGACCTGTAGCCCCTCCCCCAGCTCCAGGGGGCCATTTAATGTTCCCGCCCTGGAGCAGCATCACTCTCTCTCCTTCACTCCCTGTCAGCGTTTGGGCGCCATTACACACAAAGCTGCGCTGATCTGGGATTGCTGGGCAATGCCTCCTCTGTAAAGCCGCCTGCATCATCAGCGCTGTGCATTTACAGGACACTTAAGTATTCTACTTCTCTTTAGACAGTGCTAGTTAAGAACAAGTGCACTTTGTTAGGGTTATTTAGTACAAGTACCCTGTGATATACATCCAGTGTTTACTGTGCATTGCTATATCTATATACCTAATTAGATTTACTTGTGTAGTGCAGTTACTACAGCTATGTGCATCAGGTTTTTCATAATATAGTGGTTTTCACAGGATATACTTTTTTGGGTATTCTCTCTGTTTTACAGTCACCATTTACCTCTTAAATCCTCCGTATGTGTTCTGCCTGTAGTCACACTATCCGGGGGGGATTTTTGTTATGTATTCTGTCTGCTTTTATTGTACTATTCCACCCTTCGGTAATGCTTTCATATAATGTCAGCTTGTCAGGGTGAGGGTTTGGTGGCAGACCCTGCGTCTGTCAGTGTTCATGCTCCGGATGTCTCTGAGGAAAATATTGCAGCTGAGGGTTCAGGTGCTGGGGGCTGTGTACCCCTTAGTCAGTTTCCTACGTTGGGGGTAACTACTGACCCACCGTGGGTACATTCTCTAATTTACTGACTACGCTGGTAACTAGACCTTACGCCCCCCTATAGGACCTCCTGTGCCATTACAGCCACATATTGTCCCTGCTGTAAATCCACCATGGGCAGATGCTCTGTCCTCTCAGTTACAGCAATTAAATCAGTCTTTGGTCAAGCAGAATCCTAACCCTCACCCGCCTAAGACCAAAGTGTCCTCTAAACGGGCCCTATCATCCTCACAGTCCACTCAGGTTACAGATACGTCATCGGATGAAGATGGCGCATACACTGATCCCTCAGACACTGACGCAGATGCTTCTGATGGGGAATCCCTGACCCAAGTGGATGTTCTTGACCTCTTGGAGGCTATATGGCTGACTCTTCAAATTGATGATGATGAAGAACCCCCAGCTACCTCTAAGAAACCAGATAAGTTTAAGCGTCAGAAGGTTACTAAATTAGTTTTACCACATTCTGACTATTTAGTTGACATATGTCAGGAATCCTGGTAATATCCAGGAAATAAATTCTCTCTAAGAAAATGCTGGCTCATTATCCCCTCGCTGCAGAGTTAAGCAAAAATTGAGAAACACCGCCACCGGTGGACTCACAAGTCTCACTTCTGGTGGTGTCATCTGCTCTGCCTGTCACTACCATCACCTCTCTGAAGGAACCGATGGATAAACATGTGGAGGGTTGCTTGAAGTCCATTTACACTCTGGCTGGTGGTGTGCATAGGCCTACTATTGCGGCCTCTTGGGCTGCTAAAGTTATAGAGGCCTGGGTTCAGGAAGTAGAAGCAGAACTACTAATTTTCCTGACAATGCAAAACAGTGTCTTTCATACATTGTTACAGCCTCTCATTATATTCAGGAGGTGGCATCAGATGCAGGTATCCTAGCGGCCAAAGCATCTACCACGTCTATTCTGGCTCGCCGTAGCTTCTGGTGCGGTCCTGGTCGGTAGATCTGGACTCGAAAAAAGACCTTGGAGGTTATCCTTTTTAAGGGAAACATTCTTTTTGTGGAAGATCTCAACAAGATTCTCACTGACTTAGCGTCTGCTAAGACTGCATGTCTGCCTAGTACTACCCCTTCGGCCCCGAAGGCTAAGAGTACTTCACATTGTTCCTTTCAACCTCCAGGTAAAGCAAAGGGTCAGGCGTACCCGAAACAGGCTCGCACTTCCAAATCCACTAAGCCCAAACCTAAACGTGCCTGGGCTGCCCATCAGCCTGCTGCCAAAACAGACAAGCCTGCTGCTTGACGGGGCAGGCCTCCCTCTGGGAGATCCCAGGGTAGGAGGCCGACTTCTACGGTTTGCTCAGGTATGGCTACCACTTCGGACGCGTTGGTAAGGGAAGTCATCACTCACGGATACGCCATCTCTTTCAAGAAATATCCCCCTCACCAGTTTACCTCAACAAACGTCCCTTCGGATCTGGTGAAAGCAAGGACTCCCCATCTGGTGGTGCAATCCCTCCTGGACACAGGAGTGGTAGTGCCGGTGCCGCTGGCTCAGAGAGGCAGGGGGTACTATTCAACGCTGTTCCTACTCCCAAAACTTAATGGATCTTCTCGGCCCATTCTCAACCTCAAGTCTTTGAACAAGTTTGTGAAAATCTCCAAATTCCGTATGGGAACTCTTCGCTCTATTGTTCTGGCCTTGGAGCCCAAGGACTACATGGTATCCTTAGACATACAGGAGGCTTACCTGCATATACCTATTACAGTGTCGCATCAGCAAAACCTGCGGTTTGCTATTGCCAACCTACATTTTCATTTCCAGGCCTTGCCGTTTGGTCTGACCTCGGCTCCTCGAGTTTTCACAAAGGTCATGTTGCTCATGACGGCCCTACTCCACTGTTAGAGTATCAGGATCCTGCAATATCTCGACAACTTGTTGATCCTGGCAAATTCTCCAGAGGTTCTCCTTCGTCATCTGGAACTGATGGTCCAATTCCTGCAAGCCCACGGGTGGCTCATCAACTGGAAGAAATCTTCCCTGGTCCCTGCTCAGAGCATGGTGCACCTGGAAGCACTGTTGGACACCCACAACCAGTCTCCGGAAAAGATCCTGAAACTACAGGACAAGATAAGTTGCTTCCTCTCTCGCCCACGGGTGTCGATACACTCGGCGATGCAAGTGGTAGGCCTCATGGTGTCGCCTTTTGACATGGTGGAGTATGCTCAATTTATTTCCCGCCCTCTACAGAGGTTAATTCTCTCCGAGTGGGACGGCCTGCCTCACCGGATCAGGTCTCACATGATATCCTTGACTCCGGAGGTCCATCTGTCACTGACTTGGTGGCTGCAGGACCAACCACTGAGCAGGGGTCGTCCATTCTGGATCTCCAACTGGGCCCTTCTGACAACGGATGCCAGACAACGGGGTTGGGGTGCGGTGTTAGTGCAACACTCTCTTCAGGGTCGGTGGACGAGGGAGGAATCTCTCCTCCCGGTAAACATTCTGGAATTGCAGGCAGTGTTGAATGCCTTGACACTGGCCCTGCCTCTGGTACAGAACAGGTCTGTTCAAGTACAGTCAGACAACGCCACCATGGTGGTGTACATAAATCATCAAGGCGGCACCCGAAGCCGAAAAGCCATGACGTAAGTGTCAAGGATTCTTCGGTGGGCGGAACGCCATCTGGCAGCCCTACTGGCAGTGTTCATTACAGGGGTCCTGAACTGGGAAGCAGACTTCCTCAGTCGTCAGTACGTACATGCCGGAGAGTGGAGCCTTCATCCGGAGGTCTTTCAACTCCTTGTGGAACAGTGGGGTCTACCAGATGTAGACCTGATGGCGTCTCGACACAATCACAAAGTTCCGGTCTTCGGAGCAAGGACAAGGGATCCTCAAGCAGCATTCGTGGACGCATTGGCAATTCCATGGAACTTTCAACTGCCGTACGTGTTCCCTCCGGTGTCACTCCTGCCCAGGGTAATTCGGAAGTTCAAGCAAGAAGGAGGAATACTAATTCTAATCGCTCCGGCGTGGCCCAGATGGCATTGATTCTCAGACCTGCATGGTCTAACGATAGGAGCGTCCTCTTCTGCTTCTGCAGCACCCAGGCCTCCTCGTTCAGGGCTCTTGTGTCTACTAGGATTTGGCCCAGCTGTCTTTGACGGCGTGGCTCTTGAAGCTTCCGTACTGAGGGCCAAATGGTTTTCTGAGGCGGTCATTCAAACTACGTTGAAGGCCCGTAAACCAGCTTCTGCTCAGCTTTATCATAGGGTCTGGAATTCTTACTTCGCCTGGTGTGCGAATAACAATTATGATGCATGCAAGTTCAGTACTGCCAAGCTTTTGGCTTTCCTGCAACAGGGCCTGGCCTTCGTCTGGCCTCCCTCAAGGTTCATATTTCTGCCTTGTCGATATGGTTTCAGAAAAAATTGTGACTGTCTGATGTTCATACATTCACTCACGGTGTTTTGCGGATTCAACCTCTCTTTGTCCTGCCTGTGGCTCCTTGGGATTTGTCTGTTGTTCTGGGTGCCTTACAAGAGTCTCCGTTTGAACTTCTTGGGTCTGTGGACCTTAAGTGGCTTACTCTTAAGGTCTTGTTCTTGCTGGCTATTGCATCTGCTAGACAGGTTTCAGACTTGGGTGCCTTGTCCCGTCGGTCACCCTTTCTGATTTTTCACCGTGACCGTGCGGTTCTTAGAACTCGCCCTGGTTATCTGCCTAAGGAGGTGTCATCTTTGCACCTTAATCAAGAGATTGTGGTTCCGGCCTTTACCTCTCCAGGTTTATCCTCCAAAGAGCGGTCTTTGGATGTGGTACGGGCTCTCAATATTTATGTGAAGAGGACAGCTTCTCTTAGGAGATCTGATTCCCTCATTGTCCTTTTTGGTTTTCACAAATGTGGCTGGCCTGCTAACAAGCAGACCTTGGCCAGATGGATTAGACTGGTGATTGCACATGCTTAATAAAGGCTGGCCTTCCAGCTCCTGCTACCATCAAAGCCCATTCTACTCGGTCGGTTGGGCCTTCTTGGGCGGCCTGCTATGGAGCGAACCTTGAACACGTTCATAAGGTTTTATGCCTACGATACTTCCGCCTCCCAGGATGCCTTCTTTGGACACCGGGTTCTTGTGCCCGCTACAGTGCATCCCCTCCCATGAGGAACTGCTTTAGGACATCCCCAATGTTATCCCTGTGGAACCCCAGTGTACCCCGTTGCAGAAAAGGAGATTTATGGTAAGAACTTACCTTTGTTAAATCTCTTTCTGCGAGGTACACTGGATTCCACAGGGCGCCCACCCTGACGCACTTAGCTTCTTTGGGTTTGTATGGCATTAGCCGCTGATACCTTCTCCTGTTGTGAGAATGTGGTGTATGTGGCTACTAATGGTTGTAGTCTCTTTTACCTGCTACTGCATTGAACTGGTTAACAAAACGGAGCTCCTGTGCACGGAGGCTGGGTTATAGAGGAGGCGGCACTGTGCTTCTTGGGAACAGTCAAAGCTTTTAGCCTGTTGGTGCCTCGGATCAAGATCCAACTCTACACCCCGATGTTATGCCTGTGGAACCCTGTGTACCTCGCAGAAAGACATAAATCTCCTTTTTGACCTATTACCTGGCCAGTGAACAACGCACTTACTGTTAGGCGCAGCGGTCCGTAGCCGGCCGCTGCACCTTCTTCCCTTTCTGCACGGCGCCTGGCAACGCTAGGGACGCCGTGCGCGCTGAGCCGCCGGGTCCCTAGCAACGCTAGGACGCCGTGTGTGCTGAGCCGTCGGGTCCCTAGCAACGCCAGGACACGTGCGTGCCGAGCCGCCGGGTCCATAGCAACGGGGATGCCACAGGCGGACCGCATTCCCCATTGCTGGTGTTTCATTAGTATGCACTCACACATGTTCTCTGGTCGTGCAGCAAGGCAGCTGCACGACATTTTGGGTAATTAGGCTCTGGACTCTGATTGGAGGATTCCCTGTTTTAAGCCTCCTCAGTGCCTCACACAGACGCCGGTGATAGCTTCCTGCATGCTGCTCATGTTTGGTGAACATCTGTTCCTGGTCTGCTGTGCCCGGTCTTTCCAGTTCTCTGAGTTCCTGAGTCTTGGAGTAGCCGTCTTATCCTAAGGAGTTCTTCTGGTCCTCGTTTACCTGTGGCAGTCGATAGAGGATCTTGCTTGGTTTCGTGAGTGGCGGCTCCGCCGCGAGTTGCGGCCTAAACCGCTTTATATTGTTTTCTGTTATTGGAGCATTTGCGGAGGTATCCGTTTCCACAGTCCTCTCCGGTACTCTGCGGTGCCGTGTAGGAGAGTGGACAAGTGGAGTATTTTGTTGTTCTTTTCCCTGGCGGAAATCTGCGCATACTTTAGTTTCAGCTTTGTTAGTAGCCCCTGGCCTTGTTGTTCAGTTAGAGGGCCCCTTGTTATCACCCTGTCTCGGTTCACTCTTTGTCTCTCATTAAGACCTGAGGGGGCATCGGAGTTGGGCAGACGTAATCCGCCCTTCAAACGCGGCTGCCATGGTCCCAAGCAACCATAGTCTCGCAAGGGTGTACTGACATCACAGGCGAGACAACGGAGATAGGGTGCCAGGGGCTATTCCCTTTCCATTCCCCTTTCCCAGCATTACGTTCTGGTATTCAGGTCCTACCGTATAAGATCACCCCTGACCTGAGTATCAGAATCATAACACCTACAGTCGATGGTGAGAGAGTGAAAAAAGAGAGCAAGAGATGGATGGGGGTGGGGGAGTGGCACAGTCATAACCACCATAGCACTCGTCTCTGATGCTAACAGGGAGTTACAACTGTACAAATGTAGCCACACTCGTCGTGGCTACATCATACCGCGATTGTGCCTTGTTAGGCACGACTGCGCCGTGTACGTCTGAATGTCTAAGATGTTTGTGCGCCCACGTAGCCTGAATGGGAGCAGCAAATGCTGCAGCTCGGCACGACTTTGCTCAGGCGCGCATAGCTGCGTCAAGGGTGCACATTTACCTCACATGTAGCCATGATCAGCGTGGCTACATCTGTATATAGTATTGGACAAACACAAAAGTAATGACTAAAGCACAAAATAATTATCTTACGCCTCTGCACATTAATAAAAATGGATCATCCTGCAATACTGGCACACTGGGATTTAGGGGGACATTTATTAAGCAGTGATAAGAATGGAGGAGTGATCCAGTGGAGGAGTTGCCCCATCAACGAATCAGCAGCACTGTATAATTTTATAGTATGCCATGGGCACTTCTCCACTGGCTCACTTCTCTGCTCTTATCACTGCTTAGTAAATGTCCCCCTTAGGCAAGCAGAGAGAGAGAGTAAAGGATTTGCTTTGCAACATTATAGGCTCACCAAACAACTCCAACAAGGAGATGTCATAGGTGCAGCCACACATAAAGGACTAAATTAGGGACATTATAAACCCAGCTAGACAGCACTCTTCAAATATCTCCAATGACCCATTTGCAGACGCTTGTGGTTGTTGAGTAACGTCACTGTTCCAATAGGTGTGAGATTTTTTTTTTATCCAATACTATGCTATCCCCAAGGTCATAAGTCATATATTATAGCAGTCATGCTAAAAGTTTGCAGACGCTTTGACTAAGCTGCCCTTATCTTTGTCCAGTCACTAACCTTCTGCCAGTGTGCTATGCTGTCCCAGGCCTCTGGAGGCCTATGCAAAAGACAGCAATAGCACAACCCTGATATAGACAGTTGCAGTGGCGGAACTAGCGAGCGGTGGGCCCATGTGCAACAAAATGCTTTGGGCCCCCCCTCCTCATCCCATCCAAGTCCACGCCCTCACCCCTGGGGAGGACCTGCTCAGGGCCAGGGAAAGGGATACCTAGCAACAGTGCCGCAATTAGACATTTTAGCGCTGTGTGCAAGAAACGGCATCGGAGCCCCCCCCCCCCCCCCACACCACATGTAAAACAGGGGCAGTGCGCGCCGTCGGCGCAAGGCAAAAATAGGGGCATGGCTTCGTGGGGAAGGGGTGTGGCCACAAAATAATACCAATTCATATAACGGTGCACAGTAATCTCCATTATTCAAATTACGCCGCACGGTAGCACCACTACACCAGGTAGAGCTCCTTTTACACCTTGCAGCAGACAGATTCCCCTTTTTACACATTACGGCAGACAGTGTCAACCTTTTACACGTTACAGCAGACAGCGTCCCCTTTTTTACACATTACGGCAGACAGCGTCCCATTTTTACACAGTACGGCAGACAGCGTCCCATTTTACACATTACGGCAGACAGCGTCCCCTTTTTACACATTACGGCAGACAGCATCCCCTTTTTTACACATTACGGCAGACAGCGTCCCCTTTTTTACACATTACGGCAGACAGCGTCCCCTTTTTTACACAATACGGCAGACAGCGTTCCCTTTTTTACACATTACGGCAGACAGCGTCCCCTTTTTTACACATTACGGCAAACAGAATAGAAGTGCATCCCAGCATTCACAGTGGCAGAGGGTAGCCTATGGTGAAGGAGAGGGCCAGCAGCAGCAGCGCCTCCACCAATTACACAGCGCTGCTGCAGCTCCCTCCTCCACCTCCCTCCAGAGGCGGATCTAGACTTTTCATTTAGGGGGGTGATTTAACAATCCTACCCCCACTCTGCATAACTCCTCCCCTTTTCAGTAATGACCCCTCCCATTTCCCATCTACACACAACTACACTGTGTAATAACGTGTGAGTATATTTTATTCTGCCTCTCTCTGAGTGCTAACAATTAGAACGCAGGTGCTGTGTGACTGGCATGCATGCGCAGGCTTAAAATATCATCCAGCTGTGTGTGGAATCGACACTACGTGCAAATAGCGACTGGCAATGTCTGAGTTTGCACCAGTTATGGGTCTGTATACAAAGACTTTGCAATTGACAAAAACTTGATTTTCATGAAATATAAATCATGTTTAATATCTTTTCTTCTGCCCTTTGATGATTGATCTGTCCAATGACTACTCAGTGTCCCAATTTAATACAGAGGGGTAGGTGTATTAATCGTCTGTATGGGGGAGGGGTGTAGTACGGGTGACCGGCGGTCTCCTGACCGCCGTTCACCTTACCGACGCCGGGATCCCGGCAGCATACCGACGCCGGGATCCCGGCGGGGAGGGGCGAGTGCAGCAAGCCCCTTGCGGGCTCGCTGCGCTCGCCACGCTGCGGGCTCGGTGGCGACCTGCGGTCGCCACGGGTTCTATTCCCACTCTATGGGTGTCGTGGACACCCACGAGTGGAAATAGTCCCTGTTGGTCGGCATGCCGACCATCGGGATAGTGAGCCGTCGGGCTCACAGAGGAGGTCATGTGACTGTCGGTCAGCCGACCGCGGTCACATGACTACCACCCTGGGGGAGAAGTGGTATCAGCGCACGCTATGTGTGCTGATACCACTTCTCCCCCATGTATGACTCTGGTGGTGTGAGGAACATGACAGGGGCGCTATGCGATCAGTGTCTATTTCGGCACTGCTATCTATAAGATAGCAGGCCAATATGCAGGGCAATGTGTGAATGGTTAGTAGCACTAAACTTTCCAACACCTGCAGCTATCAATTTCGACAGCTGCAGGTGTCGTTGCCCATTCACCACAGCTGTCAGCTCCGGGCTGTCCTCCACAGAGCCTCGGCGTCCTGCTAAAAGAAGCATACAAGCACAAGGTACTGAGGTGCGATAACCGCTGGGAGAGGGAGACACGGCGCATGTGCAGAGGGGACCATTGCACTGAACAGGGCAGCCGATAGTGAGAGAGCGCAAATCACTGGGCAGGTAATTTAACCTCTCCCACATTGGCTGCTTCAGTGATAATACATTCTGCTGATGTGTGGACCTACTTCACCGTGAATCGGAGGTGAAGTGGGTCCATACACATAATGAAAGAAGCCTGTGCGATCCTACATCTACCCCTGAAAGTGAAAAGGGTTTTGTGTTCAGGGTCCAGTCAGAGCTTCACCATCACTGGTAATTCAGTACCCCTATGGATCCAGGCTTGCTGCTCCTGAAAGGGTTAATGATTTGGTAGAGGTTTATTGACCAAGCAACAGTCAGCTGAGGGATGTGATATGAAAGTGTGAAGTATAGAGCTTAGGGGTGTATTGCACAAGCTTTATGGGCTCATAAATCTTTTTGGTATCTCAGCAATTTAAACATGAGAACAGGCTGCAAAGCAATGGGAGCAATGCCCTCTTCTCTCTTCTGTGGGCAGAGGGATGTGCAGGGTAATCAGTTCAAAACTCCAGTGTTTGTCTGCTCACCTGATAGAGACAGATACTGTGAGTGTGAACCAGGCAGAGATATGTAGCTCTCACAATGACAGCCATACTGTATTTTCAGGCACCGTGCATTGTTATATTACCTTACTATACTGTATGTATCCCTGGCCAGAGGAGAAGGGAATGTGCATTGTACTGGGAGAGCAAGCACGCTACTGCCAGACCAGAGGAGAGGGGAGGGGCTGCTGCTGCCTCCTCTCCCAGAGATCGGACAAACAAGGAGAAGAGATGAGAAAAAGGTGATAGCGGCTGGAGCCTGGAGGTAGAGGTCGGGTGTCAGTGGGGGTCCCGGGATTGCAGAAATACAGGGAAGGGAGTGTGGACAGAGTCTGTGGAGTACCTCTTAGCAGCTTGCCCTGTATGTATCCGAGGAATAGACAGCGAGCTAACTTGTGCCTCACTGTGGCCGGAGCTGCAGCATTAGGAAGTGGGCGTTGCTATGACAATGGTACGGGGGGCGTTCCCCGATTGTCTGCTGCTGGATCCGCTCCCTCCTCCTCCTCCTCCCCCCCCCTCTCCGTAATCGGTGTGCTCCTCTCCTCGGCGGCACACAGTGGCAGCCAGGCGGCATGTAATGAGCCGGTTTGACTCATTACATGCCGCTCTGGCTTTGGGCCCCTGGACAGTGGCGGGCCCCAGTGCAAGGCACTGCCTGCACTGGCAGCAGTTCCGCCACTGGACAGTTGCCATTATGACATCACAGCATGACCTCACACACCCCACCAGACGGGCCAAGACTGGTTATTTCTGGTTTGAGGCCCCTGTTGTCTTTTACATGACTGACCCAAGGTAAATGTGATTTTATTTCTTATTTAAAACTATAGTCAGATCAGAATATTATTTATTACTATCGTTTGCCCGAGGCTTTGCTAGTGTGGATGTCTGTTATTGCTCAGCTAAACTAATTTTACAAAGACAGTAGTATCATCTAATATTGTGATGTATATTTTATACATACTTGCCGATATTCTGGCTGCTCTCTGCGGGAGAGAGCAGCCAGGTCGGCTCAGCAGGGGGCAGGGGCAGGCTCTAACGTGGGGAGGAGGTGGACCGGAGGCGGGGCGGAGGCGGAGCAGGGGCGGACCGGGGGCGGAGTTACACATCACGTCGTTTAAGCCACGCCCCCGCTCTGTAATGCCGCTATCCCCGGCATTACACTGCAGGGGGCGTGGCTATGATGACGCGATTCAGCAAGAATCGCGTCATCAACTGCCCGGACCGCCCACTTTACACAGTAAGTGGGCGGACGGGCAGGGTGACAGCTCGTTCCGGGAGACTTGCCTGCTCTTCCGTGGGGCCGGGAGGGTCACACGATTTTCGGGAGCCTCCCGGCCATTCCGGGAGAGTAGGCAAGTATGATTTTATATTGTACACATTGATTACAAAATTTCTTTGTAAACAATGCTTCAGGGACTAATACAAAAAGATGCTTGGGGCTACTAACACGTTAGCAAGCAACGTAAAGCTTCCCATGTGAGAAGCAGCTGGTCCTAAGATCTACGGCTGCAGCCCTGAGTGTTTGCTCCTGTGACTTGTTGATCATCATAGTGAAGCAGATGCTTACAGGAACTGCAGGGGCTTGGATTGAAAAGACAAATTGATGGGGATAAGGGGTATACGTTGTATAAACACAGTCCCACCTGCACTACATCCCATAGAATCTTTGTCTCAATTAGGTTACTCTGCAGAGCAGTCACTTTATGTCATGCTCTGTTGTATAATTTGGGCAAAGTCAAGCTCCACAGAAGCATGGCCGGAACACCAACTGTCAGTGCAGTGCTGTACGCTGGAAGTTCAGCTGCACTAAGTGAGTTTAAAAATTCCACTCACACTGTATAGTCATTTTGGACTTGAGGAGCCTGTACACTGCAGCTCCAAGTGTCAAGCATCTGGTTTTTCCTGTATTGCTCCTCTCCCTGATGTCTCTTTCTAGGCCACTAACACAGCCCTTACAGTTTTATTATATGTATAGATTTTTATTCTAGGGTTTCCCTATTGATCTTTGGCTATGTGAGGCTTTGTATGAACCTAATTTCCACTGTTGTTATCAGGGGTGGAACTCCCGGAGTCAATGGAGTCAGCTGCCGCCGGGCTCCAAGCCTGAAGGAGCACTTCCTCCATTGTCCCTGGGAGGATTAGACTGCACTGCACTGTGGGGGCCATGGAGCCAGGTAATTTACCCATGGTCTCCACTGTTTACAGGCCATGCCACTCTCTGAATGGGGGTGGGGATCAGCAAGCGGCGATCGCAAAGGCAAGGGGGGAGTGTATTTACTCCGCTGCCCAGCATATTCTGCCTGTGTGCTTATCACTGTCAGTGTGGCTGGGCACAGGGCAGCATTCTTTGCCTGTGTCGGGCTGTCAGTCAGCACTGTGCGCTCCAACTTCGCTCTGCAGTGGCAGCAGATCCTTTCCTGACTCTAATGTGGCTGTCTGAGCTGCGGGTGCAGAATGCCTTACATGTAATCCCTCCCCTCTCTGCCTGAGAACCCTGAGTCTCGGCTCCAACCTACTCTTTCCTGTCACTCTCTTCTACTGATTCTCCCTCCTCTGCACTATCTAACTATGATAATGTCCCTCGCCATGACACCGCCCACTCACCCCAAGTCTCCGCCCCCTCCTCTGCCCTATCTGACTATTATAGTGTCCCTCGCCATGACTTCGCCCCCTCACCCAGAGTCCCTGCCCCCTCCTCTGCACTGACATATATAATTTACTCCCTGCTGACTCCGCTCAAGACCTCGCCACCTCAGGTGTCCACCCCTTCAGTCTATCTTGAGTCCTGAAACGTGTGTGACTGTGTATTCTGTTCCTGTACCCCGGAACTCAGCAGGACAGGGACAAGTCAGAGCCTCCTACTGGACAAGTAAGTGCCCAATGGGGGGGTGTAATGAAGGTGAAGGTATACTTATGAAACGGGGAGGGGTGTATTTGTTCTTATCTGGTTGGGGGGTTGTCTTAATATTGTCTGTGCTGGGGGTGCTTTATTAATGTGTGTGTGTGTGTGTGGGGGTTGCATTCATATGCTTTTTTTATATGTGGGTCCCTTATGGTCTCCATTATATCTAGTGGTCACTCTCTGCATTATCTGGCGGTTACAGCGGCGCTCTCTGCATTATCTAGTGGTCACAGCGGCGCTCTCTGCATTATCTGACGGTCACAGTGGCACTTTCTGCATTATCTGACGGTCACAGCGGCACTCTCTGCATTATCTGGCAGTTACAGCGACATTCTCTGCATTATCTGGCGGTCACAGCGGAACTCTCTGCATTTTCTGACGGTCACAGCAGCGCTCTCTGCATTATCTGGCAGTCACAGCGGCACTCTGCATTATCTGGCGGTCATAGCGGCGCTCTCTGCATTATCTGGCGGTTACAGCAGCGCTATCTGCATTATTGGACGGTCACATCGACACTCTCTGCATTATCTGGTGGTCACAGCGACGCTCTCTGCATTATCTAGTGGTCACAGCGACGCTCTTTGCATTATATGGCGGTCACAGCGGTGCTCTCTACATTATCTGATGGTCCCAGCAGTGCTCTCTGCATTATCTGACGGTCCCAGTAGTGCTCTCTGCATTTTCTGATGGTCACAGCAACGTTCTCTGCATTTTCTGGCGTTCACAGCGGCACTCTGCATTATCTGACGGTCACAGCGGCACTCTCTGCATTATCTGTTGGGCACAGCGGCGATTTCTGCATTGTCTGGCGGTCACAGCGGCGCTCTCTGCATTATCTGGCGGTCACAGCGGTGCTCTTTGAATTATCTGATGGTCATACATGATGGCCACTATATTGTCTGTATTATTGGGCGAGGGCTGTGATGCTCACTGCATATATGGTGGTCGATGCAACACTCTCTGTATAAAATGGTGGGCATTTCAGCGCTCTGTGCCACACCCCTTCAAACATATGTAGCTTTGTGCCACGTCTTTTAAGTGGGCCCCTACCATTGCATTTGCCCTGTAGGCCCTTCATGTCCTAGTCCGACACTGCCCTCATTACTGTCCTTTCAGACCAAACATTGAGAAGAAGAGGAAAAAGGGAGGTCATGACAGCAGGGACGCTGCTCTACATGTTGAACAGCTCTGCACTGGCTGTTGTGTCCCTGTTTTATATATGGTGGTCGATGTAACACTCTCTGTATAAAATGGTGGGCATTTCAGCGCTCTGTGCCACACCCCCTCAATCATATGTAGCTTTGTGCCACGTCTTTTAAGTGGGACCCTACCATTGCGTTTGCCCTGTAGGCCCTTCATGTCCTAGTCCGACACTCAGAGCCGGCCTTAGCTATAGGCAGGCTAGGCATTTGCCTAGGGCATCCAAGCATGTCTGGGGGCATCCAAGCATGTCCCTGCAGTATCTCATGCTGGGAAGGACAGTCTGCAAACTAACTGTTACTTTCCAAATGTATTCAATCAGTACTTGTATACACTGCTGTTCACATTTGTCAAATAAAATGCACACTCTCCCTTAAAGTTCTTTAAACTCCCTCCAACATGCTTGAATGCCCCTGACTTGTGAGACCTCAGACAGACAGCAGAAGCCTGGTAACTGCAATTCCTGGACCTGTGACATTTTCACTGACTATATAAGGTTATTACTGGATAGATCCTTATGATACCACATGTGTATTTGTAAGACTGCTTCACATAAATCTGACATCACCTAAACTGCTTGTGCACATGGGGGAGGGGGACCCTGCTATCCTGTGTGTGTCCCTTATCCCTGTGTAAACCCCAGGTGTCTGCAGGGACATACCATGGGCAGTGTTCTCCTCACACTTTATTTCCTAGTCAGTCCATGCCGTAAAATTCCCCTGCCAGGATGGCATACCCTGTGAGGTCACATCAGTATGGGTGCCCCTTTAACGGGTGCGAGTGCAAGCACGCACTCACCCTGCCACCCAATCTCACAAAACGCAGTCGTGGATCCAGGGAGCTGCATGGGCGCACACACTGACTGCAAGCACACCAGCAAGCAAAAGTACTAGCATTACTAATGTGGGGCATATGTGTCAGGCGCATCACTGTGTGGAATTATGTGTATTATGGGCATTACTAATGTGGGGTTATATGTGTCAGGTGCATCACTGTGTGGAATTATGTGCATTATGGGCATTACTAATGTGGGGTTATGTGTCAGGTGCATCACTGTGTGGAATTATTGTTATTATGGGCATTACTAATGTGGGGTTATATGTGTCAGGTGCATCACTGTGTGGAATTATGTGTATTATGGGCATCACTGTGTGCCATTATGCAGGGTTGAACTGGCCAACAGGGTACCCCCCCCCCCCCACCCCCACCCCCACCCTCAGTGGTCCCCACTGCCTAAGTGTTTCTGGGTCAGATGCAGAACTAGCGGCAGTGCTAGGGGGCACCAGAGAAAATTTTGCCTAGGGCATCAAATTGGCTAGGGCCGGCTCTGCCGACACTGCCCTCATTACTGTCCTTTCAGACCAAACATTGAGAAGAAGAGGAAAAAGGGAGGTCATGACAGCAGGGACGCTGCTCTACATGTTGAACAGCACTGCACTGGCTGTTGTGTCCCTGTTTTAAGCAAGAAAAAAAGGCATTTGTTTCCCCCAGCACCCTGAATGATAACCGTAACCAGATATAAATTCCACATGATAATAGAATTCAGAGATCTTCGTTACACATATTTGCGCAAATGTGTGAATAAGCCCCAAAGCCGCATCAAGGCATCTCTGTATATTTGGGGTCCCTAGCGCTATATCTAGGTGCAGGGTGTGGCACCCCAAAACACCAGCATAAGCCAGAAAGCCCAACGTAGCATACCAGTGAAAAAACTATAGTGTTAATAAATTAGTATTTAGGAAGCTGAAGCTATAGAGAAAGTGATATACAATATGTCTAAGCTAAGAGCTACCTACCTTGGAGCAACCCCATAATGCTCCATGTGGTGCCTGTGGACTGGCTGAGCTGGATGGCCTTAGTGTGGCATACCTTTACATTCTATTAACACTTTTCACTTATTAATTTTTTAACACTATTTCTCTATTTTAATTGCATTTCATTTTTGTATCACCTTCTCTATAGCTTCGGCTTCCTAAATACTAATTTATTAACACTATAGTTTTTTCACTGGTATGCTATAGAGAAAGTGATATACAATATGTCTAAGCTAAGAGCTACCTACCTTGGAGCAACCCCATAATGCTCCATGTGGTGCCTCTGGACTGGCTGAGCTGGATGGCCTTAGTGTGGCATACCTTTACATTCTATTAACAATTTTCACTTATTAATTTTTTAACACTATTTCTCTATTTTAATTGCATTTCATTTTTGTATCACCTTCTCTATAGCTTCGGCTTCCTAAATACTAATTTATTAACACTATAGTTTTTTCACTGGTATGCTACGCTGGGCTTTCTGGCTTATGCTGGTGTTTTGGGGTGCCACACCCTGCACCTAGATATAGCGCTAGGGACCCCAAATATACAGAGACGCGTTGATGCGGCTTTGGGGCTTATTCACACATTTGCGCAAATATGTGTAACGAAGATCTCTGAATTCTATTATCATGTGGAATTTATATCTGGTTACTGTTATCATTCAGGGTGCTGGGGGAAACAAATGCCTTTTTTTCTTGCTTAGAAATACCCCTCCCTTTCGAGCACCTGAATGATATCACTAAGCTAATTGAGCATCTACCAATATATATGTGTGTCCCTGTTTTAGTCTGCAGCCATGAGAGCTGCAGCAGAGATGGACCCCCTGTCCATCACAGCAGAGCACCCTGGCAGAATGAGACACTGAAAAAAATTAACTCCACCATATTAAGCCCCACACAGTAATGCCCCTTGCACCATATTATGCCACACTCCGCAATGCCCGTGATACATTATGCTCTACAGTAAAGCTTCTAATTCCTTTTAAATTACCTGCTCATTGCCAAGGGTTTCATGTGCTGGGTGTCACGCTCGTTGCCAAGGGTTTTATGCGCTGGCTGTCATGCTCATTGCCAAGGGTTTCATGTGCTGGGTGTCATGCTCGTTGCCAGGGGTTTCATGCACTGGGTGTCTTGCTCATTGCCATGGGTTTCATGCTGTGGGATCTATGTGCGTTGCCAGGGGTTTAATGCTCTGTGATGGGTGTCATGCTCGTTACCAGGGGTAATACTCGTTGCCAGGGTTTATGCTAGTAGCCAGGAGTGTTTAATGCTAGTTGCCTGGGGTAATGCTCGTTGTCAGGGGTATGTACATCCAGCCTCTGGTCAAGCGACCAGCCCAAGCCAGCCAGTATGCCATCCAGCCAGTGTCAGCCAGCCCACTCCCTCGCTTTCCCTCCTCCCTGTAACAGATGCTACCGTTACAGTACTCCATTGTGGGGGCGGAGTTTCGTGAAATGATGTATTGCATCGTGACATCATAACGCAAACGCGTAATTTTGCTAAACTCCGCCTCCAGAGCAGAATACTATTGACTGGGAGGAAGGTGAGCAGTGACAGCAGTCGGTCCAGGGGAATAGTTACGCGGTGGGTGCCTCGTGCAGTTGCACGTTTCGCCCGCTGGTAAAATCGCCACTGTATATAACAAAATGTGGGAAGGGGCATCTTAGCATGGGCTTTCTCTGCGATCAATTTTGTCATGCCTCTTCCCACAAGGCATGAACCTTATGTTTCTTTTGGTGTGTGTGTGTGGGGGGGTGGGGGGGGGTACAGCGTTTTTCATTCTGGCACAGGGCACCAAAAAGTCTAGTTACGGCTCTGATTGCCAATGCCTTCCCCAACTAGTATCAACTCTTTTATTTTATTGAAATATTATTCCCTTATCAATCCAGTCTATTCCAAAGATCTGAACTCACAGATAGGAACTTGTCTGCATGTAATGACTTGCCCTAAGGTGATAACTCCATGCATGTCACCCTTCCAGTTAATGGGGAAAGTAATGTCAAAACGTTGAGTCTGTGAGAAAGCAAACAAGACGTGTAAAACAGTATATTTTTTCTACATTCACATCAGCTATTTCTTTAAACAAAGCACCATCTACTGATAACTCTGTAGGACAATGTACAATACACATCTTTGTGGATCGTATCATATAGCTATAGGATATCAGTATGGGCATTATAATGGGCCACCATAATGGCCAATGATAGGTCTAGAGTTAAAAAGTTCAAAAAAAGTTCAGATTTAGGAGGTGCAGTAAGGACTATATCAAGGTTACAGATACATGTTAGTTTTCTTTTGTGTTATAATAATTTGAAATAAGAGTTCTCTTAGAATGTTCTTGGTAAGACACTTTTATAGAAAGAGAAGCTTCTGCTCTTTGAATCTACCCAATTTGTTTTCTTATACCGTCTCCTTCAGTAAGGCTTGGGAAGCCACAGGCACTGGTTTTGTCTATTATATTGACCATAAATAATTTCAATTGGTCCTGGACCACCAACCCAGGGCACCGCTACAAGTGCCTAGAGGCAACCCAGTTTGGGAACCACTGACTTAGGGAATAGATGTTTGTATGAAGCTCATTTTACAATAAGCCCTCTGCTGTTCCAGGACTTTAGAGCTGTTTTCTTTTTTGGTCCAGCCATGTGCCGCGGCTCTCAGGGCTCTGCAGGTCAGTCATTGGTCACGTCCTAGGAAGCAGGTCAGAGATTCTGTACTGCAGATCACATCCAGCGCTGGTCCATCTTTTTGTTTTTAATTGATATTGGTTTTTAAGTAAAAATTAGATTAAAACTGTATTATTTTATCCCCGCTCTAGTTGCTTAAAATGTAATTAACATTTGTTTAGGTGGTCTCATAGCACTTGTATTTGTCTATTTTACTCTGAAACAAAGTTTGTGCCATTGGAACCCTTACCACAGCCCAAAGTTATCACATCCATCCTGAGGTGTCAGTAATCCATGTGGGCTCCATATAAATATTTTATGCAATTTGTGAAATTAGCACAATATAAGCTTACCATCTTCGTAGTGTTAGAGAATTAGTATCATTTTCTTTTCTTTTTTGGTCAGATAAAAAAAATTTGAAAATTATTTCAAAATGTAACTGGACCCTCTTTTGTTATTTCCCCTCAGCTCACTTTACAATTGTTATAAAGGAGAAAAGTGTCTAAAAGCAATTACAGAGTAAAACCATATTCCATACTGTGTAAGTTGCAGAATTAGGCAGCAAAATCTTTCTCTAATGGGCAAAACCATGTGCACTGCAGGTGGGGCAGATAATAAGAATTTACTTACCGATAATTCTATTTCTCGTAGTCCGTAGTGGATGCTGGGGACTCCGTCAGGACCATGGGGAATAGCGGCTCCGCAGGAGACAGGGCACAAAAGTAAAAGCTTTAGGATCAGGTGGTGTGCACTGGCTCCTCCCCCTATGACCCTCCTCCAAGCCTCAGTTAGGATACTGTGCCCGGACGAGCGTACACAATAAGGAAGGATTTTGAATCCCGGGTAAGACTCATACCAGCCACACCAATCACACTGTACAACCTGTGATCTGAACCCAGTTAACAGCATGATAACAGCGGAGCCTCTGAAAAGATGGCTCACAACAATAATAACCCGATTTTTGTAACAATAACTATGTACAAGTATTGCAGACAATCCGCACTTGGGATGGGCGCCCAGCATCCACTACGGACTACGAGAAATAGAATTATCGGTAAGTAAATTCTTATTTTCTCTGACGTCCTAAGTGCATGCTGGGGACTCCGTCAGGACCATGGGGATTATACCAAAGCTCCCAAACGGGCGGGAGAGTGCGGATGACTCTGCAGCACCGAGTGAGAGAACTCCAGGTCCTCCTCAGCCAGGGTGTGCCCCTGACCAAGTAGCAGCTCGGCAAAGTTGTAAAGCCGAGACCCCTCGGGCAGCCGCCCAAGATGAGCCCACCTTACTTGTGGAATGGGCATTTACATATTTTGGCTGTGGCAGGCCTGCCACAGAATGTGCAAGCTGAATTGTACTACACATCCAACTAGCAATCGTCTGCTTAGAAGCAAGAGCACCCAGTTTGTTGGGTGCATACAGGATAACAGCAAGTCAGTTTTCCTGACTCCAGCCGTCCTGGAAACCTATATTTTCAGGGCCCTGACAACATCTAGCAACTTGGAGTCCTCCAAGTTCCTAGTAGCCGCAGGTACCACAATAAGCTGGTTCAGGTGAAACGCTGACACCACCTTAGGGAGAAACTGGGGACGAGTCCGCAGCTCTGCCCTGTCCGAATGGACAATCAGATATGGGCTTTTGTGAGACAAAGCCGCCAATTCTGACACTCGCCTGGCCGAGGCCAGGGCCAACATCATGGTCACTTTCCATGTGAGATATTTCAAATCCACAGATTTGAGCGGTTTAAACCAATGTGATTTGAGGAATCCCAGAACTACGTTGAGATCCCACAGTGCCACTGGAGGCACAAAAGGGGGTTGTATATGCAGTACTCCCTTGACAAACTTCTGGACTTCAGGAACTGAAGCCAATTCTTTCTGGAAGAAAATCGACAGGGCCGAAATTTGAACCTTAATGGACCCCAATTTGAGGCCCATAGACACTCCTGTTTGCAGGAAATGCAGGAATCGACCGAGTTGAAATTTCTTCGTGGGGCCTTCCTGGCCTCACACCACGCAACATATTTTCGCCACATGTGGTGATAATGTTGTGCGGTCACCTCCTTCCTGGCTTTGACCAGGGTAGGAATGACCTCTTCCAGAATGCCTTTTTCCCTTAGGATCCGGCGTTCAACCGCCATGCCGTCAAACGCAGCCGCGGTAAGTCTTGGAACAGACATGGTACTTGCTGAAGCAAGTCCCTTCTTAGCGGCAGAGGCCATGAGTCCTCTGTGAGCATCTCTTGAAGTTCCGGGTACCAAGTCCTTCTTGGCCAATCCGGAGCCACGAGTATAGTTCTTACTCCTCTACGTCTTATAATTCTCAGTACCTTAGGTATGAGAAGCAGAGGAGGGAACACATACACCGACTGGTACACCCACGGTGTTACCAGAACGTCCACAGCTATTGCCTGAGGGTCTCTTGACCTGGCGCAATACCTGTCCAGTTTTTTGTTCAGGCGGGACGCCATCATGTCCACCTTTGGTCTTTCCCAACGGTTCACAATCATGTGGAAGACTTCCCGATGAAGTCCCCACTCTCCCGGGTGGAGGTCGTGCTGAGGAAGTCTGCTTCCCAGTTGTCCACTCCCGGAATGAACACTGCTGACAGTGCTATCACATGATTTTCCGCCCAGCGAAGAATCCTTGCAGTTTCTGCCATTGCCCTCCTGCTTCTTGTGCCGCCCTGCCCTACGTGGGCGACTGCCGTGATGTTGTCCCACTGGATCAATACCGGCTGACCTTGAAGCAGAGGTCTTGCTAAGCTTAGAGCATTGTAAATTGCTCTTAGCTCCAGTATATTTATGTGGAGAGAAGTCTCCAGACTTGATCACACTCCCTGGAAATGTTTTCCTTGTGTGACTGCTCCCCCGCCTTTCAGGCTGGCATCCGTGGTCACCAGGACCCAGTCCTGAATGCCGAATCTGTGGCCCTTTAGTAGATGAGCACTCTGCAGCCACCACAGAAGAGACACCCTTGTCCTTGGAGACAGGGTTATCCGCTGATGCATCTGAAGATGCGATCCGGACCATTTTTCCAGCAGATCCCACTGAAAAGTTCTTGCGTGAAATCTGCCGAATGGAATCGCTTCGTAAGAAGCCACCATTTTTCCCAGGACCCTTGTGCAATGATGCACTGACACTTTTCCTGGTTTTAGGAGGTTCCTGACTAGCTCGGATAACTCCCTGGCTTTCTCCTCCGGGAGAAACACCTTTTTCTGGACTGTGTCCAGAATCATCCCTAGGAACAGCAGACGTGTCGTCGGAGACAGCTGCGATTTTGGAATATTTAGAATCCACCCGTGCTGTCGTAGAACTACTTGAGATAGTGCTACTCCGACCTCCAACTGTTCTCTGGACCTTGCCCTTATCAGGAGATCGTCCAAGTAAGGGATAATTAAGACGCCTTTTCTTTGAAGAAGAATCATCATTTCGGCCATTACCTTAGTAAAGACCCGGGGTGCCGTGGACAATCCAAACGGCAGCGTCTGAAACTGATAGTGACAGTTTTGTACCACGAACCTGAGGTACCCTTGGTGAGAAGGGCAAATTGGGACATGGAGGTAAGCATCCTTGATGTCCAGGGACACCATATAGTCCCCTTCTTCCTGGTTCGCTATCACTGCTCTGAGTGACTCCATCTTGATTTGAACCTTTGTATGTAAGTGTTCAAATATTTCAGATTTAGAATAGGTCTCACCGAGCCGTCTGGCTTCAGTACCACAATATAGTGTGGAATAATACCCCTTTCCTTGTTGTAGGAGGGGTACTTTGATTATCACCTGCTGGGAATACAGCTTGTGAATTGTTTCCAATACTGCCTCCCTGTCGGAGGGAGACGTTGGTAAAGCAGACTTCAGGAACCTGCGAGGGGGAGACGTCTCGAATTTCCAATCTGTACCCCTAGGATACTACTTGTAGGATCCAGGGGTCCACTTGCGAGTGAGCCCACTGCGCGCTGAAACTCTTGAGACGACCCCCCACCGCACCTGAGTCCGCTTGTACGGCCCCAGCGTCATGCTGAGGACTTGGCAAAAGCGGTGGAGGGCTTCTGTTCCTGGGAATGGGCTGCCTGCTGCAGTCTTCTTCCCTTTCCTCTATCCCTGGGCAGATATGACTGGCCTTTTGCCTGCTTGCCCTTATGGGGACGAAAGGACTGAGGCTGAAAAGACGGTGTCTTTTTCTGCTGAGATGTGACTTGGGGTAAAAAAGGTGGATTTTCCAGCTGTTGCCGTGGCCACCAGGTCCGATGGACCGACCCCAAATAACTCCTCCCCTTTATACGGCAATACTTCCATGTGCCGTTTGGAATCTGCATCACCTGACCACTGTCGTGTCCATAAACATCTTCTGGCAGATATGGACATCGCACTTACTCTTGATGCCAGAGTGCAAATATCCCTCTGTGCATCTCGCATATATAGAAATGCATCCTTTAAATGCTCTATAGTCAATAAAATACTGTCCCTGTCAAGGGTATCAATATTTTCAGTCAGGGAATCCGACCAAGCCACCCCAGCGCTGCACATCCAGGCTGAGGCGATCGCTGGTCGCAGTATAACACCAGTATGTGTGTATATACTTTTTAGGATATTTTCCAGCCTCCTATCAGCTGGCTCCTTGAGGGCGGCCGTATCTGGAGACGGTAACGCCACTTGTTTTGATAAGCGTGTGAGCGCCTTATCCACCCTAAGGGGTGTTTCCCAACTCGCCCTAACTTCTGGCGGGAAAGGGTATAACGCCAATAATTTTCTATCGGGGGAAACCCACGCATCATCACACACTTCATTTAATTTATCTGATTCAGGAAAAACTACAGGTAGTTTTTTCACACCCCACATAATACCCTCTTTTGTGGTACTTGTAGTATCAGAAATATGTAACACCTCCTTCATTGCCCTTAACATGTAACGTGTGGCCCAAATGGAAAATACGTTTGTTTCTTCACCGTCGACACTGGAGTCAGTGTCCGTGTCTGTGTCTGTATCGACCGACTGAGGTAAATGGGCGTTTTAAAGCCCCTGACGGTGTTTGAGACGCCTGGACAGGTACTAATTGGTTTGCCGGCCGTCTCATGTCGTCAACCGACCTTGCAGCGTGTTGACATTATCACGTAATTCCCTAAATAAGCCATCCATTCCGGTGTCGACTCCCTAGAGAGTGACATCACCATTACAGGCAATTGCTCCGCCTCCTCACCAACATCGTCCTCATACATATCGACACACACGTACCGACACACAGCACACACACAGGGAATGCTCTGATAGAGGACAGGACCCCACTAGCCCTTTGGGGAGACAGAGGGAGAGTTTGCCAGCACACACCAAAACGCTATATTATACAGGGACAACCTTATATAAGTGTTTTCCCTTATAGCATCTTAATATATAATAATATCGCCAAATAAGTGCCCCCCCTCTCTGTTTTAACCCTGTTTCTGTAGTGCAGTGCAAGGGAGAGCCTGGGAGCCTTCCTAGCAGCGGAGCTGTGTAGGAAAATGGCGCTGTGTGCTGAGGAGAATAGGCCCCGCTCCCTTTTCGGCGGGCTTCTTCTCCCGTTTTTCTGACAACCTGGCAGGGGTTAAATACATCCATATAGCCCCAGGGGCTATATGTGTATTTTTAGCCAGCATAGGTACTTTCATTGCTGCCCAGGGCGCCCCCCCAAGCGCCCTGCACCCTCAGTGACCGTTGGTGTGAAGTGTGCTGAGAGCAATGGCGCACAGCTGCAGTGCTGTGCGCTACCTCATGAAGACTGAGAAGTCTTTAGCCGCCGATTTCTGGACCTCTTCTCTCTTCAGCATCTGCAAGGGGGTCGGCGGCGCGGCTCCGGTGACCCATCCAGGCTGTACCTGTGATCGTCCCTCTGGAGCTAGTGTCCAGTAGCCTAAGAAGCCAATCCATCCTGCACGCAGGTGAGTTCACTTCTTCTCCCCTAAGTCCCTCGTTGCAGTGAGCCTGTTGCCAGCAGGACTCACTGAAAATAAAAAACCTAACAAAACTTTTACTCTAAGCAGCTCTTTAGGAGAGCCACCTAGATTGCACCCTTCTCGGCCGGGCACAAAAACCTAACTGAGGCTTGGAGGAGGGTCATAGGGGGAGGAGCCAGTGCACACCACCTGATCCTAAAGCTTTTACTTTTGTGCCCTGTCTCCTGCGGAGCCGCTATTCCCCATGGTCCTGACGGAGTCCCCAGCATCCACTTAGGACGTCAGAGAAATATCATGTGCAGAGAGAGTTAGATTTGGGTGGGTTATCTTGTTTCTGTGCAGGGTAAATACTGCCTGCTTTATTTTTACACTGCAATTTAGATTTCAGTTTGAACACACCCCACCCAAATCTAACTCTCTCTGCACATGTTATATCTGGGTTCACTATGGTATGCCGGCAGACGGGCTCCCGGCGACCAGCATACCGGCCGCCGGCTTACCGATAGTGTGGCGAGCGCAAATGAGCCCCTTGCGGGCTCGGTGGCGCGCTACGCGCACCACGCTATTTTATTCTCCCTCCAGGGGGGTCGTGGACCCCCACGAGGGAGAACAATTGTCGGTATGCCGGCTGTCGGGATCCCGGCACCGGTATACTGTGCGCCGGGATCCCGTCAGTCGACATACTGAAGACCACCCGTTATATCTGCCTCACCTGTACTGCACATGGTTTATCCCATTAGAGTAAAATTTTGCTACTGCGATCAGGTCTGAATTAGGCCCTATGTGTCCTGTTAGTTGCTTTTCATTTTACCCTTGTATTCCTTATTGCCATCTTTTGCTAATCGCACAGTGTAACCTATGAAGTGCGCCAAACGTGGCTGCCTCACCTGGTATTCTCTTGTGTAGAATAAACAATGCATGGTTCTGAACTCTCCTAATATTTTTGTCTCCGCAAATATGCATAATTTCTTCACCTTTTGAGAGGATTTATTAATAAAAATAAAGACAACTTCAAGCAAAATGTTTAAAAAATAAATGTCTATTTTTATTTAAATAAAATGTAGCATATTTTTTTCTTGTTCCTCTTTTCTTCTTGTTCTTCTTGTTGTTCTTCTTCATCTTCTTCTGATTATTACTATTTTATAATTATTATTATTATTATTATTATTATTATTATTATTTACTCTGCATTAGAGAATATGGAATTTCGGACTAAGATTGGTCCAGTAATCTTACAAACTTGTCCTATAAGAGGAACAAGATGGTGGAAGCCTCATGACTCATGAAGAGTCATCCTTCAGCACTCAGGAGAGGAAAAACCCCCTTGTGGAGGAAACCTCTGGGGACCCATGGCTGAAGGACTGCCTGTCCCTCTAGGCATTAAGAGACTATGCAGAGTTTGCCCAGACCACCCTCCCACCCCACTAACCTTGCCTAACCCAGTCATCCCTTCTGTCGCCTAAAATCTGCTATTTTGACCTATTACCGGGCCAGTGAACAACGCACCTACAGTCGATGGTGAGAGAGTGAAAGAAGAGAGCAAGAGATGGATGGGGGTGGGGAGGGGGACAGTCATAACCACCATAGCGCTAGTCTCTGATGCTAACAGGGAGTTACAACTGTACATGTGTAGCCACACTCGTCGTGGCTACATCATACCGCGATTGTGCCTTGTTAGACGTACGTCTGGACGTCTAAGACGTTTGTGCGCCCATTTCGCATGAATAGGAGCAGCAAATGCTGCAGCTTGGCATGGCTAGACGTAGGCGCGCATAGCCGCTTCGAGGGTACACGCTTACCTCAGATGTAGCCATGATCAGCGTGGCTACATCTGTATATAGCAGTGATGGCTAACCTTGACACTCCATCTGTTGTTGAACTACACATCCCAGCATGCCCTGCATCAGTTTTAGCAAGGCCTAATAGCAAAACTGTAGCAGGGCATGCTGGGATGTGTAGTTCAACAACAGCTGGAGTGCCAAGGTTAGCCATCACTGGTATATACAGTAGTATTGGACAAACACAAAAGTAATGACTAAAGCACAAAATAATTCTCTTACACCTCTGCACATTAATAAAAATGGATCATCCTGCAATACTGGCACACCGGGATTTAGGCAGGCAGAGAGAGAGAGAGAGAGTAAAGGATTTGCTTTGCAACATTATAGGCTCACCAAACAACTCCAAGGAGATGTTATAGGTGCAGCCACACATAATGGATTTAATTCAGGACATTATAGACCCAGCTAAATAGCGCTCTTCAAATATCGCCAATGACCCATTTGCAGTTGCTTGTGGTTGTTAAGTAATGGCATTGTTTCAGTAGGTGTGAGATTTTTTTCTTCCAATACTATGGTATCCCTAAGGTCATAAGTCATATATTATAATAGCCATGATAAAAGTCTGCCGTCGCTTCGAACTAAAGCTGCCCTTATCTTTGTCCAGTCCATACTTGCCTACTTTTGAAAAAACATTTTAGGGAGATTGTGAAAGTAACACCTATCAGCGTGGACGTGTACTGCTACATCTGAGAGGTGTTTCATGAAAATGACTTACATCCAAATGTAAATGAGCCCCAAAGTTAGTATACAGTAAACACATATACTGCAAGTGGCCATGAAAAACCTTATTTAAAATGCATGTAGCCGTAGGGATCATTGTGCCTTATAACCAATACAGGGAAATGGCACTGATGATCCCATTTGAATGGATATATCTCTGATTTATTGTTCCCCCCCAAGAATGTAACAGCTACATAGTGGGGGTAAGGTACAATGAGGAAGATTGCTAGACTATTCAGTGAGTGAGGGAGATTGCTGCTATTTCAGGGAGTCTCCTGCAGAATGAGGGAGGGTAGGCAACTATGGTCCAGTCACTAACCTTCTGCCAGTGTGCTATGCAATCCCAGGCCTCTGGAGGCCTATGCAAGAGACAGCAACAGCATAGCCCTGATATAGGCAGTTGCCATTATGACATCACAGCATGACCTCACACACCCAACCAGACGGGCCAAGACTGGTTATTTCTTTAAGGTTCCTGTTGTCTTTTACATGACTGACCTGAGGGAAATGTGTTTCCCTCAGGTTGTGTATTTAAAACTATAATCAGATCAGAATATTATTTATTATTATTACAGGTTGAGTATCCCTTATCCAAAATGCTTGGGACCAGAGGTATTTTGGATATGGGATTTTTCCGTATTTTGGAATAATTGCATACCATAATGAGATATCATGGTGATGGGACCTAAATCTAAGCACAGAATGCATTTATGTTTCATATACACCTTATACACACAGCCTGAAGGTAATTTTAGCCAATATTTTTTATAACTTTGTGCATTAAACAAAGTGTGTCTACATTCACACAATTCATTTATGTTTCCTATACACCTTATACACACAGCCTGAAGGACATTTAATACAATATTTTTAATAACTTTGTGTATTAAACAAAGTTTGTGTACATTGAGCCATCAAAAAACAAAGGTTTCATTATCTCACTCTCAGTCAAAAAAGTCCGTATTTCGGAATATTCCGTATTTCGGAATGTTTGGATATGGGATACTCAACCTGTTTGCCCGTGGCTTTGCTCGTGTGGATGTCTGTTATTGCTCAGCGAAACTAATTTTACAAAGACAGTAGTATCATCTAATATTGTGATGTATATTTTATATTGTACACATTGATATGATTACCAAATTTTTTTGTAAACAATTCTTCAGGGACTAATACAAAAAGATGCTTGGAGCTACTAACATGTGAGCAAGCCACGTAAAGCTTCCCATGGGAGAAGCAGCTGGTCCCAAGATCTATCTATGATATCTGTGATTTCTCAAATTTTTACAAAAGTAGGTGAAAATGTTAATTTGTACCTACTTTTGAAGAATTTAAGTGATGATAAATATGCTCCCAGATCTCCTGATAAGTAGTGATGAGCGGGTTCGGTTCCTCGGAACCCGAACCCCCCCGAACTTCACCCATTCCGAGGCAGACTCGGATCTTCCCGCCTTGCTCGGTTAACCCGCGCGCGCCCGAACGTTATCATCCCGCTGTCGGATTCTCGCAAGATTCGTATTCTATATAAGGAGCCGAGCATCGCCACCATTTTCACTCGTGCATTGGAGATGATAGGGAGAGAACGTGCAGCGTTCTCTCAGGTACTGTGTTCAGTGTGCTGCAAATATCTGTGCTCAGTGTGCTGCAAATATCTGTGCTCAGTGTGCTTGCAAAGATCTGTGCTCAGTGTGCTGAAAATATCTACGTTCTCTGCCTGAAAAACGCTCCATATCTGTGCTGCATTGTAGTATATAGTAGGAGGACAGTGCAGAATTTTGCTGACCACCAGTAATCTATAGCAGTATGGTACAGTAGTACACTGCTCTATCTACCTCTGTGTCGTCAAGTATACTATCCATCCATACCTGTGCTGCATTTTAGTTGTGCGCAGTATATATAGTAGGAGGACAGTGCAGAATTTTGCTGACCACCAGTATATATATAGCAGTACGGTACAGCAGTCCACTGCTCTATCTACCTCTGTGTCGTCAAGTATACTATCCATCCATACCTGTGCTGCATTTTAGTTGTGCGCAGTATATTTAGTAGGAGGACAGTGCAGAATTTTGCTGACCACCAGTATATATATATAGCAGTACGGTACAGTAGTCCACTGCTCTACCTACCTCTGTGTCGTCAAGTATACTATCCATCCATACCTGTGCTGCATTTTAGGTGTGTGCAGTATTATATAGTAGGAGGACAGTGCAGAAATTTGCTGACCACCAGTATATATATAGCAGTACGGTACAGTAGTCCACTGCTCTACCTACCTCTGTGTCGTCAAGTATACTATCCATCCATACCTGTGCTGCATTTTAGTTGTGCGCAGTATTATATAGTAGGAGGACAGTGCAGAATTTTGCTGACCACCAGTATATATATAGCAGTATGGTACAGAAGTCCACTGCTCTACCTACCTCTGTGTCGTCAAGTATACTATCCATCCATACCTGTGCTGTATTTTAGTTGTGCGCAGTATTATATAGTAGGAGGACAGTGCAGAATTTTGCTGACCACCAGTATATATATATATATATATATATATATAGCAGTACGGTGCAGTAGTCCACTGCTCTACCTACCTCTGTGTCATCAAGTATACTATCCATCCATACCTGTGCTGCATTTTAGTTGTGCGCAGTATATATAGTAGGAGGACAGTGCAGAATTTTGCTGACCACCAGTATATATATAGCAGTACGGTACAGTAGTACACTGCTCTACCTACCTCTGTGTCGTCAAGTATACTATCCATCCATACCTGTGCTGCATTTTAGGTGTACGCAGTATTATATAGTAGGAGGACAGTGCAGAAATTTGCTGACCACCAGTATATATATAGCAGTACGGTACAGTAGTCCACTGCTCTACCTACCTCTGTGTCGTCAAGTATACTATCCATCCATACCTGTGCTGCATTTTAGTTGTGCGCAGTATTATATAGTAGGAGGACAGTGCAGAATTTTGCTGACCACCAGTATATATATAGCAGTATGGTACAGAAGTCCACTGCTCTACCTACCTCTGTGTCGTCAAGTATACTATCCATCCATACCTGTGCTGTATTTTAGTTGTGCGCAGTATTATATAGTAGGAGGACAGTGCAGAATTTTGCTGACCACCAGTATATATATATATATATATATATATATATATATAGCGCAGTACGGTGCAGTAGTCCACTGCTCTACCTACCTCTGTGTCATCAAGTATACTATCCATCCATACCTGTGCTGCATTTTAGTTGTGCGCAGTATATATAGTAGGAGGACAGTGCAGAATTTTTCTGACCACCAGTATATATATAGCAGTACGGTACAGTAGTCCACTGCTCTACCTACCTCTGTGTCGTCAAGTATACTATCCATCCATACCTGTGCTGCATTTTAGTTGTGCGCAGTATATATAGTAGAAGGACAGTGCAGAATTTTGCTGACCACCAGTATATATATAGCAGTACGGTACAGTAGTACACTGCTCTACCTACCTCTGTGTCGTCAAGTATACTATCCATCCATACCTGTGCTGCATTTTAGTTGTGCGCAGTATTATATAGTAGGAGGACAGTGCAGAATTTTGCTGACCACCAGTATATATATAGCAGTACGGTACAGTAGTCCACTGCTCTACCTACCTCTGTGTCGTCAAGTATACTATCCATCCATACCTGTGCTGCATTTTAGTTGTGCGCAGTATTATATAGTAGGAGGACAGTGCAGAATTTTTCTGACCACCAGTATATATATAGCAGTACGGTACAGTAGTCCACTGCTCTACCTACCTCTGTGTCGTCAAGTATACTATCCATCTATACCTGTGCTGCATTTCAGTTGTGCGCAGTATTATATAGTAGGAGGACAGTGCAGAATTTTGCTGACCACCAGTATATATATATAGCAGTACGGTACAGTAGTCCATTGCTCTACCTCTGTGTCGTCAAGTATACTACAAAAGTTCAGTAAAATGACCCAAAAATCAAAATTAAAAGCATCTGATGAGAAGCGTAAACTTGCCAATATGTCATTTACGACACGGAGTGGCAAGGAACGGCTGAGGCCCTGGCCTATGTTCATGGCTAGTGGTTCAGATTCACATGAGGATGGAAGCACTCATCCTCTCACTAAAAAACTGCAGTGCCACTCCTAGGTGGGCCAGGTGTTTGTGTCGGCCACTTGGGTCGCTTAGCTTAGCCATCCAGCGACCTTGGTGCACCTCTTTTTTTCTTTGCATCATGTGCTGTTTGGGGACTATTTTTTAAATCGGCCATCCTGCCTGACACTGCAGTGCCACTCCTAGATGGGCCAGGTGTTTGTGTCAGCTACTTGGGTCGCTTAGCTTAGCCATCCAGCGACCTTGGTGCACCTCTTTTTTTCTTTGCATCATGTGCTGTTTGGGGACTATTTTTTAAATCGGCCATCCTGTCTGACACTGCAGTGCCACTCCTAGATGGGCCAGGTGTTTGTGTCGGCCACTTGGGTCGCTTAGCTTAGTCGTCCAGCGACCTCGGTGCAAATTTTAGGACTAAAAATAATATTGGCCCTCATTCCGAGTTGTTCGCTCGTTCTTTTTCATCGCATCGCAGTGAAAATCCGCTTAGTACGCATGCGCAAAGTTCGCACTGCGACTGCGCCAAGTAACTTTACTATGAAGAAAGTATTTTTACTCACGGCTTTTTCTTCGCTCCGGCGATCGTAATGTGATTGACAGGAAATGGGTGTTACTGGGCGGAAACACGGCGTTTCAGGGGCGTGTGGCTGAAAACGCTACCGTTTCCAGAAAAAACGCAGGAGTGGCCGGAGAAACGGTGGGAGTGCCTGGGCGAACGCTGGGTGTGTTTGTGACGTCAACCAGGAACGACAAGCACTGAACTGATCGCACAGGCAGAGTAAGTCTGGAGCTACTCTGAAACTGCTAAGTAGTTAGTAATCGCAATATTGCGAATACATCGGTCGCAATTTTAAGAAGCTAAGATTCACTCCCAGTAGGCGGCGGCTTAGCGTGTGTAACTCTGCTAAAATCGCCTTGCGACCGATCAACTCGGAATGAGGGCCATTGTGAGGTGTTCAGAATAGACTGGAAATTAGTGGAAATTATGGTTATTGAGGTTAATAATACTATGGGATCAAAATGACCCCCAAATTCTATGATTTAAGCATTTTCAAGGGTTTTTTGTAAAAAAAAAAACCGAATCCAAAACACACCCGAATCCGACAAAAAAATTTCAGGGAGGTTTTGCCAAAACGCGTCCGAATCCAAAACACGGCCGCGGAACCGAATCCAAAACCAAAACACAAAACCCGAAAAATTTCCGGTGCACATCACTACTGATAAGTGGTACCTGTAATGAATAAGTTTAACATGACTAACAAGTGATTAGCATAAGAGCGCTGTAGGGCAGTTTTTAGTATCTTCAGACCAGAAATATTCGACTGTAGATCAGAATAATCAGTGGAATTGGGCGCTGACAGTAAAATTATGGAGTGCAATCCTTGCCCCAGAGACGTCACTTGTATCAAGAGCAGCATACTTGGGAAACTACTTACCCTATCCATCAATTGACGAGAATCTCTCTTGAGAAAAAGGTGGTAGAGCAAATAATTGATATTGTGCTACATAAAGTAGTATAAAAAATAATATGTAAAATCACTGCACAGCTGCTTTTTCCTTAGAGTGAAAGTAAATACATATAGCTATGGTTCCCTAGAGGTTTCTTACACAATAAGTTTTTCCTTAAGATGTAAAGGTTGACTCAAAGGGGCTAATTCAAACCTGATAGCTACTGTGCATTTTTTCGCACAGCGGGTGATCAGGTCTGAACTGCGCATGCCGTGAAGTGCGCATGTGCATGCCAGAGATGCAATCGGCATCTCAGCCCAGCGATCGCCTCTTCCTGATTGATAGGTAGAGGTGTTTGCTGGGTGGGTCTGCGGCATTCGGCCACCGTTTTGGGGGGCACAGTCCAGGCAACACAGGCGTGCCCAGACGGTGCGAGGGGAAGGCTGCGACGGCTGCATGACGTCACATGCAGCCGCTGCGCAGGTAGGGACTTACTCGCCGGGTGCGCTAGCATCGCCGCCATGCCATGCAATCGCACCCGTGCAGCGGGGGGAGGGCCAGACATATGGAGCGGACTAGTCCTGTGCTGCCCCCCGCATGTCAGGGTGGCTGATCGTAGCCGTGCAAACTTTTGCACGGCTACGATCAAGTCTGAATTAGGCCCTAAATGACTCCATAGCCTATAACCAGTTTTTATGGGCCTAATGTTTAAGAAGCTTCTGGTAACTTAAGGTTCATCATACCAATTCTGCTGTGCAGTGTCAAGATCTAAATACACAAAATGCTATATCATTCAATATTAAACAATGATGTCTTAAAAAAAAATTCAATGTTGAATTTATGTGTTGAACACGTATTTCTACTGGTGAAGAGAATGGTGAAATTAATAAGTGTGAATTGGCAATACAGTAATTATAATAAAAATGATAGTAGAACAAATGTATTTGAATGTGTGCAACTTGGGTTTAAAAGTAAATTAGGAATGACAGACTACAAAAAACAATTATGATGGAAAAATTTTGAAATCTTAGAGGTTGATGCATGTGAAACTGTAGACACATTGTTGTTGAAAATACCTAAAAATACTCTTAAAAATATAAT
The DNA here is from genome assembly GCF_028390025.1 of Pseudophryne corroboree. Classification (NCBI taxonomy): domain Eukaryota; kingdom Metazoa; phylum Chordata; class Amphibia; order Anura; family Myobatrachidae; genus Pseudophryne; species Pseudophryne corroboree. Next base: position 750,389,154 of record NC_086447.1, read on the forward strand.
ATAGTCCTTCTGCTAGATTAGATTTAGGCAGAGAGTGCGTGGGGAGACTTTACATTTCAACTAATAAATTAAAGAACAATAAATTACTATTCTTAGTCAAAAGGTCGACATGAGTTTTTCAATTTTTTTTCCACTTTTTGGACTTTTTCATACTTTACGATCCACGTGGACTACAATTGGGAATGGTAACCTGTGCCGAGCGCAGTGGTAGTGGAGCGAGGCATCTTGCCCGAGCGAGCCATACGATGGGACACGGTGCACTAATTGGGGTTCCCCGTCACCAAAAACAATAAAACGACACCAAAAAAAGTCCAAAAACTCATGTCGACCCTTTCACCTGTCAACCTAGTACATGTCGACCTAGTGCATGACCTAGTGCATGTCGAACTAATGCCCATGTCGACCCTCAGTAGTCGATCTGATGACTGTCGACCTAAGTTGTGTCGACCCAATGACCCGTACCCCTCACATGGCTGCTGCATATGACTGTTTCCGACACAAAAATCTGCTACTGCTCCTGGCTGCTCAGTCAGCACTGTGCCTCACACACTGGGGGATATTCAGTTGTTTCAAAAGTCGGTTAGGAGTCTGTTTTTTCCTGTCTATTAGATAGAAAAAAACAGACACCCAACTGACTTGTCAAACAATTGAATTTCCCCCACTGACTGTTCACTGACACTCTCCCCACTGCACAATGGCTCCTCAGTACTGTGTGGGAGCTGGAAAGTGCTGGTGCCAGTGGCGGATTTAGGGGGGGGGCACCAAGGCACGTGCCCCCCCTGTCATTTTTAGTGCAGACTGACATGCGGACGCGTCCGCATGTCAGTCTGCGGTCTCGTTTCGTCCACTGCTGTTAGGAGGGACACGGAGGGCACAGTGCGCGCCTCTCCTGTGTCCCTCCTGGGTCTCCGGCGGCCGCGGGTCTCATAAAGGAAGTGCCGTTCGTGAGCACTTCCTTTATTACAGTGACCCGCGGCCGCCGGAGACACAGGAGGGACACAGGAGAGGCGTGCACTGTGCCCTCCGTGTCCCTCCTAACAGCAGGGGAGCGGGGGGAGCAGCGGCGGCGGCGGCGGAGGAAGGGGGGGACGGGGGACGCAAGCACTGGGGGGGAATATCTGGCACTGGGGGCATATTTGGCAGGGAGGGGGGGGGGAATATCTGGCACTGGGGACATATATGGCACTGGGGGGAATATCTGGCACTGGGGGCATATCTGGCACTGGGGGGGTATCTGGCACTGGGGGCATATGTGGCACTGGGGGGGGGATATCTGGCACTGGGGGGAATATCTGGCACTGGGGGGATATCTGGCACTGGGGCATTGTCTGGCACTGGGGACATATGTGGCACTGGGGGGGGAATATCTGGCACTGGGGGGGGGAATATCTGGCACTGGGGGCATATGTGGCACTGTCGGGGAATATCTGGCACTGGGGGTATATGTGTACCTGGCACATGGGGGGGGGGCTATATTTGGCACTGGGGGCATGTGAGTACCTGGCACCGTGGGGGAATATCTGGCACTGGGGACATATGTGGCACTGGGAGCACAGCCCTAGCAACAAGGACTACCTCCTAGCAACGAGCATGACACCCAGTGCATGAAACCCCTGGCAACGAGCATGACACCCAGTGCATGAAACCCCTGGCAACGAGCATGACACCCAGTGCATGAAACCCCTGGCAACGAGCATGACACCCTGAGCATGAAAACCCATGGCACCGTGCATGGAACCAAGAGCATGAAACCCCTGGCAACGAGCATGACACCCAGTGCATGAAACCCCTGACAACGAGCAGGTATTTGAAAAGTAATTAGAAGCCTTACTGTAGGACTTAATGTGTAATGGGCATTACGGTGTGTGGCATAATGTATCACGGACATTGCGGTGTGTGTCATAATGTGTCACAGGCATTACGGTGTATGGTATACTATATCGCTGGCATTGTGATATGTGGTATAATGTCTCAGGGTCATTGCAGTGTGTGGCATAATGTATCACGGACATTGCGGTGTGTGTCATAATGTGTCAGGCATTACGGTGTGTGGTATACTATATCACGGGCATTGTGGTATGTGGTATGTCTCAGGGTCATTGCAGTGTGGCATAACATATAACGGGCATTGCGGTGTGTGGCATAGGGTATAACGGGCATTGCGGTATGTGTCACAGGCATTACGGTGTATGGTATACTATATCACGGGCATTGTGGTATAATGTCTCAAGGTCATTGCAGTGTGTGGCATAATGTGTCACAGGCATTGTATGTGCTATAATGTATCGGGCATTGCAGTGTGTGGTATAATGTATCACGGACATTGCAGTGTGTGTCATACTGTGTCACAGACATTGTATGTGCTATAATGTATCAGGGGCATTGCAGTGTGTAGCATAATGTATAACGGGCATTGCGATTCCTGTCATAATGTGTCACAGGCATTACGGTGTGTGGCATAATGTGTCGGGGGCATTACAGTGTGTGCATATTGTGTCATGTGCATTATTGTGTGTGGAATAATGTCTAAGGGCCATTGCAGTATGTGGAATAATGTATACTGGGCATTACTATAAGGAGGAAAAATGACAAATAATGTAAGGGGCATGAATCAGGATTATTTTTCTTTCCTGTGGTGGCCAACGTCTGGGCGTGCAGGTTGCAAAACTGGGGTATAAGGTAGTCTTTTCCTGCAATACCACGCCCATTCAAACGAAGCCACGCCCATTCCAACGAAGCCACGTCCCTTATGGTGCCCCCCCTGTAATTTTTTTCTGGATCCGCCCCTGGCTGGTGCTAACTGTGAATGCTGACTAAGAGCCAGGAGCTACGCATCACTAATAAAATCATTACAGAGGGTGCCTAGACATTGTGGCGCTCTGAACTGCAGAAACCATTGAACCACAACATTTGGATGCATAAGATGAAAAAACCTAGTAAAAATGTTATATAACCAACCATTAACATGCAACACCTGAGAGAAATACATTGCTACACAAGTTAGCAAAGATCCCCTATACATGTATAAAACTTATCAACGTCTAGATTTTGCAGATGAAAACTGGGAGATCGTTTTTCACAGGGATTATAAAAGCGTTTGGGGAAGGAATAAAAAGTTCCTCTGTAGGTAAACCTAAAGGTGCATACACACGGAGCGATATAACTGAGCGATTTTGACTATATAGTCAAAATCGCTCAGAAAGTTAGTGCAGATCGCTCCGTGTGTACACAGCCAGCGATAGCGATGCGCGTCCCCGCTAGGTCGCTATCGCTGGGAAAAATAGTCAGTGCAGGCAAGTCAATTTTGGCTATGTCGCTGCAAAAGTTAGTCAAAATCGCTAACACTTTAAGAGGCCAGCGATTTTTCCCAGCGATAGCGATGTGCGGGCGGCGGCGGGTTGCGGTGGCGGTGTGGGCGGCGGCGGGTTGCGGCGGCGGTGTGGGCGGCGGTGGGTGGCGGTGTGGGCGGCGGCGGTGCGGGCGGCGGCGGGTTGCGGCAGCGGTGCGGGCGGGGGAAATTTACCTTTCTATTGCAGAGTTTGGCAGCGGAGCGGTACCAGTTTCAAAAATGGCGCCTCAGCGTCATTTTTGAAATTCAAGATGGCCGCCGCGAGCCAATCACGGCTCGCCGCGTCATCGCCCCGCCCCCTCCCGCTGACTTATATAAGTCAGCGCGAGGCAGCGGCTGTCAGTCCGACGGCGGAGGAGGAGCGGAGAAGAGCTCCTGAAGACGCCGTGGAAGTCCTGGATGGGCGGCGGCTATGCAAAAGAGCTTAGCAGCCGCCGCCCACCAGGTGAAGATGCTGGAAGTCCTGGGAAGGCGGCGGCCATGCAAAAGAGCTTAAAGGCCGCCGCCTCCCAGGTGAAGACGTCGTGGAAGTCCTGGATGGGCGGCGGCTATGCAAAAGAGCTTAGCAGCCGCCGCCCACCAGGTGAAGACGCCGGAGCAAGACCCCAGAAGCCCTGGGGAGGTGGCGCCCCCCCAGGTGAAGACGCCGGAAGCCCTGGGAAGGCGGCGGCCATGCAAAAGAGCTTAAAGGCCGCCGCCCCCAGGTGAAGACCCAGTTTAATAAAGGATTTTTAAAAGAATGTGTTGTGTTTTTTTTTTATATTTTCTTTACAGGTGGACTACAGGTGCCAGCGGGCCCTTTATGTCCGGGCATGCTGGCACTTGTGGTTCTCCAAGTGCCAACATGCTGGGGCAGGCTTGCTGGGACCTGTAGGCCTCCTGTAAAGAACAATATTACTATTGAAAGGCTATCAGCCTCCCATCCACCGGGCCACGGATGGGGGGGACAGCCTCGGGCTTCACCCCTGGCCCTTGGGTGGCTGGAGGGGGGGACTCCTTGATTTAAGGGGTCCTCACTCCTCCAGTGTACCCCGGCCAGGGGTGACTAGTTGGGGGGGTAATGGCACGGCCGCAGGGACCAATATTAAAGTGTCCCCCGGCTGTGGCATTATCTCCCTGGCTAGTGGAGCCCGGTGCTGGTTTGGAAAATACGGGGGACCCCTATGTCTTTTGTCCCCCGTATTTTTTAAACCAGGACCGGACGCAGAGCCCGGTGCTGGTTGTCTAAATATGGGGGAACCCTACAAATTTTTTCCTCTGTATTTTAACAACCAGGACTGGCTCAAAGAGCCCGAGGCTGGTTTTACATAGGAGGGGGGACCCCACGCAAATTTTTTTTTTTAACTTTCAGCTATTTAAATACCAGCCACCCAGTAAAATCGTCCTATATATGACACTCATCCCCTTATTTAAATGAGATAGTCAAAATCTCCCATAGCCAAAATCTCCCATAGCCAAAATCTCTTGCATAGTTAGACAAAATCTCTGGTAAAGTTAGTCAAAATCTCCTGCTGCCAGTTCAAGGGAAAAGTTAGTCAAAATCTCTCATAGCCAAAATCTCTCCGTGTGTATGCACCTTAAGGCTGTTAAAGAAAAAATCAGTTCCACTTAGGTTTTCAATCACATTTGAATCCCATAGGAGGTTATGTGAAAAAGCTAAAGGTGCATTCACACTGGGCCCAGCGTGTATGCACAGTGAACATCAGTGGCAGGAAAATAGCTCAGAGCATACACATTGAGTGATTTTCCCTGTGCCCAGTGATGTTCATGGGGGGGTGAACCACTTTCCACAGTAGGAGACCATGGCCGCAACTAGGGGGGGCTAAGGGGGCCCGTGACCCGGTCGCCAGATGTTAGGGGGCACTGACAGGGCCATCCAGCAAGGGTTTGTTGCTGCTATGTGGCTCAGGCAGTCACAGAGACCTGCCGTTCCAACTGCACCTTCCCCGCTCCCATTACACCATATCCTAAGCCCTCAGACAGAACACAGGGAGGAGAGAGAGAACCTTCCTCAAGCGCCACAGGAAGAGGGGGTTCCTATCAATTAGCGCTGCCACGGCGCTGGATGAGTACTCACAGAGGTGTGGATGCACTGATTATATATGGCTGGGGAGACAGAAGGACATGCTACAGCGGGAAAGATTATTATGGAGTCAATGTTTTAGGAATAAAATTCATTACACTACACTGGCCTTTTTGCGCTCTCTCTCTCTTTTTGTTTTTTATTCCATTATTGTGTGATAGGGGTTGGCTATCCCCTTTTATTGAGAGGGCAACATTAAGTCTGAGATCCAAAACTTCAGGATTATTTGAGACGCCTCTCTCCATTCTATTTTCGCTAGTGAAAAGTGAGAGTGATTGTAGACTTAAGAGACAGCCAGGATAAGTCTAGGGGGTCTGGGCTACTACTTAATGACAGGGAGGTGAGTGCTGGGGTCTGGCGCCATCTCTTCCATTGAGCTTTTTTGCAGAGACCAAATGCTAGCCCCTATGCTAGCAACCCTGATACAAAATGGGGTGAGGGGGGCGCCAAATTCCTGCCTTTGCCCAAGTGACAAAAATCCTAGTTTTGGCCCTGAGGAGACTGTGGAAAGTGCTTCACTCGTCTGTTCAAACAGCCCAACGAAGGAGGCGGCCAGCGATGACGCGGGATCGTGCATCAGTGCTCACCGCCCGGCCATACACACTGGCCGAGTTTGTGCTCAAAGTAGCTCAAAATGCCAAAAGTGAGCTACTTTGAGCTCAAAATCGCTAGTGTGTATGGGACTTTAGAAACATTTACAAACTCTTTATCCCATTTCACACCCAGATAATTTCTCTAAATCTAAGGAAATGGCAATATCTTGGCTAAGAGAAAGAACATGAAAACTGAAAATGAAGGTAATTCAGGATTTCAGAAAACTGTCTAATATGTAAATTTATATTAGAACCAATTCCTACTGCTTTAACAGCACCATGTTTCTGAGGAAGTCACCAGAAATATGGCAGCAGAGTCATGTTTCAGAAGTTATTACCAGAAATATGTTGCATGAGTAAGAGTTAAAAAAGACTGGCACTGTACGCATGTGCTGGCACAGAGCCGGCCCTAACCAATTTGATGCCCTAGGCAACATTTTGGCTGGTGCCCCCTAGCACCACCGCTAGTTCCGCCTCTTACCTGCACCCGTTTCCCAGCGCCATCACCCATAGCTGTCCTCATTTTGGTGCTCTTACCTCGTATAGTTTAAATAGGAACAGTGCGCACATTCGGCGCACAGCCCAAAAGGGGCGAGTTCTTGCTGGGAAGCGGCTCAGTAGCACAACTATATTCACATTGTATCATGCACTTGTGTCCCTTATTCATGTTATATCACACAGTAGTACCACTTTACCTTATATACGTTACTCCTCACAATAGTGCCCCTTATTCACATTATATCACACTGAATTGCTCCTTATTCACATTACACCACACCATATTGCTCTTTATTCGCATTAAACCACACAGTAGTGCCCTTTCTATACATTACACCACACAGTAGAGCACCTTATACACATAATGCCACACATTAGTAATACCTTTATACACATACCACACAGTAATGCCCCTGACACATATGACACACATTATTAATGTCCTTATAAACATAATGCCCCTTACACATATCCCACACATTATTAATGCCCTTATACACATATTGACACACATAGGGGGAAATTCAAATGTTTGAAAAGTCAGTTGGGTGTCTATTTTTTCCTTTCTAATAGACAGGAAAAAACACCCAACCGACTTTTTAAACATTTGAATTCCCCCCATTATGTCCCTTTCACATATGCTGCACATTATTTATGCATTTATACACGACACACATAATGCCCTTTACACATATGGTGAACACTATTGCACAACCAACCCACCTATATACAGCACTCACACAGACGCTAACACTGTGACCTCTGCCTCAGCTTAAATACAGATGTGTCCTCATACATCTTGCCTCAATATGCCAAGCAGGAGATGCCTGGCGTGAGTCAGCTGGCAGCTCTAGGCTAGCTCTGCTAACGTCGGGCACCTTTTTTGCCAAAAGTGCATCTTATTTGCATTGCTATGGACTAGGATGCACAAGCAGCTGCTGCTGATTAAAATGATATGCAGCATGCTTATATTCTGTGTGCAACTGTGGCTGTATCTGCATAATGTAATTATACGTTACAGTGATTTCCAGGAATACACTGTAACGTAGCATTTCATATGCAGATACATCCGCAGTCTCACCCTATCATTTTAATCAGCATAAGCTGATTGTGCCCCTAGGCATTCCAAATGCCCTAGGCATTTGCCTAGTTTGCCTATGCCTAGGGTCATCTCTGTGCTGGCACCATGCTTTAAGGGCGAAAAGGGGAGGGCACATTAATTTACACACAGGCCCCCTCAAATCTTAATATGCCCCTGGTGCTACCAGAAATATGCTCATTTATAACACAGGTGCAGACTAAACATCAGTATGGGCCTAATTCAGACCTGATCGTAGCAGCAAACTTGTTCTCTAATGGGTAAAACCATGTGCACTGCAGGGGGGGCAGATATAACATGTGCAGAAAGAGTTAGATTTGGGTGGGTTATATTGTTTCTGTGCAGGGTAAATACTGGCTGCTTTATTTTTACACTGAAATTTAGATTTCGGTTTACATACACCCCACCCAAATCTAACTCTCTCTGCACATGTTAAATCTGCCCCACCTGCAGTGCACATAGTTTTGCCCATTAGAGAACAAATTTGCCCCCCCCCCCCCTGCAAAAATGCGAGTGCATCGCTAAACAGTGATGTGCTCGCATGATTAGGGTTGCCCCCTGGCTTTGCAGCCCAGCTATGAAGGCAGACGGAGGGCCGCCATCTTCTGAGTCCACCTCACAAACAGTCCGGACATGCCTGGTTTGTACGGACTGCTCCCCCAAACAGAGCGTCAGCTCCCACAAAGCGCTGCATTGATGCCCCCCCACCCCTTCCCAACCCCTAGGACTTAGATGATCGCAGTTTAAGACCTTGCACATGCGCACACCAGCACGCGCGCATGCACACATGTGATGAAATCGCTTATTATTACGTTATACTGTATTTCTGTTATCTCAGACTTGTGTACTGTAGCCTTTTGTAGACTATACAGTGACATAAAGGAGATCAGATAGAAACGGTAAGTTAGTATAGCATAAAGAAGAAACTGAGAGAGAGCTAAAGATCATCTGATGACGTTCTATTTCCGTACAATAATTTCAGCACATTGTTCATAATAATTACAGTATTTTTACTTGTTCATTTGACTTCCACCGGTTCCTTCAAATTTACGGCAATTTTCTCATAAATAGTTTCTAAATTTCCTATTGCAGGTTGTCTTTGGAGATGCACAGAATGTGGCTAACTGGGAAACAACTAGCAGTGATGACATGAAGATTAGAGGAGTGATATAATCATCCTCTGTGAGATACTTGAGAAACTAAGGATATGATTAGGGTAGCACAAGGGAGACTGCCTGTGAAGAAAGTAGCAAATCATTGAGCTCTCAATGCTTGAGATGTGACAGGCCTATATTTAATTTTTCTTCAAAAAAGGATATGTACCGTACATCCCAGCCATGTCTAGTAAATAGAGATGAGCGGGTTCGGTTTCTCTGAATCCGAACCCGCCCGAACTTCATGGTTTTTTTCACGGGTCCGAGCAGACTCGGATCCTCCCGCCTTGCTCGGTTAACCCGAGCGCGCCCGAACGTCATCATGACGCTGTCGGATTCTCGCGAGACTCGGATTCTATATAAGGAGCCGCGCGTCGCCGCCATTTTCACACGTGCATTGAGATTAATAGGGAGAGGACGTGGCTGGCGTCCTCTCCATTTAGATTAGAAGAGAGAGAGAGAGAGAGATTGACCTGATTTACTGGAGCTTAGGAGTAGAGATGAGCGCCTGAAATTTTTCGGGTTTTGTGTTTTGGTTTTGGGTTCGGTTCCGCGGCCGTGTTTTGGGTTCGAACGCGTTTTGGCAAAACCTCACCGAATTTTTTTTGTCGGATTCGGGTGTGTTTTGGATTCGGGTGTTTTTTTCAAAAAACACTAAAAAACAGCTTAAATCATAGAATTTGGGGGTCATTTTGATCCCAAAGTATTATTAACCTCAAAAACCATAATTTACACTCATTTTCAGTCTATTCTGAATACCTCACACCTCACAATATTATTTTTAGTCCTAAAATTTGCACCGAGGTCGCTGTGTGAGTAAGATAAGCGACCCTAGTGGCCGACACAAACACCGGGCCCATCTAGGAGTGGCACTGCAGTGTCACGCAGGATGTCCCTTCCAAAAAACCCTCCCCAAACAGCACATGACGCAAAGAAAAAAAGAGGCGCAATGAGGTAGCTGTGTGAGTAAGATTAGCGACCCTAGTGGCCGACACAAACACCGGGCCCATCTAGGAGTGGCACTGCAGTGTCACGCAGGATGTCCTTTCCAAAAAACCCTCCCCAAACAGCACATGACGCAAAGAAAAAAAGAGGCGCAATGAGGTAGCTGACTGTGTGAGTAAGATTAGCGACCCTAGTGGCCGACACAAACACCGGGCCCATCTAGGAGTGGCACTGCAGTGTCACGCAGGATGTCCCTTCCAAAAAACCCTCCCCAATCAGCACATGATGCAAAGAAAAAGAAAAGAAAAAAGAGGTGCAAGATGGAATTGTCCTTGGGCCCTCCCACCCACCCTTATGTTGTATAAACAAAACAGGACATGCACACTTTAACCAACCCATCATTTCAGTGACAGGGTCTGCCACACGACTGTGACTGATATGACGGGTTGGTTTGGACCCCCCCCAAAAAAGAAGCAATTAATCTCTCCTTGCACAAACTGGCTCTACAGAGGCAAGATGTCCACCTCATCTTCACCCTCCGATATATCACCGTGTACATCCCCCTCCTCACAGATTATCAATTCGTCCCCACTGGAATCCACCATCTCAGCTCCCTGTGTACTTTGTGGAGGCAATTGCTGCTGGTCAATGTCTCCGCGGAGGAATTGATTATAATTCATTTTAATGAACATCATCTTCTCCACATTTTCTGGATGTAACCTCGTACGCCGATTGCTGACAAGGTGAGCGGCGGCACTAAACACTCTTTCGGAGTACACACTTGTGGGAGGGCAACTTAGGTAGAATAAAGCCAGTTTGTGCAAGGGCCTCCAAATTGCCTCTTTTTCCTGCCAGTATAAGTACGGACTGTGTGACGTGCCTACTTGGATGCGGTCACTCATATAATCCTCCACCATTCTATCAATGTTGAGAGAATCATATGCAGTGACAGTAGACGACATGTCCGTAATCGTTGTCAGGTCCTTCAGTCCGGACCAGATGTCAGCATCAGCAGTCGCTCCAGACTGCCCTGCATCACCGCCAGCGGGTGGGCTCGGAATTCTGAGCCTTTTCCTCGCACCCCCAGTTGCGGGAGAATGTGAAGGAGGAGATGTTGACAGGTCGCGTTCCGCTTGACTTGACAATTTTGTCACCAGCAGGTCTTTCAACCCCAGCAGACCTGTGTCTGCCGGAAAGAGAGATCCAAGGTAGGCTTTAAATCTAGGATCGAGCACGGTGGCCAAAATGTACTGCTCTGATTTCAACAGATTGACCACCCGTGAATCCTTGTTAAGCGAATTAAGGGCTGCATCCACAAGTCCCACATGCCTAGCGGAATCGCTCCCTTTTAGCTCCTTCTTCAATGCCTCCAGCTTCTTCTGCAAAAGCCTGATGAGGGGAATGACCTGACTCAGGCTGGCAGTGTCTGAACTGACTTCACGTGTGGCAAGTTCAAAGGGCATCAGAACCTTGCACAACGTTGAAATCATTCTCCACTGCACTTGAGACAGGTGCATTCCACCTACTATATCGTGCTCAATTGTATAGGCTTGAATGGCCTTTTGCTGCTCCTCCAACCTCTGAAGCATATAGAGGGTTGAATTCCACCTCGTTACCACTTCTTGCTTCAGATGATGGCAGGGCAGGTTCAGTAGTTTTTGGTGGTGCTCCAGTCTTCTGTACGTGGTGCCTGTACGCCGAAAGTGTCCCGCAATTTTTCTGGCCACCGACAGCATCTCTTGCACACCCCTGTCGTTTTTTAAAAAATTCTGCACCACCAAATTCAAGGTATGTGCAAAACATGGGACGTGCTGGAATTTGCCCATATTTAATGCACACACAATATTGCTGGCGTTGTCCGATGCCACAAATCCACAGGAGAGTCCAATTGGGGTAAGCCATTCCGCGATGATCTTCCTCAGTTGCCGTAAGAGGTTTTCAGCTGTGTGCGTATTCTGGAAAGCGGTGATACAAAGCGTAGCCTGCCTAGGAAAGAGTTGGCGTTTGCGAGATGCTGCTACTGGTGCCGCCGCTGCTGTTCTTGCGGCGGGAGTCCATACATCTACCCAGTGGGCTGTCACAGTCATATAGTCCTGACCCTGCCCTGCTCCACTTGTCCACATGTCCGTGGTTAAGTGGACATTGGGTACAACTGCATTTTTTAGGACACTGGTGAGTCTTTTTCTGACGTCCGTGTACATTCTCGGTATCGCCTGCCTAGAGAAGTGGAACCTAGATGGTATTTGGTAACGGGGGCACACTGCCTCAATAAATTGTCTAGTTCCCTGTGAACTAACGGCGGATACCGGACGCACGTCTAACACCAACATAGTTGTCAAGGCCTCAGTTATCCGCTTTGCAGCAGGATGACTGCTGTGATATTTCATCTTCCTCGCAAAGGACTGTTGGACAGTCAATTGCTTACTGGAAGTAGTACAAGTGGGCTTACGACTTCCCCTCTGGGATGACCATCGACTCCCAGCGGCAACAACAGCAGCGCCAGCAGCAGTAGGCGTTACACGCAAGGATGCATCGGAGGAATCCCAGGCAGGAGAGGACTCGTCAGAATTGCCAGTGACATGGCCTGCAGGACTATTGGCATTCCTGGGGAAGGAGGAAATTGACACTGAGGGAGTTGGTGGGGTGGTTTGCGTGAGCTTGGTTACAAGAGGAAGGGATTTACTGGTCAGTGGACTGCTTCCGCTGTCGCCCAAAGTTTTTGAACTTGTCACTGACTTATTATGAATGCGCTGCAGGTGACGTATAAGGGAGGATGTTCCGAGGTGGTTAACGTCCTTACCCCTACTTATTACAGCTTGACAAAGGCAACACACGGCTTGACACCTGTTGTCCGCTTTTCTGTTGAAATACCTCCACACTGAAGAGCTGATTTTTTTGGTATTTTCACCAGGCATGTCAACGGCCATATTCCTCCCACGGACAACAGGTGTCTCCCCGGGTGCCTGACTTAAACAAACCACCTCACCATCAGAATCCTCCTGGTCAATTTCCTCCCCAGCGCCAGCAACACCCATATCCTCCTCATCCTGGTGTACTTCAACACTGACATCTTCAATCTGACTATCAGGAACTGGACTGCGGGTGCTCCTTCCAGCACTTGCAGGGGGCGTGCAAATGGTGGAAGGCGCATGCTCTTCACGTCCAGTGTTGGGAAGGTCAGGCATCGCAACCGACACAATTGGACTCTCCTTGTGGATTTGGGATTTCGAAGAATGCACAGTTCTTTGCTGTGCTGCTTTTGCCAGCTTGAGTCTTTTCATTTTTCTAGCGAGAGGCTGAGTGCTTCCATCCTCATGTGAAGCTGAACCACTAGCCATGAACATAGGCCAGGGCCTCAGCCGTTCCTTGCCACTCCGTGTGGTAAATGGCATATTGGCAAGTTTACGCTTCTCCTCCGACAATTTTATTTTAGGTTTTGGAGTCCTTTTTTTACTGATATTTGGTGTTTTGGATTTGACATGCTCTGTACTATGACATTGGGCATCGGCCTTGGCAGACGACGTTGCTGGCATTTCATCGTCTCGGCCATGACTAGTGGCAGCAGCTTCAGCACGAGGTGGAAGTGGATCTTGATCTTTCCCTAATTTTGGAACCTCAACATTTTTGTTCTCCATATTTTAATAGGCACAACTAAAAGGCACCTCAGGTAAACAATGGAGATGGATGGATTGGATACTAGTATACAATTATGGACGGGCTGCCGAGTGCCGACACAGAGGTAGCCACAGCCGTGAACTACCGCACTGTACTGTGTCTGCTGCTAATATAGACTGGTTGATAAAGAGATAGTATACTCGTAACTAGTATGTATGTATAAAGAAAGAAAAAAAAACCACGGTTAGGTGGTATATACAATTATGGACGGGCTGCCGAGTGCCGACACAGAGGTAGCCACAGCCGTGAACTACCGCACTGTACTGTGTCTGCTGCTAATATAGACTGGTTGATAAAGAGATAGTATACTCGTAACTAGTATGTATGCATAAAGAAAGAAAAAAAAACACGGTTAGGTGGTATATACAATTATGGACGGGCTGCCGAGTGCCGACACAGAGGTAGCCACAGCCGTGAACTACCGCACTGTACTGTGTCTGCTGCTAATATATAGACTGGTTGATAAAGAGATAGTATACTCGTAACTAGTATGTATGTATAAAGAAAGAAAAAAAAACCACGGTTAGGTGGTATATACAATTATGGACGGGCTGCCGAGTGCCGACACAGAGGTAGCCACAGCCGTGAACTACCGCACTGTACTGTGTCTGCTGCTAATATAGACTGGTTGATAAAGAGATAGTATACTCGTAACTAGTATGTATGTATAAAGAAAGAAAAAAAAACCACGGTTAGGTGGTATATACAATTATGGACGGGCTGCCGAGTGCCGACACAGAGGTAGCCACAGCCGTGAACTACCGCACTGTACTGTGTCTGCTGCTAATATATAGACTGGTTGATAAAGAGATAGTATACTCGTAACTAGTATGTATGTATAAAGAAAGAAAAAAAAACCACGGTTAGGTGGTATATACAATTATGGACGGGCTGCCGAGTGCCGACACAGAGGTAGCCACAGCCGTGAACTACCGCACTGTACTGTGTCTGCTGCTAATATATAGACTGGTTGATAAAGAGATAGTATACTCGTAACTAGTATGTATGTATAAAGAAAGAAAAAAAAACCACGGTTAGGTGGTATATACAATTATGGACGGGCTGCCGAGTGCCGACACAGAGGTAGCCACAGCCGTGAACTACCGCACTGTACTGTGTCTGCTGCTAATATATAGACTGGTTGATAAAGAGATAGTATACTCGTAACTAGTATGTATGTATAAAGAAAGAAAAAAAAACCACGGTTAGGTGGTATATACAATTATGGACGGGCTGCCGAGTGCCGACACAGAGGTAGCCACAGCCGTGAACTACCGCACTGTACTGTGTCTGCTGCTAATATATAGACTGGTTGATAAAGAGATAGTATACTCGTAACTAGTATGTATGTATAAAGAAAGAAAAAAAAACCACGGTTAGGTGGTATATACAATTATGGACGGGCTGCCGAGTGCCGACACAGAGGTAGCCACAGCCGTGAACTACCGCACTGTACTGTGTCTGCTGCTAATATATAGACTGGTTGATAAAGAGATAGTATACTCGTAACTAGTATGTATGTATAAAGAAAGAAAAAAAAACCACGGTTAGGTGGTATATACAATTATGGACGGGCTGCCGAGTGCCGACACAGAGGTAGCCACAGCCGTGAACTACCGCACTGTACTGTGTCTGCTGCTAATATAGACTGGTTGATAAAGAGATAGTATACTCGTAACTAGTATGTATGTATAAAGAAAGAAAAAAAAACCACGGTTAGGTGGTATATACAATTATGGACGGGCTGCCGAGTGCCGACACAGAGGTAGCCACAGCCGTGAACTACCGCACTGTACTGTGTCTGCTGCTAATATAGACTGGTTGATAAAGAGATAGTATACTACTAATATTATATATACTGGTGGTCAGGTCACTGGTCACTAGTCACACTGGCAGTGGCACTCCTGCAGCAAAAGTGTGCACTGTTTAATTTTACTATAATATTATGTACTCCTGGCTCCTGCTATAACCTATAACTGGCACTGCAGTAGTGCTCCCCAGTCTCCCCCACAATTATAAGCTGTGTGAGCTGAGCAGTCAGACAGATATATAATATATATAGATGATGCAGCACACTGGCCTGAGCCTGAGCAGTGCACACAGATATGGTATGTGACTGACTGAGTCACTGTGTGTATCGCTTTTTTCAGGCAGAGAACGGATATATTAAATAAACTGCACTGTGTGTCTGGTGGTCACTCACTATATAATATATTATGTACTCCTGGCTCCTGCTATAACCTATAACTGGCACTGCAGTAGTGCTCCCCAGTCTCCCCCACAATTATAAGCTGTGTGAGCTGAGCAGTCAGACAGATATATATAATATTATATATAGATAATAGATGATGCAGCACACTGGCCTGAGCCTGAGCAGTGCACACAGATATGGTATGTGACTGAGTCACTGTGTGCTGTGTATCGCTTTTTTCAGGCAGAGAACGGATTATAAATAAAACTGGTGGTCACTATCAGCAAAACTCTGCACTGTACTGTAGAGATGAGCGCCTGAAATTTTTCGGGTTTTGTGTTTTGGTTTTGGGTTCGGTTCCGCGGCCGTGTTTTGGGTTCGAACGCGTTTTGGCAAAACCTCACCGAATGTTTTTTGTCGGATTCGGGTGTGTTTTGGATTCGGGTGTTTTTTTCAAAAAACACTAAAAAACAGCTTAAATCATAGAATTTGGGGGTCATTTTGATCCCAAAGTATTATTAACCTCAAAAACCATAATTTACACTCATTTTCAGTCTATTCTGAATACCTCACACCTCACAATATTATTTTTAGTCCTAAAATTTGCACCGAGGTCGCTGTGTGAGTAAGATAAGCGACCCTAGTGGCCGACACAAACACCGGGCCCATCTAGGAGTGGCACTGCAGTGTCACGCAGGATGTCCCTTCCAAAAAACCCTCCCCAAACAGCACATGACGCAAAGAAAAAAAGAGGCGCAATGAGGTAGCTGTGTGAGTAAGATTAGCGACCCTAGTGGCCGACACAAACACCGGGCCCATCTAGGAGTGGCACTGCAGTGTCACGCAGGATGTCCCTTCCAAAAAACCCTCCCCAAACAGCACATGACGCAAAGAAAAAAAGAGGCGCAATGAGGTAGCTGACTGTGTGAGTAAGATTAGCGACCCTAGTGGCCGACACAAACACCGGGCCCATCTAGGAGTGGCACTGCAGTGTCACGCAGGATGTCCCTTCCAAAAAACCCTCCCCAATCAGCACATGATGCAAAGAAAAAGAAAAGAAAAAAGAGGTGCAAGATGGAATTGTCCTTGGGCCCTCCCACCCACCCTTATGTTGTATAAACAAAACAGGACATGCACACTTTAACCAACCCATCATTTCAGTGACAGGGTCTGCCACACGACTGTGACTGATATGACGGGTTGGTTTGGACCCCCCCCAAAAAAGAAGCAATTAATCTCTCCTTGCACAAACTGGCTCTACAGAGGCAAGATGTCCACCTCATCTTCACCCTCCGATATATCACCGTGTACATCCCCCTCCTCACAGATTATCAATTCGTCCCCACTGGAATCCACCATCTCAGCTCCCTGTGTACTTTGTGGAGGCAATTGCTGCTGGTCAATGTCTCCGCGGAGGAATTGATTATAATTCATTTTAATGAACATCATCTTCTCCACATTTTCTGGATGTAACCTCGTACGCCGATTGCTGACAAGGTGAGCGGCGGCACTAAACACTCTTTCGGAGTACACACTTGTGGGAGGGCAACTTAGGTAGAATAAAGCCAGTTTGTGCAAGGGCCTCCAAATTGCCTCTTTTTCCTGCCAGTATAAGTACGGACTGTGTGACGTGCCTACTTGGATGCGGTCACTCATATAATCCTCCACCATTCTATCAATGTTGAGAGAATCATATGCAGTGACAGTAGACGACATGTCCGTAATCGTTGTCAGGTCCTTCAGTCCGGACCAGATGTCAGCATCAGCAGTCGCTCCAGACTGCCCTGCATCACCGCCAGCGGGTGGGCTCGGAATTCTGAGCCTTTTCCTCGCACCCCCAGTTGCGGGAGAATGTGAAGGAGGAGATGTTGACAGGTCGCGTTCCGCTTGACTTGACAATTTTGTCACCAGCAGGTCTTTCAACCCCAGCAGACCTGTGTCTGCCGGAAAGAGAGATCCAAGGTAGGCTTTAAATCTAGGATCGAGCACGGTGGCCAAAATGTAGTGCTCTGATTTCAACAGATTGACCACCCGTGAATCCTTGTTAAGCGAATTAAGGGCTGCATCCACAAGTCCCACATGCCTAGCGGAATTGCTCCCTTTTAGCTCCTTCTTCAATGCCTCCAGCTTCTTCTGCAAAAGCCTGATGAGGGGAATGACCTGACTCAGGCTGGCAGTGTCTGAACTGACTTCACGTGTGGCAAGTTCAAAGGGCATCAGAACCTTGCACAACGTTGAAATCATTCTCCACTGCACTTGAGACAGGTGCATTCCACCTACTATATCGTGCTCAATTGTATAGGCTTGAATGGCCTTTTGCTGCTCCTCCAACCTCTGAAGCATATAGAGGGTTGAATTCCACCTCGTTACCACTTCTTGCTTCAGATGATGGCAGGGCAGGTTCAGTAGTTTTTGGTGGTGCTCCAGTCTTCTGTACGTGGTGCCTGTACGCCGAAAGTGTCCCGCAATTTTTCTGGCCACCGACAGCATCTCTTGCACGCCCCTGTCGTTTTTTAAAAAATTCTGCACCACCAAATTCAAGGTATGTGCAAAACATGGGACGTGCTGGAATTTGCCCATATTTAATGCACACACAATATTGCTGGCGTTGTCCGATGCCACAAATCCACAGGAGAGTCCAATTGGGGTAAGCCATTCCGCGATGATCTTCCTCAGTTGCCGTAAGAGGTTTTCAGCTGTGTGCGTATTCTGGAAAGCGGTGATACAAAGCGTAGCCTGCCTAGGAAAGAGTTGGCGTTTGCGAGATGCTGCTACTGGTGCCGCCGCTGCTGTTCTTGCGGCGGGAGTCCATACATCTACCCAGTGGGCTGTCACAGTCATATAGTCCTGACCCTGCCCTGCTCCACTTGTCCACATGTCCGTGGTTAAGTGGACATTGGGTACAACTGCATTTTTTAGGACACTGGTGAGTCTTTTTCTGACGTCCGTGTACATTCTCGGTATCGCCTGCCTAGAGAAGTGGAACCTAGATGGTATTTGGTAACGGGGGCACACTGCCTCAATAAATTGTCTAGTTCCCTGTGAACTAACGGCGGATACCGGACGCACGTCTAACACCAACATAGTTGTCAAGGCCTCAGTTATCCGCTTTGCAGCAGGATGACTGCTGTGATATTTCATCTTCCTCGCAAAGGACTGTTGGACAGTCAATTGCTTACTGGAAGTAGTACAAGTGGGCTTACGACTTCCCCTCTGGGATGACCATCGACTCCCAGCGGCAACAACAGCAGCGCCAGCAGCAGTAGGCGTTACACGCAAGGATGCATCGGAGGAATCCCAGGCAGGAGAGGACTCGTCAGAATTGCCAGTGACATGGCCTGCAGGACTATTGGCATTCCTGGGGAAGGAGGAAATTGACACTGAGGGAGTTGGTGGGGTGGTTTGCGTGAGCTTGGTTACAAGAGGAAGGGATTTACTGGTCAGTGGACTGCTTCCGCTGTCGCCCAAAGTTTTTGAACTTGTCATTGACTTATTATGATTGCGCTGCAGGTGACGTATAAGGGAGGATGTTCCGAGGTGGTTAACGTCCTTACCCCTACTTATTACAGCTTGACAAAGGCAACACACGGCTTGACACCTGTTGTCCGCTTTTCTGTTGAAATACCTCCACACTGAAGAGCTGATTTTTTTGGTATTTTCACCAGGCATGTCAACGGCCATATTCCTCCCACGGACAACAGGTGTCTCCCCGGGTGCCTGACTTAAACAAACCACCTCACCATCAGAATCCTCCTGGTCAATTTCCTCCCCAGCGCCAGCAACACCCATATCCTCCTCATCCTGGTGTACTTCAACACTGACATCTTCAATCTGACTATCAGGAACTGGACTGCGGGTGCTCCTTCCAGCACTTGCAGGGGGCGTGCAAATGGTGGAAGGCGCATGCTCTTCACGTCCAGTGTTGGGAAGGTCAGGCATCGCAACCGACACAATTGGACTCTCCTTGTGGATTTGGGATTTCGAAGAATGCACAGTTCTTTGCTGTGCTGCTTTTGCCAGCTTGAGTCTTTTCATTTTTCTAGCGAGAGGCTGAGTGCTTCCATCCTCATGTGAAGCTGAACCACTAGCCATGAACATAGGCCAGGGCCTCAGCCGTTCCTTGCCACTCCGTGTGGTAAATGGCATATTGGCAAGTTTACGCTTCTCCTCCGACAATTTTATTTTAGGTTTTGGAGTCCTTTTTTTACTGATATTTGGTGTTTTGGATTTGACATGCTCTGTACTATGACATTGGGCATCGGCCTTGGCAGACGACGTTGCTGGCATTTCATCGTCTCGGCCATGACTAGTGGCAGCAGCTTCAGCACGAGGTGGAAGTGGATCTTGATCTTTCCCTAATTTTGAAACCTCAACATTTTTGTTCTCCATATTTTAATAGGCACAACTAAAAGGCACCTCAGGTAAACAATGGAGATGGATGGATTGGATACTAGTATACAATTATGGACGGGCTGCCGAGTGCCGACACAGAGGTAGCCACAGCCGTGAACTACCGCACTGTACTGTGTCTGCTGCTAATATAGACTGGTTGATAAAGAGATAGTATACTCGTAACTAGTATGTATGTATAAAGAAAGAAAAAAAAACCACGGTTAGGTGGTATATACAATTATGGACGGGCTGCCGAGTGCCGACACAGAGGTAGCCACAGCCGTGAACTACCGCACTGTACTGTGTCTGCTGCTAATATAGACTGGTTGATAAAGAGATAGTATACTCGTAACTAGTATGTATGTATAAAGAAAGAAAAAAAAACCACGGTTAGGTGGTATATACAATTATGGACGGGCTGCCGAGTGCCGACACAGAGGTAGCCACAGCCGTGAACTACCGCACTGTACTGTGTCTGCTGCTAATATATAGACTGGTTGATAAAGAGATAGTATACTCGTAACTAGTATGTATGTATAAAGAAAGAAAAAAAAACCACGGTTAGGTGGTATATACAATTATGGACGGGCTGCCGAGTGCCGACACAGAGGTAGCCACAGCCGTGAACTACCGCACTGTACTGTGTCTGCTGCTAATATAGACTGGTTGATAAAGAGATAGTATACTCGTAACTAGTATGTATGTATAAAGAAAGAAAAAAAAACCACGGTTAGGTGGTATATACAATTATGGACGGGCTGCCGAGTGCCGACACAGAGGTAGCCACAGCCGTGAACTACCGCACTGTACTGTGTCTGCTGCTAATATATAGACTGGTTGATAAAGAGATAGTATACTCGTAACTAGTATGTATGTATAAAGAAAGAAAAAAAAACCACGGTTAGGTGGTATATACAATTATGGACGGGCTGCCGAGTGCCGACACAGAGGTAGCCACAGCCGTGAACTACCGCACTGTACTGTGTCTGCTGCTAATATATAGACTGGTTGATAAAGAGATAGTATACTCGTAACTAGTATGTATGTATAAAGAAAGAAAAAAAAAACACGGTTAGGTGGTATATACAATTATGGACGGGCTGCCGAGTGCCGACACAGAGGTAGCCACAGCCGTGTACTACCGCACTGTACTGTGTCTGCTGCTAATATATAGACTGGTTGATAAAGAGATAGTATACTCGTAACTAGTATGTATGTATAAAGAAAGAAAAAAAAACCACGGTTAGGTGGTATATACAATTATGGACGGGCTGCCGAGTGCCGACACAGAGGTAGCCACAGCCGTGAACTACCGCACTGTACTGTGTCTGCTGCTAATATATAGACTGGTTGATAAAGAGATAGTATACTCGTAACTAGTATGTATGTATAAAGAAAGAAAAAAAAACCACGGTTAGGTGGTATATACAATTATGGACGGGCTGCCGAGTGCCGACACAGAGGTAGCCACAGCCGTGAACTACCGCACTGTACTGTGTCTGCTGCTAATATATAGACTGGTTGATAAAGAGATAGTATACTCGTAACTAGTATGTATGTATAAAGAAAGAAAAAAAAAACCACGGTTAGGTGGTATATACAATTATGGACGGGCTGCCGAGTGCCGACACAGAGGTAGCCACAGCCGTGAACTACCGCACTGTACTGTGTCTGCTGCTAATATAGACTGGTTGATAAAGAGATAGTATACTCGTAACTAGTATGTATGTATAAAGAAAGAAAAAAAAACCACGGTTAGGTGGTATATACAATTATGGACGGGCTGCCAAGTGCCGACACAGAGGTAGCCACAGCCGTGAACTACCGCACTGTACTGTGTCTGCTGCTAATATAGACTGGTTGATAAAGAGATAGTATACTACTAATATTATATATACTGGTGGTCAGGTCACTGGTCACTAGTCACACTGGCAGTGGCACTCCTGCAGCAAAAGTGTGCACTGTTTAATTTTACTATAATATTATGTACTCCTGGCTCCTGCTATAACCTATAACTGGCACTGCAGTAGTGCTCCCCAGTCTCCCCCACAATTATAAGCTGTGTGAGCTGAGCAGTCAGACAGATATATAATATATATAGATGATGCAGCACACTGGCCTGAGCCTGAGCAGTGCACACAGATATGGTATGTGACTGACTGAGTCACTGTGTGTATCGCTTTTTTCAGGCAGAGAACGGATATATTAAATAAACTGCACTGTGTGTCTGGTGGTCACTCACTATATAATATATTATGTACTCCTGGCTCCTGCTATAACCTATAACTGGCACTGCAGTAGTGCTCCCCAGTCTCCCCCACAATTATAAGCTGTGTGAGCTGAGCAGTCAGACAGATATATATAATATTATATATAGATAATAGATGATGCAGCACACTGGCCTGAGCCTGAGCAGTGCACACAGATATGGTATGTGACTGAGTCACTGTGTGCTGTGTATCGCTTTTTTCAGGCAGAGAACGGATTATAAATAAAACTGGTGGTCACTATCAGCAAAACTCTGCACTGTACTGAGTACTCCTAATGCTCCCCAAAATTAGTAAATCAAGTGTCTCTCTAATCTATTCTAAACGGAGAGGACGCCAGCCACGTCCTCTCCCTATCAATCTCAATGCACGTGTGAAAATGGCGGCGACGCGCGGCTCCTTATATAGAATCCGAGTCTCGCGATAGAATCCGAGCCTCGCGAGAATCCGACAGCGTCATGATGACGTTCGGGCGCGCTCGGGTTAACCGAGCAAGGCGGGAAGATCCGAGTCGCTCGGACCCGTGAAAAAAAACATGAAGTTCTGGCGGGTTCGGATTCAGAGAAACCGAACCCGCTCATCTCTACTGTACTGAGTACTCCTAATGCTCCCCAAAATTAGTAAATCAAGTGTCTCTCTAATCTATTCTAAACGGAGAGGACGCCAGCCACGTCCTCTCCCTATCAATCTCAATGCACGTGTGAAAATGGCGGCGACGCGCGGCTCCTTATATAGAATCCGAGTCTCGCGATAAAATCCGAGCCTCGCGAGAATCCGACAGCGTCATGATGACGTTCGGGCGCGCTCGGGTTAACCGAGCAAGGCGGGAAGATCCGAGTCGCTCGGACCCGTGAAAAAAAATATGAAGTTCTGGCGGGTTCGGATTCAGAGAAACCGAACCCGCTCATCTCTACTTAGGAGTACTGTAGAAGTGTAGAGAGTGCAGAGTTTACTAGTGACTGACCACAGTGACCACCAGACAGTGCAGTTTTATTTAATATATCCGTTCTCTGCCTGAAAAAAACGATACACACAGTGACTCAGTCACATACCATATCTGTGTGCACTGCTCAGCCCAGTGTGCTGCATCATCTATGTATATATATCTGACTGTGCTCAGCTCACACAGCTTATAATTGTGGGGGAGACTGGGGAGCACTGCAGTGCCAGTTATAGGTTATAGCAGGAGCCAGGAGTACATATTATATTAAAATTAAACAGTGCACACTTTTGCTGCAGGAGTGCCACTGCCAGTGTGACTGACCAGTGACCTGACCACACTGACCACCAGTATAGTTAGTAGTATACTATATTGTGATTGCCTGAAAAAGTTAAACACTCGTCGTGTGACTTCACTTGTGTGGTGTTTTTTTTTTTATTCTATAAAAAACTCATTCTGCTGACAGACAGTGTCCAGCAGGTCCGTCATTATATAATATATACCTGTCCGGCTGCAGTAGTGATATATATATATTTTTTATATCATTATTTATCATCCAGTCGCAGCAGACACAGTACGGTAGTTCACGGCTGTAGCTACCTCTGTGTCGGCACTCGGCAGTCCATCCATAATTGTATACCACCTACCCGTGTTTTTTTTTTCTTTCTTCTTTATACATACATACTACTACATCTCTTTATCAACCAGTCTATATTAGCAGCAGACACAGTACAGTACGGTAGTCCACGGCTGTAGCTAACTCTGTGTCGGCACTCGGCAGTCCGTCCATAATTGTATACCACCTACCCGTGTTTTTTTTTTCTTTCTTCCTTATACATACATACTACTACATCTCTTTATCAACCAGTCTATATTAGCAGCAGACACAGTACAGTACGGTAGTCCACGGCTGTAGCTACCTCTGTGTCGGCACTCGGCAGTCCGTCCATAATTGTATACCACCTACCCGTGGTTTTTTTTTCTTTCTTCTTTATACATACATACTACTACATCTCTTTATCAACCAGTCTATATTAGCAGCAGACACAGTACAGTACGGTAGTTCACGGCTGTAGCTACCTCTGTGTCGGCACTCGGCAGTCCGTCCATAATTGTATACCACCTACCCGAGGTTTTTTTTTCTTTCTTCTTTATACATACATACTACTACATCTCTTTATCAACCAGTCTATATTAGCAGCAGACACAGTACAGTACGGTAGTCCACGGCTGTAGCTACCTCTGTGTCGGCACTCGGCAGTCCGTCCATAATTGTATACCACCTACCCGTGGTTTTTTTTTCTTTCTTCTTTATACATACATACTACTACATCTCTTTATCAACCAGTCTATATTAGCAGCAGACACAGTACAGTACGGTAGTTCACGGCTGTAGCTACCTCTGTGTCGGCACTCGGCAGTCCGTCCATAATTGTATACCACCTACCCGTGGTTTTTTTTTCTTTCTTCTTTATACATACATACTACTACATCTCTTTATCAACCAGTCTATATTAGCAGCAGACACAGTACAGTACGGTAGTTCACGGCTGTAGCTACCTCTGTGTCGGCACTCGGCAGTCCGTCCATAATTGTATACCACCTACCCGTGGTTTTTTTTTCTTTCTTCTTTATACATACATACTACTACATCTCTTTATCAACCAGTCTATATTAGCAGCAGACACAGTACAGTACGGTAGTCCACGGCTGTAGCTACCTCTGTGTCGGCACTCGGCAGTCCGTCCATAATTGTATACCACCTACCCGTGGTTTTTTTTTCTTTCTTCTTTATACATACATACTACTACATCTCTTTATCAACCAGTCTATATTAGCAGCAGACACAGTACAGTACGGTAGTTCACGGCTGTAGCTACCTCTGTGTCGGCACTCGGCAGTCCGTCCATAATTGTATACCACCTACCCGTGGTTTTTTTTTCTTTCTTCTTTATACATACATACTACTACATCTCTTTATCAACCAGTCTATATTAGCAGCAGACACAGTACAGTACGGTAGACCACGGCTGTAGCTACCTCTGTGTCGGCACTCGGCAGTCCGTCCATAATTGTATACCACCTACCCGTGGTTTTTTTTTCTTTCTTCTTTATACATACATACTACTACATCTCTTTATCAACCAGTCTATATTAGCAGCAGACACAGTACAGTACGGTAGCTCACGGCTGTAGCTACCTCTGTGTCGGCACTCGGCAGTCCGTCCATAATTGTATACCACCTACCCGTGGTTTTTTTTTCTTTCTTCTTTATACATACATACTACTACATCTCTTTATCAACCAGTCTATATTAGCAGCAGACACAGTACAGTACGGTAGTCCACGGCTGTAGCTACCTCTGTGTCGGCACTCGGCAGTCCGTCCATAATTGTATACTAGTATCCATCCATCTCCATTGTTTACCTGAGGTGCCTTTTAGTTGTGCCTATTAAAATATGGAGAACAAAAATGTTGAGGTTCCAAAATTAGGGAAAGATCAAGATCCACTTCCACCTCGTGCTGAAGCTGCTGCCACTAGTCATGGCCGAGACGATGAAATGCCAGCAACGTCGTCTGCCAAGGCCGATGCCCAATGTCATAGTACAGAGCATGTCAAATCCAAAACACCAAATATCAGTAAAAAAAGGACTCCAAAACCTAAAATAAAATTGTCGGAGGAGAAGCGTAAACTTGCCAATATGCCATTTACCACACGGAGTGGCAAGGAACGGCTGAGGCCCTGGCCTATGTTCATGGCTAGTGGTTCAGCTTCACATGAGGATGGAGGCACTCAGCCTCTCGCTAGAAAAATGAAAAGACTCAAGCTGGCAAAAGCAGTAGCACCGCAAAGAACTGTGCGTTCTTCGAAATCCCAAATCCACAAGGAGAGTCCAATTGTGTCGGTTGCGATGCCTGACCTTCCCAACACTGGACGTGAAGAGCATGCGCCTTCCACCATTTGCACGCCCCCTGCAAGTGCTGGAAGGAGCACCCGCAGTCCAGTTCCTGATAGTCAGATTGAAGATGTCAGTGTTGAAGTACACCAGGATGAGGAGGATATGGGTGTTGCTGGCGCTGGGGAGGAAATTGACCAGGAGGATTCTGATGGTGAGGTGGTTTGTTTAAGTCAGGCACCCGGGGAGACACCTGTTGTCCGTGGGAGGAATATGGCCGTTGACATGCCTGGTGAAAATACCAAAAAAATCAGCTCTTCGGTGTGGAGGTATTTCAACAGAAATGCGGACAACAGGTGTCAAGCCGTGTGTTCCCTTTGTCAAGCTGTAATAAGTAGGGGTAAGGACGTTAACCACCTCGGAACATCCTCCCTTATACGTCACCTGCAGCGCATTCATAATAAGTCAGTGACAAGTTCAAAAACTTTGGGTGACAGCGGAAGCAGTCCACTGACCAGTAAATCCCTTCCTCTTGTAACCAAGCTCACGCAAACCACCCCACCAACTCGCTCAGTGTCAATTTCCTCCTTCCCCAGGAATGCCAATAGTCCTGCAGGCCATGTCACTGGCAATTCTGATGATTCCTCTCCTGCCTGGGATTCCTCCGATGCATCCTTGCGTGTAACGCCTACTGCTGCTGGCGCTGCTGTTGTTGCTGCTGGGAGTCGATGGTCATCCCAGAGGGGAAGTCGTAAGACCACTTTTACTACTTCCACCAAGCAATTGACTGTCCAACAGTCCTTTGCGAGGAAGATGAAATATCACAGCAGTCATCCTACTGCAAAGCGGATAACTGAGGCCTTGGCATCCTGGGTGGTGAGAAACGTGGTTCCGGTATCCATCATTACTGCAGAGCCAACTAGAGACTTGTTGGAGGTACTGTGTCCCCGGTACCAAATACCATCTAGGTTCCATTTCTCTAGGCAGGCGATACCGAAAATGTACACAGACCTCAGAAAAAGAGTCACCAGTGTCCTAAAAAATGCAGCTGTACCCAATGTCCACTTAACCACGGACATGTGGACAAGTGGAGCAGGGCAGGGTCAGGACTATATGACTGTGACAGCCCACTGGGTAGATGTATGGACTCCTGCCGCAAGAACAGCAGCGGCGGCACCAGTAGCAGCATCTCGCAAACGCCAACTCTTTCCTAGGCAGGCTACGCTTTGTATCACCGCTTTCCAGAATACGCACACAGCTGAAAACCTCTTACGGCAACTGAGGAAGATCATCGCGGAATGGCTTACCCCAATTGGACTCTCCTGTGGATTTGTGGCATCGGACAACGCCAGCAATATTGTGTGTGCATTAAATATGGGCAAATTCCAGCACGTCCCATGTTTTGCACATACCTTGAATTTGGTGGTGCAGAATTATTTAAAAAACGACAGGGGCGTGCAAGAGATGCTGTCGGTGGCCAGAAGAATTGCGGGACACTTTCGGCGTACAGGCACCACGTACAGAAGACTGGAGCACCACCAAAAACTACTGAACCTGCCCTGCCATCATCTGAAGCAAGAAGTGGTAACGAGGTGGAATTCAACCCTCTATATGCTTCAGAGGTTGGAGGAGCAGCAAAAGGCCATTCAAGCCTATACAATTGAGCACGATATAGGAGGTGGAATGCACCTGTCTCAAGCGCAGTGGAGAATGATTTCAACGTTGTGCAAGGTTCTGCTGCCCTTTGAACTTGCCACACGTGAAGTCAGTTCAGACACTGCCAGCCTGAGTCAGGTCATTCCCCTCATCAGGCTTTTGCAGAAGAAGCTGGAGACATTGAAGGAGGAGCTAACACGGAGCGATTCCGCTAGGCATGTGGGACTTGTGGATGGAGCCCTTAATTCGCTTAACAAGGATTCACGGGTGGTCAATCTGTTGAAATCAGAGCACTACATTTTGGCCACCATGCTCGATCCTAGATTTAAAGCCTACCTTGGATCTCTCTTTCCGGCAGACACAAGTCTGCTGGGGTTGAAAGACCTGCTGGTGAGAAAATTGTCAAGTCAAGCGGAACGCGACCTGTCAACATCTCCTCCTTCACATTCTCCCGCAACTGGGGGTGCGAGGAAAAGGCTCAGAATTCCGAGCCCACCCGCTGGCGGTGATGCAGGGCAGTCTGGAGCGACTGCTGATGCTGACATCTGGTCCGGACTGAAGGACCTGACAACGATTACGGACATGTCGTCTACTGTCACTGCATATGATTCTCTCACCATTGAAAGAATGGTGGAGGATTATATGAGTGACCGCATCCAAGTAGGCACGTCACACAGTCCATACTTATACTGGCAGGAAAAAGAGGCAATTTGGAGGCCCTTGCACAAACTGGCTTTATTCTACCTAAGTTGCCCTCCCACAAGTGTGTACTCCGAAAGAGTGTTTAGTGCCGCCGCTCACCTTGTCAGCAATCGGCGTACGAGGTTACATCCAGAAAATGTGGAGAAGATGATGTTCATTAAAATGAATTATAATCAATTCCTCCGCGGAGACATTGACCAGCAGCAATTGCCTCCACAAAGTACACAGGGAGCTGAGATGGTGGATTCCAGTGGGGACGAATTGATAATCTGTGAGGAGGGGGATGTACACGGTGATATATCGGAGGATGATGATGAGGTGGACATCTTGCCTCTGTAGAGCCAGTTTGTGCAAGGAGAGATTAATTGCTTCTTTTTTGGGGGGGGTCCAAACCAACCCGTCATATCAGTCACAGTCGTGTGGCAGACCCTGTCACTGAAATGATGGGTTGGTTAAAGTGTGCATGTCCTGTTTTGTTTATACAACATAAGGGTGGGTGGGAGGGCCCAAGGACAATTCCATCTTGCACCTCTTTTTTCTTTTCTTTTTCTTTGCGTCATGTGCTGTTTGGGGAGGGTTTTTTGGAAGGGACATCCTGCGTGACACTGCAGTGCCACTCCTAAATGGGCCCGGTGTTTGTGTCGGCCACTAGGGTCGCTTATCTTACTCACACAGTCAGCTACCTCATTGCGCCTCTTTTTTTCTTTGCGTCATGTGCTGTTTGGGGAGGGTTTTTTGGAAGGGACATCCTGCGTGACACTGCAGTGCCACTCCTAAATGGGCCCGGTGTTTGTGTCGGCCACTACGGTCGCTAATCTTACTCACACAGCTACCTCATTGCGCCTCTTTTTTTCTTTGCGTCATGTGCTGTTTGGGGAGGGTTTTTTGGAAGGGACATCCTGCGTGACACTGCAGTGCCACTCCTAAATGGGCCCGGTGTTTGTGTCGGCCACTAGGGTCGCTTATCTTACTCACACAGTCAGCTACCTCATTGCGCCTCTTTTTTTCTTTGCGTCATGTGCTGTTTGGGGAGTGTTTTTTGGAAGGGCCATCCTGCGTGACACTGCAGTGCCACTCCTAGATGGGCCCGGTGTTTGTGTCGGCCACTAGGGTCGCTAATCTTACTCACACAGCTACCTCATTGCGCCTCTTTTTTTCTTTGCGTCATGTGCTGTTTGGGGAGGGTTTTTTGGAAGGGACATCCTGCGTGACACTGCAGTGCCACTCCTAAATGGGCCCGGTGTTTGTGTCGGCCACTAGGGTCGCTAATCTTACTCACACAGCTACCTCATTGCGCCTCTTTTTTTCTTTGCGTCATGTGCTGTTTGGGGAGGGTTTTTTGGAAGGGACATCCTGCGTGACACTGCAGTGCCACTCCTAGATGGGCCAGGTGTTTGTGTCGGCCACTAGGGTCGCTTAGCTTAGTCATCCAGCGACCTCGGTGCAAATTTTAGGACTAAAAATAATATTGTGAGGTGTGAGGTATTCAGAATAGACTGAAAATGAGTGGAAATTATGGTTTTTGAGGTTAATAATAATATGGGATCAAAATGACCCCCAAATTCTATGATTTAAGCTGTTTTTTAGGGTTTTTGGAAAAAAACACCCGAATCCAAAACACACCCGAATCCGACAAAAAAAATTCGGTGAGGTTTTGCCAAAACGCGGTCGAACCCAAAACACGGCCGCGGAACCGAACCCAAAACCAAAACACAAAACCCGAAAAATTTCAGGCGCTCATCACTACTAGTAAACGGTTGCATCTATTTACAAAAGGGAAAACTGACAGGGCATGTATCTAAATATGTGTAATAGTGCCTACTTTTATTATGTAACTCACACTCATATTAGAGATGAGCAGGCCCAGCTCTCAGAAAACCGAGCCCACCTGAACTTCCGCTTTCCGAGGGAATCGGAGAGCTGGCTCGGGTTTTCCCACTAGGGCCAGATTTCAAAATAAAGCAAAAATTTAATCTTCCCGGCATTGGATCTCTCGTGTTTTGGATTCAATGTTAGTCCCATTGCCATTTCACACGGTACCTCCAGAGAGCTGTGTGCTGCTGACAGCCAAGCTGACCTATGTGACTGTCCTCAGGCTCTTAGTGTTAATATCGGCTTAGCTAGATAATCGATAGGCAGTTTACAAATAAATATTTTTTATTTTATAGTGCAGGAAGTTACATCTATGGCCCTAGGCATTTGCCTAGTTTGCCTATGCCTAGGGTCTTCTCTGTGCTGGCACCATGCTTTAAGGGCAAAAAGGGGAGGGCACATTAATTTACACACAGGCCCCCTCAAATCTTAATATGCCCCTGGTGCTACCAGAAATATGCTCATTTATAACACAGGTGCAGACTAAACATCAGTATGGACCTAATTCAGACCTGATCGTAGCAGCAAACTTGTTCTCTAATGGGTAAAACCATGTGAACTGCAGGGGACCAGATATAACATGTGCAGAGAGAGTTAGATTTGGGTGGGTTATATTGTTTCTGTGCAGGGTAAATACTGTCTGCTTTATTTTTACACTGAAATTTAGATTTTGGTTTACATACACCCCACCCAAATCTAACTATCTCTGCACATGTTAAATCTGCCCCACCTGCAGTGCACATAGTTTTGCCCATTAGAGAACAAATTTGCCCCCCCCCCTGCAAAAATGCGAGTGCATCGCTAAACAGTGATGTGCTCGCATGATTAGGGTTGCCCCCTGGCTTTGCAGCCCAGCTATGAAGGCAGACGGAGGGCCGCCATCTTCTGAGTCCACCTCACAAACAGTCCGGACATGCCTGGTTTGTACGGACTGCTCCCCCAAACAGCGCGTCAGCTCCCACAAAGCGCTGCATTGATGCCCCCCCACCCCTTCCCAACCCCTAGGACTTAGATGATCGCAGTTTAAGACCTTGCACATGCGCACACCAGCACGTGCGCATGCACACATGTGATGAAATCGCCTATTATTACGTTATACTGTATTTCTGTTATCTCAGACTTGTGTACTGTAGCCTTTTGTAGACTATACAGTGACATAAAGGAGATCAGATAGAAATGGTAAGTTAGTATAGCATAAAGAAGAAACTGAGAGAGAGCTAAAGATCATCTGATGACGTTCTATTTCCTTACAATAATTTCAGCACATTGTTCATAATTACAGTATTTTTATTTTTACTTGTTCATTTGACTTCCACCGGTTCCTTCAAATTTACGGCAATTTTCTCATAAATAGTTTCTAAATTTCCTATTGCAGGTTGTCTTTGGAGATGCACAGAATGTGGCTAACTGGGAAACAACTAGCAGTGATGACATGAAGATTAGAGGAGTGATATAATCATCCTCTGTGAGATACTTGAGAAAATAAGGATATGATTAGGGTAGCACAAGGGAGACTGCCTGTGAAGAAAGTAGCAAATCATTGAGCTCTCCATGCTTGAGATGTGACAGGCCTATATTTCATTTTTCTTCAAAAAAGGATATGTACCGTACATCCCAGCCATGTCTAGTAAACGGTTGCATCTATTTACTAAAGGGAAAACTGACAGGGCATGTATCTAAATATTAGAGATGTGCACCGGAAATTTTTCGGGTTTTGTGTTTTGGTTTTGGATTCGTTTCCGCGGCCGTGTTTTGGGTTCGAACGCGTTTTGGCAAAACCTCACCGAATTTTTTTTGTCGGATTCGGGTGTGTTTTGGATTCGGGTGTTTTTTTTTAAAAAAACTAAAAAAACAGCTTAAATCATTGAATTTGGGGGTCATTTTGATCCCATAGTATTATCAACCTCAATAACCATAATTTACACTTATTTACAGTCTATTCTGAATACCTCACACCTCACAATATTATTTTTAGTCCTAAAATTTGCATCGAGGTCGCTGGATGACTAAGCTCAGCGACCCAAGTGGTCGACACAAACACCTGGCCCATCTATGAGTGGCACTGCAGTGTTACGCAGGATGGCCCTTCCAAAAAACACTCCCCA
The DNA here is from genome assembly GCF_028390025.1 of Pseudophryne corroboree. Taxonomy (NCBI): domain Eukaryota; kingdom Metazoa; phylum Chordata; class Amphibia; order Anura; family Myobatrachidae; genus Pseudophryne; species Pseudophryne corroboree. The sequence goes on from NC_086447.1 coordinate 750,421,572, forward strand.
AACAGCACATGACGCAAAGAAAAAAAGAGGCGCAATGAGGTAGCTGTGTGACTAAGCTCAGCGACCCAAGTGGCCGACACAAACACCTGGCCCATCTAGGAGTGGCACTGCAGTGTCACGCAGGCTGGCCCTTCAAAAAACTACTCCCCAAACAGCACATGACGCAAAGAAAAAAAGAGGCGCAATGAGGTAGCTGTGTGAGTAAGCTAAGCGACCCTAGTGGCCGACACAAACACCTGGCCCATCTAGGAGTGGCACTGCAGTGTCACGCAGGATGGCCCTTCAAAAAACTACTCCCCAAACAGCACATGACGCAAAGAAAAAAAGAGGCGCAATGAGGTAGCTGTGTGAGTAAGCTAAGCGACCCTAGTGGCCGACACAAACACCTGGCCCATCTAGGAGTGGCACTGCAGTGTCACGCAGGATGGCCCTTCAAAAAACTACTCCCCAAACAGCACATGACGCAAAGAAAAAAAGAGGCGCAATGAGGTAGCTGTGTGAGTAAGCTAAGCGACCCTAGTGGCCGACACAAACACCTGGCCCATCTAGGAGTGGCACTGCAGTGTCACGCAGGCTGGCCCTTCAAAAAACTACTCCCCAAACAGCACATGACGCAAAGAAAAAAAGAGGCGCAATGAGGTAGCTGTGTGAGTAAGCTAAGCGACCCTAGTGGCCGACACAAACACCTGGCCCATCTAGGAGTGGCACTGCAGTGTCACGCAGGATGGCCCTTCAAAAAACTACTCCCCAAACAGCACATGACGCAAAGAAAAAAAGAGGCGCAATGAGGTAGCTGTGTGAGTAAGCTAAGCGACCCTAGTGGCCGACACAAACACCTGGCCCATCTAGGAGTGGCACTGCAGTGTCACGCAGGCTGGCCCTTCAAAAAACTACTCCCCAAACAGCACATGACGCAAAGAAAAATTAAAGAAAAAAGAGGTGCAAGATGGAATTGTCCTTGGGCCCTCCCACCCACCCTTATGTTGTATAAACAGGACATGCACACTTTAACCAACCCATCATTTCAGTGACAGGGTCTGCCACACGACTGTGACTGAAATGACGGGTTGGTTTGGACCCCCACCAAAAAAGAAGCAATTAATCTCTCCTTGCACAAACTGGCTCTACAGAGGCAAGATGTCCACCTCATCATCATCCTCCGATTCATCACCGTGTACATCCCCCTCCTCACAGATTATCAATTCGTCCCCACTGGAATCCACCATCTCAGCTCCCTGTGTACTTTGTGGAGGCAATTGCTGCTGGTCAATGTCTCCACGGAGGAATTGATTATAATTCATTTTAATGAACATCATCTTCTCCACATTTTCTGGAAGTAACCTCGTACGCCGATTGCTGACAAGGTGAGCGGCGGCACTAAACACTCTTTCGGAATACACACTTGTGGGAGGGCAACTTAGGTAGAATAAAGCCAGTTTGTGCAAGGGCCTCCAAATTGCCTCTTTTTCCTGCCAGTATACGTACGGACTGTCTGACGTGCCTACTTGGATGCGGTCACTCATATAATCCTCCACCATTCTTTCAATGGTGAGAGAATCATATGCAGTGACAGTAGACGACATGTCCGTAATCGTTGTCAGGTCCTTCAGTCCGGACCAGATGTCAGCATCAGCAGTCGCTCCAGACTGCCCTGCATCACCGCCAGCGGGTGGGCTCGGAATTCTGAGCCTTTTCCTCGCACCCCCAATTGCGGGAGAATGTGAAGGAGGAGCTGTTGACCGATCAAGTTCCACTTGACTTGATAATTTTCTCACCAGCAGGTCTTTGAACCCCTGCAGACTTGTGTCTGCCGGAAAGAGAGATACAACGTAGGTTTTAAATCTAGGATCGAGCACGGTGGCCAAAATGTAGTGCTCTGATTTCAACAGATTGACCACCCGTGAATCCTGGTTAAGCGAATGAAGGGCTCCATCCACAAGTCCCACATGCCTAGCGGAATCGCTCTTTCTTAGCTCCTCCTTCAATGTCTCCAGCTTCTTCTGCAAAAGCCTGATGAGGGGAATGACCTGACTCAGGCTGGCAGTGTCTGAACTGACTTCACGTGTGGCAAGTTCAAAAGGTTGCAGAACCTTGCACAACGTTGAAATCATTCTCCACTGCGCTTGAGACAGGTGCATTCCACCTCCTTTGCCTATATCGTGGCCAGATGTATAGGCTTGAATGGCCTTTTGCTGCTCCTCCAACCTCTGAAGCATATAGAGGGTTGAATTCCACCTCGTTACCACTTCTTGCTTCAGATGATGGCAGGGCAGGTTCAGGCGTTTTTGGTGTTGCTCCAGTCTTCTGTACGTGGTGCCTGTACGCCGAAAGTGTCCCGCAATTCTTCTGGCCACCGACAGCATCTCTTGCACGCCCCTCTCGTTTTTTAAATAATTCTGCACCACCAAATTCAAGGTATGTGCAAAACATGGGACGTGCTGGAATTTGCCCAGATATAATGCACGCACAATATTGCTGGCGTTGTCCGATGCCACAAATCCACAGGAGAGTCCAATTGGGGTAAGCCATTCTGCGATGATCTTCCTCAGTTGCCGTAAGAGGTTTTCAGCTGTGTGCGTATTCTGGAAAGCGGTGATACAAAGCGTAGCCTGCCTAGGAAAGAGTTGGCGTTTGCGAGATGCTGCTACTGGTGCCGTCGCTGCTGTTCTTGCGGCGGGAGTCAATACATCTACCCAGTGGGCTGTCACAGTCATATAGTCCTGAGCCTGCCCTGCTCCACTTGTCCACATGTCCGTGGTTAAGTGGACATTGGGTACAACTGCATTTTTTAGGACACTGGTGAGTCTTTTTCTGAGGTCTGTGTACATTTTCGGTATCGCCTGCCTAGAGAAATGGAGCCTAGATGGTATTTGGTACCGGGGACACAGTACCTCAAACAAGTCTATAGTTGGCTCTGCAGTAATGATGGATACCGGAACCACGTTTCTCACCGCCCAGGATGCCAAGGCCTCAGTTATCCGCTTTGCAGCAGTATGACTGCTGTGATATTTCATCTTCCTCGCAAAGGACTGTTGGACAGTCAATTGCTTGGTGGAAGTAGTAAAAGTGGTCTTACGACTTCCCCTCTGGGATGACCATCGACTTCCAGCAGCAACAACAGCAGCGCCAGCAGCAGTAGGCGTTACACTCAAGGATGCATCGGAGGAATCCCAGGCAGGAGAGGACTCGTCAGAATTGCCAGTGACATGGCCTGCAGGACTATTGGCATTCCTGGGGAAGGAGGAAATTGACACTGAGGGAGTTGGTGGGGTGGTTTGCGTGAGCTTGTTTACAAGAGGAAGGGATTTACTGGTCAGTGGACTGCTTCCGCTGTGCCCAAAGTTTTTGAACTTGTCACTGACTTATGATGAATGCGCTGCAGGTGACGTATAAGGGAGGATGTTCCGAGGTGGTTAACGTCCTTACCCCTACTTATTACTGCTTGACAAAGGCAACACACGGCTTGACACCTGTTGTCCGCTTTTCTGTTGAAATACTTCCACACCGAAGAGCTGATTTTTTTGGTATTTTCACCAGGCATGTCAATGGCCATATTCCTCCCACGGACAACAGGTGTCTCCCCGGGTGCCTGACTTAAACAAACCACCTCACCATCAGAATCCTCCTTGTCAATTTCCTCCCCAGCGCCAGCAACACCCATATCCTCCTCATCCTGGTGTACTTCAACACTGACATCTTCAATCTGACTATCAGGAACTGGACTGCGGGTGCTCCTTCCAGCACTTGCAGGGGGCGTGCAAATGGTGGAAGGCGCATGCTCTTCACGTCCAGTGTTGGGAAGGTCAGGCATCGCAACCGACACAATTGGACTCTCCTTGTGGATTTGTGATTTCGAAGAACGCACAGTTCTTTGCTGTGCTTTTGCCAGCTTAAGTCTTTTCATTTTTCTAGCGAGAGGCTGAGTGCTTCCATCCTCATGTGAAGCTGAACCACTAGCCATGAACATAGGCCAGGGCCTCAGCCGTTCCTTGCCACTCCGTGTGGTAAATGGCATATTGGCAAGTTTACGCTTCTCCTCCGACGATTTTATTTTAGATTTTTGAGTCCTTTTTTTACTGATATTTTGTGTTTTGGATTTTACATGCTCTGTACTATGACATTGGGCATCGGCCTTGGCAGACGACGTTGATGGAATTTCATCGTCTCGGCCATGACTATTGGCAGCAGCTTCAGCACGAGGTGGAAGTGGATCTTGATCTTTCCCTATTTTTGGAACCTCAACATTTTTGTTCTCCATATTTTAATAGGCACAACTAAAAGGCACCTCAGGTAAACAATGGAGATGGATGGATACTAGTATACTTATGGATGACGAGTGACTGACGACACAGAGGTAGCTACAGCCGTGGACTACCGTACTGCGTCTGCTAGTATAGAGATGATAATGATATAAAAAATATATATATATATCACTACTGCAGGTATATATATATAATATATAATGACGGACCTGCTGGACGCTGTCAGCAGACTGCTGAACTACTAGTATGAAGAAGATAGAAAAAAAAAACCCCACCACAGGTAGGTATACAATTATGGACGAGCACTGACGACACAGAGGTAGCCACAGCCGTGGACTACCGTACTGCGTCTGCTAATATAGAGATGATAATGATATAAAAAATATATATATATCACTACTGCAGGTATATATATATAATATATAATGACGGACCTGCTGGACGCTGTCAGCAGACTGCTGAACTACTAGTATGAAGAAGATAGAAAAAAAAAACCCCACCACAGGTAGGTATACAATTATGGACGAGCACTGACGACACAGAGGTAGCCACAGCCGTGGACTACCGTACTGCGTCTGCTAATATAGAGATGATAATGATATAAAAATATATATATATCACTACTGCAGGTATATATAATATATAATGACGGACCTGCTGGACGCTGTCAGCAGACTGCTGAACTACTAGTATGAAGAAGATAGAAAAAAAAAAAAAACCACCACAGGTAGGTATACAATTATGGACGAGCACTGACGACACAGAGGTAGCCACAGCCGTGGACTACAGTACTGCGTCTGCTAATATAGAGATGATAATGATATAAAAAATATATATATATCACTACTGCAGGTATATATAATATATAATGACAGACCTGCTGGACGCTGTCAGCAGACTGCTGAACTACTAGTATGAAGAAGATAGAAAAAAAAAAACCCCACCACAGGTAGGTATACAATTATGGACGAGCACTGACGACACAGAGGTAGCCACAGCCGTGGACTACCGTACTGCGTCTGCTAATATAGAGATGATAATGATATAAAAATATATATACTGTATATATCACTACTGCAGGTATATATAATATATAATGACGGACCTGCTGGACGCTGTCAGCAGACTGCTGAACTACTAGTATGAAGAAGATAGAAAAAAAAAAACCCCACCACAGGTAGGTATACAATTATGGACGAGCACTGACGACACAGAGGTAGCCACAGCCGTGGACTACCGTACTGCGTCTGCTAATATAGAGATGATAATGATATAAAAATATATATATATCACTACTGCAGGTATATATAATATATAATGACGGACCTGCTGGACGCTGTCAGCAGACTGCTGAACTACTAGTATGAAGAAGATAGAAAAAAAAAAAAACCACCACAGGTAGGTATACAATTATGGACGAGCACTGACGACACAGAGGTAGCCACAGCCGTGGACTACAGTACTGCGTCTGCTAATATAGAGATGATAATGATATAAAAAATATATATATATCACTACTGCAGGTATATATAATATATAATGACAGACCTGCTGGACGCTGTCAGCAGACTGCTGAACTACTAGTATGAAGAAGATAGAAAAAAAAAAACCCCACCACAGGTAGGTATACAATTATGGACGAGCACTGACGACACAGAGGTAGCCACAGCCGTGGACTACCGTACTGCGTCTGCTAATATAGAGATGATAATGATATAAAAATATATATATATATCACTACTGCAGGTATATATAATATATAATGACGGACCTGCTGGACGCTGTCAGCAGACTGCTGAACTACTAGTATGAAGAAGATAGAAAAAAAAAACCCCACCACAGGTAGGTATACAATTATGGACGAGCACTGACGACACAGAGGTAGCCACAGCCGTGGACTACCGTACTGCGTCTGCTAATATAGAGATGATAATGATATAAAAAATATATATATATCACTACTGCAGGTATATATAATATATAATGACGGACCTGCTGGACGCTGTCAGCAGACTGCTGAACTACTAGTATGAAGAAGATAGAAAAAAAAACACCCACCACAGGTAGGTATACAATTATGGACGAGCACTGACGACACAGAGGTAGCTACAGCCGTGGACTACCGTACTGCGTCTGCTAATATAGAGATGATAAAGATGATAGAGATGAACAAAAAAAATATAACACTACTGCAGGTAAATATTTATATAATATAATGAATGACGGACCTGCTGGACACTGTCAGCAGAATGCGTTTATAGAATAAAAAAAAAAAACACCACAGGAGTGTTTGTTTAACTTTTTCAGGCAGACAATATACTGGTGGTCAGTGGTCACACTGGCAGCAAAAGTGTGCACTGTACTCCTGCTATAACTGCTCCCCAGTCTCCCCCACAATTAAGCTGTGTGAGCAGCACTGGCAGTGAGCACTCAGCACAGTCAGATATAATACATACATAGATGATATATTATCATTATCATATTATCATGCAGCACACTGAGGCTGAGCACAGATATGGTATGTGACTGTGTATCGTTTTTTTTCAGGCAGAGAACCAATTAAAATTAAACTGGTGGTCACACTATCAGCAAAACTCTGCTGCACTGTACTGAGTACTCCTCCTAATGCTCCCCAAATTAGTAAATCAACTCAAGTGTCTCTGACTCTCTAATCTAATCTAAACGGAGAGGACGCCAGCCACGTCCTCTGCCTATCAATCTCAATGCACGTGTGAAAATGGCGGCGACGCGCGGCTCCTTATATAGAATCCGAGTCTCGCGAGAATCCGACAGCGGGATGATGACGTTCGGGCGCGCTCGGGTTAACCGAGCAAGGCGGGAGGATCCGAGTCTGCTCGGACCCGTGCAAAAAAGGCTGAAGTTCGGGGGGGTTCGGATTCCGAGGAACCGAACCCGCTCATCTCTACTAAATATGTGTAATAGTGCCTACTTTTATTATGTAACTCCCACTCATATTAGAGATGAGCAGGCCCGGCTCTCAGAAAACCGAGCCCACCTGAACTTCCGCTTTCCGAGGGAATTGGAGAGCTGGCTCGGGTTTTCCCACTAGGGCTAGATTTCAAAATAAAGCAAAAATTTAATCTTCCCGGCATTGGATCTCTCGTGTTTTGGATTCAATGTTAGTCCCATTGCCATTTCACACGGTACCTCCAGAGAGCTGTGTGCTGCTGACAGCCAAGCTGACCTATGTGACTGTCCTCAGGCTCTTAGTGTTAATATCGGCTTAGCTAGATAATCGATAGGCAGTTTACAAATAAATATTTTTTATTTTATAATGCAGGAAGTTACATCTATGGTCCTAATTCAGACCTGATCGCTAGGGTGCGTTTTTTTCATCCCTGCCATCAGGTAGTCGCCTATTAGAGTGTAGTATGATAGAGAAGAATCGTGGCGCCAACCGACGTGAGCTGCAGACCGACTGGTCAAAAAGGTATCCCCAATACCAAAATAGGAGCGTAAACAAATAGAATTAGACCAGAAGATGTGCGCTAATCGGATGATAGTAAATATGAAATGGTACTTCCCTTACAAAACCTCTGTCATGGGATATACTGTATATTTCAAACAACATGGATCCATATGTGGAATTTTTTTTTCAAATATAGGCCCTCATTCCGAGTTGTTCGCTCGCAAGCTGATTTTTGCAGATTTGCTCACGCTAAACCGCCGCCTACTGGGAGTGAATCTTAGCTTCTTAAAATTGCGAACGATGTATTCGCAATATTGCGATTACACACCTCGTAGCAGTTTCTGAGTAGCTCCAGACTTACTCGGCATCTGCGATCATTTCACTGCTTGTTGTTCCTGGTTTGACGTCACAAACACACCCAGCGTTCGCCCAGACACTCCCCCGTTTCTCCAGCCACTCCTGCGTTTTTTCCGGAAACGGTAGCGTTTTTTCCCACACGCCCATAAAACGGCCTGTTTCCGCCCAGTAACACCCACTTCCTGTCAATCACATTACGATCGCCAGAACGATGAAAAAGCCGTGAGTAAAATTCCTAACTGCATAGCAAATTTACTTGGCGCAGTCGCAGTGCGAACATTGCGCATGCGCACTAAGCGGAAAATCGCTGCGATGCGAAGATTTTTACCGAGCGAACAACTCGGAATGACCCCCATAGTGTAGTATGTTCAAAACAACACAATTTTAATACAATAAACTGACAATTGACAATAAAACCATTGTACATATATTGCTGCAAACAAATGGTGGTAGATGGAAAATTACCAGAGGATGGTAAAATAGAGGCTTTAAATAGTGCCTTTAAACTCTAGTTTGCTGGTAAGTACTTCTGAAAACACCATATATCTTGAAATGAAGTGAAGGTGGAGGTTTACCAGATTTAAATGAAGTGAGTGCCTTTAAGATGTTGCCCAGGGGAGATATCGGCTCCGGAACCTTTCTCCAAAGTTCACTACACTCCGTCCGTCTGGTAAATCTTCCTTCAGCAGTGGTTGACCTGTCATACAGTACCAACGCGTTTCGGGATCTCTCCCTTCCTCAAGGCTGTGTAGCCTGTGGAGTGGATGCTTTATTTGTGTTCGGTTCTCAGCTTGCTTTACTCTGAAAAGCTGTAGGGGACATATCGTATGAAGAGAGCTGCTTTTGCGGATGACGGACTCCCGCTCGAGAGAAACCCGGAAGTTGGCGCCCCGAAAACGCGTCGGTACTGTATGACAGGTCAACCACTGCTGAAGGAAGATTTACCAGACGGACGGAGTGTTGTGAACTTTGGAGAAAGGTTCCTGAGCCGATATCTCCCCTGGGCAACATCTTAAAGGCACTCACTTCATTTAAATCTGGTAAACCTCCACCTTCACTTAATTTCAAGATATATGGTGTTTTCAGAAGTACTTACCAGCAAACTAGAGTTTAAAGGCACTATTTAAAGCCTCTATTTTACCATCCTCTGGTAATTTTCCATCTACCACCATTTGTTTGCAGCAATATATGTACAATGGTTTTATTGTCAATTGTCAGTTTATTGTATTAAAATTGTGTTGTTTTGAACATACTACACTATATTTGAACTTTTTTTCCACATATGGATCCATGTTGTTTGAAATATACGGTATATCCCACGACAGAGGTTTTGTAAGGGAAGTACCATTTCATATTTATTATCATCCGATTAGCGCACATCTTCTGGTCTAATTCTATTTGTTTATCAGGTAGTCGCCGCCTAGAGGGGGAGGAGGAATTCGCTGTGCAGGGGTGCGACTGCATGCACAGAAGTTTGTGCAGTCTCTGCACAGCTCAGGACTTAATCTTCCAGTGCGATGATCGGGGCCGGAGTTGACGTCAGAAACCCTCCCTTCAAACGCCTGGTTCCCCCTGCGTTTCTCCGGACACTCCTCTAAAACGGTCAGTTGCCACCCACGAACGGCCTCTTCCTGTCAGTAACCTTGCGATCGCACATGCAATCGCTTTTCTCGCACCATCCTGTCGCTGCCCGTCGCTCCCTGTCGCTGCGGACCGGCGCGCCTGCGCATTGCGGTGCATACGCATGCACAGTTCAGACCTGATCGCAGGCTGTATGAAAACGCAGCCTAGGGATCAGGTCTGAATTAGGCCCAATATTGTTTAAGTGTGTCACACTGGTATTTTAACCATAAGTGTGTCACACTGGTGCTGAGCATTACCCTTGGAGCAGGTGCAGTCCAGAGCTCCTAATATAGGGCAGCATTAACCCTTGGTGCACACTGGTGGGGTTTTTTTTCACTGTCTGCAGTGCAGCCCAGAGCTCCTAATATAATACCGAGGGCAGCCTCAGGGCCGGATTAAGCCTTTGGGGGGCCTAGGGCACTAAGGACAGGGGGGCCCAGGTGGAAGGGGGGGAAGCGGGGTGTATATTAGGTTGCACAAATCTCTCAACATGACCCAATCCAGGAGGGATAAAATGCTCTCTACCTGGACTTGCCTTTTAATATATGATTGGCATCACGTGTTGAACTATTTCATTGATAAAAAGGGTATTTCAACAGAAATTATTACAATTATAAGTTAAGAGGGTAGTTCAGGTAGGAAGCATTTTGTCCCTCTTGGAATGAGTCATGTTGGGATGTATGGATTGTGTATATTAAATATAAACCAATGGTGTATATTAGATTTAAACTAATAGTTTAATAAGGCATGGGTACTGTTTATATCTCCACCTAATAGAGAGACTACTATTTCATACTGTTTACCTGCAGTGAAACAAAGACAACTTAAGCTTAACATACACATAGAAAAAAATAAATCTATAATTTATCTTGCAATAATGCAATAGCAGCAGCCTCTGTACTACTAACACACTGGGACAAGACTCAGGATGATGCTATGTGTGTGTCTCTCTCTAGACCCAAATGCTCTCATTAGATAACAGGCTACACAGGACCCTGACACCTAGGCAGGAGGAGAAGCTGGGTCACTTACAGCTCTCTCCCCTCTGCTATCTTCCTCTGGTCAGGAAGCTCCTTCGATAGCTCTTGAAACCTGATACTACTGTGACTATGCCTGCAAAGCATACTGTCCTGCTCACATTCTGGCAGCCTGTTTCTGCTGCTGCACAAGAGGGAGAGCTAGTAATGTCCGTATGCTCTGGCTGGGGGGCCCCATAACAGAGGGGGGCCCAGAGTACAGTATGCCCTGCATCCCCTCCTTAATCTGGCTATGGGCAGCCTTAACCCTTGACGCACACTGGTGTTTTTTGTCACTGCTTACATTGCAGCCCACATATCCGAATACAAGCAGCATTAACTCTTTATTGGTGCACAGTGCACACTGGTGCCAGCAAAAGTTTTTTGCGAAGTTGTAATTTAAAAAAAAAAAAAAAAAAGTAGTTTTTTTGTAGTTCAATAATGCTCAGTAGGTACCATGCCACTGCATTAATAAATATAAGCACTGTGGGTCCCCAGTGTGAAGTTGTCATTTGTGAAAATAGTTGGTTGTTTTTGTACAACTTGTTTGTTCAATAAAGCTCAGCAGGTGCCATGCCACTGCATTAATAAGTATGAGCACTGTGAGTCCGCAGTGTGAAGTTGTCATTTGTTAAAAAACAGAAAAAAAGGTGAATTATTTTTTTTTTTATACAACTTGTGTGTGTTCAATAAAGCTCAGTAGGTGCCATGACACTGTATTAATAAATATAAGCACTAAATCAATACGGATCATGATCAGTTGATAGATGAGCAGGAGCAGCAACCAAGTATTATTTCTGTGGCTGCTGCCAGTCATGATGATAGTACTACTACATCTACTAAAAGTAGTCCAAGGGGCAGAATGTTTAGGAAAGGGCACCTGAAATGAAAATCTTTCTCAATGTTAAAAAAAGAGGAAAGGTGTCCCCTTAAAAACTGAATATCTTCCTCTCCTTCAGGTATTAGCTGATACAGTGGTACTTGAAAGATTGTGAACCCTTTAGAATTTTCTATATTTCTGCTGAATTTTGGCCTAAAACGACCTCAGATTTTCATACAAGTCCTAAACATAGATAATCAAAATAAATCAAAGAAATGAGACAAACAAATTTGACGTGCTAATTTTTTTATTGAGGAAAATTATCCAATATCACATATCTGTGAGTGTCAAAAGTATGTGAACCTTTGCTTTCAGTATCTGGTATGACCCCCTTGTGCAGCAATAACTGCGTGTAAGCATTTCCGGTATTTGTTGATTAGTCCTGAACATTGGCTTGGAGGAATTTTACCCCATTCCTCCGTACAAAACAGCTTCAACTGTGTTACAGTCAGGGCCGTACCTAGGTGTGTGCCAGTGGTGCCTGGCACACAGCGCACCTGCACTGGGGGCGCAGTACCGCCAGCAACACTATAGTTACGTTCCGCAATGTGTGTCCACATGGTACAGCTGGTAAGCGCTGTGTACTGCAGCCGCAGTCTGTGCTACTCTTTGTGACATCCTTCTACCGCCTGACCATCCCAATCCTCCCCAGTGGAGGATACAGTGAGCTTCGGCAGCAATGCCCGATCCCTCCCCAGCAGCCGGCCCTGATCACCCCCTCCCTCGTCCCCTGCTCGGTGAACCGCAGCGCGGGCTACAATGCCCGATCCCTTCCCAGCAGCCAGCCCTGATCACCTCCTCCCCCGAGGTGAACCGCGGCGCGAGCAGCAATGCCGATCCCTTCCCAGCAGCCAGTCCTGATCACCCACTCCCTCCTCTCCCACTCGGTGAACCGCGGCATGGGCAGCAATGCCCTATCCCTTCCCAGCAGCTGGCCCTGATCACCCCCTCCCTCCTCCCATGCTCGGTGAGCCGTGGCATGGGCAGCAATGCCCGATCCCTTCACAGCAGCCGGCCCTTATCACCCCCTCCCTCCTCCCCCGCTCGGTGAGCCACGGCACGGGCAGCAATGCCCGATCCCTCCCCAGCAGCTGGACCTGATCACCCCCTTCCTCCTCCCCCACATTGTGAGCCATGGCTCGGGCAACAGTGTCCGATCCCACCACCCGCCCTTTTCAGTTGAGCCTGACAGGGGATGCGGCTGCTATGGGGCCTGGACTTTTTACAGGTCACGCTGCTCCCCTGCACCCAGACACCTGTAGTGTCTTCCAACGCTGGTCCTTAAGCCCCACCAGCTCTACCCAGAGCTCACTGCTCCATGCTGCAGAGTGCTTGCTGCATGGAATCTCAGATTTCCACCCCTGTAGATGACCTGTGCCTGCCCTGCCACCTACTCAGGACCTAGGTGAGTGACCTGCCATAATGTGTAAAAAGGGGACTCTGCCTGCCGTAATGTGTAAAAAGGGGACTTTGCCTGCCGTAATGTGTAAAAAGGAGATGCTGTTTGCCATAATGTGTAAAAAGGGGGATGCTGTCTGCCGTAATGTGTAAAAAGGGGGGCGCTGTCTGCCGTAATGTGTAAAAAGGGGACGCTGTCTGCCGTAATGTGTAAAAAAGGGGACGCTGTCTGCCATAATGTGTAAAAAGGGGACTGTCTGCCATAATGCGTAAAAAGGGGGACGCTGTCTGCCGTAATGTGTAAAAAGGGCACGCTGTCTGTCGTAATGTGTGAAAAGGGGACTCTGTATTGTCGTACAGTGTAAAAAGGGGACGCTGTCTGCTGTACAGTGTAAAAAGGGGACGCTGCCTGCCGTAATGTGTAAAAAGGGGGACGCTGTCTGCCGTAATGTGTAAAAAGGGGGACGCTGTTTGTCGTAATGTGTAAAAAGGGCACGCTGTCTGCCATAATGTGTAAAAAGGAGGCACTGTCTGCCGTAATGTGTAAAAAGGGGGACTGGCTGCCGTAATGTGTAAAAAGGGGGCTCTGTCTGCCGCAATGTATAAAAAGCGGACTGTGTCTGCCGAAATGTGTAAAAAGGGGACACTGTCTGCCATAATGTGTAAAAAGGGGGACTGGCTGCCGTAATATGTAAAAAGGGGGACTGTTTGCCGTAATGTGTAAAAGGGGACTCTACCTGGTGTAGTGGCGCTACTGTGCGGCGTAATTTGAATAATGGAGACTACTGTGCACTGTAGTATGAATTGGTATTATTTTGTGGCCACACCCCTTCCCCATGAAGCCATGCCCCTATATATTTTTTCACGCACCTGCGGCGCGCACTGCCCCTTCTTGCATGGGGGGGGGCCCAATGCCGTTTCTTGCACACAGCGCTAAAATGCCTAGTTACGGCACTTGTTACAGTATGTTGGTGGGTTTCCTCCTATGAACTACTTGCTTCAGGACCTTCCACAACATTTCAATTGGATTAAAGTCAGGACTTTGACTTAGCAATTCCAAAACTTTACATTTATTCTTCTTTAGTCAAATGACTTGTATGCTTTGGGTCGTTGTCTTGCTGCATGACCCATATTCTCCTGAGATGCAGCTCATGCACAGATATCCTGAAATTTAGAACATTCTGGTATAATTTAGAACTCATTGTCCCATCAATGATGGCAAGTCGTCCTGGGCCAGATGCAGCAAAATAGACCCAAACCATGATACTACCACCACCATGTTTCACAGATGGTATGAGGTTCTTACGCTAGAATGTAGTGTTCTCCTTTCTCCAAATATAACGCATCTCATTTATGCCAAAAGCTCTATTTTGGACTTATCTGTCCAGAAAACATTGTTCCAATAACCTTCTGGCTTGGCCAGGTGACCTTTAGCAAACTGCATACGGGCAGAAATGTTCTTTTTGGAGTGCAACAGCTTTCTCCTTACAATCCTGCCATGCACATAATTGTTGTTCAGTCTCCTCTTGATGGTGGATTCATAACCATTAACATAAGCTAATGTGAGAAAGACCTTAAGTTGCTTAGAGGTTACCCTGGGTTCTTTTGTGACCTTGCGAACTATTAGACGTCTTGCTCTTAGCGTGTTCTTTGTTGGTAGACCACTCCTGTGGGGGGGAGGGTGGGAATAATGGTCTGGAATTTCCTCCATTTGTACACAATCTGTCCGACTGTTGATTGGGAAAGTCCAAACTCTTTAGAGGTGGTTTTGTAACCATTACCATCCTGATGAGTGTCAACGACTCTTCTTCTGAGGTCAAAAATCTCCTGTCAAAGTAAAAAATATTACACACACACGTGCAAACTCCAAACAGAGTGGCCTCTGTTAGTGCGCGTTGCCGCCGTGCGTGCGCATACACGCATGCTACGTACCCAGGCCTTGCGTATTAATGCATGGCAAGAGAATATACAGTAGCAAACGCATTTGCACAGAAAAGCCACAAAGACATATTCAATACTTTATTCACATAGGCCCTCATTCCGAGTTGATCGGTCGCAAGGCGAATTTAGCAGAGTTACACACGCTAAGCCGCCGCCTACTGGGAGTGAATCTTAGCTTCTTAAAATTGCGACCGATGTATTCGCAATATTGCGATTACTAACTACTTAGCAGTTTCAGAGTAGCTCCAGACTTACTCTGCCTGTGCGATCAGTTCAGTGCTTGTCGTTCCTGGTTGACGTCACAAACACACCCAGCGTTCGCCCAGGCACTCCCACCGTTTCTCCGGCCACTCCTGCGTTTTTTCCGGAAACGGTAGCGTTTTCAGCCACACGCCCCTGAAACGCCGTGTTTCCGCCCAGTAACACCCATTTCCTGTCAATCACATTACGATCGCCGGAGCGAAGAAAAAGCCGTGAGTAAAAATACTTTCTTCATAGTAAAGTTACTTGGCGCAGTCGCAGTGCGAACTTTGCGCATGCGTACTAAGCGGATTTTCACTGCGATGCGATGAAAAAGAACGAGCGAACAACTCGGAATGAGGGCCATAGTGCATAATTTACACAGTGGGGTATATTTACTAACATTCGTAATTCTCCCGATTTGGTGGGAGAATAATCACGAATGACATCGAAAGTGTAAAACTGCAACTTTTTGAATTTGTTACGACTAATTTACTAAGCTGCCGTATTCTGCATTTTCGGGTTTTCCGATGTCGATGTCATTCGTTTTTTTAGGCAGTGTTTTACGTGAGTGACTTGTAAAACACTGCCGACTTTAATACAATGAATCTCGGCCGGATCTGAGAGATCCGTGCTGGGCTTCATTGTGCACTTTGTTAAAAATAATTAAAAAGTTTTAATGTAAAAAAAAAATTGCGTGGGGTCCCCCCTCCTAAGGCAAACCAGCCTCGGGCTCTTTGAGCCGATCCTGGTTGCAGAAATATGGGGGAAAAATGGACAGGGGTTCCCCCATATTTAAGCAACCAGCATCGGGCTCTGCGCCTGGTCCTGGTTCCAAAAATACGGGGGACAAAAAGCGTAGGGGTCCCCCGTATTTTTAAAACCAGCACCGGGCTCCACTAGCTGGACAGATAATGCCACAGCCGGGGGTCACTTTTATACCGTGCCCTGCGACCGTGGCATCAAATATCCAACTAGTCATCCCTGGCCGGGGTACCCTGGGGGAGTGGGGACCCCTTCAATCAAGGGGTCCCCCCCCCCAGCCACCCAAGGGCCAGGGGTGAAGCCCGAGGCTGTCCCCCCCATCCAATGGGCTGCGGATGGGGGGCTGATAGCCTTTTTGTAAAAGTGATTGATATTGTTTTTAGTAGCAGTACTACAAGGCCCAGCAAGCCTCCCCCGCATGCTGGTACTTGGAGAACCACAAGTACCAGCATGCGGCGGAAAAACGGGCCCGCTGGTACCTGTAGTACTACTACTAAAAAAATACCCAAAAAAAGACAATACACACACACCTTGAAAGTAAAGTTTTATTACATCCATCCACACAAACATACATACATACTTACCTTATGTTCACACGAGGGTCGGTCCTCTTCTCCAGTAGAATCCATGGGGTACCTGTTGAATAAATTCTACTCACCAGATCCAGGGTACCAGGCTCCTCGGATAATCCTTTTGTAATCCATGTACTTGATTAAAATAATAAAACGGATACCCGAGCCACGCACTGAAAGGGGACCCATGTTTTCACATGGGCCCCCTTTCCCCGAATGCCAGAAACCCACTCTGACTGATGTCTAAGTGGGTTTCTTCAGCCAATCAGGGAGCGCCACGTTGTAGCACCCTCCTGATCGGCTGTGTGCTCCTGTACTGTCTGACAGGCGGCACACGGCAGTGTTACAATGTAGCGCCTATGCGCTCCATTGTAACCAATGGTGGGAACTTTCTGCTCAGCGGTTGACCGAAAGTGACCTCACCGCTGACCACAAAGTTCCCACCATTGGTTACAATGGAGCGCATAGGCGCTACATTGTAACACTGCCGTGTGCCGCCTGTCAGACAGTACAGGAGCACACAGCCGATCAGGAGGGTGTTACAACGTGGCGCTCCCTGATTGGCTGAAGAAACCCACTTAGACATCAGTCAGAGTGGGTTTCTGGCATTCGGGGAAAGGGGGCCCATGTGAAAACATGGGTCCCCTTTCAGTGCGTGGCTCGGGTATCCGTTTTATTATTTTAATCAAGTACGTGGATTACAAAAGGATTATCCGAGGAGCCTGGTACCCTGGATCTGGTGAGTAGAATTTATTCAACAGGTACCCCATGGATTCTACTGGAGAAGAGGACCGACCCTCGTGTGAACATAAGGTAAGTATGTATGTATGTTTGTGTGGATGGATGTAATAAAACTTTACTTTCAAGGTGTGTGTGTATTGTCTTTTTTTGGGTATTTTTTTAGTAGTAGTACTACAGGTACCAGCGGGCCCGTTTTTCCGCCGCATGCTGGTACTTGTGGTTCTCCAAGTACCAGCATGTGGGGGAGGCTTGCTGGGCCTTGTAGTACTGCTACTAAAAACAATATCTGACACTTTTACAAAAAGGCTATCAGCCCCCCATCCGCAGCCCATTGGATGGGGGGGACAGCCTCGGGCTTCACCCCTGGCCCTTGGGTAGCTGGGGGGGGGACCCCTTGATTGAAGGGGTCCCCACTCCCCCAGGGTACCCCGGCCAGGGGTGACTAGTTGGATATTTGATGCCACGGCCGCAGGGCACGGTATAAAAGTGACCCCCGGCTGTGGCATTATCTGTCCAGCTAGTGGAGCCCGGTGCTGGTTTTAAAAATACGGGGGACCCCTACGCTTTTTGTCCCCCGTATTTTTGGAACCAGGACCAGGCGCAGAGCCCGATGCTGGTTGCTTAAATATGGGGGAACCCCTGTCCATTTTTTCCCCATATTTCTGCAACCAGGATCGGCTCAAAGAGCCCGAGGCTGGTTATGCTTAGGAGGGGGGACCCCACGCAATTTTTTTCCACAAAATTAACACTTTCCCACCCCTTCCCACTGATATACATGCATGGATCTCATGGATCCGTGCATGCCTATCCAAACACGGCTCAAAAAAGCAGGTCTGGTTTTTTTAGCACTTTTTAACGATTTGTATTTTTTCACGGCAGTGTTTATTTATTTTTTGCTTTGCACTTCTTAGTAAATTACCGAGATTCATACTTAAACAGCCGCGTTTTGACCGATGGTGTATTCATTCGTATTTTTATTCTTGGACTTGCAAAAAAATACGAATGGCCTCATCACTGCCGTGATTTCTGCTTAGTAAATTCCCGAGATGACACTTTGAAGAAAAAACGGCATCTCGGTCAAAATCGGGACCTTAGTAAATATACCCCATAGTCTCCACACACTTTGTTAGCAACTTACATGCACTTAAAGGGTAAAACAACAGAGCTATTCAGGTTTACAGGATGTGAGGGGATGGAGCAAGGTTAGAACTTAGTGTTTGGTATCCAGATGTGCGGTATTTGAAGATCTACATTCCGGTTGCTATTTGCAGTTGATCGCATGTTTCTGCGTGTAGATATACGCAGAAATGTAATATTCGCAAACTGTTATGATACTGTACTGAGGATATTTGGCGGGAAACCAGAGGCGAACACCTGCAAGTGCACCCTGGATCAAGCATCGCCCACTGATTTAAACCAACCTATGACCCCTCATGTACTGTAAATGACTGCCCTCTGACCTATGAAAGAAGAGCTTACACTTCCCATTGTACTGTATTTGGACACATTGTATAAAAGAGAGGCCTCCTGACCAGGCTCAGTCCCTATTCTCTGAGGTCATCTTGCCAAGACTGACTGAATCCTGGATCCAGGAGCGCTCGCGTTTAAACGTATGTATTATTGGTTGTAGCTCTTCTCTGTATATTGTTGTACCTTTTTATCTGCATATTCTTAAGTAAATGCTATTGATGCGTTGGACCACAACATTACATTTAACTACTGGTGTCGCATTCCATTCTTGTTTAGGGTAAGGTGTACTCAGCTACTCGTGTCGCTATATTGTGCGCATAACGTCTCGGTGTGTATACGCAGCGTATATACACATTTTAACAGTTATATTTATGTGCAGCGGCCGCAGCGGCTTAAATTAAAGTGTAATAATGTATTGCTTTTCCTTGTAATTTAATCGAACTTAACACTCCGTGGCATGATACACTTCCACAAACATTGTGTACTGTACATCAGACTTTGATAGATCCCTGTTCTTTTTAAAAGACAGGTTGTCCACTCACACCTGATTGTCTTCCCATAGATTAAAAATACCTGAATCTAATTTCCCCTTCAAAAAATCTGCTATGCCTAAAGCTTCACATACTTTTGCCACTCACAGATATGCAATATTGGATCATTTTCCTCAATAAAAAAATTAGCACATCTAATTTTTTTGTTCCATTTGTTTAATTTTTTTTTTTTTTTTTTTTAAATCTACTTTTAGAAAATCTGAGGTAGTTATTGGCCAAATTTCAGCAGAAATATAGAAAATTCTGAAAGGTTCACAAATGTTCAATCTTCACTATACGTGCATATTTTTTCTTCTTGGGTTCTCAAAATTCACGCTTGCCCCTTTTTACACTTTCATCATGTTAGACCATAGGTTCTCAAACTCGGTCCTCAGGACCCCACACGGTGCATGTTTTGCAGGTCTCCTCACAGAATCACAAGTGAAATAATTAGCTGCACCTGTGGGCCTTTTAAAATGTGTCAGTGAGTAATTAATACACCTGTGCACCTGCTGGGTTACCTGCAAAACATGCACTGTGTGGGGTCCTGAGGACCGAGTTTGAGAACCTCTGTGTTAGACCAAACTCATCTATACTGTTTACATCATCTTTTCTTAATCTTCTCCTTAACTTGCATACTGTAGAATCAAGGGCGTAGCCAGATCTTTGTGGGCCCCATAACAACATTTTGAAGGAGCCCAATGCTTCTAGAGAGACACTTCTCTGCAGCAGTATGTTAATTTTATGCCCTATAATAGTGCCCTAGTTCATTTTCTGAACCATAGTAGAGCTTATTTAATGTTATGCTCCATAGTAGTGCCCTAGTTTCTTTTATGAATCGTAGTAGTGAATAAGTTCACCCTATGTCACATTTCAGAGCTGCCAGTACACAGTATGCCGCACAGTAACCCCAATTCACATTATGAAAAATAGTGCTCCCTGTTCATATTGTGCCTCATTACAGTGCCCTGGTTCATATTACATAACATTAAAATGCCCTTGAGTTCGATTTATACCACACTACAATGAAAGAGTATAGGGGCATACTTAGAAATATTGCAGGCCCCAAGGAAAAAGTTTGAAAAGACCCTACGTACCACTCAATGGCGAAAAATGTATATAACACATGTAACTTTGATAGGGAAGGTGGGTCCCTCTCAGCTCTGGGCCCCATAGCAGCTGATCTGCCTGCACCTATGGTAGCTATGCGCTTGTATAGAATGTATACTGAGAGCAATGATATTATACAAGTTGTGTATTCATTTATTTTTACCTTTAACATTACATCACTTACTTTTATTAGTGTAGTAAAAGTAAATTGTCCAATGCTTTATATTATAAATAGGGATTGAGGACTGTGCACTATTATTCACTGTGGTGCATAATAGTGTTCACAATTTCTGGAATATATGTCCATGATTTGTTGGTTTTTAATAAGTGTCTATTTTAATGTCGATATCTTTTGTTTTATTTTTTCCTCACAGATGTAAATGCATCCTTTCATTTTTCAGTGAAGTTAAAAAACTCCCAGCTTCAAACATCTGGTGTGGATTGACAATTAGGGCTGGATATTAAGATGGATTACTTACTAAAAATAACATTGTTTTCTCCCAAATGATAATATGGATATTTATTTAATACTGACATATTATTGTGTGAGAAAATGAATTATATTTAAGGGAAAATAAAGCTCCAAAATAAAACATATTTACAGGGTCAACTGCTCCACCCCGTAAAATAAAAATGGATCCAAAAACATATCAGCCTGGGGAATCACCGCTAATAGCACATATAATGCAAGAAAGAATACAACAATCACTGCCAAGGTGGAGGAAGTCACAATAGCATTAAAAGTTGGACGCATTTGCAGCCAAAGTATACAAAAAATATTAAAAAGGGACAGTTTCTCCAAATTAATGTATTGTGTTTATAAAAATATTATTTTCTCTTTATAAAAGATACGCCAAACATAAAATAACACAAACTGTCATACTAATACTTGTACGCACAGGTGCCGATTCCGTGGGAGCTCCCGGGCCCGAGCACCCACAGACAGTGAGGAGCACCCACGGAACTCGCCGCTGCCCCAGTACAGTTACTCTAGCCACCGCATGAGTGAATTGAGATGCACCGGGGGCTGCGGCAGCATTTCCGTACATTGCAATGTTTTTACCCCACCAAAAATGGCCGCCGCAAGGCGTAGACAGACGCTAGAAGTCACATTTGACCTCTAGCACCCGTCTCCCCAGCAGCGGGCATTTTAAGGGTTTTTTCACACTGTAATGTCAGGAAGCGCTTCCGCAGCCCCCAGCGCATCTCAATCCACTGCGGGGGCTACATACTGAAGCCCACACACACCCTCCAATACTTCACTGGAACAGCGGCCAGGAGACCCCTGGCAACTCACAGGGGACCCCCCTGACAACACGCAGGAAACCCCTGTCAACACTGAGGAGACCCCTGGCAACGCGCAGGAAACCCCTGATAACGCGCATGAAACCCATAGCAACGTGCTGGAGATCCCTGGCAACGTGCATGAAACTCCTGGCAATGCCCAGGAGACCCCAGGCGAACATGGAACCCAGAGCATGAAACCCTTGACAACAGGCATGAAACCCTTGGCAACGAGCATGAGACCCCTGACAACAAGCAGGAAGTTTAAAAGTAATTAGGAGCCTTACTTTGTGGCATCATTTGTAAGGGGCATTATTGTGTGTGGGGCATAAAATGGTGTCAGGGCCATAACTGTGTGTGGCATAATATGTAATTGATGTTACAGTGTGTGACATATTGCGTAATAGACATTATGGTGTGTTGCATAATGTATAATGGGCATTACAGTGTGTTGTATATTGGGCATTATGGTGTGTTGCATAATGTGTAATGGGCATTACGGTGTGTCGCATAATGTGTAATGGGCCTTATGGTGTGTTGTGTAATGGGCATTAGTCACTGCCATGGCCACCCGTTAATTCCTGCTTCCCCCTCCCACCTAGCACCCACCAGCAAAAACATAAATCGGCACCTATGCTTGTACGCATCATGTTCTTATCAAAATATCTCCAAAATCGACACAGTGAAAAGTATTATATTGGCATGCAGAATCAGAACACTATAGTGTTTAGACAATAATTAAGATTATATCCTGAAACATCCCAAATTTTTAGCGCCTGTTGTTGTTAGACCAATATGCAATACAGTATGTAGCATTTGTCCTAATGTATCAGTTCCTATTTCCCTATAGATTGTAAAGCTTACGAGCAGGGCCCTCTTACCTCTATGTCTGTCTGTTATTACCCAGTCTTGTTTCATTACTGTTTGTTCCCAATTGTAAAGTGCAATGGAATGTGCTGGCGCTATGTTCTGTATGTAACTGTTGATTATTATTATTATTATTATTATTATTATTATTATTAATAATAATAAAAAATATCAAAGAGTCTCTAATCCAACCTTAAACAAAATATATCAGCAACCAGTATCCTTCTGCTCAGATTTTAAGAAATAAATTATAAAAATATATATTCCCAAATCAATGTTGTTCTTACAATGGGGGGTATCCAATTAGAGATGAAGAAACATTGGGCATGAAAAACTGACATTTTTCTCAATTTTTCTAGATGTTTCACCCATATTTTTTTCTTTACAGGCAATCCAATTTAGTCGCCTGTAAAAATATACATGTCAAACCAGCTTCAGGTAAAAAAAACATGACATAAAGCTATATAATTCTGCTTTATCACAGAATGAATGAAGCAAAATTATGTACAGTACATCGGTCCAGCTAATTCAGTTAGTGGTCCAGTACCAAATAAAATTATTGTTTGTTCAGCCAGTGTAACAGGCAAAACCAATGCTGGTGGCTGCCAACCGTCCAATAGGTGGAAAAAAAAACGCAACTCTGTCCACCACCATTACATATCTAGCCCTAATAATGACTAGTAAACACAATTTACTTAATTGAATGATTTTTGTTGAGCTTCTCCATAAGAAACTTTTTGGCATAGGGGTGCCACGGAAAAAATGCTCATTCACTATGGCACCGTAATTCAAAAACTTTGTGAACCACTGAAATAATGAATTATCTATAACAATTGTCAATCTGGGTTTGTAATATTGATGAAAATTATGGTTGGTCTTTTATAATCCCTCCTTTCATTTCCACTCAGAGATCATCAGTTTGGTTTTGTTAATTTTATCAATTATAGCCTAATTGGCTGGGTAACTACAGGAATACCAAAGTTAATGATACTATACAGTACATGTGGCCACGTGTTCTGCTTATGAGACATATGAGGCCAAACCTTCTGGTGAGAGTTTTGATAATTATAAATATTATTGCCAACTTCTTGAGAGGCTTCTATTGACCAATGCATGGAGATACGGATTATGCAAAAAATTGTTTCTATAGATGGGGTAATTGATCCGGTTGCCTGGTAGCTTATATGGCCAAATTGAATCGTCCGTGTCATTTTATTAAGGCATTATGAAATTCTGACATATAGGCTCTCATTCCGAGTTGTTCGCTCGCTAGCTGCTTTTAGCAGCATTGCACACACTAGATGCCGCCCTCTGGGAGTGTATCTTAGCTTAGCAGAATAGCGAACGAAAGATTAGCAGAACTGCTACTAAATAATTCCCTGCAGTTTCTGAGTAGCTCCAGACCTACTCCTAGATTGCGATCACCTCAGTCCGTTTAGTTCCTGGTTTGACATCACAAACACGCCCTGCGTTCGGCCAGCCACTCCCCCGTTTCTCCAGCCACTCCTGCGTTTTTCCCTGGCACGCCTGCGTTTTTTATCACACTCCCGGAAAACGCTCAGTTACCTCCCAGAAACGCCCATTTCCTGTCAATCACTCCAGTAGCGCACGCAGGGGGGGGTTTCCGAGTACCCAGAAACCCC
The DNA here is from genome assembly GCF_028390025.1 of Pseudophryne corroboree. Taxonomy (NCBI): domain Eukaryota; kingdom Metazoa; phylum Chordata; class Amphibia; order Anura; family Myobatrachidae; genus Pseudophryne; species Pseudophryne corroboree. The sequence continues at coordinate 750,445,701 of NC_086447.1, forward strand.
CCCCCCCCCCCCCCCCTGAAGGACCAAATTCTTTTTTCGGAAACACCGTAGTCAGCGGGCAGATCCCCACCCACTGACGTCAGGAAGGCCAGGATCGCGTGGTCAGAGTCAGACACAGGAGGAGCAGCTGTGGCGGTGTCACTGTAGTGAGGGGCCCGCAGCCGGCACGGTCATGTGCTCAGCGATGCGATCAGCACCCATTTGCCGCTATGCTTACTACCTGCAGAAGCAGCATATGCCTGGTGCTTCCGTCGCCTCCGCATTCCTGGTCTTCTCTTCCCCGCCGTCTTCGTGGCTTCCCCTAATGACTGACATGCATGAGGTGCCCTTCTTTCTGCTGTATGCCTTCTGTTTTGACTCGTGAAGTGATTTTACTTTTATGTGCCATCCTGTGCTACTATAGTGTTGTCACTGAAGTGTTTTTTTAAAATGCTGTAGATTAGTTTTGTTAACTTTATCCAACGTATAATGCATTTAAATATCATTAATTAATAAACTATTTTGTTTTTACTTATTTAATTGACTGGTTTTGTATTTATTACAGCAGCAGCATCAATAGTTATGCATATGCGTTTGTCACAAAACACATAGCAAAAAAATTAAAAAATAAACACATATATATGAATATATATGAAGCTGCTTAGGAGAGTGCTGGGTTTTCTGTTTGGTATAATAAGATTTTACTCACCGGTAAATCTATTTCTCGTAGTCCGTAGTGGATGCTGGGAACTCCGTAAGGACCATGGGGAATAGACGGGCTCCGCAGGAGACTGGGCACTCTAAAAGAAAGATTAGGTACTATCTGGTGTGCACTGGCTCCTCCCACTATGACCCTCCTCCAGACCTCAGTTAGGATACTGTGCCCGGAAGAGCTGACACAATAAGGAAGGATTTTGAATCCCGGGTAAGACTCATACCAGCCACATCAATCACACCGTATAACTTGTGATACTATACCCAGTTAACAGTATGAAATATAACTGAGCCTCTCAACAGATGGCTCAACAATAACCCTTAGTTAGTCAATAACTACATACAAGTATTGCAGACAATCCGCACTTGGGATGGGCGCCCAGCATCCACTACGGACTACGAGAAATAGATTTACCGGTGAGTAAAATCTTATTTTCTCTGACGTCCTAGTGGATGCTGGGAACTCCGTAAGGACCATGGGGATTATACCAAAGCTCCCAAACGGGCGGGAGAGTGCGGATGACTCTGCAGCACCGAATGAGAGAACTCAAGCCTCAGCCAGGATATCAATTTTGTAGAATTTAGCAAACGTGTTTGCCCCTGACCAAGTTGCAGCTCGGCAAAATTGTAAAGCCGAGACCCCCCGGGCAGCCGCCCAAGATGAGCCCACTTTCCTCGTGGAATGGGCTTTTACTGATTTAGGATGCGGCAATCCAGCCGCAGAATGCTCCAGCTGAATTGTGCTACAAATTCAGCGAGCAATAGTCTGCTTAGAAGCAGGAGCACCTATTTTGTTGGGTGCCTACAGGATAAAAAGCGAGTCAATTTTCCTGACTCCAGCCGTCCTGGAAATATAAATTTTTAAGGCCCTGACTATGTCCAGTAACTTGGAATCTTCCAAGTCCCTAGTAGCCGCAGGCACTACAATAGGTTGGTTCAAGTGAAAAGCTGATACCACCTTAGGGAGAAACTGGGGACGAGTCCTCAATTCTGCCCTATTCATATGGAAAATCAGATAAGGGCTTTTACATGACAAAGCCGCCAATTCTGACACACGCCTGGCCGAAGCCAAGGCCAATAACATGACCACTTTCCACGTGAGATATTTCAAATCCACAGTTTTAAGTGGCTCAAACCAATGTGATTTTAAGAAACTCAACACCACGTTGAGATCCCAAGGTGCCACAGGAGGCACAAAAGGGGGCTGAATATGTAGCACTCCCTTTACAAATGTCTGAACTCCAGGCAGTGAAGCCAGTTCTTTCTGGAAGAAAATCGACAGAGCCGAAATCTGGACCTTAATGGAAGCCAATTTTAGGCCCATAGTCACCCCTGACTGTAGGAAGTGCAGAAAACGACCCAGCTGAAATTCCTCTGTTGGGGCCTTCCTGGCCTCACACCACGCAACATATTTTCGCCAAATACGGTGATAATGGTTTGCGGTTACTTCTTTCCTGGCTTTTATCAGCGTAGGAATGACTTCTTCCGGAATGCCCTTTTCCTTTAGGATCCGGAATTCAACCGCCATGCCGTCAAACGCAGCCACGGTAAGTCTTGGAACAGACAGGGCCCCTGCTGTAGCAGATCCTGTCTGAGCGGTAGAGGCCATGGGTCCTCTGATATCATTTCTTGAAGTTCTGGGTACCAAGCTCTTCTTGGCCCATCCGGAACCACGAGTATCATTCTTACTCCTCGTTTTCTTATTATTCTCAGTACCTTTGGTATGAGAGGCAGAGGAGGGAATACATAAACCGACTGGTACACCCACGGTGTCACTAGAGCGTCCACAGCTATTGCCTGAGGGTCCCTTGACCTGGCGCAATATCTAGTTTTTTGTTTAGGCGGGACGCCATCATGTCCACCTGTGGCCTTTCCCAACGGTTTACCAACAGTTGGAAGACTTCTGGATGAAGTCCCCACTCTCCCGGGTGTAGGTCGTGTCTGCTGAGGAAGTCTGCTTCCCAGTTGTCCACTCCCGGAATTAACACTGCTGACAGTGCTAAGACGTGATTTTCCGCCCATCGGAGAATCCTTGTGGCTTCTGCCATCGCCATCTTGCTTCTTGTGCCGCCCTTTCGGTTTACATGGGCGACTGCCGTGATGTTGTCTGATTGGATCAGTACCGGCTGGTTTTGAAGCAGAGGCCTTGCCAGACTTAGGGCATTGTAAATGGCCCTCAGTTCCAAAATATTTATGTGTAGGGACGACTCCTGACTTGACCAAAGTCCTTGGAAATTTCTTCCCTGTGTGACTGCCCCCCAGCCTCGAAGGCTGGCATCCGTGGTTACCAGGACCCAGTCCTGTATGCCGAATCTGCGGCCCTCTTGAAGATGAGCACTCTGCAGCCACCACAGTAGAGATACCCTGGTCCTTGGAGACAGGGTTATCAGCCGATGCATCTGAAGATGCAATCCCGACCACTTGTCCAAGAGGTCCCACTGAAAGGTTCTTGCATGGAACCTGCCGAATGGAATTTTGCTTCGTAAGAAGCTACCATTTTTCCCAGGACTCGTGTGCAGTGATGCACCGATACCTGTTTTGGTTTCAGGAGGTCTCTGACTAGAGATGACAGCTCCTTGGCTTTCTCCTGCGGGTGAAACACTTTTTTCTGTTCTGTGTCCAGAACCATCCCCAGGAACAGTAGGCGTGTGGTAGGAACCAGCTGTGACTTTGGAATGTATAGAATCCATCCGTGCTGTTGTAGCACTTCCCGAGATAGTGCTACTCCGACCAACAACTGCTCCTTGGACCTCGCCTTTATAAGGAGATCGTCCAAGTACGGGATAATTAAAACTCCCTTTTTTCAAAGGAGTATCATCATTTCTGCCATTACCTTGGTAAAGACCCTCGGTGCCGTGGACAGTCCAAACGGCAGTGTTTGGAATTGGTAATGGCAATCCTGTACCACAAATCTGAGGTACTCCTGGTGAGGATGGTAAATGGGGACATGTAGGTAAGCATCCTTGATGTCCAGGGATACCATGTAATCCCCCTCCTCCAGGCTTGCAATAACCGCCCTGAGCGATTCCATCTTGAACTTGAATTTTTTTATGTATGTGTTCAAGGATTTCAAATTTAAAATGGGTCTCACCGAACCGTCCGGTTTCGGTACCACAAACAGTGAGGAATAGTAACCCCGTCCTTGTTGAAGTAGGGGCACCTTGACTATCACCTGCTGGGAATACAGCTTGTGAATTGCCTCTAGCACAGCCTCCCTGCCTGAGGGAGTTGTCGGCAAGGCAGATTTGAGGAAACGGCGGGGGGGAGATGCCTCGAATTCCAGCTTGTACCCCTGAGATACTACTTGAAGGATCCAGGGATCCACCTGTGAGCGAGCCCACTGATCGCTGAAATTTTTGAGGCGGCCCCCCACCGTACCTGGCTATGCCTATGGAGCCCCCGCGTCATGCGGTGGACTCAGAGGAAGCGGGGGAAGAATTTTGATTCTGGGAACTGGCTGACTGGTGCAGCTTTTTCCCTCTTCCCTCGTCTCTGTGCAGAAAGGAAGCGCCTTTGACCCGCTTGCTTTTCTGAAGCCGAAAGGACTGTACCTGATAATACAGTGCTTTCTTAGGCTGTGAGGAAACCTGAGGTAAAACATTTTCTTCCCAGCTGTTGCTGTGGATACGAGGTCCCAGAGACCATCCCCAAACAATTCCTCACCCTTATAAGGCTCTATGTGCCTTTTAAAGTCAGCATCACCTGTCCAGTGTCGGGTCTCTAATACCCTCCTGACAGAATGGACATTACATTAATTCTGGATGCCAGCCGGCAAAATATCCCTCTGTGCATCCCTCATATATAAGACGACGTCTTATGTTCGCAAAATAGTATCCCTGTTTGACAGGGTTACAGACCACGCTGCAGCAGCACTATCTGCAGGTCTCAGTCTAGTACCTGAGTGTGTAAATACACAGAAGTGGCCGTATCCTAAGACGGCAGTGCCACCTTTTTTGACAAACGTGTGAGCGCCTTATCCACCCTAGGGGATATCTCCCAGCGTAACTTATCCTCTGGCGGGAAAGGGTACGCCATCAGTAACTTTTTAGAAATTACCAGTTTCTTATCGGGGGAACCCACGCTTTTTCACACTTCATTCACTCATTTGATGGGGGAACAAAACACTGCCTGCTTTTTCTCCCCAAACATAAAACCCTTTTTTAGTGGTACTTGGGTTAATGTCAGAAATGTGTAACACATTTTTTATTGCCGGGATCATGTAACGGATGTTCCTAGTGGATTGTGTATATGTCTCAACCTCGTCGACACTGGAGTCAGACTCCGTGTCGACATCTGTGTCTGCCATCTGAGGGAGCGGGCGTTTTTGAGCCCCTGATGGCCTTTGAGACGCCTGGGCAGGCGCGGGCTGAGAAGCCGGCTGTCCCACAGCTGTTACGTCATCCAGCCTTTTATGTAAGGAGTTGACACTGTCGGTTTATACCTTCCACCTATCCATCCACTCTGGTGTCGGCCCCACAGGGGGCGACATCACATTTATCGGCATCTGCTCTGCCATCACATAAGCCTCCTCATCAAACGTGTCGACACAGCCGTACCGACACACCGCACACACACACAGGGAATGCTCTTACTGAGGACAGGACCCCACACAGCCCTTTGGGGAGACAGAGAGAGAGTATGCCAGCACACACCAGAGCGCTATATAATTTTGGGATTAACACTATATTGAGTGAATTTTTCCCAATAGCTGCTTGTATATACAATATTGCGCCTAAATTTTGTGCCCCCCCTCTCTTTTTAACCCTTTGAGCCTGAAAACTACAGGGGAGAGCCTGGGGAGCTGTCTTCCAGCTGCACTGTGAAGAGAAAATGGCGCCAGTGTGCTGAGGGAGAAGCCCCGCCCCTTTTTAAACTGACTTTCTCCCGCTTTTTCTGGAATACTGGCAGGGGTAATTTTACATCTATATAGCCTCTAGGACTATATATGATGTAGATTTGCCAGCCAAGGTGTCATATATTGCCCTCAGGGCGCCCCCCCCAGCGCCCTGCAACCTCAGTGACCGGAGTGTGAAGTGTGCATGAGGAGCAATGGCGCACAGCTGCAGTGCTGTGCGCTACCTTGGTGAAGACCGAAGTCTTCTGCCGCTGATTTTCCGGACCTCTTCTTGCTTCTGGCTCTGTAAGGGGGACGGCGGCGCGGCTCCGGGAACGAACACCAAGGCCAGTTCCATGCGGTCGATCCCTCTGGAGCTAATGGTGTCCAGTAGCCTAAGAAGCCCAAGCTAGCTGCAAGCAGGTAGGTTCGCTTCTTCTCCCCTTAGTCCCTCGATGCAGTGAACCTGTTGCCAGCAGGTCTCACTGTAAAATAAAAAACCTAAAATAAACTTTCTTTCTAGGAGCTCAGGAGAGCCCCTAGTGTGCATCCAGCTCGGCCGGGCACAGAAATCTAACTGAGGTCTGGAGGAGGGTCATAGTGGGAGGAGCCAGTGCACACCAGATAGTACCTAATCTTTCTTTTAGAGTGCCCAGTCTCCTGCGGAGCCCGTCTATTCCCCATGGTCCTTACGGAGTTCCCAGCATCCACTAGGACGTCAGAGAAATATATATATATAGACTATACTATACATCAGATATATATATAGCTGGCTATACATGAATGAATATAGTATGTATATAACTGATGTATGTATATATAGAGATAGATGTATAGATATATATAGTGCATGTGTGTATATATATATATATATATATATATATATATAATTTTATTTATTTTGCGACAAACACATAGTCACCCAATGATGAATAAAGTTAATAGCACCACCGCCTGTATTCTGCACTCCTCTTATATAATATGCGTGTGCAAGTGTGTGTGTATATATCATTGTACATGTACAGCAAGCAGTTGACGGCACTCACGGACCTAAAACAGGCCAGGAGACAGGTTATTTCAACATTTTGATTTTAGCCACAAATCGTCATCAGGAATGTTTTTGTGGATGTGTGACTAAATGGATTTGTGACTAAAATTGAAACGTTGAAATAACCTGTTTCCTCACCTATTTTATGTCCGTGAGTGTCGCCAACTGCTTGCTGCATAATCGATTGATGTGGAGGGCACCTGGCGAATACTATTATAAAGAAGCTGTGAGTGCCAAATCCTGCTTTGTATCCATCATGCTATATATATATATATATATATGTATACAGAAACCCCCCCCCTGAAAATCCTGCGTTTGCCCCTGCACTCACCGATCTGCAGTGCGACTGAAAAGTGCCGCATGAACACCAGCAAATCTACTAAGTTTTGTGTTAAATAACTTAGCGCATGCGCTCTGCGTACCATGCGCATGCGCATTTTCCACCTAATCGCTGCGTTGCGAAAAACGGCAACGAGCGAACAACTCGGAATGACCCCCATTGACACAAGCTTTTTCCACTCCAGATGTTTCCATTATTCAGCATTACTGTTAGACTCTATTTTCAGCTTCCCTGGAGATTCCTACTCTACATTATAATTTGTTGGCTAAAGTGCAACTACTGAAACCCTTTCCTCACAATGCGAAGTTCTTACTTAGGATATTACTGAGGAGGAAGTTTCTGAGGTTCTCATGCATCTCAATAATAATAATACATCCCTGTGCTCTGACTGCTTTTCAGGGGAATACTAGAAATTGTTGCAACCACAGTTAGTACTATTTCTCACAATCTTATTTCAAGGTATCTTGACTAATCACTTGCATACTTCCGAGTATTAATCAGTCTTATACTGTTTTTAAGAAAACTTCCGGACATCCAGACTTAATAACCTCTTCTAAACCAATAACACTTTTAAACCAAAATTTTAAGATATTGACAAAAATGATGGCTAACTATCTTCCGACTACGTATTTTACCTCGCATCTTAACACATCACCAACTTGGTTTTTACTAGTGATGAGCGAGGTTCGGTTTTACTCGGTTTTACTCGGTTTTACTCGGTTCTCAAAACGGCATCTTATTGGCTATCCAAAACACGTGACATCCGTGAGCCAATAAGATGCCGTTTTGAGAACCGAGTAAAACCGAGTAAAACCGAGTAAAACCGAATCCGCTCATCACTAGTTTTTACGCCTGGTAGATTCTTGGTGAAGGGGGTCAGGATGGCTTTTACTGCAATTGTGTCTCATTCGGCTTCTCGGAACTCTTCTCCAGCCATGCTTTTGAGTTTATATGCAAAGAAAGCATTTGACACAGTGGGCCTAATTCACACCTGATCGCTAGGGTGCATTTTTGCATCCCTGCGATCAGGTAGTCGCCGCCTACAGGGGGAGGGGGTAGTTTCTGTGCAGGGGTGCGATCTCATGTGCAGAGAGCTCCACAAACAAAAGTTTGTGCAGTCTCTGCACAGCCCAGGACTTACTCTTCCAGTGCGATCATCCGGCCCGGAGCTGACGTCAGGAACCCTCCCTTCCAATGGCTGGACACACCTGCGTTTTTCAGGACACGCCCTGGAAACGGTCAGGTGACACCCACAAATGGCCTCTTCCAGTTAATCTTCTTGTGATCACCGGTGCGATCGCTTTCTTCGTCATTCCATCACTGTCCGGCGATCCCCATTGCGAAGCATACGCATGCGCAGTTCCGACTTGATCGTGCGCTACTTTTTTTGCAGTGCTGCGATCAGGTCTGTATGACCCCCAGTGCTCTGGGGCCATTTACTTAAGATCTTTGAACTGCGTGAGTTGGTCGGTCCTTTTCACAATTTTTATGATTTTTATATAGTTCTCCAATTACCACTCTGATTATTAATGGCGCTTGTAGCTCCCTGATCACTATGACAAGATGCACTCGACAGGGGTGCCTCCTTTCACCCTTGCTATTTAATATTGCTTTGGACCCGTTGTGGATTTTACAATCTTGGGTAGCATTTAAGGGGATCATTGTGGCTTTTCAGGAACTTAAAATTCAAGAGTTTGCTGGTGATTTATTATTGTATATTTCAGATCTTGAACACACCTTAACAAAGATTTTGGACAAACTGACAGATTATGCCAAAGTTTCTGGATTTAAAGTTCATCCAGACAAATTTTACATCCCATTACAGATTTTGCCCATTTTGTTAACAGTGGCAGATAAAAAGCTTTTATATAGGACTTTTCGGGATTTCATATGAAATTACAAATACCCTTGCTTCAGCAGACTCGGACATATGGAGGGGTCAACCTGCCTAACCTTAAGTTGTATAATCACGCTGGAATTTTGCAATAGATTGGTTATTGGTTGCATAGGGCAGATTTTTATACTGATTCTGTCTCTTTTTTTTATACAAAGTTTATTAGAAGGTCACAAAACATAAATACAAAGACATATTAAGTAGGCATGTGACTCAGTCTGAAGTCATCCATGTACAGATTACAGCATAGTGACTAATTTTACAGTTAAGAGAAGGGAAAGGGGGGAAGCAGAAACAGAGAGAAAAAAAGGAACAGTGTGGCAGACCATGAGAAGAGAAGGAAGAATAATGTTATGCTAGCCATACATCAGACCAACTTTTCTCCAACATTCCAAACTTCCAACCATCCAACTTGTCTGTTCAACTAAAACAGTGCTCCACACATCTAACCAACTTTTCATCAGTGCTCCAAACATCTAACCAACTTTTCATCAGACCAACCAACCTGCCAACTTCTGTCCAACTTGTGATGTCACCGAAGTAGGCGGACAGTGCCTGCCAGACAGGGTCAAACACACAAGCAGCCATGGCAGAGGTACTGTCAAGAGATCACCTATGTATAATGAGGAATTTGATAATACAATGGCAACACTGTATTTGCATTCAGGTTACTAGTACATGTTACTAGTAAGCTTGTATTCACATTGTAAAACAAATGTTAAATCCACATGGGTACTTCCAAAATATTTACAGTGTATTTAGTGATGTTATCAATAGTTCATATATTTTTCGCCTAATAATATAAGAGGTTACTTTTAGAACTACACCAACAATAACAAACAAATAAGTGACATATATTACAAAGTGTACAGCTACATATTTAGAGACCATGATTATAGACACCAGTAGAATTTGACCTAGCAAAGTTTAATCACCTATTACCCAAGATTGTGCTGAGCTAGGATAGAGTAAGGGCAAATGAAAAGACTGTGGGACAGATGCAACCACACAAGGCTCTTTTGTTGGCCCTACCTTCCAGACAATTACCAAAGGCTCTCTTGATGAATAGTATTTAGCCTATGACAACACAACAAAGGGGCATAACTCTTCAACTAAAATAGTTGAAATAAAGTAAAATGCAGAAAACAAAGTGCATATAATTAATAGAAATAATGCAATAAGGAGAAAGCTCCAAACTTCACACACATATCCAACACATGGGGACATTTACTAAGCAGTGATATGAGCGGAAAAGTGAGCCAGTGGAGAAGTTGCCCATGGCAACCAATCAGCACTGAAGTAACATCTATAATTTGCATACTATAAAATGATACAGAGCTGCTGATTGGTTGATGGGGAAATTTCTCCACTGGCTCACTTCTCCGCTCTTATCACTGCTTAGTAAATGTCCCCCACACCCACAGGTTGATATAGGCATACATAAAGTTAGGCATACAACGTGCCATGCTGTGTTTAAAACAGGAGGTAATGAGAGACACTAAATGTAATGCAGTTAAACCTAAACATTTCTGCTCAAGAAGTGGAATACAAATCACTGGCTTTATATACAACACCTGCAAGAGAATGACAGTGTAATGCAGCATGAACGGTTTTATCCTCTGTGAGCAGCATGATAACCTACAGAATGGTGTAGAGCAGAAGGCATCCTGTTCCCCATAATTTACACACAAGCCAAACTCTCAAGCATAAACTACCAGAAGTACATAAATATTGCAAATATGGATAAAGAACAATGTGAGTAGATTAGCATGAACCATAACTACAGTAAGTTACATTCTGAAACATTGGGCTGCAGAAGAGGATGAAATTGATGTTTTGTGAATTCACACACCTCAGGTTATAGAGACAGGAAGTAGCAGAAATAAGCCAGTGCCCAGACAGAATACACACTTTGGCTAAAACACCACACTGCGGCCGGTGGTGGATGGAGGCTGCAGGCGGTGAGGTTTGATATTCCCAACTAGTTGTACAGACCGTTTCTGGCGGTTTTTTAGAGTGTGGGAGCAAACGGCTGATAATTGTTTCCTCCCACACACTGCCAGAATATCTTTCCAACCAGCCAACTAGTTGGCTGGTTGGAAAGATATCGTCCTGATGTATGGCTTGCATTAGACAGACAAAATAGAAGGGAAGACAGAAGAGAAATCCTGATGTGTGGAAACCAATCTAAAGGATGAGGAGTCTCATTCTAACTGAAATGGAGAGGGAATGTTTTGTGAAGGAAGCTAGCAGCCCCAGACCTTATCAAAGTATACTGATTCTCCTTTAGACAAATCATTCTTGGTCTAAAAGACACTACAGCATGATGTCCCTGCATACAAGTTAAAGTGGCTGAGCCTAATGACACAGTGAGATTCTGACAACTGAGGTCAGAGACAGAGTCTTTCATCAATGGGGGTCTAGGGCAATGAATGTGATTTGTTTTTTTCCTGTGGAGGCAATGAATGTGTGTTATACTTTTTTCCTGTGGAGGCCAATGTGTGTTCATTTTTTTTCCTGTTGGGGCCAGTGTGTGTGTCTGTGTGTTTGTTTCGTTTTTTTCCAGTGAGGGACAATGTGTGTTTTTTTTCCTGTGTACAATTCAATCCAAGGAATCCCGAGAATCAATTTTTTTTTCTATCTTGGGATTACAAAAATGTTGTGGAATTGGCTTCCCTACTGCTGACAGAGACGCTGATACATATAATTTGTCATAATTAATTTCCACTTCTCCGTTATTTTAGCTCTGTCAAAACCCATATTGGCTTTGATGCAAATACATAAAAAAAGCAGTTTTGGACTGAAAAGCTTCAGGCAACAAAACAACACACTCTAAATTTACATAACAGTGTACAGACTTGTGCCACACACATGCACTCATACACACACACACACACACACACACACACACACACACACACAATTATCTTTCTTATATTCACAAGCACATTTAGTTCATCAGTTTTTTTATATCACCATGTTGGCCAATGGCATTATTACTGCTATAGAGTAATATAACAATGATATAATTATAGTAATATAACAATTCTAAATTCTAAGAGTAACTGAAAATATGTGGGTCTTTTTTAATCACTCAGCTGACCATGAAGGCTGGTACATTTCAGTTTTATTGACAGAAGATATTTTATATGTCAACCAACTGCATCAAGATCCTGACTAAAATAATGGATGGACCACATAAGCCCATGGGTCACTGAACTGCCCAACTGACCTTCCACATGTCTGTCATAACTTCCATCACATTTATACTTAACTATTTACATAGGATTACTATGTGGTGTCATTTAAACACCACTAGTACCAGGAACAGTTTAGTAATACTATTTACACTAGACATTGTACCTGTTAACCTATAATACTATAAATAAATGCTTTTTATGTTCTAACCTATCCTATGGTGTTCTGCTCTACTTACTGTACCCTAACAACTATTTACCGCACATTATATCACTGTGGGCAAAACCAGAGAAAAAGTCACTCAGTACTCAAGAATGAAAAAGTAGTGTTTGAAAATCAAATGTAAAATTTAGAGGATGGAGCTAATGGTGGCAGCTCCCTTCTCCATGGTATACCATTCCATGATATAAAAAAAAAAAAAAAAAAAAAAGGGAAACAAAATACAGGCAAACCAGTGCTCAAAATATATCTCTTATCAAGATTTTGCAAATCATGCAAACCAAGCTATAAAATCACATTTAATAAAACATTCAGCAAGAATAATTTAACAACGTGATAAAATATGATGCAAATAGCCTCATAAATTACATCAATGCAACAAACAGGTAGTAAGTAGCCAGATTATATATAATCATTAAATTATTATCACAAATTGCAAGTGAAAATATAAGATGAACAGGGCAAGTGTACACAGATGGGAGATGTTTATAAATATCTTTAAGATTGCAATGATAGAAATAGGGATTACCGTCTCTATATTGCTGGGTTCAAAGGGTTGCAGTGAAGCAAATGTCAGGAAATACAGTCCTCTGCAGCTTCCTGAAGTCCTGTTATACAAAGAGATGGTTAATTCTCACCGCAAATTCGATGTTTGATTGAGTGCCGACCAGGGGCGTTTTAAGAGAGGAGGAGGCCCGTGTTCAGCCTCCTCCGTCGGGCCCCCTCCTCTCTGCCCAGAGCGCCGTAGAATCTGAGCACTAGAGGGCTCAGACTCTACTGTGCATGCGCAGATCTCCGGGAAAATGGCGCCATTTTCACTGTGTTCTAGCGGCGCTGCGGATGCCGGCGCTGGACATCGGAGGGGTAAGTATTTTACAAATGGGTGCAGTGTGTGCGGTGGGGGCCCCCTCCGGACTCAGGGGCCCGAGTGCACCGCACATACTGCACCCATTATAGAGACGCCAGTGGTGCCCACACTGGAGATGATGGAAAGATGGGAATGAATTGTTCTGCAACTTCATGCAGTCCCAATTGTGCTGTAGCACCACCGGATAAATTCCTGCATTGTTTATGTGTGGACAGCGATGGTATTTGTGGAGGGTTATCTTTCTCATACTAAGCACCGTGTTCATTTGTAATCAAGGTTGTAATTTCCATCTCTGTAATTTACTAAACACAAAACATGGGAGTGTTTGCTCAAATAAAACTGAAAAACATGGTAGAACAGACATGTACGAATAAATAGACCATCAGCCAAACTCTGAAGGACTTTCCATAGGCACCACTATAACACAGAAATTTACCTACATTTCGTTTCTGCAAACACAACCGTGAATCGTCTCAAAATGCACTTTTCAAATAAACATCCCCTTAAGCAGCGTGTTTAGAGAAGTCTGCATGGATCAGTAAGATCCATGCAGTGCTTCTTTGTGTAAAAGGTGAAGAAAGTGTTTTAAAAAAGTAACTACATGGGGTACCTGGCTAAGCACTCCTGAGCTGTCACTCAAGCAGAGCCCATAGGCTTCTAGGGGGAAAATCCCCATTCAAGTCTATGGTGGGAACCATCAGTCTGTGGTAGACCACAAGGTTAATTGATGTCAACCACAATCTCTCATCTCTGCTCAAGCCTCTAACTATAAGCAAGTTTTTAATACATTTAAATCACTTCTTATCCCTCCCTGACCAATCCCACCAGCTATTATCAGTGCACAAAATGTTGCTCCTTATTTCAAGGAAAAGATTGATAAGATACAAGATGAAATTGTATACTCTTCAACAGCCAGTGACCTGCTCAGTTCCCTTCCTGAACACTCTAATACCTTCTCTTCATTTGATCCTACAAATGAAAATAAAGTATCTACACTCTTCTCATCTGCCTACTCTACTACCTCTCATCTTGATCTTGTACCCTCATAAATAAGTAAAGCTCTCTGTTCTATGCTTATCCCAGCCTTGACTAAAATCTGTAATCTACTGGTATCTTTCCATCTCTGTTCAAATGTGTAGTGATTACTCCCATTCTGAAAAAAAACAAAATTCTGAGCCTAACACTCTCAAATGTAAATCCTATTTCTCAGCTTCCATGCACCTCCAAGCTACTTGAGAGACTTGCCTACACTTGACACACACACTTTCTTAACTCACACAATTTATTAGACACACTTCAGTCAGGCTTTCATGCCCAGCATTCCACAGAGACAGCACTCACTAAGGTAGTGAATGATCTGCTCACTGCTAAATCTAAAGGCCATTCCTCACTTCTTATTCTCCTTGATCTCTCTACTGCTTTTGACACTGTTGACTACTCTCTTCTCATACAAATGCCACAATCCCTAAGTCTACAGGGCACAACACTTTCTTGGTTCTCAACCTACCTATTTTATCACTCAGTGTTCATTTCTCTGAATCCACCTCCTCTTCGCTACCTCAGTTGGAGTTCCACAAGGTTCAGTCTTAGGTCCTCTGCTTTTCTCAATCTATACTACATGTATTAGCAAACTAGTCAGCTCTTTTTGATTTCAGTATCATTCAGTATGCGGGTGATACTCAAATCTACCTATCTTCCCCAGATTTGTCACCATCTGTATTGGGTTGTGTCACTGAATGCCTTTCTGAATGCAGTATTATGCCCCACACAGTAATGCTCCTTGCCCCATATTAAACCACCACAGTAATGCCCGACACCATATTATGCCCCACACAGTAATGCCCCATCCCCATATTAAACAGTCACAGTTTTGCCCCTGTCACCATAGTATGTCCCCACTGTGATGTCCCACCACCATATTAAGCTAACACGTGCCCCTGTAACATATTATGCCCCTACTGTAATACCACAGCTCCTGCTCATTGTCAAGGGGTTCTAATCATTGTCAAGGGGACCCCACGGCTCCCGCCATCGCCGATGCTCGCTGCATGACCACTGTTCGCGCCCACCAACAGTTCTTGTGTAAGATTTGGTCGTATTTTGGATATTTTTCCTTACAGTGCCGTTTCTGACTGAATGCTGTAACGTGCAGTTGTCGTGGCCGCGGTGCCCCATGCGATCGCACAGCTCGCCCAGCCAAAGAAACGACACTGTAAGAAACATATCCAAAATACAACCATATATTCCACAACACACTGCAATAACTCTAATCCATGCACTCATTATTTCTTGCATTGATTATTGCAATAGTTTCCTTACTGGTCTTCCCAAAAATAGGCTCTCACTATTACAATCCATTTTGAATGCAGCTACAAGGCTGATTTCCTCGCTAGACGTTCTTCATCTGCAGATGTCAGTCCTCCTATGGTTAAACAATATAGTAAAAAGAACATCATATGAATATACAGATTATCAAATCTAATTAACTCCTATTTTCAGTAGCCGGCTTTCTGTATACACATAAAATCATATGGAAATATGGATCAGCTCTCATACATAGACAATGTCCACCGTATGTGAAATAGGGGATATATCTGTTATTTGGTATACTAAAAGTATCCTCAGATTGACCGCTCACTGTTTGTAGAGAGACCAAGTAATCAGATGTAGTATCACCGCTTGTTATTACAAAGTCTCAAACGACTCCTTGTATCATTAGACTAACCACTCGTTGTTACAAAGTCTCAAGCGATTCCTTTGTGTAGATAATGTTAACACTTCCCGATTGCCTAATCAGGCTGACTATATGGTAAAAACTCTCACCCTCCATTTTAGTTCATAGACAGATCCAGCTGGAGAAGTACTGCGCTGCCGGTCAGGTACGGCTGGGAGGCTCCGGGCGTCTCCGGCCCCCCACGTGTATGATGCCGCTGCAGTCCCAAATCAAGCTGCTAATGGAGTATCGCTGGCGTCCGGCGTTGTGCAGTAGCTATTAGGTGATAACCACAGTAAATAGTGCTGTCATCAGATGTCCCTCTTTCCCCTGATGACGCGTTTTGCTCGTCCCTGGAGCTTCCTCATAGAGTAAATCCTATGGTTATCAATATAAAATACTTGTACTTACATGCAAGGCTATAAACCAAACTGCACCAACATACACATCTTCACTCATCTCAAAATATCTCCCTACCCATCCTCACGCTCTGCACAAGTTCTGTGTCTCTCATCCATGCGCATTACTCGCTCCCTATCAAAATTACAGGACTTTTTCCGGGCTGCATCCACTCTGTGGAATGCCCTCCCACACACAGTAAGACTCATCTCTAGCCTCCAAACCTGCATGTGTTCCCTAAAAACTCTTCAGACTAGCGTATCTATTATGGGCCCACCCACATAACCTTCAATGCCTCACATATTTTGTCTTTCTTCACTTTCACATCCTCCTGACCCTTGGCCAACATTTTTGAGTGACAGTATCATACAGCCCATTAAGAACTTCTTCAATCTGACAGGGCCATTATGCAATAGGCACGGTAACACCTATCCTTGTGTATCAATGCCTATTTCCCTACAGATTACAAGCATATGAGCAGGGCCTTCCTACGTCTATGTCTGTGTTATTCAGGGGTGTAGCGAGGGTGGCTCCGGAGCAAGAGCTCCAGGCATCGGCAAAGTTAGAGGGTGCGCCGCCACCTCCCCACCCCACACTGTGCCATGGACAGATGCATAGGTAGCTGCAGAGCAGGAGGAGGTGGAGCAGAGGGTGCATACACTGACTTTGACTCTGAGACAGGTAGGGGACAGGGTAGGCCAGAGGCAACAGAAGGATACAGAAAGCCGTGACATGCTGGAGCTTTTCCTGTCTGCTTTATATGGCTCACTGTGTGCTTGTACCTGTGCAGCAGGGTTACTTCCACTGGCAGCTCCAGAGGTGGGTCTGCAGCGCAGTCCAAAATTCAAATAGGGTAACAACACCAACTGCCACTCCAAATGCTGTCTGGAACTCACTGGTAGTTGGTGTGGCTCCCCAATTTGAATTTTGAACTGCGCTGCAGCCCCACCTCTCGAGCCATCACTGGATACTTTTGTCCTGAAGCCCCACTTTCTGCCCCTCAAGCTGCTGCGGAGCAGATCTCTCTGCCCCTCAGTCAATTCTAGGACATTATTTTCATTGAGGCATTGTGGGATTATCAGGTCTGGAATGGAAGTTCTAAGGAATTATTTTTATTGAGGCACTGGGAGATTATCTGATCTGGGGGGAGGTCACATTTAGGGCACTATTTTATTTAAGGGATTGGGGAGTTGTGAGGTCAATATAGTCGGGGCATACATAGTGTTTATAATTTATTTTAATTAAACAAGTAAATAGTTAAATACAGCTATTTCCATAGCGGCTCCACTGTGGTGTAATGTGTAGATGGGGCTCTACCATGGCATAAGATGTATAAGGGGCTGTACCATGGCATAACATGTATTAGGGGCTCTACCATGGTGCAACGTGAATAAGGGGCTCACTGTGAGGTAATGTGCATAAGTGGTTCTACTGTGGCGTAACGTGCATAAGCAGCTCTACTGTGGCACAACGTGTATAAGCAGCTCTAATGTGTGGCGTAACGTGTATTAGCAGCTCTAATGTGTGACGTAACGTGTATAACGGACACTACTGTGCAGTGTAATGTGAATTGGTACTATTCCGGGGCCACGCCCCTTCCCCATGAAGCCACTCCGCTATATTTCAGTTGCACGCCTTCGGTGCGCACTGTCCATATTTTAACCATGTGAGGCACCCAAAGGAAACTTTTGCCATGAGCTTCACAAAGTCTAGAACTGACACTGTCACCGATTAAGTATTTTTAAACTTTTTTTTCCCCAAATGTAACATGCCATCACATGTTGGCCAGGACCCCAGTTCATTACAGGGGATGGAGGTGCCAAATATACCCTTGCTCCAGGCACCAAGGCACCTAGCTACACTTCTGCTATTATTACACAGTTTTGTTCTATTACAGTTGTTCCAATTGTAATGTAAAGCACAATGGAATATGCTGGCTATTTAAGAACCTGTTACTATATATATATATATATATATATATATATATAAATAAATACCTGGACCTTACAAACAATCCCCAAAAACCTATAAGCATTAACAAATATTAACACTTTGTATATCTTTATAGGTATCACTTACAAGAAAAAGGGGGGACTTGACTGCACACCCTAATTCTAAGCATATTAAGAGGTGCTACCATTCTAAGGCTTCTAATACTATGCGGGAGAAAAATAAATGCTGATGCACACTCTAAGCCAGCGGTTCTCAAACGGTGTGCCGTGGCATCCTGGGGTGCCCCAGGGCACTTGCAGGGGTGCCTTGGATTAGTGGTCCAGGACCAATTCAGATTATTTATGGTCAAAACCAGTGCTGGTGGCTGTCAGTCATAAAATATGTGGCCAAACAGAAGCAAATCTTGTCCTTCACCACACTGACCCTAACAATGACATATAAATGCAATTTACTTACTGTAATATCTCTTTTCTAAATTTCTCAATAAAAAACTTTTGGCCTAGGGGTTCCATGAAAAAAATTCTGATACTCTGGGGAGCTGTGACTCAAAAAAGTTTTAGAACCTCTGCTCTAAGCACTAAGAATACTGATAGTAAAAATTATTTTGATAAACCCTCACAGTCAACATGGAGTATAATGTGAAGCACACATTTGGGCAAATATATGGGCTCCTGCGCCGCGGCCAGGTGACTTCATTACATGGATCCCTAACATCTCTAATACTATCACATTACAGGTTGAGTATCCCTTATCCAAAATGCTTGGGACCAGAAGTATTTTGGATATCGGATTTTTCCGTATTTTGGAATAATTGCATACCATAATGAGATATCGTGGTGATGGGACCTAAATCTAAGCACAGAATGCATTTATGTTTCATATACACCTTATACACAAAGCCTGAAGGTCATTTAATACAATATTTTTAATAACTTTGTGTATTAAACAAAGTTTGTGTACATTGAGCCATCAAAAACAAAGGTTTCACTATCTCACTCTCACTCAAAAAAGTCCGTATTTTGGAATATTCCGTATTTCGGAATATTTGGATATGGGATACTCAACCTGTATATACATTTTTCCAGGTCTTAACTTCAAATAGAGCCCTTATTAATGTGTGGTTAGCAATGTAGGAATCTGTACTAATTAAAACACCTGAAGGTAAAAGTAAGGTAGGCATAGGTACCACTTACAGCTATAATCTAGAGCTCTCATATTTCCTTTTTACTACCGCTACCTTTATTGAGTTGCTCCACGCATTTAATCAAGTGTGGAGTTACTTAGTTATCTAGTGCTCTGCTATTTAGGAAGAACCACAGTAAAATATCTGGAATTTACAGTACTTGTTGCAACAATCCTGTTTTGAATGGGACAATCCATATTTCAGGGGTCTATTCCACTATGCAACTAGTCAGGGCTTTTGTGTTTAACTAATGGGTGCAGTGCACAGTTGACTGCTGGCCCATACAGTATTGAAAGAGCTCTTTAGAGGGGGATTGTATAATGGGATCAGGGAGAAGGGGAAGGGGCATTCCCCAACATGACAAAGCCATGCCCATGACTAGCTTGGCCATGCCCTCTTTTCTTGCACATTGTATCAATTTGCTATCTCCAGAGGCTGGTAGATAATTTACCATGCAATTTAATTCAGATTATGGAGCCTATTTATAAAAAGGATTTGCGAGATATCTCCCCAAAAACACTTATTTTGGGGGAATATCCACAAATGTCAGGTACTCCCTGGATGTATCTGAGGGGGAAATATCAGCTGTGGTCCCTCATATTCGATCGCAATAGGACCGCTTAGGTCTCTATGGTGGCTGTTATTTGTGAGATTTACCAATCTTAGCCACATAAGATAACTGTTATGCACACCAGTGCCTGCAGGAATGTACTGGTGTCTGAACGGATAGGAATGCAAAACAAATGAACTCACAGACAGACTGGGGAATATGACATTACGTACACAGAAGGTGATAGGGTAACAAAATAAACACAAAGTGAACAGAGAAGCCCAGAGGCTAAGAAACTGGGTGTCCCCTTAGTATTAGTAATGCTCAGATGGAAAAAGCAAGATGTTGTGTTTTAATACGTAGAAAACCCGAAATGCTGTTGCTAAGGGCAACAGCAAAACCCTAAAGGGTTACCAACGGGTGTGGCAGTAAACTCCTTGGTCAGAGATGGAATAATAGACACAAGGAGAGTCTCCACAATCCTAATCCTCACTTGCAGTGCACAGGTTCAGCTTACTGCCACTAAACTGACACCTGAACCCCTTGCACAGTGAGACAGGATTTAGGCAGGCAAATCTGAGAATACAGCCGCAAACTTGCTAAGTTCACTGAGTAGCAAAAGAACCCCAGCAAGTTAAACGACTGACTCCAGTCTTACTGCTAGGTCTGGATTGGCAGAGTGTAGTACCAAATCCCCAGGCCTATTTGCAGTAAGCAACAACAAATACAAAGCTACACAGTACTGGCTAACTTTCAGGAACTGACTAACCAACAAAGATTCAGCAGCATCTGCTTAACCTGAGAAGAGGCCTTATATAGCAGGTGCTGTCCACGCCCCACTCAGACCTCACAGACTGTGAGCACAAAAACCAGCACCGGATCCCCTGCCGTGCACAGAGCCTGTAACCACTGCACAGCAAAAGACCCGAACCGGAGTATCAGCTGCGCTCAGGTTACTCTGCTAGCACTTGTCTCCCGGTTGCCTTGACGACGTGGCAGCACAGGGCAGGAGACCCTAACAGTACCCCCCCTCTGACGAGGGGTCAAAGAACCCCTACCACCGGGTTTATCGGGGAACTGCGAGAAGAAAGAGCGTATCAGTCTGGGGGCATGAAGATCACAACTGCGCACCCACGACCGCTCCTCCGGGCAATACCCCTTCCAGTGCACCAAAAATGACAGCCGACCCCGAACCATCTTGGAGTCAAGAATCCTTTCAACAACAAACTCCCTCTGGCCACGTATCAGAAGAGGGGAAGGTCTTCCACTGGAAGAAGGATTACTAATCGCCCGTTTTAAAAGGGAACAATGAAATGTTTTATTGATACCCAAAGAACGGGGCAGATCTAACTGAAATGCCACCGGATTGATAACCCTGGTGATCTTATAAGGGCCGATGAACCGGGGGCCTAACTTATGAGATGGCTGTCTCAACTTCAAATTCTTGGTAGACAACCAGACGAAGTCTCCTAATTTGAAGCTGCAGGGTCTTTTCCGCTTATCAAAAACCCTTTTGGTCACTAATGACACAGACACAAGGGCTTTCTTCACTTTCCTCCAAATACCTCTAAGGACCGAAACTACAGAGGAACCACCAGGCGTGGAGTCCAGGGGGTCAAAAGAATTGGCCTTAGGATGATGCCCATACACACAAAGGAAGGGAGAGATCCCTGTAGCAGAGTGAGCCGCGTTGTTATAGGCAAACTCCGCCATGGACAGATGAGCAACCCAGTCAGTCTGACACTTGGAGACATAACACCTGAGGAACTGCTCCAAGGACTGGTTCACCCTTTCAGTCTGCCCATTAGACTGCGGATGGTAGCCTGACGAAAAGCTGACAGAAATCTGGAGATCGGAACAAAATGCCCTCCAGAATTTGGCCACAAACTGGGATCCGCGGTCAGAGACCACATCAAGTGGCAACCCGTGGAGACGCACAACATGCAGCATAAATAATTCAGACAGGCGTCTGGCTGATGGCAGCCCAACCAGTGGAACGAAGTGCGCCATCTTCGAAAACCTGTCAACAACAACCCAGATGGCTGTCATCCCCGAGGATTTGGGCAAGTCCACCACAAAATCCATTGAAATGTGGGTCCATGGCTTAGATGGAATAGAGAGTGGATGTAATGGGCCAACAGGAACCCCTCTAGGAGTCTTATTTCGGGCACAGATGTCACATGCCCGAACCCACTGATCCACATCCTTAGCCACCGAGGGCCACCACACCGCCCTAGATAGCAACTCCCGAGTTCTGGCAATACCCGGGTGACCTGCCGACTTCTTGGCATGGAATTCCAGGAACACTCGCTGTCTTAACCTAGGAGGCACAAACAAAAGACCTACCGGAAGGTCTGGAGGAGCCTGCTCCTGTGCTCTAAGGACTAATGATAAGAGGTCCTGGGTAATGCCCACTTTAATACATGATGGGGACACAATGGGCAACGACTCCTCGGTGGTCTCCTGGATTGGAGCAAAACTCCGCGAGAGCGCATCAGCCTTGATGTTTTTTGACCCAGGGCGATATGTTATCAAAAAATTAAAGTGAGCAAAAAACAAAGCCCATCGTGCCTGCCTGGCATTGAGACGCTTCGCTGACTCTAAATATGCCAGATTCTTATGGTCGGTGAGAATTGAGACCACAAACTTAGCCCCCTCAAGCCAGTGTCTCCCCTCCTCGAGTGCATCCTTAATAGCCAACAATTCCCGGTTACCCACGTCATAATTCATCTCGGCAGGCGAAAATTTACGGGAAAAGTAAGCACAGGGATGAAGGCGATTATCAGACACTCCCATCTGAGAGAGCACTGCCCCAATACCCATCTCAGAGGCATCCACCTCCACCACAAAAGGACGCTCTGGATCTGGGTGTCGCAGCACCTTGGCCGATACAAATGCCCTTTTGAGACGGGCAAAAGCCGCTTTAGCCTCACAAGACCAGTGAGCAACATCCGCCCCTTTCTTAGTGAGTGCCACCAAGGGCGCCACTATAGACGAAAATCCAGCGATAAATCGTCTATAAAAATTTGCAAAGCCCAGGAAACGCTGAAGCGCCTTCAAACTAGTGGGCTGCACCCAATCCAGGACTGCCTGTACCTTGGAACCCTCCATTTGGAAACCTTCTGGGGAGATAATATATCCTAGAAATGCGATTTGCTGAACTTCAAATTCGCACTTCTCCAGCTTCGCCCCAAGCCGGTGGTCTCTGAGTTTCTGGAGGACTAAGCGTACATGCTTCCGATGTTCCTCCAGGGAATGGGAGAAGATTAGGATGTCATCTAAGTATACAACTAAGAATCTATCCAAATATTCCCTGAGTACATCATTCATGAAATCCTGGAAGACTGCCGGGGCATTACAGAGCCCAAAAGGCATCACCAAATATTCATAATGCCCTGAGTGGGTATTAAAGGCAGTCTTCCATTCATCCCCCTCTCTTATTCGGATTAGATTGTACGCACCGCGTAGGTCAATCTTAGAAAAAATGGTGGCAGTACGAAGCTGGTCAAACAAGACCGAAATGAGAGGCAGTGGGTATGAGTTTTTAATCGTGATACGGTTCAATTCCCTGAAGTCGATGCAGGGTCGCAACGAACCGTCCTTTTTACCCACGAAGAAGAACCCCGACCCAACTGGAGACTGTGAAGGTCTGATAAATCCCTTAGCCAAGTTCTCCTGAATGTACTCTGCCATAGCCTGAGTCTCAGGACGTGACAGGGAGTACAACCTGCTCTTGGGAAGCTTAGCATTTGGCAACAAATCAATGGCACAGTCATAGGGGCGATGGGGAGGTAGTACCTCTGCAACTTTTTTGGAGAACATGTCCGCAAAATCTGCATAACACCCTGGCAATCCTGGCAAACTTAGCTGCGAGAGCCTGACTGGAAGGCTCAAGCAACTCCTGAAACAATCAGTACCCCAACTAAGAATCTCCCCAGAGACCCAGTCAAATTGAGGATTGTGGGCCCTTAACCAGGGTAACCCCAACACCAATGGGGCAAAAGTACAGACAGTCACATAAAAGGACAATTTTTCAGAGTGTGTGGCTCCAATAAACAAAGAAATCTGGCTAGTGCAAGAGGTAATTTTACCTTGGGATAATGGTTCCCCGTTTAACCCACAAATCTCAATTTCCGATGCCAAGGGTACTAAGGGAACAGAGTGTTTCAGGGCGAATTGGCGGTCCATAAAAACCCCGTCGGCCCCACTGTCCACAAAGGCCTCAGTCTTGACAGTTTGACCGAGGATCATCAAGGTCACCGGAATGATAAAAGTCTTCTTGGGAAATTCTGACTTCTGGCCTGACAGGATATTTCCCATCACCCTCAGGCCCTGAAGTTTTCCGGCTTTTCTGGGCATGATACTACCACATGACCTTTATTCCCACAGTACAAACACAACCCCTGCTGTCTCCTCCGCGTCTTCTCACGCGAGGAGAGGCGGGTAGCCCCAATCTGCATAGGCTCCTCGGAAAATTCCTTAGAGTCTGAGGTTCCCTTGGGAAAGAAGGAAACCTCGGTCTCCCTTTCAAGCCTACGCTCTCTCAGCCGTCTATCCACCCGGATGGATAACTGCATGAGCTGATCCAAGCTATCAGGCAAGGGATATTGTACCAGTTGGTCTTTTATCTGGTTAGAAAGACCTCTTCGGTACTGGTGTCTCAGGGCTGGGTCATTCCACTGGGTATCATGGGCCAACCTCCGAAACTCCGTACAGTAAACCTCAACTGGCCTTTGACCTTGCTTAAGGATCGAAATCTTAGCCTCGGCTGAGGCCGTCTTGTCAGGGTCATCATACAACATGCCCAGGGCCGTAAAAAAAGCATCAACACTTTTAAGCGACGGACAGTCAGGCTGCAACCCATATGCCCAGACCTGTGGGTCTCCTTGTAGCAAGGAAATCACTATGCCCACCCGCTGAATCTCTGACCCAGAAGACTGAGGCCTAAGCCAGAAGTATAGCTTGCAGCTCTCCTTGAAACAAAAGAACTGCGAGCGATCTCCAGAAAAACGATCCGGGAGATTTACTTTCGGCTCCTTAACCCCTGAAGGTGCTGCTGCTGCGGGAGCTCCGCCAGCAGCCTGGGAGGTGTGCATTTTAATGGACAAATCATTAAATTGTCGAGTCAGGACCTGCACCTGATCGACCACCTGTTGCAACGTATTTTGAGGGGTATGCTCCATATTCCCACAAAATTTCAACAGGAGTATTAGGCTGCTGAATATGTTATGCACACCAGTGCCTGCAGGAATGTACTGGTGTCTGAACGGATAGGAATGCAAAACAAATGAACTCACAGACAGACTGAAGAATATGACATTACGTACACAGAAGGTGATAGGGTAACAAAATAAACACAAAGTGAACAGAGAAGCCCAGAGGCTAAGAAACTGGGTGTCCCCTTAGTATTAGTAATGCTCAGATGGAAAAAGCAAGATGTTGTGTTTTAATACGTAGAAAACCCGAAATGCTGTTGCTAAGGGCAACAGCAAAACCCTAAAGGGTTACCAACGGGTGTGGCAGTAAACTCCTTGGTCAGAGATGGAATAATAGACACAAGGAGAGTCTCCACAATCCTAATCCTCACTTGCAGTGCACAGGTTCATCTTACTGCCACTAAACTGACACCTGAACCCCTTGCACAGTGAGACAGGATTTAGGCAGGCAAATCTGAGAATACAGCCGCAAACTTGCTAAGTTCACTGAGTAGCAAAAGAACCCCAGCAAGTTAAACGACTGACTCCAGTCTTACTGCTAGGTCTGGATTGGCAGAGTGTAGTACCAAATCCCCAGGCCTATTTGCAGTAAGCAACAACAAATACAAAGCTACACAGTACTGGCTAACTTTCAGGAACTGACTAACCAACAAAGATTCAGCAGCATCTGCTTAACCTGAGAAGAGGCCTTATATAGCAGGTGCTGTCCACGCCCCACTCAGACCTCACAGACTGTGAGCACAAAAACCAGCACCGGATCCCCTGCCGTGCACAGAGCCTGTAACCACTGCACAGCAAAAGACCCGAACCGGAGTATCAGCTGCGCTCAGGTTACTCTGCTAGCACTTGTCTCCCGGTTGCCTTGACGACGTGGCAGCACAGGGCAGGAGACCCTAACAATAACACTAGTTTTAGATAACGTTAGTCATTGTAGTCTATGTGCTACACATCGCACAATTTACTGGGAGATGGTTGGCACATGTGTGAAATGATGACCGCGAACGTGCGGTAATGCGACCAGCCCCCAGAGAAGCAGATACAGTGATTGCATTACTTTTGCACATCGTGGGGTCCAAAACATGTCAATCCACTTTTCTATCCAGGACTTGATCTATAAAAAGTTTTATGGAATATGCTGGTGCTATATATTTTTATTTTTATTTTTATTATTATTATTATTATTATTAATAATAATAATATTCATCATCATCATCATCATCATCATCAAATATCTGCAAGCATATTAACTGGCGATACCAGTGTGAAAATACTATTATTATTAATCCTGAGACTGCTACTTTGTAGTTTGTAGGATAATGAATAGTTTTTGCCAATTGTAAGAGAAGCTATAGATGAAACCTTTAATTGTCTGGCAGATCAAAGAAATCAATCCAGGTTGTAGATCCCTTCCCCTGTATTTTGCTAGTTTAACTGAAATAATCAATAATATCATATCTTAAAGTAAATGGAACATTTTAAATAAGTCTTAACAATTTCATGGTTGAGGCCTTTTTCACCACTGTGCTGAGTATGCACTTAACAAATTCTGACTTTAGTTTCAGTCATTTTCCTCTGCAGTAACCAAACAAATCATCCTTTGTGGCGTTTTTCTAGATACTGTCAAGTGTGGTGGTTCTAAGAGCTACACCTGGGTATGTTTTTGTGAGTGTTTTCCTATATAGGATGTGCATATATAAGTCATATAAAAGTGGTTGAAGCATGGTGCCTCTTAAGGTAAATGAATGGTATGTTGTAGAAGATGACGTATTCCAGAGTGTCACAATGATGACAATTACAGTATGTTCACATGTGGGTGCTAAGGCTCAGAGAAACGGATCCAGTTTAGTATGCCTTACGCAAGGCCATTAGTAGAATCACCCTCATTATTGGCTAAGGACTTACTCACTGGCTGGCCAGAGCTGGTAAAATGGGTTTAGTCCACAAGGTCACATGGCATGCCCCAACCTGGTAAACACAGTGCTGCTGAAGGGGGCGTATCTAACTCCACCCATGGGTGTATCTATTGCTACTCAGGGGTGTGTCCGGCAATGAACTGGGAGTCTTCCACAGGATGCGAGAGGGTAGGCATGTATGCCCCTTACCTATACAGCATCAGTATGCACCCCCCATAACCATATGGTGACCAGTTAACACACAACCCTCACACCTATACACTGCTCAGCAAACACCCCCATACCCACCCAGTGCCCAACATACACCCCCCACACACCCATACAAAAGCATTTGGTTGAGGGGAGTGTCTAACTCTACCCATGGGTGTATCTATTGTCACTCAGGGGTGTGCATGCGCAGTTAGGAAATCACTGAGAAAATGTCCGCCATGCGCACCAGACTCTGGGACAGTGACCCTAGTGCCCAGAGCTAAGGTGCTGCTTACTAGAGAGGAGCAATCAGCGATGCACATGCACCATAGCAGTGTGTACAGATTGCTCTGTACATCAATGGAGCCCTCTTTCAGCGAGATGAGCATTACTGGGTGGCAGACACACAGAACTGGCCTATCTCATGGGGCTTTAGTGGCCGTGTCTCAGCCAACTTCTGTGCTCGCTCACACTGTGTGGGTGCAGATCGGATGGCCGTTTCTGATGAATCTTTTGCACCGAGCATTTGCTAGTTGCAAGTCCAGATACTAATAATGATTATGTGGCTGCAGTTATACTAATATACCTAACACTTTTCTGGCACTGTGACTGCATCCCACACGTGGGCATCAGTGTCCCTTGGGGAAGGGAGGGCATGGATTTCCCCAATCACTAGGGAATAGATGCTGTCCATGCGCATGGCATCTATTCACTGGAGAGGGACTGGGGGCATGCCTTGCAGCTCCTGAGGACTGGAGCAAGCACACACCATTTGTTCATGATCAGCCTTTCAGAATGATTTTAGGTATAATGGGTGACATGCTCTTTTGCTGGAGAAAACTGATGTTTTGCCTGGTGGAGGAACTTGTGTTTGCATTAGCCTATAATAATGTGGTTGCTGCCAAAGATAACCAACATTGAGAGAGCCTATTTAACATTAAAATGCATTGTGTAGTACTACAGTATTCAATTCAACCAACTTATTAATTATTCCCTTTCCTGGGCTGGCTGGGCCTGTGTCGATGATGCTGAAATCTTCTCTTATCCACTGCATGTGGGCTCCCAGAGGCTCACATCAGACAGTTCTAGCATGGCCATACTGGTACAGAATTTATGAAGTGCGCCCTCTAGAGGAGAAGGCCTGAAGCAGTGTAAGCTGGGCTTTTATGAAGAGGTTTAAAAAAAAAAACAGACAAGACATCTTGTGGTTTTCGCTCTCGTCTGTGTGGCTGTCTTTTTTTTCTTCAAAATACTAAAAACAGTAAATGGGATGGTCTGAAGTCATGCCAATGGTTACATTTACTAAAGGTTGATTAAATTAATTTACATCAATTTCAGTTCAATTAAAATCGCTGAATCCACTATCTCAATTTTTAGATCTAGGTGTATATTTACTAAAGGTCGATTTTAATCGATTTCCATCAAACTTAATTTGATTCAAATTGATCTTAATCGATGTTGGTCTTTCAGGGCTAAAACACACTAACATTAAAAAAAATTATAAAAAATCATCTGTTAGTAAATGTGTGTTTTAACCCTGGAAGCCCAACATCGATTAAGATCAATTTGAATCAAATTAAGTTTGATGGAAATCGATTAAAATCGACCTTTAGTAAATATACACCTAGATCTAAAAATTGAGATAGTGGATTCAGCTCTGGCAAGTTTGATTGATGCACTTTAATGTGTACACCTGGCCTGGACAACCTGTGGTTCTCCAACAGTTGTGAAACTACAAGTCCCAGCATGCCCTACCACAGTTTTCTATTAGGGAATGCTAGAATGGTGGTAGGGCATGCTGGGATGTGTAGTTTCACGACAGCTGGAGAGCCACAGGTTAGCCAGGCCGGGTATGCATGTTTATAGTACCAAAAGCAAGACAATTTTGCAAAGCTACCGTTTACTAAATTTCCCCTGGTATCACAAAGAGTAAACAAAACTTCCCGCAAAATACTGTATGTGAGCTCATAATACTTTTCCGGTTGTGTGTAAAACATACTTGCCTACCTGACCCTCTCCATGAGGGAGAAGATGCTCTGTTCCTGGACTTTCCTGGTAATGTATCATTGCCATCACCTGTGGTGAAACACCTTTCTTATAAATTAACTAGCTCACCACAGGTGATGGCAATCATACATTACCAGGAAAGTCCAGGAACAGAGCATCTTCTCCCTCATGGAGAGGGTCAGGTAGGCAAGTGTAGTGTAAAACCCTTTCATATCACCAAAATAAATCGGGTTATTGTCGGGTCGACCTGGGTCGAGGTGCAGTGTGAAATAACCTGGGTTGAGCAACCCGGCAGTTCAAACTGGGATTAAAGCAGGGTTAAACACGTCAGACCCGGGTCGATGTGCAGTGTGAAAGGTTATTCAACCTGTGAGTCAAAGAAAGGAGCTGATTGGATGTTCCTGTGTCTCCTTTTGTTTCCTTTTGACACCTCATCTTTGTGAGCCAGAAAAAGTCCATTTTAAATGATATCCATAGTGTTTACATGGGTGACCCAGGTTCAGTGCGAAAGGGGCCAACCCGGGAATAACCTGAGTCGAAAAGTGCAGCGTGGAAAGTGTCTTACCCGGGTTGAGTTAAAAGTAGAGATGAGCGCCGGAAATTTTTCGGGTTTTGTGTTTTGGTTTTGGGTTCGGTTCCGCGGCCGTGTTTTGGGTTCGACCGCGTTTTGGCAAAACCTAACCGAATTTTTTTTGTCGGATTCGGGTGTGTTTTGGATTCGGGTGTTTTTTTCCAAAAAACCTAAAAAACAGCTTAAATCATAGAATTTGGGGGTCATTTTGATCCCAAAGTATTATTAACCTCAAAAACCATCATTTCCACTCATTTTCAGTCTATTCTGAATACCTCACACCTCACAATATTATTTTTAGTCCTAAAATTTGCACCGAGGTCGCTGGATGACTAAGCTAAGCGACCCTAGTGGCCGACACAAACACCTGGCCCATCTAGGAGTGGCACTGCAGTGTCACGCAGGATGTCCCTTCCAAAAAACCCTCCCCAAACAGCACATGACGCAAAGAAAAAAAGAGGCGCAATGAGGTAGCTGTGTGAGTAAGATAAGCGACCCTAGTGGCCGACACAAACACCGGGCCCATCTAGGAGTGTCACTGCAGTGTCACGCAGGATGTCCCTTCCAAAAAACCCTCCCCAAACAGCACATGACGCAAAGAAAAAAAGAGGCGCAATGAGGTAGCTGTGTGAGTAAGATAAGCGACCCTAGTGGCCGACACAAACACCGGGCCCATCTAGGAGTGTCACTGCAGTGTCACGCAGGATGTCCCTTCCAAAAAACCCTCCCCAAACAGCACATGACGCAAAGAAAAAAAGAGGCGCAATGAGGTAGCTGTGTGAGTAAGATAAGCGACCCTAGTGGCCGACACAAACACCGGGCCCATCTTGGAGTGTCACTGCAGTGTCACGCAGGATGTCCCTTCCAAAAAACCCTCCCCAAACAGCACATGACGCAAAGAAAAAAAGAGGCGCAATGAGGTAGCTGTGTGAGTAAGATAAGCGACCCTAGTGGCCGACACAAACACCGGGCCCATCTAGGAGTGTCACTGCAGTGTCACGCAGGATGTCCCTTCCAAAAAACCCTCCCCAAACAGCACATGACGCAAAGAAAAAAAGAGGCGCAATGAGGTAGCTGTGTGAGTAAGATAAGCGACCCTAGTGGCCGACACAAACACCGGGCCCATCTAGGAGTGTCACTGCAGTGTCACGCAGGATGTCCCTTCCAAAAAACCCTCCCCAAACAGCACATGACGCAAAGAAAAAAAGAGGCGCAATGAGGTAGCTGTGTGAGTAAGATAAGCGACCCTAGTGGCCGACACAAACACCGGGCCCATCTAGGAGTGTCACTGCAGTGTCACGCAGGATGTCCCTTCCAAAAAACCCTCCCCAAACAGCACATGACGCAAAGAAAAAAAGGGGCGCAATGAGGTAGCTGTGTGAGTAAGATAAGCGACCCTAGTGGCCGACACAAACACCGGGCCCATCTAGGAGTGTCACTGCAGTGTCACGCAGGATGTCCCTTCCAAAAAACCCTCCCCAAACAGCACATGACGCAAAGAAAAAAAGAGGCGCAATGAGGTAGCTGTGTGAGTAAGATAAGCGACCCTAGTGGCCGACACAAACACCGGGCCCATCTAGGAGTGTCACTGCAGTGTCACGCAGGATGTCCCTTCCAAAAAACCCTCCCCAAACAGCACATGACGCAAAGAAAAATTAAAGAAAAAAGAGGTGCAAGATGGAATTGTCCTTGGGCCCTCCCACCCACCCTTATGTTGTATAAACAGGACATGCACACTTTAACCAACCCATCATTTCAGTGACAGGGTCTGCCACACGACTGTGACTGATATGACGGGTTGGTTTGGACCCCCACCAAAAAAGAAGCAATTAATCTCTCCTTGCACAAACTGGCTCTACAGAGGCAAGATGTCCACCTCATCATCATCCTCCGATATATCACCGTGTACATCCCCCTCCTCACAGATTATCAATTCGTCCCCACTGGAATCCACCATCTCAGCTCCCTGTGTACTTTGTGGAGGCAATTGCTGCTGGTCAATGTCTCCGCGGAGGAATTGATTATAATTCATTTTAATGAACATCATCTTCTCCACATTTTCTGGATGTAACCTCGTACGCCGATTGCTGACAAGGTGAGCGGCGGCACTAAACACTCTTTCGGAGTACACACTTGTGGGAGGGCAACTTAGGTAGAATAAAGCCAGTTTGTGCAAGGGCCTCCAAATTGCCTCTTTTTCCTGCCAGTATAAGTACGGACTGTGTGACGTGCCTACTTGGATGCGGTCACTCATATAATCCTCCACCATTCTTTCAATGTTGAGAGAATCATATGCAGTGACAGTAGACGACATGTCCGTAATCGTTGTCAGGTCCTTCAGTCCGGACCAGATGTCAGCATCAGCAGTCGCTCCAGACTGCCCTGCATCACCGCCAGCGGGTGGGCTCGGAATTCTGAGCCTTTTCCTCGCACCCCCAGTTGCGGGAGAATGTGAAGGAGGAGATGTTGACAGGTCGCGTTCCGCTTGACTTGACAATTTTCTCACCAGCAGGTCTTTCAACCCCAGCAGACTTGTGTCTGCCGGAAAGAGAGATCCAAGGTAGGCTTTAAATCTAGGATCGAGCACGGTGGCCAAAATGTAGTGCTCTGATTTCAACAGATTGACCACCCGTGAATCCTTGTTAAGCGAATTAAGGGCTCCATCCACAAGTCCCACATGCCTAGCGGAATCGCTCCGTGTTAGCTCCTCCTTCAATGTCTCCAGCTTCTTCTGCAAAAGCCTGATGAGGGGAATGACCTGACTCAGGCTGGCAGTGTCTGAACTGACTTCACGTGTGGCAAGTTCAAAGGGCATCAGAACCTTGCACAATGTTGAAATCATTCTCCACTGCGCTTGAGACAGGTGCATTCCACCTCCTATATCGTGCTCAATTGTATAGGCTTGAATGGCCTTTTGCTGCTCCTCCAACCTCTGAAGCATATAGAGGGTTGAATTCCACCTTGTTACCACTTCTTGCTTCAGATGATGGCAGGGCAGGTTCAGTAGTTTTTGGTGGTGCTCCAGTCTTCTGTACGTGGTGCCTGTACGCCGAAAGTGTCCCGCAATTCTTCTGGCCACCGACAGCATCTCTTGCACGCCCCTGTCGTTTTTTAAAAAATTCTGCACCACCAAATTCAAGGTATGTGCAAAACATGGGACGTGCTGGAATTTGCCCATATTTAATGCACACACAATATTGCTGGCGTTGTCCGATGCCACAAATCCACAGGAGAGTCCAATTGGGGTAAGCCATTCCGCGATGATCTTCCTCAGTTGCCGTAAGAGGTTTTCAGCTGTGTGCGTATTCTGGAAAGCGGTGATACAAAGCGTAGCCTGCCTAGGAAAGAGTTGGCGTTTGCGAGATGCTGCTACTGGTGCCGCCGCTGCTGTTCTTGCGGCGGGAGTCCATACATCTACCCAGTGGGCTGTCACAGTCATATAGTCCTGACCCTGCCCTGCTCCACTTGTCCACATGTCCGTGGTTAAGTGGACATTGGGTACAACTGCATTTTTTAGGACACTGGTGAGTCTTTTTCTGACGTCCGTGTACATTCTCGGTATCGCCTGCCTAGAGAAGTGGAACCTAGATGGTATTTGGTAACGGGGGCACACTGCCTCAATAAATTGTCTAGTTCCCTGTGAACTAACGGCGGATACCGGACGCACGTCTAACACCAACATAGTTGTCAAGGCCTCAGTTATCCGCTTTGCAGCAGGATGACTGCTGTGATATTTCATCTTCCTCGCAAAGGACTGTTGAACAGTCAATTGCTTACTGGAAGTAGTACAAGTGGGCTTACGACTTCCCCTCTGGGATGACCATCGACTCCCAGCAGCAACAACAGCCAGCGCCAGCAGCAGTAGGCGTTACACGCAAGGATGCATCGGAGGAATCCCAGGCAGGAGAGGACTCGTCAGAATTGCCAGTGACATGGCCTGCAGGACTATTGGCATTCCTGGGGAAGGAGGAAATTGACACTGAGGGAGTTGGTGGGGTGGTTTGCGTGAGCTTGGTTACAAGAGGAAGGGATTTACTGGTCAGTGGACTGCTTCCGCTGTCGCCCAAAGTTTTTGAACTTGTCACTGACTTATTATGAATGCGTTGCAGGTGACGTATAAGGGAGGATGTTCCGAGGTGGTTAACGTCCTTACCCCTACTTATTACAGCTTGACAAAGGCAACACACGGCTTGACACCTGTTGTCCGCTTTTCTGTTGAAATACCTCCACACTGAAGAGCTGATTTTTTTGGTATTTTCACCAGGCATGTCAACGGCCATATTCCTCCCACAGACAACAGGTGTCTCCCCGGGTGCCTGACTTAAACAAACCACCTCACCATCAGAATCCTCCTGGTCAATTTCCTCCCCAGCGCCAGCAACACCCATATCCTCCTCATCCTGGTGTACTTCAACACTGACATCTTCAATCTGGACTGGAACTGGACTGCGGGTGCTCCTTCCAGCACTTGCAGGGGGCGTGCAAATGGTGGAAGGCGCATGCTCTTCACGTCCAGTGTTGGGAAGGTCAGGCATCGCAACCGACACAATTGGACTCTCCTTGTGGATTTGGGATTTCGAAGAACGCACAGTTCTTTGCGGTGCTTTTGCCAGCTTGAGTCTTTTCAGTTTTCTAGCGAGAGGCTGAGTGCTTCCATCCTCATGTGAAGCTGAACCACTAGCCATGAACATAGGCCAGGGCCTCAGCCGTTCCTTGCCACTCCGTGTGGTAAATGGCATATTGGCAAGTTTACGCTTCTCCTCCGACAATTTTATTTTAGGTTTTGGAGTCCTTTTTTTACTGATATTTGGTGTTTTGGATTTGACATGCTCTGTACTATGACATTGGGCATCGGCCTTGGCAGACGACGTTGCTGGTATTTCATCGTCTCGGCCATGACTAGTGGCAGCAGCTTCAGCACGAGGTGTAAGTGGATCTTGATCTTTCCCTAATTTTGGAACCTCAACATTTTTGTTCTCCATATTTTAATAGGCACAACTAAAAGGCACCTCAGGTAAACAATGGAGATGGATGGATACTAGTATACAATTATGGATGGACTGCCGAGTGCCGACACAGAGGTAGCTACAGCCGTGGACTACCGTACTGTACTGTGTCTGCTGCTAATATAGACTGGTTGATAATGAGATGTAGTATGTATAAAGAAGAAAGAAAAAAAAAACCACGGGTAGGTGGTATACAATTATGGATGGACTGCCGAGTGCCGACACAGAGGTAGCTACAGCGGTGGACTACCGTACTGTACTGTGTCTGCTGCTAATATAGACTGGATGTTAATGAGATGTAGTATGTATAAAGAAGAAAGAAAGAAAAAACCACGGGTAGGTGGTATACAATTATGGATGGACTGCCGAGTGCCGACACAGAGGTAGCTACAGCCGTGGACTACCGTACTGTACTGTGTCTGCTGCTAATATAGACTGGTTGATAATGAGATGTAGTATGTATAAAGAAGAAAGAAAAAAAAACCACGGGTAGGTGGTATACAATTATGGATGGACTGCCGAGTGCCGACACAGAGGTAGCTACAGCCGTGGACTACCGTACTGTACTGTGTCTGCTGCTAATATAGACTGGATGAGAATGAGATGTAGTATGTATAAAGAAGAAAGAAAAAAAAACCACGGGTAGGTGGTATACAATTATGGATGGACTGCCGAGTGCCGACACAGAGGTAGCTACAGCCGTGGACTACCGTACTGTACTGTGTCTGCTGCTAATATAGACTGGATGATAATGAGATGTAGTATGTATAAAGAAGAAAGAAAAAAAAAACCACGGGTAGGTGGTATACAATTATGGATGGACTGCCGAGTGCCGACACAGACGTAGCTACAGCCGTGGACTACCGTACTGTACTGTGTCTGCTGCTAATATAGACTGGTTGATAATGAGATGTAGTATGTATAAAGAAGAAAGAAAAAAAAAACACGGGTAGGTGGTATACAATTATGGATGGACTGCCGAGTGCCGACACAGAGGTAGCTACAGCCGTGGACTACCGTACTGTACTGTGTCTGCTGCTAATATAGACTGGATGATAATGAGATGTAGTATGTATAAAGAAGAAAGAAAAAAAAAACCACGGGTAGGTGGTATACAATTATGGATGGACTGCCGAGTGCCGACACAGAGGTAGCTACAGCCGTGGACTACCGTACTGTACTGTGTCTGCTGCTAATATAGACTGGTTGATAATGAGATGTAGTATGTATAAAGAAGAAAGAAAAAAAAAACCACGGGTAGGTGGTATACAATTATGGATGGACTGCCGAGTGCCGACACAGAGGTAGCTACAGCCGTGGACTACCGTACTGTACTGTGTCTGCTGCTAATATAGACTGGTTGATAATGAGATGTAGTATGTATAAAGAAGAAAGAAAAAAAAAACCACGGGTAGGTGGTATACAATTATGGATGGACTGCCGAGTGCCGACACAGAGGTAGCTACAGCCGTGGACTACCGTACTGTACTGTGTCTGCTGCTAATATAGACTGGATGATAATGAGATGTAGTATGTATAAAGAAGAAAGAAAAAAAAAACCACGGGTAGGTGGTATACAATTATGGATGGACTGCCGAGTGCCGACATAGAGGTAGCTACAGCCGTGAACTACCGTACTGTGTCTGCTGCTAGTATAGACTGGATGATAAATAATGATATAAAAAATATATATATATCACTACTGCAGCCGGACAGGTATATATTATATAATGACGGACCTGCTGGACACTGTCTGTCAGCAGAATGAGTTTTTTAATTTTTATAGAATAAAAAAACACCACACAAGTCACACGACGAGTGTACTTTTTCAGGCAGACATTCAATCACAATATACTATACTGGTGGTCAGTGTGGTCAGGTCACTGGTCACAGTGGTCAGTGGTCAGTCACACTGGCAGTGGCACTCTGGCAGCAAAAGTGTGCACTGTTTAATATGTACTCCTGGCTCCTGCTATAACCTATAACTGCTCCCCAGTCTCCCCCACAATTAAGCTGTGTGAGCACAGTCAGATATTATACATAGATGATGCAGCACACTGGGCTGAGCACAGATATGGTATGTGAGTGTGACTGAGTCACTGTGTATCGTTTTTTTCAGGCAGAGAACAAGAACAGAACGGATTATTAAATAATAATAAATTATAAAACTGCACTGGTGGTCAGGTCACTGGTCATCAGTCGCTAGTATAACTCCTCCTAAGCTCCAGTAAGTAAATGAAGTGTCTCACTCTCACTCTCCTATCTATTTTAATTTCTAAACGGAGAGGACGCCAGCCACGTCCTCTCCCTATCAATCTCAATGCACGTGTGAAAATGGCCGCAACGCGCGGCTCCTTATATAGAATCCGAGTCTCGCGATAGAATCCGAGGCTCGCGAGAATCCGACAGCGTGATGATGACGTTCGGGCGCGCTCGGGTTAACCGAGCAAGGCGGGAAGATCCGAGTCGCTCGGACCCGTGTAAAAAAACATGAAGTTCGGGCGGGTTCGGATTCAGAGAAACCGAACCCGCTCATCTCTAGTAATTTGTAGAACATTTTTAAACAGAAAAGACTGGCGTGTGTTTGTGCCGCTGCTCTGTTGCTTAGTTTAGCCAGCCAGGTATATGGACCTAACTCAGACCTGATCGCTTGCTAGCTATTTTTTGCAGTGCTGCAATGAGATAGTCGCTGCCTATAGGGGAGTGTATTTTTGCAAGTGTGCGAACGCATGTGCAGCCGAGCACTACTAAAAAGTTTTGTGCAGTCTCTGAGTTGCCCAGAACTTACTCAGCCGCTGCGATCACTTCAGAATTTACTTCAGACACCTATCCCTGCAAACGCTTGGACAAGCCTGTGTTTTTCCAAACACTCCCAGAAAACGGTCAGTTGACACCCACAAACGCCCTCTTCCTGTCAATCTCCTTGCGAACGGTTGTGCGAATGAATTCTTCGTAAAATCTATCGCACAGCAAGGATCCGCTTTGCACCCATACGACGCACCTGCGCATTGCGGTGCATACGCATGCGCAGTTCTGACCTGATCGCAGCGCAGCAAAAAAATCTAGCGTGCGATCAGGTCTGAATGACCCCCTATGTTGGTGAACAATATTGTGAGGTGGTCAAAATTGACTGGAAATGAGTGGAAATGAATGTTACTGAGGTTAATAATACTGTAGGAACAAAAATACCCCCAAATTCTGTTATTTTAGCTCTTTTAATTAAAAAAATAATTTACAAATCCAGTCCAAAACACAAAACCCGAAAAGTGTCGGGTTTACATCTCTAATTATTTGCTTATTTAAATTGCGTCTTACTGAGTACACAAAACAAACACACCTGCAGTACATACTAGAGATATGCACCGGAAATGTTTCGGGTTTTGTGTATTGGTTTTGGATTCGGTTCCGCGGCCGTGTTTTGGATTCGGACGCGTTTTGGCAAAACCTCCCTGAAAATTTTTTGTCGGATTCGGGTGTGTTTTGGATTTGGGTGGGTTTTTTTTCAAAAACCCCTCAAAAACAGCTTAAATCATAGAATTTGGGGGTCATTTGTATCCTAAAGTATTATTAACCTCAATAACCACAATTTCCACTCATTTACAGTCTATTTTGAACACCTCACACCTCACAATACTATTTTTAGTCCTAAAATTTGCACCGAGGTCGCTGGATGACTAAGCAAAGCGACCCAAGAGGGCGGCACAAACACCTGGCCCATCTAGGAGTGGCACTGCAGTGTCAGACAGGATGGCACTTCAAAAAATTGGCCCCAAACATCACATGATGCAAAGAAAAGAGGAAAAAGAGGTGCACTGTGGTCGCTGGACGGCTAAGCTAAGCGACACAAACACCTCAATATCACAGGAATTATTCATTCTAATCAATGGTATTATTGGTCCAAATCACTGGAAGAAAATGACAAAATCACTGGAATTATTCGTTCTAATCAATGGTATTATTGGTCCAAATCACTGGAAGAAAATGACAAAATCACTGGAATTGTTCGTTCTAATCAATGGTATTATTGGTCCAAATCTATAGAAGAAAATGACAAAATCACTGGAATTATTCATTCTAATCAATGGTATTATTGGTCCAAATCACTGGAAGAAAATGACAAAATCACTGGAATTATTCGTTCTAATCAATGGTATTATTGGTCCAAATCACTGGAAGAAAATGACAAAATCACTGAAATTATTTGTTCTAATCAATGGTATTATTGGTCCAAATCACTGGAAGAAAATGACATAATCACTGGAATTATCATTCTAATCAATGGTATAATTGGTCCAAATCACTGGAAGAAAATGACAAAATCACAGGAATTATTCGTAACGATTTGTAGAAAGTCGCTGCTTTCTGATTACAGAAATGCTCAGATATTCCTGCGAATCCACAATCCCTTCCCAGAGGAAAAATAAAGGAACAAACCACTTTCCAAGAAGACTGACGTTTTTGGGATTATGGAGACATAATGTTTTTGAATATAAATCCTAAAGCAGGTGGTATATTAGAGCAAAGGAGTGCAAGAGACCAGCCATGCAGTTTCTGAAATATTATGACAAAATGTTACTGTATTTCATAAGCACTCATTCCTAACTCTGCTAAGTACTGTTTGGTATACTGTATCTGACTTCCATGAGGTAGTTGTTCATTATTTCAGCTTCCATTGACCTTTTTGAAAGTGGTAGAAGTTATCGATTCTTTTTTTTATTTTTATTTTCCCCTATTTTTAATTTTCTCCTGCATAGCCCAGTAAAATGTTGCAATGTTAAGTATTGACTTGTGCCTTCTGGGGGTCCACTTCTTCACCAAACCCAGCCAAATCTCA
The DNA here is from genome assembly GCF_028390025.1 of Pseudophryne corroboree. Taxonomy (NCBI): domain Eukaryota; kingdom Metazoa; phylum Chordata; class Amphibia; order Anura; family Myobatrachidae; genus Pseudophryne; species Pseudophryne corroboree. The sequence goes on from NC_086447.1 coordinate 750,485,329, forward strand.
TCCTAACCCTCTGTTCCACGTTCTCTATGTACCCCATCTGTGTCACCCATGTCTGTCTACCCCTCCCCTTTAGATTGTAAGCTCTCATGAGCAGGGCCCTCTTCCCTCATGTGCTTATCCTTTGTCTTACTTTAATAATCTTCAACTGTACCACATCCAGCAGTCTTCTGCCACCTGATACTTATTCCAGTGTCATCTGCTGATGTAACTATGTGTATTTATCCTGTACTTGTCCTATACTGTCATCAACTATAAGATGCTGTTTTCCTGTTTGATTATTTATGTACTCTGTAATTGGGCGCTGCAGAACCCTTGTGGCACCATATAAATAAAGGATAATAATAATAATAATAATATAGGGTGTTTAATCCCCAGGTGTATCTCACACATCACACAGTACAGTATATAGGGTGTATAATCCCCAGGTGTATCTCACACATCGCTCAGTACAGATTACAGGATGTATAATCACCAGGTGTATAACACAAGTCGCACAGTAAAGTATACATACTGGTCACAACAATGCAGCAGATATTGAGCACTGATCTGGATACTAGAAGTGACACAGAGCTGCAAGATAGAGCAATGGCCTACTGTACTGTACTATGGGGGTCATTCCGAGTTGTTCGCTCGTTATTTTTTAGTCGCGACGGAGCGAATAGTCGCTAATGCGCATGCGCAATGTCCGCAGTGCGACTGCGCCAAGTAAATTTGCTATGCAGTTAGGAATTTTACTCACGGCATTACGAGGTTTTTTCTTCGTTCTGCTGATCGTAATGTGATTGACAGGAAGTGGGTGTTTCTGGGCGGAAACTGGCCGTTTTATGGACGTGTGCGAAAAAACGCTACCGTTTCTGGGAAAAACGCGGGAGTGGCTGGAGAAACGGAGGAGTGTCTGGGCGAACGCTGGGTGTGTTTGTGACGTCAAACCAGGAACGACACTGACTGAACTGATCGCAGATGCCGAGTAAGTGTGGAGCTACTCAGAAACTGCTAAGAAGTGTCTATTCGCAATTCTGCTAATCTTTCGTTCGCAATTTTGATAAGCTAAGATTCACTCCCAGTAGGCGGCGGCTTAGCGTGTGCAAAGCTGCTAAAAGCAGCTTGCGAGCGAACAACTCGGAATGACCCCCTATATATGTATACTGCTGGTCACCAAAATGCTGCACTGTAATACTATATATACTGCTCACAAAAATGCTGCACAGATATGGAATGGATACTTGCAGTGACACAGAGCTGCAAGATACAGCAATGGCCTACTGTACACAACTATATACTGTTGGGTCACCAAAATGCTGCACTGTAATACTATATATACTGCTCACAAAAATGCTGCACAGATATGGAATGGATACTTGCAGTGACACCAGTGGCGGATCTTGCCACGGGCAAGCAGGACTTTTGCCCGGGGCGCCGCCTTCCGGAGGGCGCCGGCGCCATCCGGAGGGTGCCGCACCGTGGCAAGATCCGCCACTGCTGCCCGCTGTGTCCCTGTCCGCCTCCGCTGCCGTCCCCGTCCCCATCCCCGTCCCCGTCCGCCTCCTGAAGGGAACTAGACGCTATGCGTCTAGTTTCCCTTCCTGGAGAGTAACTTTGCTGAGCGGTGCGCGATGACGTCATCGCGCACCGCACAGCAAAGGTCCTCTCTACGAAGGGAACTAGACTCATAGCGTCTAGTTTCCCTTCGTGGAGAGGACCTTTTGCTGTGCGGTGCGCGATGACGTCATCGCGCACCGCTCAGCATTCAAGCGGCGCTTTTAATGTACAGGGGGCGTGATTGACCACGCCCCCTGTATTAGGCCACGCCCATTTCCTGCCCGGGGCGCAGAGCGCCCTTGAACCGGCCCTGAGTGACACAGAGCTGCAAGATACAGCAATGGCCTACTATACACAACTATATACTGTTGGGTTACCAAAATGCTGCACTGTAATACTATATATACTGCTCACAAAAATGCACACAGATATGGAATGGATACTTGCAGTGACACAGAGCTGCAAGATACAGCAATGGCCTACTGTACACTACTATATACTGTTGGGTCACCAAAATGCTGCACTGTAATACTATATATACTGCTCACAAAAATGCACACAGATATGGAATGGATACTTGCAGTGACACAGAGCTGCAAGATACAGCAATGGCCTACTGTACACTACTATATACTGTTGGGTCACCAAAATGCTGCACTGTAATACTATATATACTGCTCACAAAAATGCACACAGATATGGAATGGATACTTGCAGTGACACAGAGCTGCAAGATACAGCAATGGCCTACTGTACACAACTATATACTGTTGGGTCACCAAAATGCTGCTCTGTAATACTATATATACTGCTCACAAAAATGCAGCTCAGATATGGAATGGATACTTGCAGTGACACAGAGCTGCAAGATACAGCAATGGCCTACTGTACTGTACTACTATAAGTATAATTATATACTGGTGGTCCCCAGTCCCCACAATAAAGCACACTGAGCACAGATATTTGCAGCACACTGAGCACAGATATGGAGCATTTTCAGGCAGAGAACGTAGATATTTTCAGCACACTGAGCACAGATATTTGCAGCACACTGAGCACAGATATTTGCAGCACACTGAGCACAGATCAGGGAGAGAATGCAGCCACCTCCTCTCCGTTCAATCTCCAATGCACGAGTGAAAATGGCGGCGACGCACGGCTCTTTATATAGAATACGAATCTCGCGAGAATCCGACAGTGGGATGATGACGTTCGGGCGGTGTTCGGGTTAACCGAGCAAGGCGGGAAGATCCGAGGCTGCCTCGGAACCGTGTAAAATGGGTGAAATTCGGGGGGGTTCGGATCTCGGAGAACCCAACCCGCTCATCTCTAGTACATACACATCAGTGACATGGCCTTATATTGTCACATTTGTGACCATGTGGTAAAAGAAGGGTGCCATGTTATTAAAGATAAAGGTTGAACTTGCCTGGCATGGCAGCTTGGTAGCTTATATTTGTTATATGTGATTGTAACCTTGTATATATTAGAGATGTGCGGCGGGCACTTTTTGTGTTTTGGTTTTGGTTCTGGTTCCATCCTCATGTTTTGGATCTGGATTGGTTTTGCCAAAACCACCCTTTCGTGTTTTGGTTTTGAATCAGGATGATTTTTGAAAAAAAACATAAAAACAGCTAAAAACACAGAATTTGGGGGTAATTTTGATCCTACTGTATTATTAACTTCAATAACATTACTTTCCACTTGTTTCCAGTCTATTCTGAACACCTCACACCTCACAATATTGGTTTTAGGCCTAACAGTTGCACCGAGGTAGCTATATGACTAAGCTAAGCGACACAAGTGTGCGGCACAAACACCTGGCCCATCTAGGAGTGGCACTGCAGTGGAAGACAGGATGGCACTTAAAAAAACTGGGCCCCAAACAGCACATCATGCAAAGAAGAAAAAAAGGTGCAATGAGGCAGCTGTATGACTAAACTAAGCAATACAAGTGTGCAGCACAAACAACATGGAATTTGCCCAGATGTAATAAACGCACAGTATTGGTGGCACAGGAGAGCGTATCCCTAAACCACACACACACACACACACACACACACACACACACACACGGCAAAGCCTGTAAAATTAATTTGGATAATAATAGCCCTTTGATTTGGAGCTATTATAATAATATGCAGCACAGGCGAGCGTACCCCTACACCACACATGGCAAACCCTGTAAAAATAATTTGGATAATAATATAAGTAATGTATATAAGCCTTTTATTTGGAGTAAATAATATACAGCACAGGTTACCACAACTGGACTTATGGCAGCACAAGACACCACCTCTGGACTGATGCAGCACAAGACAGCACCACTGGACTGGACTTATACGGCAGTACCCCTGCACTTATATGACAGTACCCATGGAGTTGTACGGCAGTGTCAGACAGGATGGCACTTTAAAAAACTAGTCCGCAAATAGCACATGATGCAAAGATGAAAAAGAGGTTCAAGATGGAATTGTCCTTGGGCCCTCCCACCCAACCTTATGTTGTATAAACAGGACATGCACACTTTAACAAACCAATCATTTCAGCGACAGGGTCTGCCACAGGACTGTGGCTGAAATAACTGGTTTGTTTGGACCCTCACCAAAAAAGAAGCAATCAGTCTCTCCTTGCACAAACTGGCTCTACAGAGTCAAGATGTCGATCTCATCCTCATCCTCTGATTCCTCACCCCTTTCACTGTGTACATCCTCCTCCTCACAGAGTATTAATTTGTCCCCACTGGAATCCACCATCATAGGTCCCTGTGTACTTTCTGGAGGCAATTGCTTGTAAAGGTCTTCCCGGAGGAATTTATAATCAATTTTGATGAACATCATCTTCTCCACACTTGTGGAAGTAACCTCCTACGCTGATTGCTGACAAGGTTTCCGGTTGCACTAAACACTCTTTTGGAGTACACACTGGAGGGGGGGCAACTTAGGCAAAATAAAGCCAGTTTGTGCAAGGGCATCCAAATTGCTTTTATTTTACTGCCAGTATACGCACGGACTGTCTGACATGCCTACTTGGATGCTGTCACTCATATAATCCTCCACCATTCTTTCAATGCTGACAGAATCATATGCAGTGACAGTAGACATGTCAGTAATCGTTGGCAGGTCCTTCAGTCCAGACCAGATGTCAGCACTCGCTACTGACTGTCCTGCATCACTGCCAGTGGGTGGGCTAGGAAATCTTATCCTTTTCCTCGTAGCCCTAGTTGCGCGAGAAAATGAAGGAGGAGCTGTTGACGGGTCACGTTTAGCTTGAGTTGACAATTTTCTCACCAGCAGGTCTTTGAACCTCTGCAGACTTGTGTCTGTTGGAAAGAGAGATACAACATAGGCTTTAAACCTAGGATCGAGCACGGTGGCCAAAATGTAGTGCTCTGATTTCAACAGATTGACCAGGGCTCCATCCACAAGTCCCACATGCCTAGCGAAATCGCTCCGTCTTAGCTCCTCCTTCAATTTCTCCAGCTGCTTCTGCAAAAGCCTGATGAGGGGAATGACCTGACTCAATCTGGCAGTGTCTGAACTGACTTCACGTGTGGCAAGTTCAAAGGGTTCCAGAACCTTGCACAATGTTGAAATCATTCTCCACTGCGCTTGAGTCAGGTGCATTCCCCCTCCTTTGCCTATATTGTAGCTGGATGTATAGGCTTGAATGGCCTTTTGCTGCTCCTCCATCCTCTGAAGCATATAGAGTGTTGAATTCCACCTCATTACCACCTCTTGCTTCAGGTGATGGCAGGGCAGGTTCAGGAGTCTTTGATGGCGCTCCAGTCTTCGGCACGCGGTGGCTGAATGCCAAAAGTGGCCCACAATTTTTCGGGCCACCGACAGCATCTCCTGCATGCCCTTGTCATTTTTCAGAAAAATCTGCACCACCAAATTAATTGTATGTGCAAAACATGGGACATGCTGGAATTTGCCCAAATGTAATGCACGCACAATATTGGTGGCATTGTCCGATATCGCAAATCCCCAGGAGAGTCTAATTGGAGTAAGCCATTGTGCGATGATGTCCCTCAGTTTTTGTAAGAGGTTGTCAGGGGTGTGCCTCTTATGGAAAACGGTGATACATAGCGTAGCCTGCCTAGGAACGAGTTGGTGTTTGCGAGATGCTGCTACTGGTGCCGCTGCTGTTGTTGCTACGGGAGGCAATACATCTACCCAGTGGGCTGTCACAGTCATATAGTCCTTAGTCTGCCCTGTTCCACTTGTCCACATGTCCGTGGTTAAGTGGACAGTGGGTACAACTGCATTTTTTAGGACACTGAAGACACTTTTTCTGATGTCTCTGTACATTCTCTGTATCGTCTGCCTAGTGAAATGGAACCTAGATGGGATTTGGTATTGGTGACACACTACCTCAAACAATTCCCTAAGTCCCACTGAACTAATGGCGGATACCAGATACACGTCTAACACCAACATAGCTGTCAAGGCCTCATTTATCCGCTTTGCAAAAGGATGACTGCTGTCATATTTCATCTTCCTCACAAAGGACTGTTGGACAGTCAATTGCTTAGTTGAAGTAGTACAAGTGGTCTTCCGACTTCCCCTCTGGGATGACGATCGACTCCCAGCAGCATCAACAGCAGCGGCAGCAACAGCAGCAGTAGGCATACCACTCAAGGTTCCTCCGGAGGAATCCCGGTTAGGAGAGAACTCATCAGTCTTGCCAGTGACATGGCCTGCAGGACTACTGATGTTCCTGACTGAGGAGGAAGTTGACGTTGAGGGAGTTGGTGGTGTGGCTTGCAGGAGCTTGGGAATAAGAGGAAGAAGGGATTTAGGTGTCAGTGGACTGCTTACACTCTTACCCAAAGTTTCACAACTTGACAATGACTTCTGATGAATGCGCTGCAGGTGACGTATAAGGTAGGATGTTCCTAGGTGGTTAATGTCCTTACCCCTACTTATTACATATTGACAAAGGCAAACACATGGCCTGACACCTGTTCTCCGGATTTGTGGAAAAATAATTCCACACCAAAGAGGTGGCTTTTTTGTTTTTTTGCCCAGGCATCACAATGGGCTTATTCATCCCACGGACAACAGGTATCTTCCCGTGCCTGATTTAAACAAACCACATCACCATCAGAATCCTCATCGTCAACTTCCTTCTCAGCGCCAGCAACACCCATATCCTCATCCTGGTGTACTTTAAAAGTGACATCTTCAATTTGAATATCAGAAACTGGACTGTGGGCATAGGCGGATCCAGAGGGGTGGGGAAGCACTCGGGCCCGTGCCCCCCTGTCATTTCTGACTTCTTCTTTTTTTCAAAAGGAGAACAGCAGCAGCACTACTGCTATTTCCGTCAGTCAGATTTGATAAAAGAGCCGGCAGGCACTAGGACCCGCTGCGGCTCTAATAGCAAGTCCGTGTGGTAACCAATGGGGAGGCTGGAGCTGCAGCTGCAGCCTCCCCATGCTCACACCGTAACCTACCTCTCCCACTGCCGGCCGTCCAGAGTCCAGCCCAGGCAAGGGGTTCAAATACCAGCATTGAGTAAGACTGTTACTTATGATGGCGCAGAAGGCTTCATTAGCCCTCACTGCACTGCACAGTTTCCCAGCACTTCCTCCTCCACTTCCTTTACCACCATGCTAGGTGCAGTCAAATTCAGCCTCGGCTTTGAGAAGGTGGCCCGTGTGATTGTGACAGGGCTGTCCTGCAGATGTCTCATGCTGCTTGTTGGAGATCCAGCTGGCTGCTTCTGCTAATCAAAGATGGGCAGTTCGTGTCCTGCAGTCTGAGTCTCTGTGCAGTGCCAAAAACAAGGTATGCTGCACCTGCCACCACCAACTGAAAACTATAATAATTATATTGTGCTGGGGTGCCTTCCAGGCTCCCATAACTAATGGAACAGGTGACCAACATTTCAAAAGCCCAATCAGCCTTTTCATCAGGGTGAAATATTGGCAATAAACCAGGATGCACTCCTACAACCAATCATTACCTGATGACGTATTCTGTGAGGCCACGCCCCCTGTCATACCCCACCCCATATCTGGGAGCACACGTGTCTTAGGTGCATGTAAATATAACTATTACCATTATCCTATCATGATGCCCCCACTTTCGTTTTCTTCTGGATCCGCCCCTGACTGTGGGTGCTCCTTCCAGCACTTGCAGAGGGCGTGCAAATGGTGGAAGGAGCCACCTCTCCCTGTCCAGTGTTGGGAAGGTCAGGCATTGCAACCGCCGACACATTTGGACTCTCCTTGGGGATTTGTGATACCATCTTAGAACGCACAGTTCTTTGCTGTGCTTTTGCCAGCTTAACTCTTATCATTTTTCTAGCGGGAGAATGAGGGCTTCCATCGTCATGTGAAGCTGAACCACTAGTCATGAACATAGGCCAGGGCCTTAGCCGTTCCTTGCCACTCCGTGTCGTAAATGGCATAATGGCAAGTTTACGTTTCTACTCAGACCATTTAAATTAATTTTTTTACTGAACTTTGGCTTTTTGGATTATACATACCCTCTACTATCACATTGTGCATCGGCCTTGACAGACGACGTTGATAGGATTTCATCATCTATGTCATGACTAGAGGCAACAGCTTCAGCACTAGGAGGAAGTGGTTCTTGATCTTTCCCTATTTTATCCTCCAAATTTTTGTTCTCCATTATTTTTCTGGAGTTATATAACAATGGGGGTAATTCCAAGTTGATCGCAGCAGGAAATATTTTAGCAGTTGGGCAAAACCATGTGCACTGCAGGGGGGGGGGGGGCCAGATATAACATTTGCAGAGAGAGTTAGATTTGGGTGGGTTATTTTGTTTCTGTGCAGGGTAAATACTGGCTGCTTTATTTTTACACTGCAATTTAAATTGCAGATTGAACTCACCACACCCAGATCTCTCTCTCTCTGCATATGTTCTATATCTGCCTCTCCTGCAGTGCACATGGTTTTGCCTAACTGCTAAAAAATTTCCTGCTGCGATCAACTTGGAATTACCCCCAATATATGGTACAGGAGAGCGTACCTCTACACGACACAGGCAAACCCTGTGAAAATTATTTGGATGAAATATTAATAACCCCTTTATTTGGAGTAAATAATATACAGCACAGGACAGCACCACTGAACTTATATGGCAGCACCACTGGACTGGACTTATACAGCAGTACCACTGGAATTATACGGCAGGATCACTGGAATTATACGGCAGTACCACTGGATTTATACGGCAGTACCACTGAATATATACGGCAGTATCACTGGACTGGACTTATACGCCAGTACCACTGGAATTACTTGGCAGGATCACTGGATTTATACGCCAGTACCACTAGAATTATACGGCAGTACCACTGGACTTATACGGCAGTATCACTGAACTGGATTTATATGCCAGTACCACTGGAATTATACAGCAGGATCACTGGATTTACATGCCAGGATTAATGGAATTATACGGCAGTACCACTGGACTTTTACTGCAGTACCACTGGACATATACAGCAGTATCACTGGACTGGACTTATACACCAGTACCACTGGAATTATACGGCAGGATCACTGGATTTATACGCAGAGCCGGCCTTACGCATAGGCAAACTAGGCAAATGCCTAGGGCATTTGGTATGCTTAGGGGCACCAGCAGCTTCTGCTGATTAAAATGATATGCAGCATGCCTATATTCTGTGTGTGACTGCGACTGTATCTGCATACAAAATGCTACGTTGCGTGTATTTCTGGAAATCACTGTAATGTAGCATTCCGTATGCAGATACAGACACAGTCGCGCACAGAATATAGGCATGCCGCATATCATTTTAATCAGCAGAAGCTGCTTGTGCATCCTAGCCACATAGTAATGCAAATAAGATGCATTTTCATAAACAAATGGCGCCCAACGTTAGCAGAGCTGCCAGCTGACTCATGCCAGGCATTTCCTGCAGAACTAGCGGTGGTGCTAGGGGGCACCAGCCAAAATCTTGCCTAGGGCATCATATTGGTTAGGGCCGTCTCTGCTTATACGCCAGTACCACTGGAATTATACGGCAGGATTACTGGACTTATACGGCAGTACCGCTGGATATTATGTGGCAGGATTGCTGGAATTATACGGCAGTACCACTGGATATATACGGCAGTACCACTGGACATATACAGCAGTATCACTGGACTGGATTTATACGGCAATACCACTGGAATTATACGGCAGTACCACTGGAATTATACGGTACTGTACTGATGCAGGACAACACAGCACTACTGCAATGGACTGTACTTATACAGCAGCACTGGACATATGACAGCAGAGGACACCACCACTGTGACTGGACTGATGCAGCACAATACACCACCACTGAACTGATGCAGCACAACACAGCACCACTGGACAGGACTTATACAGCAGCACTGGACATGTGCCAGCAGAGGACACCACCACTGTGACTGGACTGATGCAGCACAATACACCACCACTGAACTGATGCAGCACAACACAGCACCACTGGACAGGACTTATACAGCAGCACTGGACATGTGCCAGCAGAGGACACAACCACTGTGACTGGACTGATGTAGCACAAGACACTACCACTGAACTGATGCAGGACACTGAGGATGGAGACACGTCCTCTCTCTACACTCTCCAATGCCGGAGTGAAAAAGGCGGCGACGCGCGGGTCCTTATATGGGATCCAAACCCTGCGAGAATCCGACAGCGGGATGATTTTGCCTCATTCTGGTTTCCGAGTCAGGCAGGAAAACCCGAGCCTGACTCGGATCCGGGCTCGGGTGGTGAAGGTCGGGCGGGTTCGGTTCTCAGGGAACCGAACCTGCTCATCTCTATTATTTATGCACTGCTTTTAAAAATATGTTCTGTGATCTACACAAATTCTCTAAAGGAGCTACTACTGTCACTCCAGTTCGATATTACCCAGCTGACCTGCACAACAAAGGCAACTATTATCAACCTCTAGCACTATCTTGCTGGGACTACCTCAGCTGGCAGACACATTTTGCCCAAAGTGACGTCAGTCAGCGGCATGAGTTTATTCACAAAGGGGTTAATTCAGGAGGAGACTCTAAATATCCTGATACCAGAGTGATCTTGTTCCTTCATATGCAGCACTGTTGCCAAGCAAAATCCCTAGAGGTTGGTATATTGTAATGAGATTACTTAAAAGTGACTTCAGCTGACTTTTTGTGTGCCGCCAAAAGTGGTGACAGCAGACTGGTCACTGCCTGTCAGGTTCCCTCTATATACATCTTGCATTCAAATGCAGGAATTATTATCTGCTGAACTCTGTATTTCTGTTTAAATCCTTGCTGCTGATTCATTACCTCATACAGTATTTCACCTACTCTTTGCTAATATCACAAAGGTAGGACCTGGAACTCCTATTTAAACTATAGATTTTTGCTGGATTTGGCTCTGATTCATCGTCCGTCTTTGTATTTGTATTTGCCAAACCACCATGACTATTTTGGATTTGGATTTTTATTTTAAATTGACAAAAAAAACTAAAATCACATAATTTGTTTGTTTGTTTTGTTTCTAGAGTATTATTATCATCAATAACATTGGATCACAGGACTTATAGATGCACGTGAACAGAGTGCATAAAACAGTACAATTTACAGCAGAGTATAGCGCAGCATACAGCAGCGTGCCCCATATACAATCACTATACAGCCACTTGTGACACAGCACAGCCAATACAGCAAAGTATAGCACAGTATTCAGCAGCATGCCATGTTTCCCAATATACAGTCACTATACAGCACAGCCACTTGTGAGACTCTGGACACAGCACAGCCAGTATAGCAGTGTATAGCGCAGCATGCATCAACGTGCAGTGAGTCCTCATACTCAGTGACTATACAGCACAGCCACTTGTGAGACTCTGGACCCTCACAGCCAGTATAGCAGTGTATAGCGCAGCATGCATCACCATGCAGTGACTCCTCATACACAGTGACTATACAGCACAGCCACTTGTGAGACTCTGGACACAGCACAGTCAGTATAGTAGTGTATAGCGCAGCATGCATCAGTGTGCAGTGAGTGTTCATACTCAGTGACTATACAGCACAGTCACTTGTGAGACTCTGGATACAGCACAGCCAGTATTTTAGAGTATAGCGTAGCATGCATCAGCATGCAGTATGCCCCCATACATACTGACTATACAGCACAGCCACTTGTGAGACTCTGGACACAGCACAGCCAGTATAGCAGTGTATAGCACAGCATGCATCAGCGTGCAGTGTGTCCTCATACACAATCACTGTTGATAATGTCGATATTATCTTAAACCATAAAGCTATAACTTTAGTTACACTTTACCGTGGAGCCGCTATGGCCGTTAGACTGAATACACGCGCTACGCACTTTGTACGCTATTTGCGTACAGAGTCCTGTACGTGGTACGTACTTGGCGTACACACGCCGCGCTGAGTGTACAGAGTACGCACAGCGCACGCACACACAATTGATAAGCTTTAAACCTTATAAGTAATACAATGTAATAATATGGTTACACTTTAAACCTTTATGCAGCAAAGCACTGCAATGATGTTATACATTAAACCTTAAGTAACGCTGATGGTATAAAGTACCCGCAGTGCGTACACCTTATCAATACTTACAAACCTTCTACAGTTATATACGCTTTAAACCCTTGCAGAAAAGTGAGGACACAACACCGATTTGTAGTTGAAACTAGAGATGAGCGCCTGAAATTTTTCGGGTTTTGTGTTTTGGTTTTGGGTTCGGTTCCGCGGCCGTGTTTTGGGTTCGAACGCGTTTTGGCAAAACCTCACCGAATTATTTTTGTCGGATTCGGGTGTGTTTTGGATTCGGGTGTTTTTTTCCAAAAACACTAAAAAACAGCTTAAATCATAGAATTTGGGGGTCATTTTGATCCCAAAGTATTATTAACCTCAAAAACCATAATTTACACTCATTTTCAGTCTATTCTGAATACCTCACACCTCACAATATTATTTTTAGTCCTAAAATTTGCACCGAGGTCGCTGTGTGAGTAAGATAAGCGACCCTAGTGGCCGACACAAACACCGGGCCCATCTAGGAGTGGCACTGCAGTGTCACGCAGGATGTCCCTTCCAAAAAACCCTCCCCAAACAGCACATGACGCAAAGAAAAAAAGAGGCGCAATGAGGTAGCTGTGTGAGTAAGATTAGCGACCCTAGTGGCCGACACAAACACCGGGCCCATCTAGGAGAGGCACTGCAGTGTCACGCAGGATGTCCCTTCCAAAAAACCCTCCCCAAACAGCACATGACGCAAAGAAAAAAAGAGGCTTTTTACTGATATTTGGTGTTTTGGATTTGACATGCTCTGTACTATGACATTGGGCATCGGCCTTGGCAGACGACGTTGCTGGCATTTCATCGTCTCGGCCATGACTAGTGGCAGCAGCTTCAGCACGAGGTGGAAGTGGATCTTGATCTTTCCCTAATTTTGGAACCTCAACTTTTTTGTTCTCCATATTTTATAGGCAGAACTAAAAGGCACCTCAGGTAAACAATGGAGATGGATGGATTGGATACTAGTATACAATTATGGACGGACTGCCACGGTTAGGTGGTATAAAAAAACCACGGTTAGGTGGTATATATTGTAATACAATTATGGATGGACGGACTGCCTGCCGAGTGCCGACACAGAGGTAGCCACAGCCGTGAACTACCGCACTGTACACTGGTTGATAAAGAGATAGTAGTATACTCGTAACAACTAGTATGACTGACTATGACGGTATAAAGAATGAAAAAAAAACCACGGTTAGGTGGTATATATTGTAATACAATTATGGATGGACGGACTGCCTGCCGAGTTCCGACACAGAGGTAGCCACAGCCGTGAACTACCGCACTGTACACTGGTTGATAAAGAGATAGTAGTATACTCGTAACAACTAGTATGACTGACTATGACGGTATAAAGAATGAAAAAAAAACCACGGTTAGGTGGTATATATTATAATACAATTATGGATGGACGGACTGCCTGCCGACTGCCGACACAGAGGTAGCCACAGCCGTGAACTACCGCACTGTACACTGGTTGATAAAGAGATAGTAGTATACTCGTAACAACTAGTATGACACTATGACAGTATAAAGAATGAAAAAAAAACCACGGTTAGGTGGTATATATTATAATACAATTATGGATGGACGGACTGCCTGCCGACTGCCGACACAGAGGTAGCCACAGCCGTGAACTACCGCACTGTACACTGGTTGATAAAGAGATAGTAGTATACTCGTAACAACTAGTATGACACTATGACGGTATAAAGAATGAAAAAAAAACCACGGTTAGGTGGTATATATTATAATACAATTATGGATGGACGGACTGCCTGCCGAGTGCCGACACAGAGGTAGCCACAGCCGTGAACTACCGCACTGTACACTGGTTGATAAAGAGATAGTAGTATACTCGTAACAACTAGTATGACTGACTATGACGGTATAAAGAATGAAAAAAAAACCACGGTTAGGTGGTATATATTATAATACAATTATGGATGGACGGACTGCCTGCCGACTGCCGACACAGAGGTAGCCACAGCCGTGAACTACCGCACTGTACACTGGTTGATAAAGAGATAGTAGTATACTCGTAACAACTAGTATGACACTATGACGGTATAAAGAATGAAAAAAAAACCACGGTTAGGTGGTATATATTATAATACAATTATGGATGGACGGACTGCCTGCCGACTGCCGACACAGAGGTAGCCACAGCCGTGAACTACCGCACTGTACACTGGTTGATAAAGAGATAGTAGTATACTCGTAACAACTAGTATGACACTATGACGGTATAAAGAATGAAAAAAAAACCACGGTTAGGTGGTATATATTATAATAATACAATTATGGATGGACGGACTGCCTGCCGACTGCCGACACAGAGGTAGCCACAGCCGTGAACTACCGCACTGTACACTGGTTGATAAAGAGATAGTAGTATACTCGTAACAACTAGTATGACTATGACGACGGTATAAAGAAAGAAAAAAAAATACCACGGTTAGGTGGTATATAATTATACAATTATGGATGGACGGACTGCCTGCCGAGTGCCGACTGCCGACACAGAGGTAGCCACAGCCGTGAACTACCGCACTGTACTGTGTCTGCTGCTAATATAGACTGGTTGATAAAGAGATAGTATACAACAATATACTACTATACTGGTGGTCAGGCACTGGTCACCACTAGTCACACTGGCAGTGGCACTCCTGCAGCAAAAGTGTGCACTGTTTAATTTTAAATTAATATAATATTATGTACTCCTGGCTCCTGCTATAACAACCTGCAGTGCTCCCCAGTCTCCCCCACAATTATTATAAGCTTTTATACATTGATGTGCAGCACACTGGGCTGAGCTGAGTGCACACAGACTGAGTCACACTGTGTGACTGCTGTGTATCGTTTTTTTCAGGCAGAGAACGGATATAGCAGAGAACGGATATATTAAATAAAAGTTAACTTAACAACAACTGCACTGGTCACTGTGGTAAACTCTGTCTGCACAATCTCTCTCTCTCTCTCTCTCTTCTAATCTATTCTAATGGAGAGGACGCCAGCCACGTCCTCTCCCTATCAATCTCAATGCACGTGTGAAAATGGCGGCGACGCGCGGCTCCTTATATAGAATCCGAGTCTCGCGAGAATCCGACAGCGTCATGATGACGTTCGGGCGCGCTCGGGTTAACCGAGCAAGGCGGGAAGATCCGAGTCGCTCGGACCCGTGAAAAAAAAAGTGAAGTTCGTGCGGGTTCGGATTCAAAGAAACCGAACCCGCTCATCTCTAGTTGAAACCACAGGGTTCTAAAGCCACAGTGGATTATTTTAAAAGGTAAAACAGTACAAATCATACACTACAGGCTAACAAGATAAATCTAAAACAGAATAATGGCTACAGAGAATGTACATACGTGAGAATGTTCGCAAGCGCAACCCGGCCGGTCCTCCGCTTGTCAGGTAGAAATTGTTCAGAGTCTTCTGACCGGCCAGGCAACAATAGGCTTTTTATACACAACTTACATACACAATACAATGGTCACTGTAATCTCATTGTCCATTGGACACAGAGATGTGTCTTTACATTACAGGAGAGGTCATAGGTTGATTTGAAAAGGTGGGCTATGTCTTTCTCAACTGCTCTTGTGGGTGGTATCCTCTGGATTCCCGCCGCATACATGATATACAGTAAATACAGTTAATGTCTATATTCTACTTCTGCACATAACTATACGCTGGAACATGCGATCTTTCTCTAACCAATACCAGAATGTTACCCTTAAAATACCCTACAGTTGGATACTAGACATCACCTTATAACCTTTATCTGACCCTTCCTATCATGCAAAGGCGAATCCCTTAGTCCTGGAACTGTTTAAACTGTTGATACTCGCTGATGTGGTGTAGGGGAACTATGTGTACAAAATGCACTATTTGGGTTAAATATGTAATGTTCAGATAACCCTCTATGCGCTCACAAACTCCGCCGTAAATACCCATACCACGCGCATGATCGCAGGAGCGATCCTACGCAAATTGCGGATATGTGCACGCACGGCGGATTAAGTGCACGCGCAGCGGGCATGTGCAGGGGGTTAGTACATGGTGTATGCATTACAATACTTTTCGACTTTGACACTGTATACAGTTCATCCACTCGTAAGACTCTGGACACAGCAGAGCCAGTATAGCAGTGTATAGCACAGCATGCATCAGCGTGCAGTGTGTCCTCATACACAATCACTGTATACAATACATCCACTCATGAGACTCTGGACACAGCATAGACAGTTCAGCAGAATACAACGCAGCAAATGGCAGCGTGGGTTAAACTGAAATCGCGCTGTGTCCCGGCCAGGGTGCTTCATATAGAATCCAAGTGCCGCGATAATTCAATGCAGGGAGGATGACTATCGGCCTTGGCGTGGGATTCAAGTCTCACTCGGTTCCCCTATTTTCGGAGCGGTCCGTATTCCAAGGAATCTGAAGCACTCATCTCTAATTTAAACCAGCCTGACCTGTCTTTTCTTGCCAGAGTATCAGTTGCTAAACTCAGTGCAATGATCTGTGCTCCAGTTTGTGCTTTCCTGACTATTGACCAGGTTTGTTTTCCCATTCTTTGCATTTGGATACTGATTCGGTACCTCACTGACTGATTGGTTTTGACCTGTTACTATTCCCAACTGTCCGCTTGTTGATTTTGTATTGACACCACTGCATCCTGCTGACCTCTATTTGGGCGGGATGTACTAAAGCAAAAATGCAGTAAAACCCACGAAAATAAGATTTTAAACCTACCGGTAAATCTTTTTCTCGTAGTCCGTAGAGGATGCTGGGGACTTCGTAAGGACCATGGGGAATAGACGGGCTCCACAGGAGACATGGGCACTAAAAAGAACTTTAGGTATGGGTGTGCACTGGCTCCTCCCTCTATGCCCCTCCTCCAGACCTCAGTTAGAAAAACTGTGCCCAGAGGAGACGGACAGTACGAGGAAAGGATTTTGTAATCCAAGGGCAAGATTCATACGAGCCCACACCATTCACACCGTAAAACATGGGAGATACGAACCAGTCAACAGTATGAAACAAAACCAGTATCAGTCCAAAACCGATCCAACTGAAAAATATAACCCTTATGTAAGCAACAACTATATACAAGTCTTGCAGGATGTTGTCCGCACTGGGACGGGCACCCAGCATCCTCTACGGACTACGAGAAAAAGATTTACCGGATAAGTTTAAAATCTTATTTTCTCTTACGTCCTAGAGGATGCTGGGGACTCCGTAAGGACCATGGGGATTATACCAAAGCTCCCAAACGGGTGGGAGAGTGCGGATGATTCTGCAGCACCGAATGAGCAAACATTAGGTCCTCATCAGCCAGGGTATCAAACTTGTAGAATTTTTTGCAAAAGTGTTTGAACCCGACCAAGTTGCTGCTCGGCAAAGTTGTAATGCCGAGACGCCCCCGGCAGCCGCCCAAGAAGAGCCCACCTTCCTAGTGGAATGGGCCTTAACCGAATTCGGTAACGGCAATCTAGCCGTAGAATGAGCCTGCTGAATCGTGTTACAGATCCAGCGAGCAATAGTCTGCTTAGACGCAGGAGCGCCAACCTTGTTGGCTGCATACAGGATAAACAGAGCCTCTGTTTTCCTAACCCGAGCCGTTCTGGCCACATAAATTTTCAATGCCTTGACCACATCCAGGGACTCGGAATCCTCCACATCCCTTGTAGCCACAGGCACCACAATAGGTTGGTTCATATGAAAAGAAGAAACCACCTTAGGCAAAAATTGAGGACGAGTCCGCAAATCAGCTCTATCCACATGGAAAATCAGATAAGGGCTTTTGTGAGACAAAGCCGCCAACTCCGACACTCGCCGCGCCGAAGCCAAGGCCAATAACATGACCACTTTCCAAGTGAGATACTTCAACTCAACGGTTTGAAGCGGTTCAAGCCAGTGAGACTTAAGAAACCGTAACACCACGTTAAGGTCCCATGGTGCCACCGGAGGCACAAAAGGAGGCTGGATATGCAGCACCCCCTTCACGAAAGTCTGGACTTCCAGAAGAGAAGCCAATTCCTTTTGAAAGAAAATGGATAGGGCCGAAATCTGAACCTTAATGGAGCCTAACTTTAGGCACAAATTCACTCCAGTTTGCAGGAAGTGGAGAAAACGGCCCAGATGGAATTCTTCCGGAGGAGCAGTTTTGGCTTCACACCAAGACACATACTTCCTCCAGATACGGTGATAATGTTTCGATGTCACCTCCTTCCTAGCCTTAATCAGAGTAGGAATGACCTCCTCTGGAATGCCCTTCCCCGCTAGGATCCTGCGTTCAACCGCCATGCCGTCAAACGCAGTCGCGGTAAGTCCTGGAACAAACAGGGCCCTTGTTGTAACAGGTCTTCCCTGAGAGGTAGAGGCCACGGATCTTCTGTGAGCATTTCCTGCAGATCCGGATACCAGGCCCTTCGAGGCCAATCTGGAACAATGAGAATTGCCTGAACCCCTCTTCGTCTTATGATTCTCAGTATTTTTGAGATGAGAGGAAGAGGAGGGAACACATAGACCGACTGAAACACTCACGGTGTCACCAGTGCGTCCACTGCAACCACCTGAGGGTCCCTTGACCTGGCGCAATATCTCGGAAGTTTCTTGTTGAGACGTGAAGCCATCATGACTATTTGAGGCAGTCCCCACTGACTTGCAATCTCTGCGAAAACTTCCTGATGAAGTCCCCACTCTCCTGGATGCAGATCGTGTCTGCTGAGGAAGTCTGCTTCCCAGTTGTCCACTCCCGGAATGAAGACTGCTGTCAGAGCGCTTACATGACTCTCCGCCCATCGAAGAATCTTTGAGGCTTCTGCCATTGCCACTCTGCTCCTTGTGCCGCCTTGGCGATTTACATGAGCAACTGCTGTGATGTAGTCTGACTGAATCGGAACCGGTAGACCTTGAAGTAAGGTCTGCGCCTGACGAAGGCCGTTGTATATGGCCCTTAATTCCAGAATGTTGATGTGTAGACAAGCCTCCTGGCTTGACCACAGACCTTGGAAGTTTCTTCCCTGTGTGACTGCTCCCCATCCTCGGAGGCTTGCGTCCGTGGTCACCAGAACCCAGTCCTGGATGCCGAACCTGCGACTCTCTAGAAGTTGAGTACTCTGCAGCCACCACAGGAGAGACACCCTGGCCCTGGGGGACAGGCGGATCATCTGATGAATCTGTAGATGTGACCCGGACCACTTGTCCAGAAGGTCCCACTGAAAAGTCCTGGCATGGAACCTGCCGAATGGAATGGCCTCGTAAGACGCCACCATTTTTCCCAGCACTCAAGTGCAGTGATGTACCGACACCCTGTCTGGCTTCAACAGGTCCTTGACCAAGCTCTGAAGTTCCTGGGCCTTTTCTTTTGGAAGAAAAGCCCTCTTTTGTTCCGTGTCCAGAATCATGCCTAAGAAAGGCAATCGGGTCGTTAGAACTAACTGTGACTTTGGTAGGTTTAGGATACAACCATGTTGTTGCAATGTTGCAACACCCTCAGGGAGAGTGATACGCTGTCCATCAATCGTTCTCTCGATCTCGCTTTTATCAG
Source organism: Pseudophryne corroboree (assembly GCF_028390025.1). Lineage (NCBI taxonomy): Eukaryota > Metazoa > Chordata > Amphibia > Anura > Myobatrachidae > Pseudophryne > Pseudophryne corroboree. The sequence goes on from NC_086447.1 coordinate 750,505,011, forward strand.
GAGATCGTCCAAGTATGGGATAATTGTGACACCCTGCTTGCGCAGGAGCACCATCATCTCTGCCATTAATTTGGTAAAAATCCTCGGGGCCGTGGAAAGCCCAAACGGCAACGTCTGAAATTGGTAATGACAATCCTGCACCACAAATATCAGGAACGCCTGATGAGGTTGATAAATGGGGACATGAAGGTATGCATCCTTTATGTCCAGGGACACCATATAATCTCCCCCCTCCATACTTGCGATGACCGCTTTGAGCGATTGCATCTTGAACTTGAACCTCTTCAAGTATAGGTTTAAGGAATTTAAATTCAGAATGGGTCTGACCGAACCGTCCGGTTTCGGGACCACAAACAGGGTTGAGAAATAGCCCATCCCCTGTTGAAGCGGGGGAACTTTGACCACCACTTGTTGAAGGCACAACTTTTGAATTGCTGCCAGAACTACCTCCCTCTCTGGGGAAGAAGTCGGCAGTGCTGATTTGAAAAACTCTTCGAATTCCAGCTTGTACCCCTGGGAAACAATGTCTATTGCCTAGGGATCCACCTGAGAGTGAACCCAGACCTGGCTGAACAGACAAAGACGTACCACCACAGGAGCGGACTCCTCCCGCGGAGCCCCAGCGTCATGCGGTGGATTTAGTAGAAGCCGGGGAGGACCTTTGTTCCTGGGAACTGGCTGTAGTTGCCAGTTTTATCCCCTTGTCCTTACCTCTGGCAAGAAAGGAAGATCCCCGAGCTCTCTTGGATTTATGCGACCGAAAGGACTGCATCTGATAATGTGGCGCTTTCTTAGGCTGTGAGGAAACATAAGGTAAAAAAGTTGATTTACCTGCAGAAGCCGTGGAAACCAGGTCTGCGAGACCTTCCCCAAACAATTCCTCATCCTTGTAAGGTAAAACCTCCATATGCCGTTTTGAATCGGCATCACCCGTCCACTGTCGGGTCCACAGTGCTCACCTGGCAGAAATCGCCATAGCATTCGCTCTGGAGCCCAGTATGCCTACTGTTACGCACACCAGTGCTAACAGGAGTATACCGGTGTATGAACAGAGAGGGAAGCGAAGCAAACGAACTCACAGACAGTATAACATAACATACACAGGAGGTGATGGAATAACTAATAAACACAAAGTGAACGGAGAAGCCCAAAGGCTCAGGAATTGGGTGTCTCCCTAGTGTCAGGAATGCTCAGATGGAATAGAGCGGACAATGAAGCGATGTGTAGTGATTTAACATGTGGAGCACCTGAAATGATGTTGCTAAGAGCAACAGAAAAAACCCCAAAGGGTTACCAACGGGTGTGGGAATAAATTCCTTGGTCAGAGATAGAAATATAGACACAAGGAGAGTATCCACAATCCTAACCCCCACTTGCAGGGCACAGGTTCAGCTTACTGCCACTAAACTGACACCTGGACGCCCTGCACAGTGAGGGAGGATTAAGCAAGTGTTATGCACACCAGTGCCTGCAGGAATGTACTGGTGTCAGAACTGTTATGCACTCCAGTGCCTGCAGGAATGTACTGGTGTTTGAACTGTTATGCACACCAGTGCCTGCAGGAATGTACTGGGGTCTGAACGGATAGGTATGCAAAACAAATGAACTCACAGACAGACTGGGGAATATGACATTACGTACACAGAAGGTGATAGGGTAACAAAATACACACAAAGTGAACAGAGAAGCCCAGAGGCTAAGGAACTGGGTGTCTCCCTAGTATTAGTAATGCTCAGATGGGAAAAGCAAGATGTTGTGTTTTAATACGTAGAGAACCCGAAATGCTGTTGCTAAGGGCAACAGCAAAACCCTAAAGGGTTACCAACGGGTGTGGCAGTAAACTCCTTGGTCAGAGATGGAATGATAGACACAAGGAGAGTCTCCACAATCCTAATTCTCACTTGCAGTGCACAGGTTCAGCTTACTGCCACTAAACTGACACCTGACACCTTGCACAGTGAGACAAGATTTAGGCAGGCAAGTCTTAGAATACAGCCGCAAACTTGCTAAGTTCACAGAGTAGTAAAAGAACCCCACCAAGCTAAACGACTGACTCCAGTCTTACTGCTAGGTCTGGATTGGCAGAGTGTAGTACCAAATCCCCAGGCCTATTTGCAGTAAGCAACAACAAATACAAAGCTACACAGTACTGGCTAACTTTCAGGAACTGACTAACCAACAAAGATTCAGCAGCATCTGCTTAACCTGAGAAGAGGCCTTATAAAGCAGGTGCTGTCCACGCCCCACTCAGACCTCACAGACTGTGAGCACAAAAACCAGCACCGGATCCCCTGCCGTGCACAGAGCCTGTAACCACTGCACAGCAAAAGACCCGAACCGGAGTATCAGCTGCGCTCAGGTTACTCCGCTAGCACTTGTCTCCCGGTTGCCATGACGACATGGCTGCACAGGGCAGGAGACCCTAACAGTACCCCCCCTCTGACGAGGGGTCAAAGAACCCCTACCACCGGGTTTATCGGGGAACTGCGAGAAGAAAGAGCGTATCAGTCTGGGGGCATGAAGATCACAACTGCGCACCCACGACCGCTCCTCCGGGCCATACCCCTTCCAGTGCACCAAAAATGACAGCCGACCCCGAACCATCTTGGAGTCAAGAATCCTTTCAACAACAAACTCCCTCTGGCCACGTATCAGAAGAGGGGAAGGTCTTCCACTGGAAGAAGGATTACTAATCGCCCGTTTTAAAAGGGAACAATTAAATGTTTTATTGATACCCAAAGAACGGGGCAGATCTAACTGAAATGCCACCGGATTGATAACCCTGGTGATCTTATAAGGGCCGATGAACCGGGGGCCTAACTTATGAGATGCCTGTCTCAACTTCAAATTCTTGGTAGACAACCAGACGAAGTCTCCTAATTTGAAGCTGCAGGGTCTTTTCCGCTTATCAAAAACCCTTTTGGTCACTAATGACACAGACACAAGGGCTTTCTTCACTTTCCGCCAAATACCTCTAAGGACCGAAACCACAGAGGAACCACCAGGCGTGGAGTCCAGGGGGTCAAAAGAATTGGCCTTAGGATGATGCCCATACACACAAAGGAAGGGAGAGATCCCTGTAGCAGAGTGAGCCGCGTTGTTATAGGCAAACTCCACCATGGACAGATGAGCAACCCAGTCAGTCTGACACTTGGAGACATAACACCTGAGGAACTGCTCCAAGGACTGGTTCACCCTTTCAGTCTGCCCATTAGACTGCAGATGGTAGCCTGACGACAAGCTGACAGAAATCTGGAGATCGGAACAAAATGCCCTCCAGAATTTGGGATCCGCGGTCAGAGACCACATCAAGTGGCAACCTGTGGAGACGCACAACATGCAGCATAAATAATTCAGACAGGCGTCTGGCCGATGGCAGCCCAACCAGTGGAACGAAGTGCGCCATCTTCGAAAACCTGTCAACGACAACCCAGATGGCTGTCATCCCCGAGGATTTGGGCAAGTCCACCACAAAATCCATTGAAATGTGGGTCCATGGCTTAGATGGGATAGAGAGTGGATGTAATGGGCCAACAGGAACCCCTCTAGGAGTCTTATTTCGGGCACAGATGTTACATGCCCGAACCCACTGATCCACATCCTTAGCCACCGAGGGCCACCACACCGCCCTAGATAGCAACTCCCGAGTTCTGGCAATACCCGGGTGACCTGCCGACTTCTTGGCATGGAATTCCAGGAACACTCGCTGTCTTAACCTAGGAGGCACAAACAAAAGACCTACCGGAAGGTCTGGAGGAGCCTGCTCCTGTGCTCTAAGGACTAATGATAAGAGGTCCTGGGTAATGCCCACTTTAATACATGATGGGGACACAATGGGCAACGGCTCCTCGGTGGTCTCCTGGATTGGAGCAAAACTCCGCGAGAGCGCATCAGCCTTGATGTTTTTTGACCCAGGGCGATATGTTATCAAAAAATTAAAGCAAGCAAAAAACAAAGCCCATCGTGCCTGCCTGGCATTGAGACGCTTCGCTGACTCTAAATATGCCAGATTCTTATTGTCGGTGAGAATTGAGACCACAAACTTAGCCCCCTCAAGCCAGTGTCTCCACTCCTCGAGTGCATCCTTAATAGCCAACAATTCCCGGTTACCCACGTCATAATTCATCTCGGCAGGCGAAAATTTACGGGAAAAGTAAGCACAGGGATGAAGGCGATTATCAGACACTCCCATCTGAGAAAGCACTGCCCCAATACCCATCTCAGAGGCATCCACCTCCACCACAAAAGGACGCTCTGGATCTGGGTGTCGCAGCACCTTGGCCGATACAAATGCCCTTTTGAGACGGGCAAAAGCCGCTTTAGCCTCACAAGACCAGTGAGCAACATCCGCCCCTTTCTTAGTGAGTGCCACCAAGGGCGCCACTATAGACGAAAATCCAGCGATAAATCGTCTATAAAAATTCGCAAAGCCCAGGAAACGCTGAAGCGCCTTCAAACTAGTGGGCTGCACCCAATCCAGGACTGCATGTACCTTGGAACCCTCCATTTGGAAACCTTCTGGGGAGATAATATATCCTAGAAATGCGATTTGCTGAACTTCAAATTCGCACTTCTCTAGCTTCGCCCCAAGCCGGTGGTCTCTGAGTTTCTGGAGGACTAAGCGTACATGCTTCCGATGTTCCTCCAGGGAATGGGAGAAGATTAGGATGTCATCTAAGTATACAACTAAGAATCTATCCAAATATTCCCTGAGCACATCATTCATGAAATCCTTGAAGACTGCCGGGGCATTACAGAGCCCAAAAGGCATCACCAAATATTCATAATGCCCTGAGTGGGTATTAAAGGCAGTCTTCCATTCATCCCCCTCTCTTATTCGGATTAGATTGTACGCACCGCGTAGGTCAATCTTAGAAAAAATGGTGGCAGTACGAAGCTGGTCAAACAAGACCGAAATGAGAGGCAGTGGGTATGAGTTTTTAATCGTGATACGGTTCAATTCCCTGAAGTCGATGCAGGGTCGCAACGAACCGTCCTTTTTACCCACGAAGAAGAACCCCGACCCAACTGGAGACTGGGAAGGTCTGATAAATCCCTTAGCCAAGTTCTCCTGAATGTACTCTGCCATAGCCTGAGTCTCAGGACGTGACAGGGAGTACAACCTGCTGTTGGGAAGCTTAGCATTTGGCAACAAATCAATGGCACAGTCATAGGGGCGATGGGGAGGTAGTACCTCTGCAACTTTTTTGGAGAACACGTCCGCAAAATCTGCATAACACCCTGGCAATCCTGGCAAACTTAGCTGCGAGAGCCTGCCTAGAAGGCTCAAGCAACTCCTGAAACAATCAGTACCCCAACTAAGAATCTCCCCAGAGATCCAGTCAAATTGAGGATTGTGGGCCCTTAACCAGGGTAACCCCAACACCAATGGGGCAAAAGTACAGACAGTCACATAAAAGGACAATTTTTCAGAGTGTGTGGCTCCAATAAACAAAGAAATCTGGCTAGTGCAAGAGGTAATTTTACTTTGGGATAATGGTTCCCCGTTTAACCCACAAATCTCAATTTCCGATGCCAAGGGTACTAAGGGAACAGAGTGTTTCAGGGCGAATTGGCGGTCCATAAAAACCCCGTCGGCCCCACTGTCCACAAAGGCCTCAGTCTTGACAGTTTGACCGAGGATCTTCAAGGTCACCGGAATGATAAAAGTCTTCTTGGGAAATTCTGACTTCTGGCCTGACAGGATATTTCCCATCACCCTCAGGCCCTGAAGTTTTCTGGCTTTTCTGGGCATGATACTACCACATGATCTTTATTCCCACAGTACAAACACAACCCCTGCTGTCTCCTCCGCGTCTTCTCACGCGAGGAGAGGCGGGTAGCCCCAATCTGCATAGGCTCCTCGGAAAATTCCTCAGAGTCTGAGGTTCCCTTGGGAAAGAAGGAAACCTCAGTCTCCCTTTCAAGCCTACGCTCTCTCAGCCGTCTATCCACCCGGATGGATAACTGCATGAGCTGATCCAAGCTATCAGGCAAGGGATATTGTACCAGTTGGTATTTTATCTGGTTAGAAAGACCTCTTCGGTACTGGTGTCTCAGGGCTGGGTCATTCCACTGGGTATCATGGGCCAACCTCCGAAACTCCGTACAGTAAACCTCAACTGGCCTTCGCCCTTGCTTAAGGATCGAAATCTGAGCCTCGGCTGAGGCCGTCTTGTCAGGGTCATCATACAACATGCCCAGTGCCGTAAAAAAAGCATCAACACTTTTAAGCGACGGACAGTCAGGCTGCAACCCATATGCCCAGACCTGTGGGTCTCCTTGTAGCAAGGAAATCACTATGCCCACCCGCTGAATCTCCGACCTAGAAGACTGAGGCCTAAGCCGGAAGTATAGCTTGCAGCTCTCTTTGAAACAAAAGAACTGCGAGCGATCTCCAGAAAAACGATCCGGGAGATTTACTTTCGGCTCCTTAACCCCTGAAGGTGCTGCTGCTGCGGGAGCTCCGCCAGCGGCCTGGGAGGTGTGCATTTTAATGGACAAATCATTAAATTGTCGAGTCAGGACCTGCACCTGATCGACCACCTGTTGCAACTTATTTTGAGGGGTATGCTCCATATTCCCACAAAATTTCAACAGGAGTATTAGGCTGCTGAATATGTTATGCACACCAGTGCCTGCAGGAATGTACTGGTGTCAGAACTGTTATGCACTCCAGTGCCTGCAGGAATGTACTGGTGTTTGAACTGTTATGCACACCAGTGCCTGCAGGAATGTACTGGTGTCTGAACGGATAGGTATGCAAAACAAATGAACTCACAGACAGACTGGGGAATATGACATTACGTACACAGAAGGTGATAGGGTAACAAAATACACACAAAGTGAACAGGGAAGCCCAGAGGCTAAGGAACTGGGTGTCTCCCTAGTATTAGTAATGCTCAGATGGGAAAAGCAAGATGTTGTGTTTTAATACGTAGAGAACCCGAAATGCTGTTGCTAAGGGCAACAGCAAAACCCTAAAGGGTTACCAACGGGTGTGGCAGTAAACTCCTTGGTCAGAGATGGAATGATAGACACAAGGAGAGTCTCCACAATCCTAATTCTCACTTGCAGTGCACAGGTTCAGCTTACTGCCACTAAACTGACACCTTGCACAGTGAGACAAGATTTAGGCAGGCAAGTCTTAGAATACAGCCGCAAACTTGCTAAGTTCACAGAGTAGTAAAAGAACCCCAGCAAGCTAAACGACTGACTCCAGTCTTACTGCTAGGTCTGGATTGGCAGAGTGTAGTACCAAATCCCCAGGCCTATTTGCAGTAAGCAACAACAAATACAAAGCTACACAGTACTGGCTAACTTTCAGGAACTGACTAACCAACAAAGATTCAGCAGCATCTGCTTAACCTGAGAAGAGGCCTTATAAAGCAGGTGCTGTCCACGCCCCACTCAGACCTCACAGACTGTGAGCACAAAAACCAGCACCGGATCCCCTGCCGTGCACAGAGCCTGTAACCACTGCACAGCAAAAGACCCGAACCGGAGTATCAGCTGCGCTCAGGTTACTCCGCTAGCACTTGTCTCCCGGTTGCCATGACGACGTGGCAGCACAGGGCAGGAGACCCTAACAGCAAGCAGGTCTGAGAGTACAGCCGCAAACCTGCTGGGTTCACAGAATAGCAAAAGAACCCCAGCAGGTCAAACAACTGACTCCAGTCTTACTGCTAGGTCCGGATTGGCAGAATGAAGTACCGAATCCCAAGGCCTATTCGCAGTAAGCAACAAGTAAATACAAAGTCACACAGTACTAGCTAACTCTCTGGAACTGACTAACAAACAAAGATTCAGCAGCATTTGCCTAGCCTGAGAGGATGGTTTATATAGCAGGTGCTGTCCACGCCCCACTCAGACCTCACAGACTGTGAGCACAAAACCAGCGCCGGATTCCCTGCCGTGCACAGAGCCTGTAACCACTACACAGTAAAAACCCGGACCGGAGTATCAGCTGCGCTCAGGTTACTTCGCTAACACTTGCCTCCCGGTTGCCATGGCGACGTGGCAGCACAGAGCAGGAGATCCTAACACCTACATCCCTCTGAGCCTCTTTTCATATAAAGGACCGCATCCTTAATATGGCCCAGGGTCAATAAAATAGTTTCCTTATCCATTGTATCCATATCAGTAGATAAGGTATCGGTCCACGCTATAACAGCGCTACAAACCCAGGCCGACGCTATTGCCGGTCTGAGTAAGGTACCGTATGAGTGTAAATTGACTTCAAGGTAGTTTCCTGCTTGCGATCCGCAGGATCCCTGAGGGCAGCGGTATCCTGAGACGGCAGCGCCACCTTTTTGGAAAGGCGCGTCAACGCCTTGTCCACCCTTGGGGAGGATTCCCATCGTATCCTGTCCTTGATCGGGAAAGGATACGCCATAAGAATCCTTTTGGGAATCTGCAGTTTCTTGTCTGGAGTTTCCCAAGCACTTTCAAATAACTCATTTAATTCAAAAGAAGGTGGAAAAGTAACCTCAGGCTTCTTTTCTTTAAACATGTGGATTTTTGGATTAGGCACCGCGGGCTCATCTATAATATGCAGCACATCCTTTATAGCAATAATCATATAATGAATGCTCTTTGCCAATTTTGGCTGCAACCTCGCATCATCATAATCGATACTGGATTCAGAATCTGTGTCGATATCAGTGTCAACTATCGGAGAAAGTGGGCGTTTTTGAGACCCCGAAGGCCCCTGTGACATAGGGAAAGGCAGGGTATGACCCTCTGTACTGTCCCTGGACTCTGCTTTGTCCAAACGTTTGTGCAATAAATTCACATTTGCATTTAAAATATTCCACATTTCCATCCAGTCATGTGTCGGCGTTGCTGACAGAGACACCACACTCATGCGCTCCACCTCATCCCTAGGAGAGCCTTCCGCTTCAGACATGCCGACACGCACGTACTGACACACCACACACTCAGGGAAGACTCTATCTGGAGACAGTTTCCCCACAAGGCCCTTTGGAGAGACAGAGAGAGAGTATGCCAGCACACACCTAGCACCAATAACCCTGGACAAAAAAATTACCCAGATACAGCGCTGTGTATATTCACTGCGCCAAGTTTTGTGCCCCCCCTTCTTTAAAACCCTCTGTCACCGGTGATCAGCAGGGGAGAGTCCTGGGAGCCAGCTTCTCAGCGTGTGCTTGTGGAGAAAATGGCACTGGTGAGTGCTGAGGGAGAAGCCCCACCCCTCAGTGGCGGGCTTCGGTCCCGCTCTTTGAACAAACTGGCGGGGATACCAAAACACACAAATAAGTGTATATTTACTTACAGCCAGTCCTAGAGAAATACATTGCTGCCCAGGGCGCCCCCCCCCCTCCACCCTGCACCCAACAGTGTGCGCTGTGTGGGAGCAATGGCGTTCAGCGTTACCGCTGCGCGTTACCTCAGTGAAGATCTGAAGTCTTCTGCCGCCTCTGAAGTCTTCTGCCTTCCTATACTCACCCGGCTTCTATCTTCTGGCTCTGCGAGGAGGACGGCGGCGCGGCTCCGGGACGAACCGCTAGGGGAGACCTGCGTTCTGACTCCCTCTGGAGCTAATGGTGTCCAGTAGCCTAAGAAGCAGAGCCTAGCATTTAAGTAGGTCTGCTTCTCTCTCCTCAGTCCCACGATGCAGGGAGTCTGTTGCCAGCAGGTCTCCCTGAAAATAAAAAACCTAACAAAATACTTACTTTTCAGGAAGCTCAGGAGAGCTCCCTGTAGTGCACCCAGTCTCCTCTGGGCACAGTATTAAACTGAGGTCTGGAGGAGGGGCATAGAGGGAGGAGCCAGTGCACACCCATGCCTAAAGTCCTTTTTAGTGCCCATGTCTCCTGTGGAGCCCGTCTATTCCCCATGGTCCTTACGGAGTCCCCAGCATCCTCTAGGACGTAAGAGAAAACAGGGGTTTTACCGCATTTTCAAATTTACTTAGACCCTGCCGCCGCGTTTTCACCGTCCAGGGTATCGCAGCATCCTCTAGGACGTAAGAGAAAACAGGGGTTTTACCGCATTTTCAAATTTACTTAGACCCTGCCGCCGCGTTTTCACCGTCCAGGGTATCGCCATCTTTGGATGGCGATACCCTAGAGAAGCCTATGGGCTTCTTATCGCCGACCGCCGCAACCCGCCGGCCCCGCCGCAGACGCTGACCCTCCCCCCCCCCCCCGGGCTTACCTTCCTCCATGCTGCCCTGGACCCGGAAGGTAAGCTTCTCCTCCCCCAAGAAACGCAGCCGGAGGTCCTTCCGGCTGCAGGGGGGATGGGGGAGGCTCCGGGGGCAGCCTGCTGCTGCTTCCCGGCATCTAGCCAGTGTAAAGATCCCGGGGAGGTGATGGAGACCCCCCGCAGACCACCTAACAGGTATCGCGGGGGGCCTCCGTCACCGCATCGCGATATTGATCGCATATGTTAGTACATAGGCAATCAACATCGCTGCGGTAAGCAGCGAGGGGCGGTGATGTTTCTTAATACATCCCGCCCTTTGTCTGCCTATTCTGCCTTCTTAATTAAATGGAAGCTTGCTCCACCCACTATACTAGTCACTGTGGCTAGACCAATGAGCCATGAGCTTGTTGCTGCACAGTTTATCCCCTCCTGGTGTATACTTAAGGATCTATTTACTAAGCCTTAGAGAGAAATAATGTGGAGAGAGATAAAATACCAACCAGATCATGTCTTTTTTTCAAACACAGCCTGTAACATGGCAGTTAGGAGCTGATTCAGGGGCATACTAACAGCATTGAAGGCACTGGGCAAAGCAACACACTGGGACTCCTAAACACCCATTGCACTGTCTCTCCACATGCTTCCATACAGTGAATAGCTGTCAGCACTCTGATTAGTGGATAGCTTCACCCATCACCAATCACCATGCTGACAGCCATTTAGTGTCGGGCTGGGAGGTAGGTACTCACCACTCTGTTTGTGTGACTACCACCCTCCCATGCTTGAAAGCCCTAGAATTGTAGGGCACTGCAGGGGCAAACGCAGGATTTGTAAAGGGGGGTTTCCATCAGACAAATTTCCCCACGACTTCCTCAGAAGCAACATCAAATCACACGATGAGATTTTAAGACTTTCTATGGGATACTGATAATGTCGATATTATCTTAGACCGAAAAGCTATACCTCTAGATACACTATTACCGTGGAGCCGCTATGGCCGCTAGACTGAATACACGTGCTACGCACTTTGTACGCTATTTGCGTACAGAGTCCTGCACGTGGTACGCACATGGCGTACACACGCCGCGCTGAGTGTACAGAGTACACACAGCGAGCGCACACACAACTGATAACCTTTAAACCTTTTTAATGATACAATGTAATGATATGATTACCCCTTTAACCCTGAGCAGCAAAGTACTGCAACGATGTTATATCTTAAACCTTAAGTAGCGCTGACGGTATAAAGTACCAGCAGTGCGTACACCTTATCAATACCTATACACCTTTTACAGATAAATACACTTTAAAACCCTTGCAGGAAAGTGAAGACACAACACAGATTTGTAGTTGAAACCACAGGGTTCTAAGGCCACAGTGGATTAATTCCAAAAGGTAAAACAGTACAAATCATACACTACAGGCTAACAAGATAAATCTAAACAGAATAATGGCTACAGAGAATGTACATACGTGAGAATGTTCGCAAGCGCAACCCGGCCGGTCCTCCGCTGGTCATACAGATAGCGTTCAGAGTCTTCTGACCGGCCAGGCAACAATGGGCTTTTTATACACAACATGCATACACAATACAATGGTCACTGTAATCTCATTGTCCATTGGACACAGGGATGTGTCTTTACATTACAGAAGAGGTCATAGGTGGATTTGAATAGAGGGGCGATGTCTTTCCCCAACTGCTCTTGTGGGTGGTATCCTCTGGATTCCCGCCGCATACATAATATACAGTAAATACAGTTAATGTTCATATTCTACTTTTGCACATAACTATACGCAGGAGCATGCGATCTTTCTCTAACCAACACCGGAATGTTACCCTAAGGCGCATGGCCGTGGAAAGCTCCTTTACGCAAATTGCGGATATGTGCACGCACGGCAGACTGAGTGCACGCGCAGCGGGCATGTGCATGGGGTTAGTACAAGGCAGTCCACCCTTTGGCAGTCAACAATAACTGCCACTATCTAAACATTAAACAGAAAAATATATAATACAATACCTAGAGATGGTTGGATAAAAATATGCCATACATTATCCATAAAATAATTGGATGGTAGGAGGAGAGGTGTAAGCAGGAAATGTATGACCTAGTGGGATAGTAAAAGCATGTATGTATGAAATCCATGTCTGAGGGGCATGTATCATCGTGCCGTATATGTTCTAGATAAGATTCGAGGTATTGCGAAGTATACATTAAATCCTTCTTATCCCGTATTAAGGGTCTGTAAGTGGGCCAACAAACACTACCGAGCTCTTTTCGGCTTCTTGTTCCAACAAATGGGGTGCACATTTAGTTGATGATACATGGAGGGGGGGAACATATGTGAATGCTAATATATATGTATTACTTATCGACTATGTGTGACACTACCTGAAGGTTGTAGAGATGAAGATAAGACACGTATCACAAATACATTCACATAACATTTGTGCAATCGTTCTTGGGCGTTGGTTGAAGTCTTGTCCGGATGGGTGTATCTTTACTGAAAGTGTTAATCAAAGTCTTTTCTGGATGGATGTATTGTTCATCAAAAGTCTTTTTCGAATGGGTATTGTTCATCAAAGTCTTTTCCGAATGGATGTATTGTTCATCAAAAGTCTTTTCCGAATGGGTATATTTTTGCTTGAGGGAAAACAAAGGAGAAACGGGTGTAAGAAATGGACCGTGGAATCACGTTTTATCACAACATTGTCTCTATTGATGGGTCATAAATTAAATCAGTTTGTGTAACAATGCCCCTGCTCCTCAAACTCATCACTTTGGTACCGTGCTTGCGCCGCGTTAAAATTTCAAACACATCTAAATATCAAACCAATCATTATGACAACTCCCAGGATACAAAGGAGAAACTTTCCTACACTCACGATAACATTTTGAGCCCATTCTCCTAAACCTGAGAACCAATTGCGTGGGTTCAACCATGAGACCCAGCCAGTCAGTTCATTACTCACAGCAGTAAGGGTAAGGTTGTGTCTCCTCCGGAACTCCCACTTCAACTGCAAGATATCGTCCATCTTTTGATCTATGACCTCAGTTGGGTCATCAGTGCTGTTTGTAATGTACGTGCAGCACTTCACACCATACTGAGTTGCCAAGGTGACACAGTACCCGCCTGTCACCGCTGTGATATAATTTAGAACCATCCTGTGCTGGATCAGTTCCGTTTTGTAAGCTTGCAACTCCCTCCCTGTATACCTGAAGGTGTCATCATACATCTTGGTGATATTATCTATCAGGTTCGCTAGCGCATGAATATACCTATAATTTAAAATTCCTCTGGCGGTACGGGTGATATCTAAGGCAAGTAGGAATTGAATCCCGGTGGATTCGTGGATCAAATCAGAGGCTGCGTGCTCTGTCCTATCTATAAGGTGTCTCTTAACGATGTGTTCATAGTGAGTATGAGTGTAAGGAGCTTGAGCATTGCGGTGAACGTCTTTCATCTTATTATGGGTTATGGTCATAACCTCTGGCAACACTCTTCCAATGTAACACAATCCCTCTGAGTTTGGGGAAAGCCACTTATACGCCTTTCTCCCGCATATGAAATATGCATCATTGGGGAGAACATATGGGACAGAATATGACATTACCATATTGCAAACCTTCCAAGTGAAAAATCTTATTCCTAACTCTCTCATCTGTTCAGTACACGTATCAGGCTGTATGATATGCACACAGTACCCTGGTGATACTTCTCCAACCCGCATGGTCCTACTTCCTAGAGTATACCTGTACCGAAAATACCTTCCACCGTCGGCTATTTGGCGTATAAGTTCTGAGTCTACGGGCATTCTGTCGGCTCTGTGTGAAAATGCCATGGTTTGGTTATTCCATGTCACTTCCCAATTTCCCGGCTTTCGGGAATTGGAAATGTTGAAACATACTAAGGATCTATCCACATGATATTGGTGGAGCTTCAAACTAGGTGGCCTAGAAATATTAAATTTCTTGTCCACCGGTCTCCCACCCCGTAATTCAAGTACCTCATCTATTGTTAATGGATACGGTACTAGTCCTGACTTGCTCTGACCTTGAGGTACTTGTGAGCACACCCAGCATTCTGTTTGGTTTAAAACCTTACCCACTAATGAGTGATAATCACTCAATGGATGACGGTCCATGTTGATATTAAGGCTGGACTGACATCTCTGGATGCGACTGACATCTCTGTATGCACCTGTCCTCAACTCTGTTTTCACAGTTTCTACAATACAATTTTCCTCAGCCAACAACCCTTCACAGTGCCTCCTAGTTTCTTGACTATCAGATTGTTTTCTGATACTCGCCTATGCTCGATGGATGTGTTGCTCTTGGAATTCTACAAATCCGTCCTTGCCATCAGAACCCATTCCAGATCCTTTCTCGACTTCTCTGGTACTCTTACCGAAACAGACTGCTCTGGTCAACAACAGGGTCAACAGGAAAACCCGGAATGCAGTCTCTTGGGGTAAGTCCATCTTGCTAAGGGGAGAGAAAAAGGAGCAAGGAAGGGGGGGGGGGAAAGGAGGGTAATGGGAGATGGAGAAAATAATAAAAAGGAAAAAGAAATTTGGTGCGACAACCGCCTCTGGTCTTGTAGTTCTCTGTGCTCAGGTGCCGTGACAACAGTCCTGCCTCTCAACTTTCCCGGAACAGGCACTCCAGTGATACGATTTCCTCTACACTCTGCTCTTTGTCACGGGCTCTCTCTGGGTCAGCGACCTTCTTACAGTGGGACGAGTGGACCCAAGTCTCTCTCTCGGCAACCTTTAATGCTGTCGTGCTGGTTAGTAAGACTTGGTACGGTCCTTCCCACCGGTCAATAAGGCAACCTGAGCGTAGAAAATTTTGAATCATTACATAATCCCCAGGTTCAACGTCATGACAATTACTGTTTGGTAGGTCAGGAATCACCAGCTTTAGATTGCTGTTTTGATTCAACTGCTGGCTCATCTTAACCATATATTTTACAGTCACCTCATTATTGCATTTCAAATCATCCTGGGGGTCAATCATTACATGGGGTTGTCGACCAAAAAGAATCTCAAAGGGTGATAGGTTAAGGGGGGACCTGGGAGTGGTTCTAATGCTGTACAATAGAAGTGGCAAAGCTTCTGGCCATAACAATCCAGTTTCAGCCATCACTTTGCTCAACTTGTTCTTAATAGTGCTGTTTACTCTTTCCACTTTCGCACTCGCCTGTGGGCGGTACGGAGTATGCAGCTTACTATTAATTCCCATCAGTCTGCACATAACCTGAAAGACTTCACCTGTAAAATGGGTACCCCTTTCGCTTTCAATTATCCTAGGGATACCATATCTACACACAAATTCCTGCACAATTTTCTTTGCAGTAAACGTAGCAGTATTTGTGGCAGCGGGGAACGCTTCTACCCAATTTGAAAACACGTCAATACAAACTAACACATACTTTAAATTTCTGCAGGGTGGCAACTGTATGAAATCAATTTGTATTACCTGAAAAGGGCCGTCTGTTGGCGGGATATGGGATGGTTCTGTTGGTATTGACTTTCCAATATTCTTCCTCAAGCAGATAAGACATGTCATTGCTCTCTTACCCGCATGAGAAGAGAATCCTGGTGCACACCAGTAGGCTCTCACCAGCTTACACATACCCTCTTTGCCCAGATGAGTCAGACCGTGTGCCGCCTCAGCTAAGCTTGGAAGAAATGCTCTGGGGGCTACTGGCTTACCTTGTCCATCTGTCCAGAGTCCTGAGGACTCCTGGCCATATCCTTTTGACCTCCAGACTGCCTTTTCCTGTGGAGAACACAAATTTTGCATTTCACTTAATTTTTGTGTGTTGACGGTATTGAATACCATCAGTTGTGTGATATCTGTCTGTATGGGGGTGCTGGCTGCTGATTTAGCAACTTCGTCTGCCCGGCTGTTACCAAGTGACACTGGGTCTTGACTGTAAGTGTGTGCTTTGCACTTGATAACAGCCACTCTGTCAGGTTCCTGTATCGCTGTTAGAAGCCTTTTTATATGGGATGCATGCGCTACAGGTGTGCCAGCTGCCGTCATGAAATTTCTGAGGTGCCATAGGGCCCTGAAATCATGCACTACTCCAAAGGCATACCTAGAATCTGTATATATATTGGCTGACTTACCCTTAGCCAATTCACACGCTCTGGTTAAGGCAACCAGCTCAGCAACTTGTGCTGAGTGCGGTGGGCCCAGGGGTTCAGATTCTATGATACCTTTGTCATCTACGACTGCGTATTCAGTACACAAGTCTCCCGAGTCCGTCTGTCTGTGGCAACTACCGTCAGTGTAAAAAGTAAAATCTACGCTTTCCAGTGGGTTGTCACTAATGTCGGGTCTTGCAGTGAAAGTTTGGTTCAGATATTCCATACAATCATGTGTGTCAGTGTCTGTACTAAATCCTCCTTCACCATCACTCTCATCCTCCACCCTTTGTGCCTGTCCAGGCACACCTGAGAGATAAGTTGCAGGATTTAGTGCGCTGCATCTCTTTATGGTGATGTTTACAGGGGCCATTAGTGCTAATTTCCACCGTGTAAACCGTGCTGATGAGACATGTCTGGTTTGGGCAGAGTTCAGTAAGGCTGACACTGCATGAGGTGTATGGATGGTCAGGTTGTGTCCCAACACTACATCTTCACTTTTACTCACTAGCAAAGCTATCGCTGCAACACTTCTCAAGCATGTGGGGAGAGACCGCGCTACGGTGTCCAACTGTGCACTGTAGTAAGCTACCGGCCTGCTGGCATCACCATGTCTCTGGGTTAGGACACCTGCCGCACACCCAGCACTTTCCGTACCGTACAACTCAAAAGGTTTCCCATAATCTGGCATGCCTAATGCAGGTGCCTGTGATAGGCATTGTTTAAGTCTCTCAAATGCCAGTTCGGACTCATCTGTGTGAGAGATCCGATCTGGTTTGTTCGAGGAGACCATTTCCTGCAAAGGTAAAGCCAGTATGGAGAACCCTGGGATCCAGTTTCGGCAGTACCCACACATTCCAAGGAAAGTGCGGATCTGCTGCTGGGTTTGTGGCAGAGTCATGTCGCGAATCGCCTGTATTCTATCAGCGGTGAGGTGTCTCAGTCCTTGTGTCAAGCAATGTCCCAAATATTTCACCTTGGTCTGGCACAACTGTAACTTATCCTTTGAAACCTTGTGTCCCGTATTAGAAAGGTGAAACAGAAGCTGTTTCTTTCAAGGACGACTCGAGTGAATCTGAACACAGCAGTAAGTCATCTACATACTGTATTAATACTGATCCGCTCTCAGGTTGAAAGGATTGTAAACAGTCATACAAAACCTGGGAGAAAATACTTGGGCTGTCAATGAAACCTTGGGGTAGGCGAGTCCAGGTGTACTGTACTCCCCTGTATGTAAATGCAAACAAATATTGTCTGTCAGGGTGCAGAGGGACCGAGAAGAAAGCAGAACAGAGGTCAATGACAGTGAAAAATTTAGCAGTAGGGGGGATTTGTATGAGGATGACAGCTGGATTTGGCACTACGGGGAATTGGCTCTCAACTATCTTGTTTATCCCCCTTAGATCCTGCACTAGCCTGTACCCCCTCCCCCCACTCTTTTTCACAGGGAAGATGGGAGTATTGGCAGCGCTGGACGTCCTAACTAGGATGCCCTGTTGTAGCAAGCGCTCTATGACTGTGTACACTCCTAATTCCACCTCTGGCTTCAGAGGATACTGTGGGATTTTTGGAGCTATCCTACCATCTTTTACTTGCACAACTACAGGAGCTACATTTGCCATCAATCCAGTGTCTTGTCCATCTTTGGTCCAGAGGGATTCCGGTATCTGGGAGATCATTTCCTCTACCTTGGATGGACACCTGTCTATAACAGCAGAGTGTGACATTAACCTTTGTGGGGTGTCTAACATATCCTGCACTTCCTGAACGTGATTCTCGGGTATATCTAAGAAGACACCCTCAGGAGGACAATATATGACACACCTCATCTTACCCAATAAATCTCTCCCAAGTAGATTAGTCGGAGCCGATGCAGCTAGCAAAAAGGAGTGCTTGGTCTGCAAAGGCCCTATCGTAATCTCCGCTGGTCTACTTAAAGGGTAGTGTTGCACTACTCCTGTTACCCATATTGCTGAAATTGTTTTACCTGTTGTTTTCATACCTACCGTTGAATTTAACACTGACCTGGCCGCCCCTGTATCTACAAGGAAAGGTAGTGATCTACCAGCTACATCAACTGTAACCTCGGGTTCATTTCCAAGGCTAGCAATCAACTTCACTGGCTGCAAACTACAGGTGTGGACTAACCCCTATTGTATTTTGTGACCCTCCCGCAGCGCGCTGGCAGCTACAATATGTGAGGGGGGTAGCTGAGAATTTCCAGAGGTCTGCCAGTCCCTCTTAGGTGGGTACCTCCTTGTTTCCCCTGCATGTGGCTCATAATTCCTTCTATGAGCTATGATCCCAATTACGTGTGTTATGCTGTGAGTCATGTTCTGGTCTAGGGGGTCGATATACGTTGCTTTTATAATTACAGTTCCGTGCGTAATGTCCTTCCCCCTTGCAATTATAACATTTCACTACATACGACTTACCATCAGGGGTCTGGGATTTAGGCTGATGTGGCTTCGTTGTCAGGGCTTTGATACTTACGGTCATCAGCTTATCCCCCTGTGACTCCCTGTGCTTAATGATGTTTCCGATCGTGCTCGATAGCGGACTCTCTTAATGCAGCCACCGAAATACCTCTCCAGTTAGGTTGAGTGGTTTGTACCCTTGTTCTCAACGTTTCTTTCAAACCGTCCATTAATACGGACACAGCTACCTCTCTATGATGCACATTTTCCTTAATGTCCTCGACCCCAGTGTATCTAGCCATTTCCTGCAGTGCTCGATGGAAATATTCAGAAGCAGTTTCACCTTCCTTTTGTCTTATGGAAAAGATTTTATTCCACTTGACAAAAGTAGGGAAATATACTCCTAACTGCAGATTGATCTGTCGTACATTCTCCTGAGTGTATTCATCAGTGAGAGGTACTTCTACGTCTAATTTACAATCAGCAATGAATTTCACAGGGTCAATATTGGAGGGCAAACATGCCCGTAGCACTGTCCGCCAATCTTTGTTTGTGGGTTCGGTGGCGTTACCTAGTTCTCTAATAAACCTCTGACATGCGGCTACATCCTTTCTGGGATCGGGAAATTCAGACATAATTGTCCTCAATTCTGTCCGGGACCAGGGACAATGCATAGCAATGTTCCTGACGGGAGTGATTCCCTGAGCGTCAGTCTTCCCATTGGGGACTGCGATCACCCTAACAGGATTTAGCTCAATTACATCATTCTGGGTTGCTTCTACAATGTGAGGTGCTATTGTCTCTGCATAATGTACTGTACCGTACTTGCCTGTGGACACGACCTCACCTGTCCCTCCGCTAGGGGCCTTTGCTACTGTTCTTACTGGTTGGGCCGTGCCCACTTGTGTGTCTTGTATGGTGGCTGCTAGAGAGAGTGCCGATATCGTGCTGGGCTCATCTTCCTGGTCGCAGTCCTGAGGGAAGTTTAAGATGGGATACAACTTGCACGGGTTAGCATTAATACATTTATCAAGTTCACTCTTATCATATATTAGTATGCCATTATCTGTAGCCACTTTCTCCCCTGTAATATATGGTGGTGGTGGTGCAGTTGCAATCAGTTTCCTGCTAGGGTTGGAACCGGCTGCGTGAGCTAGTTCCCTTTGCATATCACTCTCTCATTGCCATAAATGTAAACAGTTTGAGTGTCTGATCCTTTCTTTTCGAGATTTTAACAGACATATCCTAATCCTTAAATTCTGCAACACCTCTGGATTAAAACTGCCTACTTTAGGGAATGATTCCCTATCTTCCGCAGTCATACGTTCCCATTCATTGCATAAAACCTCTGCGTGTGATCCGTATTTCTCACACATTATGTACCTCGCCGACCCCTTGGGCCGCGGAATATCAACCTGAACCCTGGTTGATCGTCCCTTACTTGAGCAACTGGCCCCCATCTTTTGCAGGTATTGCCTACTCAGCTAATTCCTACAAAAAACCAAAATACTCAATTATAAGGCAATGGTGAAAGTCCTCCGAGTGCTCTCACCCACTCACGCCCACATTGGCCAATACACCTAAACACTGTCGTCAGCGCCGGTCGTACCCAACCTAGGGCCCCTGTGTAACCTTTATTTACTGGAAATGTATGGGAGTGACTTACCCTAACCAGTAAATATTGGTCGTTGGAGATTTCCTGAGTGACCAGCGAAACTCCCTTAAAACAAAAAAATTGTTACACAAATCACGTTGCGTGTGCTACACTTAGCGCCAATGATCCCGCGATTTTTACGCACAACTCGTAAAAGGGTATCGCGGTGGGCTAAGTATTGCACTCACGAACGCGCGGTACAATCGCACAGCGTATAGGTAACTGTTACTTATCCGCCGTGCGACCAATGGAATCGTTTTTCAGGCTGCGAAACCTCAGCCGGAGCGTATCTGAACGGGCATATAGGGTTACTACGACAACCCCCTGGGCTGCGCTCTCTACACAAAACCTCGCGGACCTTTTAGGCCGCGGTATTCAGAGCTTCGCGTGACTTTGTCAGCGGTTTTCTGACTTCGCTGACCTCTTGGTCTGCTGTTATCTACTACTTGCTCCTTGCTCCTTTATACCTTAATCAATGTTAATGTGAGCAAGCCACTTTCACGCCACCAAGTGTCCACTCACCTGGTGTGGTCTCCTACGGGATCCCGAATTCCCTGGGTCCACAAAACCTTTATTGTTTGCACACTCACGCTCGTTCACTCATATACACTTTGTTTTTTCTGTACAGAAAATTAACTTTCATTCAGATAAAACAGCCATAGTTCCAGAGGTAATACAGTAAAAAAGGTTTTTAAACTAAATATTGGACACTGAGCAATTTGTGCTATTATCGCGTGGCTACCGTCTCGCACCTAAACTAAAACAATGCTATTGTGTGATTTGTACTTAGTGGGCGTACCGTTACGCACTTTGCATGAACACGCCACGTGTGTACGCCTTTACGTTGCATACGCAGTCCCGCACGCTGTCCGAGACACGTGTACAAAGGCCGTACGTCCGCAGTACTACAAATCCCACACTTCTATAAATGTAAGCGATATTTAACTATAATCGCTCACTTAACACTACACACAGATTCCTCTGTATCAACCTTTACAACTAGGCCAGGCTGTGTGTGCGTCTTACACTTACTTCCTTAACTATTAACTATATTTTAACTAAATAGCAACAAATTTTCTCAGTACCGGTCAAAATGAATCTAGTAATCAATGCTAATGGCAATAATGCGAGCAGATATGCAAAGTACAAAATACAGGTGTATGCGTGTGTTGCATGCGCATTTGGCGCCAAACAGAAATTTTACAGATTTTAAAAATAAGTAGCTTTTGCGTTCTTACCTTACGGATCCCTCCAGCATCCCTTCAAACCATGCAAGGCAGACGCTTATCTAATCAGCACTAGTGTATCCACCGACCAAGAGAAGGCTTACAGGGGATACCTTTTCCGCCCTTTGCTGCGAAACCCTGCTAGGCTGCGGGTATGAGGAAGAACCGGACGAGCTCCCAATTGATAATGTCGATATTATCTTAGACCGAAAAGCTATACCTCTAGATACACTATTACCATGGAGCCGCTATGGCCGCTAGACTGAATACACGTGCTACGCACTTTGTACGCTATTTGCGTACAGAGTCCTGCACGTGGTACGCACTTGGCGTACACACGCCGCGCTGAGTGTACAGAGTACACACAGCGAGCGCATACACAATTGATAACCTTTAAACCTTTTTAATGATACAATGTAATGATATGATTACCCTTTTAACCCTTAGCAGCAAAGTACTGCAACAATGTTATATCTTAAACCTTAAGTAGCGCTGACGGTATAAAGTACCCGCAGTGCGTACACCTTATCAATACCTATACACCTTTTACAGATAAATACACTTTAAAACCCTTGCAGGAAAGTGAAGACACAACACAGATTTGTAGTTGAAACCACAGGGTTCTAAGGCCACAGTGGATTAATTCCAAAAGGTAAAACAGTACAAATCATACACTACAGGCTAACAAGATAAATCTAAACAGAATAATGGCTACAGAGAATGTACATACGTGAGAATGTTCGCAAGCGCAACCCTGACGGTCCTCCGCTGGTCATACAGATAGCGTTCAGAGTCTTCTGACCGGCCAGGCAACAATGGGCTTTTTATACACAACAAACATACACAATACAATGGTCACTGTAATCTCATTGTCCATTGGACACAGGGATGTGTCTTTACATTACAGAAGAGGTCATAGGTGGATTTGAATAGAGGGGCGATGTCTTTCCCCAACTGCTCTTGTGGGTGGTATCCTCTGGATTCCCGCCGCATACATAATATACAGTAAATACAGTTAATGTTCATATTCTACTTTTGCACATAACTATACGCAGGAACATGTGATCTTTCTCTAACCAACACCGGAATGTTACCCTCAAAATACCCTACAGCTGGATACTAGACATCACCTTCCAACCTTTATCTGACCTTTCCTATCATGCAAAGGCGAATCTCCTAGTCCATGAACTGTTTAAACTGTTGATACTCGCTGATGCGGTCTAGGGGAGCTATATCTAAAATGTACACTATTTGGGCTAAATATGTAATGTTCTAATAACCCTCTATGCGTTCACAAACTCTACCGTAAATGCGCATACCACGCGCTAAGGCGCATGGCCGTGGAAAGCTCCTTTACGCAAATTGCGGATATGTGCACGCACGGCAGACTGAGTGCACGCGCAGCGGGCATGTGCATGGGGTTAGTACAAGGCATATGCATTACAATATTTTTCGACTTTGACAATACGTTTAATTTGCCGGCTGTTGGGATCCCGGCGGCCAGGATACCGACTCCGGAATCCTGACAACCAACAATGCCGCCAGCCGGAATCCCGGCGCAACAGGGCTATTCCACTCGTGGATGCCCACAGAGTGGCGAGCGCAGCAAGCCCGCAAGGGGACTCTTAGCGCTCGCCCCGGTCCTGACAGCAGGCAACCCATCTGCCGGTAATAAGTACCAAACCCCTTTCTACACCTCACTTGCTATATGCTATGATTTTAGACTTCAGGTGCTATTAATATATATGTATCTCAGGGAGTAATTCAGACCTGATCGCTAGGCTGCGTTTTCTCACAGCCTGCGATCAGGTCTGAACTGCGCATGCATATGCACCACAATGCGCAGGCTCGTCGGACGACTGCACCGGGCATTGGTGCATAGCGACGGGATGGTGCGAAAAAAGCGATCGCACAGACGATTGCAAGGAGATTGACAGGAAGAAGGCGTTTGTGGGTGGCAACTGACCATTTTCTGGGAGTGTCAGGGAAAAGACAGGCGTGTCTGAGCGTTTGCAGGGCGGGTGTCTGACGTCAATTCCGGTCCCGGACAGGCTGAAGTGATCGCAGCGGAATGCACAGCGAAACTACACTCCCCCAGTAGGCGGCAAACTATCTGAGTGCAGGACAACAAAAAAACACTTGCGAGCGAATTACCTCCTCAATCAAGTAGCCTACAGTAGTTTTATATATATATAATTTTTATACTATTATTTACTCTTTATATTTAAATAATGTATTCAATTAGTTATGTTCCCATTAGTTTTTCCTGGTGCTATAAACCTAGTTAATTTGGCTTGAAAAAGACATGTGTGTATATATATATATATATATATATATATACACATGTATATATACACACACACACACACACACACACACACACACGTGTGTCTATATATATATATATATATATATATGTATATATATATATTATGCATAAAGCTAATAAATGAGTGCACATGTACAAAAATGTTGGTACTGTATACTGTATACTGTTTTTAAAGCCCTTATGAATATGAAGCAATGGTTTATTCAAGGTAGAAGTTCCTTACCGAATGTGGTCACATTCAGATTAGGCAACCTCAAAAGACTTGTTGTGACCATTAGCTCTGGTTTACCTGCCGCTGGCTGAGAGAGGTCAGTGTGTGTAGGGTCCACGATTTGTGGCAAAATGCCGCGAGTGGGCGGAGCTACGCTAGTAAGCCGCGATTAGCAATAAAATTGATTTGGTCCATCAGGGGGGGTTTCTGGGTACTCAGAAACCCCCCTGGGTGCGCCACTGCACTGGGCAGCTGACCAGTGTGTGTATATGTTAAGATGGCTCTTAGCTGATTGGCTGGTACTTTATCTCCATCCACTCTATCTCTCTCCAAGTTTAGTCAATAGACCCCTTAGACTCCATGCTGCTGTCCTCTGGCTGTGCCAAGCTTAGCTGGTGTTGTGTCCAGGAAGGGGGGGATGTAATGGGAGGGTGTTGAGGAACACCATAATTAGGGAATTCATTTGAAACTATAATTTCAATGCAGCCAAACTCTCTGTGTTGATTAATAAAAGAAATTAGAGAGTTTCAATTTCAGTTTTCAAAGCAGATCATTGTTATCAGTTATCTCTCTGGGATGAGCATCAGTGTTTAATCTGGTCAGTGGTGAATTTCCCATTAGACACATGCCTAGGGGCGGCTCGTGCTTGTGTTGATACTGTCACCCTGAAATGTACCAGTAACTGCTAAATATTTCCACTGTTCTGTACCATATGCCATCTATAATGAAGGGTAAATTAGTAGGACATGCACATTCTGCCCCTTTAAGCTGCATAGGCAAACGCAGGGGGGGTTTCTGGTTGCCCAGAAATCCCCCTCTTCTTGGCAAGTGGTAAATTATGACAACAATAGCAATGGTATATAATACGATTACTAGAGCTTCTGCTGCATCATGCAGAGCGGCTGCACATGCCCAGTGGTAGCAGCTTGGTTCTGAGCCTTCATTCAGTGCACTGGACCAAAGAGTAGCTACCAGAAAGAAGAGACAGGAGCCTTAACATGAGGTGGGAGAATATGTTCTTAGAAAGTGCAGTACTGGTTCTATAATGTTTGTGCATTTATTTATTATAGTGTGTTTAACCTTTCCCTGATCTTATTTATATTATTTAAATGTTTGATACAGCCTATACTATAGATAGGATACATACTAATTGCCGTTGGACGGGATTCCGGCTGTCATGATCCCTTGCAGGCTTACTAGAAGTTATATTCTCCTCTATTGGTGTCGTGGACACCCACAGAGGGAGAATAGCTGGGCAGCTTGGTTCTGAGCCTTCATTCAGTGCACTGGACCAAAGAGTAGCTACCAGAAAGAAGAGACAGGAGCCTTATCATGAGGTGGGAGAATATGTTCTTAGAAAGTGCAGTACTGGTTCTACAATGTTTGTGCATTTATTTATTATAGTGTGTTTAACCTTTCCCTGATCTTATTTATATTATTTAAATGTTTGATACAGCCTATACTATAGATAGGATACATACTAATTGCCGTTGGACGGGATTCCGGCTGTCATGATCCCTTGCAGGCTTGCTAGAAGTTATATTCTCCTCTATTAGTGTCGTGGACACCCACAGAGGGAGAATAGCCTGTGTCACCAGTAATCCGGCGCCAGCAATTCACCTCCTTTTGGGATTACGGCATTGGTATCCTGACCGCCGGAATCCCGACTGGCAGTATTGTTACCGCTGCCCCTATAGATAATACTGTATTTCATGTTATGCAGAGTGTGATATTTTCAGATTGCATTTGGAAACCCCCCCTCTAAAAATCCTGCATTTGCCACTGAGCTGTTCTACTTAGTAAATACAGTATACATAAATAAAAATTAAAAAAATGTAATACCTGGAGTCCTTTTTATTATTCTATTAAATTGGCCATCATCCAATGAGGATTTATAACCAATCAATGAAAATAATAAAATTAGGTTGTCCGTTACTGTTGTTCTCAGGGGTGCCCTCACCCCTAAATTCACCCCTGGATTTGGTGCCCTATGTACTGATGGCACATTGGTTAATTTGCACTTATTCTGTATGTCTCACAAGCAGGCTTTAAGATGTGCATTAAATCGTTTAAAAAAAACTCTCAGATGCTACCAAATACTGTAGTTAAATTATAGCTTATCATGAAAGAGACACGTGTGGGATCCCTCCCACTGCTCTGGTGTCTTTTCTGAATTCTTGTACTTTTAGTGAGCTCAGAATGCGAAGGTGACATTAGGTTGTATAAAACTAAGAATACCTGCAGTGAGTGGGCAATTGGATTACATATGACTTTATTCTAAGGAAGGGAATTGGAGAACATGGTGTGATCTTAATGAATGATTATGAAACATTATTAATTCAATATGTTATAAAATAATAAAATAATAAAACTATCGTTGACATTTTCAAATGTAGAATTTTAAATCTATCAAACTAACTCACTAGCAAAAAATGGTATACAATGACAATGGCAGGTTCTATATATCACTGTCCATTCATTATATAAGTTCAGTTATTAAATGTTAAAGGACAGCAATGCTTCACAGCTGTTCACACTGTTTTAAGTTTCTTTAGTGCCCGGTTCTTGTTTCATGCCTCCACTTTCCACCGTCTCTACTAATTTCACCCAGGATGCACTATACAAATACTCCCGTGTCAGGGGGCAGACAGGAAGTTAGCTAGCCAATAGAAGCTGGTTGGCACAAGAGTCTGTGGGGTGAGCTGAAACAGTGGCGGAATTTGTGGGTGGTGGGCCCAGGTGCAAAAATATAATTTGGACCCCTCTCCTCCACCCCAAACCAAGTTCACAATATGCCACACAACAATGGGTGACAGGGAAGGCAGAGGGTGACAGCGTAAGACAGGAAGAGAAGGAGGGTGACAACAGAAGGCAAGGGGAGGCAGAGGGTGACAGCGGAATGCAGGGAGATGCAGAGGGTGACGGAGAAACAGTGGGTGACAGGGGTACAAGCACAATGTCCTGCTGGCTCCTATCTATGACGTCTCTCCCATAGATAGGAGCCAGCGGCCAGACGGAGCAGCAGCAGCGATCGGCAAGCAGGAGCGGGGCAGTGGTAAGTATTTTTTATTTTTTATTTGTGTGTGTGTGTGTGTGTGTGTGTGTGTGTGCACACAACTACTGGGGGCAAAGAAACGGGGCACAACTACTGGGGCAAAGAAAGAGGGGGCACAACTGCTGGGGGCAAAGAAAGAGGGGGCACAACTGCTGGGGCAAAGAAATGGGCACAACTACTGGGGCCAAAGAAAGGTGGGCACAACTGCTGGGGGCAAAGAAATGGGGCACAACTACTGGAGGCAAAGAAAGAGGGGGCACAACTACTGGGGGCAAAGAAACAGGGCGCAACTACTGGGTGCAAAGCAACAGGGGGCACAACTACTGGGGGCAAAGCAACAGGGGGCACAGCGACAGGGGGTACAAATACTGGGGGGCACAACTACTTGGGGCAAATCTGGGGGCACAGCTACTGGGAGCATAACTGTGGCCACGCCCCTCCCCTCCCCTATGAGGCCACGCCCCTATTTTTTTGCACGCACAAACAGTTTTGCCGCGGGAAGGGGGGGGCACCAGTGGAAACTTTCGCACTGGGCGCCACAAGGTGTAGAACAGGCCCTGGCTATAATGCATCTAGTCACAAGAACTATGGCCCTCATTCCGAGTTGTTCGCTCGCTAGCTGCTTTTAGCAGCAGTTCAAACGCTAAGCCGCCGCCCTCAGGGAGTGTATCTTAGCTTAGCAGAAGTGCGAACGAAAGGATCGCAACGCTGCTACTAAAAAAGATTGTGCAGTTTCTGAGTAGCTCGAGACCTACTCCTAGCTAGTGATCACTTCAGTCTGTTTAGTTCCTGTTTTGATGTCACAAACACGCCCTGCGTTCGGCCAGCCACACCTACGTTTCCCCAGCCACTCCTGCGTTTTTATCTGGAACACCTGCGTTTTTACACACACTCCTCGAAAACGGTCGGTTACCACCCAGAAACACCCACTTCCTGTCAATCACTCTGCGCTCAGCAGTGCGACTGAAAAGCGTCGCTAGAGCTTGTGCGAAAGTACGTCGCGCGTGCGCGTGCGCAGTGTGCACCATACGCATGTGCAGAAGTGCCGAATTTTAGCCTGAACGCTGCTCTGCGAACAACGGCAGCTAGCGACCAACTCGGAATGAGGGTCAATGTGCGTAAATAATTTGTTCTGGTTGTGGGACGCCTCGGAGATACACATTGAAAGAATAAAATACTTGGCACTAAAAGGAATTTGAATCAATAAAATTGAACTGGCTAGGGCCCCAATTTCTTTCCATAGGGAGACTAATATTGGACAGTTCCACCAAATATGGAGAAACGTTCCATCAGCTTTTTTACATTGCCAGCAAAGAGAGGAAATCTCAGGATGCATTATATTACAGTACGTCTAGTTGAAACATAATACCATCTATAAAATAGTTTGTAAGCATTAACGCGGTAATAGATTCACATTGACGGCATTGATCCGGCCGATCCAAGAGATGTGATAACCTCCCCAATCCTCAACGTCCTTTTGAAATTGAGCTAATAATTTTGGAAAATTAGTTTAATAAAGCTGCCAGTAATTTTTGGTGATAGGGACTCCTAGATAAGATAAATATCGGCAATTCCAATAAAAATAGAAAGATTGTAATAAGAATTATTTTTAAATATGTACAAAGTCGCAGATCAAGCACAACGGAAGTTGGTGGAAAAGTGGCCACTGCAATGTAACACTTCATATGCAGATTCAGACTCATTCGCACACAGATGTACAAGTATCACATTTCTAATTAATCAATGTAGTTTTGTTCGGTGGTTTTAGTGCATCTGATTGTTTAAGTTGTGCGATTAAGACACGCATTTGTGCAAAACAAAATGCTCAGTTTTTGCTGAATCGCACAGGACCTGGCGTATCCAGAAATAAGGAACTGCAGTAATAATGCATGCTGACACGTCTGTAGGTAGCTGTGCAGAAATGACATCCGTCAAATACTGCTTCAGTATTAGCAGATGATAATGTTAATGGCTTGTAATAACAACACACACTTTCTTGTGCAGTTATTATCATTGTTATTCTACTTCAATATTTATCAGGTGTTCCCCTCACTTTGACTTAGACTGTAAGCTCTTCTGGGCAAGGCCATCATTACCTTATGTTTTATTTTATTGTATCAATGTAGCCTTGAATGATTCTCAACAGTTTCAAGCTTTATGTGCTGTTATTTATTTTCTGTTGCGTTCCTCTTTGATCTTGCCAGCTCATACTGTAGATTACACATCATATATTACAGTACATGAGCCTATTATTATAAAGGGCTGCATACAAACTTTTATTTTCAAGACTCTTAAACATGACTGTGTTTATTTTTAAATAAGTTTAATTCAAGAGTTGAGAAAAATGTAACATTTTGTTTCTCAGACTATTAACCACTTTCCTTATTTGGATGAGGAATTTTAAGTTTCTCGGAATCTCATCTTAAATATTCTGCATACTGCAGAATATTTCGTATTCCCTTATCATTTTTGCTTCGGTCGGGATTCCCATTCCTACCCTAACCCCATGACAGCAGAATGATTTGACTGTCTCCATTACAGCTCTATTTGTATATTATAACTTCTGCAAAGTGTAAAGTTCCCAACATATACTGTAGTGCTGCAAAATGGCTGTCCTGCGGAAAAGTGCAATTCAAATATTTTCACATTCCTGTTCAGGAATTCAACTTTTGCTAAATTTTGTTGCAGCTTTGCAAAAAATAATACTTCATGCAAAGAAAAATATTTCTTTGGTAGGTCATAACAATATAACTAATATACCTTAGCAAGTGTTTTAATGCTTTAGTATAATTTTAGACCATATTCATTTCCTTATACTCATTGCTTGGTTTTAGATCACTGGAAGTAGTACCAGCTCTTCACTGAGTGGAGCTAACACTCACTAGGTTTGTAAAAACCTGATTCACTGTCATTACAAGTGTTAGGTCTCCCCCTAACACAATGGTTCCCAAACTTTCTTGAATCACAGCACCCTAGAGTATTAGCATTTTTTACAAGGCACCCCTATGGCAAAATTGTCTTATTGAGAAATTCAGCTAAATTATTACATTTAATACATTGTG
This sequence comes from Pseudophryne corroboree, assembly GCF_028390025.1. Classification (NCBI taxonomy): domain Eukaryota; kingdom Metazoa; phylum Chordata; class Amphibia; order Anura; family Myobatrachidae; genus Pseudophryne; species Pseudophryne corroboree. The sequence continues at coordinate 750,535,289 of NC_086447.1, forward strand.
TTAACCTGTTTTCCTTAGTCAGGGGCAAAACTAGGATTTCTGTCACCCAGGGCAAGGCAGTAATTCGGTGCCCAAACCCCCCTCTCCTGGGCCAAAATGTATTTTCCATAAGATACATTTTATTTGAAAGCCCACTTTGAGTGCCTCCTTTTCTAAACCAGATCCAACGTACCTGAATCTATTTTCCCAGAAATATAGTACTGTATGTATATATATATATATATATATATATATATATATATATAGAGAGAGAGAGAGAGAGAGAGAGAGAGCAGTGATATAATCATTACAATCAGGGCTAACTGCACTGACAGCACTGTGTCACTGAATGCTCAGTCTTACTTATAAAGCACCCACCTCTTTTTTTTATTTGTACCTGGGTACGCATATGTTCACTCCCGCCGGACTCTCACCTCCTTTCTGCCTTCCGTCTCAGTGTGTGTGATGTCACATGCACGCGCGACATCATGACATACACACGATGCGTGAGCCCAAGTCCGGAAGCGCACGCTCCTGGAGCCGGCACCCGACAGGCAATCAGCTATTGGCTTCTGCTACCTTTCCGGAGTCAGTGGGAGCAGTGCAAAGTGCCCTCAGCGCCCCCCTCTTACCAGCACATGGGGCATGTGACCCCCCTAGACCCCCCCCCCCCCCCTCTCCCAGTTAAGTGCATGCCTTTGCCTTAGGATCAGTAATGTGGTGGTGGACACGGCTGTGCTTCTGTTTGCAACATATTGCAGTTACCAGCTCTGGTTTTACCCATCACATTGACCATAACTCATTTAATTTGGTCCTTGACCAAAAACCCGAGGGACCTCTGCAAGTGCCCCTGTGGCACCTCAGTGTGCCATGGCACACAGTTTGGAAACCACTGTCCTAGTACATATCACCTTGTCGCTGTGGTGGAGCTCACAAACTTAGCAAAACTATATCTAAGAATCCCTGTACAGGTTGAGTATCCCATATCAAATATTCCGAAATAAGGAATATTCCGAAATACAGTCTTTTTTGAGTGAGACTGAGATAGTGAAACGTTTGTTTTCTGATGGCTCAATGTACACAAACTTTGCTTAATACACAAAGTTATTAAAAATAGTAAATGACCTTCAGGCTGTGTGTATAAGGTGTATATGAAACATAAATGAATTGTGTGTAATGTACACAAACTTTGTTTAATGCACAAAGTATATTATAACATTCACTAAAATTACCTTCAGGCTGTGTGTATAAGGTGTATATGAAAAATAAATGCATTCTGTGCTTAGACTTGGGTCCCATCGCCATGATATCTCATTATGGTATGCAATTATTCCAAAATACGGAAAAATCCGATATCCAAAATACTTCTGGTCCCAAGCATTTTGGATAAGGGATACTCAACCTGTATTTGAATTGTACAGTATTACACAGGTAGGTTAGAAGGACATACTGTATAATTGAGAATAAGAATTGATCACTGAGAATGTGTGCAGCTCTTCTTATCAATTATCTGTGCCGTTGGGACGCTTTTCACTTTCAGGCCTGAAGCATTTGCCTAGGTAGGCTAGTGTTAGAGAAATAATAAGGTTTTTTTATACATACATATATACAGTATATAATTATATTGCTAAAGTACTGTTATTTACTAGGGAAAGTTACCTCTTCCCCCAACATGTTCAATATGGTGTCAGATGGCAAGCAACACACTCTCTGAATGTCTGAATGCGGTTAAGTAAGTTGGGTGTATTATGCCAGTGTGCCTTTTGCTTTGTGGATAATTTATGTTATACATATTTCATTTGATAAATGTACGTAACAGCTTTGCACCAAGTAACTGGAACACAGATAGAAGCAAACAGGTTTTTTTTATGTTGTTCTGGAACCTGTTGCCTTTGAAATATGAGGAATGCTGAATTCCCTTACACATACTGTAATACTGTTTGCACCAAAGGCTAACATGGCGTCCTATCAAACGAAAGTGCCTGAGGGAAAACAGAATGGCTGCTTGACAACTTAAGTCTAAATAAAATGTTATTCCTGGATTGAGGTCACTCTTAAGAACAGCAATTTATTTGATTTGCAAAGGTTACAGCGATAAAGCCCAAGTAGATTCCCACGATGTGAACAGTTGTGAAAAAAATGTTAAACATCAAAATAAAACAATAAAGTTTTTAAGTTGACATGTCATCTTGAAATAAAGAAAAAAAATAACATACAAAGTTCAGTTTTCATATCTAAAGCTTTTTAGTTAACCTAGGAACTGTGAGGTAAATTTACTAATCCGGATATTTCAGAGCCGACGGCCCACATTCCGAGTTGTTAGCTCGTTATTTTCCTTCGCATCGGTGCGATTTTCCGCTAACTGCACATGCGCAATGTTCGCACTGCGGCTGCGTCAAGTAAATTTGCTAAGAAGTTTGGTATTTTACTCATGGCATTACGAGGTTTCTTCTTCGTTCTGGTGATCGGAGTGTGATTGACAGGAAGTGGGTGTTTCTGGGCGGAAACTGGCCGTTTTATGGGTGTGTGTGAAAAAACGCTGCCGTTTCTGGGAAAAACGCGGGAGTGGCTGGAGAAACGGGGGAGTGTCTGGGCGAACGCTGGGTGTGTTTGTGACGTCAAACCAGGAACGAAACTGACTGAACTGATCACAGTGGCAGAGTAAGTCTCGAGCTACTCAGAAACTGCTAAGACATTTCTATTCGCAATTTTGCGAATCTTTCGTTCGCAATTCTGCTAAGCTAAGATTCCCTCCCAGAGGGCGGCGGCTTAGCGTGTGCACTGCTGCGAAAAGCGGCTAGCGAGCGAACAACTCGGAATGAGGGCCGACGTGTCTTCAATTGTTGCAGCCACAGCATTTAGAGGGGCAATTATATTAAATGCAGCATTCAAAACTGCCAAAGGTGCAGTGGCTTTGAAAAGTGCCATTTAGTAAATGTACACCTTTGTGTCAAAAATAAATTATATGTAATATATCTTCTTAATTACAACCAACACAAAATACACTGCCTATAAGCAAGGAGTACATAATTGCTGCTGCAGCAAACTACCTGTTTTCCAGGCAATACCTAATGCAATATTCACCAGAGAATTCCTCATTAGTCAGGATGAAAGAATTATATAAAAAAAGCTTAACCTAAGTTTAACATATGCAAACTGAATAGGGGCGTTTTAAGAGAGGAGGCGGCCCAGGTGCAGCCTCCTCCGTTCGGGCCCTCTCCTCTCTGCTGGCAGCGCTGAGAGTCTGAGCACTAGAGCGCTCAGACTCTACTGTGCATGTGCAGATCTCCGGGAAAATGGCGTAGCGGCCATTTTCCCTGAGATTTGTCTACTACGCATTCGCAGAACACCATGAAAATGGCCGCTGGGCCATTTTCACTGAGTTTTAACACCGCCGTGGACGTCGCCGCGGGACTCCGGAGGGGTGAGTATTCAGAAAATTGGTGTAGCGTGTGCGGGGGAGGGGACCCCTCTGGACTCAGGGGCTTGTGTGCACCGCACACACTGCACCCATTATAGAAACGCCAGTGAAACTGAACCTCTTTCTGGGTACCTCAATAAATAAATTAAAAGTACTGTGACAATCTAAACATATTGTAATATAGGGGTCTATTCATGAAGCAGTGAATAAAGTGGAGAAAAGGTCCAGTGGAGAATTGCCCATAGCGACCAATTAGCTTTTAAAAGAAACCTTTGTCAAATACATTCTATAAATGAGAGCTGCTAATTGGTTGCCATGGGCAACTTCTCCACTGGTCTGTTTCTCCACTCTTTTCACTGCTTCATTAATAGACCCCATAGTCACTTTGGGACAGACGAAGGGTTGCATGCAAGTCTATTTTGGGGATTGGATCTTGCATGTTTTTGCACATGCTCCTAAGCCCATGAGCCGGATTTAGGGCCTAATGCATACCTCCCAACATGACCCTCTCCAGGAGGGACAGAATGCTCTGCTCCTGGATTTCCCTCTTAATTTGTGATTGCCATCACCTGTGCTGAAACACCTTTCTGATCCATTAACCTGTTCAAAACAGCTGTTGGCAATCATAAACTAAGAGAAAAGTCCAGAAGCAGAGCATTTTGTACCTCCTGGAGAGGGCCATGTTGGGAGGTATGCTAATGGGCCTGGGATTGAAAATGATAATGATCTAGGACCTACAGTGATTAGCAGAGGAGCTGTGATCAGTGCTGTGTGGGGGTGACCAGTGCTGTGTGGGTGTATCTTGAGCCATCTGGGCAGGTACACACCCTACAGTATCAGCCCCAATGTAAATACACAAAAGCAGAACAATTGAATTATTTTGTGAAGTAAATAGAAATAAAATATTAATACTTATGATTTATGGCTGGTCAGCTGTTCTTCATCATAATCATATTGTCTTGACGATGAGCCTTTAGTTTGTGGAGATTTGGGGTTGTAGTCGCATCCATCCCATTGTAATATGGCACTGCCAGGGCCAGATTCATGAATCGACGGGCTGTTCAGAGTCTTGTACAACTCATTTACAGCAACACTTGTAGCCTAAGCTGTGTAAGTGGGTAGTAAGAATGCATTCACGTGTAAGTATATAGGGGGTCATTCCGAGTTGATCGCACGTAGCAACTTTTTGCTGCTCGTGCGATCAAGTAGACGCCGCCTATGGGGAGTGTATTTTAGCATAGCAGGGCTGCGATCGCTTGTGCAGCCCTGCTATGCTAAAAAAGTTTTGTGCAGAACAAGACTAGCCCGGCAGTTACTTACTGTGCGATGGATCCAGCCAGGGGCGGATCCAGAAGAAAATGAAAGGGGGGGCACCATGATAGGGGAACGGTAATAGTTATATTTACATGCACCTAAGGCACGCATGCTCCCAGATAAGAGGAGTGGTATCACAGGGGGCGTGGCCTCACAGAATACGCCATCAGGTAATGATTGGCTGTAGGAGCACATCCTGGTTTATTGCCAATGTTTCACCCTGATGAAAAGGGGAGGGGGGTGTTTGCGGGCAACATGTGGGAGTCTGCAATCGCGAGGGAGGGGTACCTGAATCTGCCATCCAGGGGAGGGGGGAGACTGAAACATCCCAGAATCCCTGGGATGTGGGGGGCGGATTTGGTGGTGTGTGCTACATGCCCCCGACTCTGCAATCGTGAGGGTGTTGCGGGCAACAAGCTGGAGTCTGCAATCAGGGGGCGGAGGATTAGTGGCGATCGGACATCATGCCCGAGAACGCAATTCGCAGGGGGGGTGGGGGAGAGAATCACGCCCGGGTCCGCAATCGTGGGGGGGTGCAGGCATCATGCCCGAGTCCGCAATACGTGCAGGGGGGGGGGTGTATGTTGTGCGGGTATCATGCCCGTCTCCACAATCATGGGGGGATGCAGGCATCATGCCTGAGCCTGCAATTCGTGGAGGGGTGTGGGCTTCATCCCCAAGTGTCCGCAATTCGTGGTGGGGGGGGTTGTGTGGGCATCCAGGGGCAAACGCAGGATTTGTGTGGAAGGGTTTCCGTGGGATATAGATATAATATACATCATGTATATAGTAGTCGGTGTGCGGGCATCATTACAGAGTCCACAATTGCGGGGGAGAAGGGGTGCGGGCATCGTGCCCGAGTCCACAATTTGCAGGGTGCGGGCATCATGCGGGGGTTGCAGGCAGGGCCGGTGCTAAGGTGTTCAGCGTCCTCCTGCAAACTATACATTTTGCGCCCTCCTACAAATACAGATGTGGCCACTCTCATCCTACCAGCAAGCAGCCACATTGCGCTGATGACTAGCCACGGCAAGCTGCGTCCCATTCACAGGAGTGTACACACCGGGGGTGATTCCGAGTTGTTCATTCGTTAGATTTTTTCGCAAATTTTTAGCACAAAAGTTTGCTATTTTACTCACGGCCTAACGAAGATTTTTCATCGTTCTGGTGATCGGAGTGTGATTGACAGGAAGTGGGTGTTTCTGGGCGGAAACTGGCCGTTTTATGGGAGTGTGCGGAAAAATGCTGGCATTTCTGGGAAAAACGCGGGAGTGTCTGAAGAAACGGGGGAGTGTCTGGGCGAACGCTGGGTGTGTTTGTGACGTCAAACCAGGAACGAAAAAGACTGAACTGATCGCAGTGTAGGAGTAAGTCTCGAGCTACTCAGAAACTGCTAAGAAATTTCTATTCGCAAATCTGCTAATCTTTCGTTCGCAATTCTGCTAAGCGAAGATACACTCCCAGAGGGCGGCGGCTTAGCGTGTGCAAAGCTGCTAAAAGCAGCTAGCGAGCGAACTCAGAATGAGGGCCACCATGCGATCCTAATGATAGCGCATTCATGGACACCCGCAGGCACGCTTATTGCAGAAAACAAGTTGCATTTGCCACAATTAGCCTTTAAGCTGAGGAGGGACACAGCTGTATGTCTGCTTGACATGTCTCTTTACTATGTTTCATAGGGGTCTATTCATGATGCAGTGTAAACAGTGGAGAAGTTGCCTATGGCAACCAATCAGTGTTGAGGTAACATTTATAAAGTGTATTCTATACAATTATATAAGCTGATTGGTTGCCATGGGCAACTTCTTCACACTTTTCACTGCTTCATGAATAGATCCCACAGAAATGTGAAAAGAGAGAGAGGGTGATCGGGTGAGTGTTAGAGACGGTGGGTGACAGAAAAGTCAGTAGGTGACAGGGAGAGGGTGGCAGGAGAGAGAGCTGACGGGAAAAGGGTAACAGCAGGGAGAGAAGGGTAGAGAGTGAAGCTAGGGAGAGGCAGTGACCAGTGAGTGGAGGAAGGTGACAAGCAGAGGGTGAAAACAGAGGGTGACATTGAGAGGGTGAGAGTCACTGGGTAACAAGCGAGAGAGGTGATGGGGAAATGGTGAACAACAGGAAGAGTGTAATAGAAGAGAGGTGACGGAGTGAGGGTTAATACCCCTTTTACACCGCCAGCATATAACACGGATTATTGCACATGAAGGTGCATAACCCGTGTTGCTGGCTGGTGTAAAAGGTTCGAGTTGGAATAATCCGGGTCGAGTGACCCGGTATTCCAACTCGGGTGGTTTGCAGGGTTGAACACGTGTTCAACTCGGCAAACTTTGCAGTGTACAGTGAATGTGCGGGCGGCGCTTGGAGATCATGTGATCTCCAAGTGCCACCCCCGCCGCGTCACTGGCAATATGCCGGGTTGGCGAGTGCAGTGGGAAAGGGAGCTGACGCAGGGCGCAGCCGGGTAACACCCGTGTCAGGCTCCCGGCTGCGACCCGCGCTGTTGGTCTAAAAGCGGTATAAGAGTCAGTGAGTGATATGGAGAGGGTCTCAGGAGAGAGGTGACGGGCGGGGAGAGGCAGTGGGTGATAGGCAGTGGGAAACTGCATTAATTGAAAAACAAAAACACATTAATATGCCACTCCCCCATACAAATTTTTAATATACCGTCCCCCCCTCCCCTGCACACATTAATATACCACCACCCCCTCCCCTGCATACATTAATATACCACCATACCACCCCCCTCCCCTGCACACATTAATATACCACCCCCCCCTCCCCTGCACACATTAATATACCCCCCTGCACACACTAATATACCACCCCACCTCCCCTGCACACATTAATATACCCCCCTGCACACACTAATATACCACCCCACCTCCCCTGCACACATTAATATACCCCCCTCCCCTGCACACACTAATATACCCCCCCTCCCCTGCACACATTAATATACCCCCCCTGCACACACTAATATACCCCCTCCCCTGCACACATTAATATACCCCCCCTCCGCTGCACACACTAATATACCACCCCCCCTCCGCTGCACACATTAATATACCCCCCTCCGCTGCACACACTAATATACCCCCCTTCGCTGCACACACTAATATACCACCCCCCCTCCCCTGCACACACTAATATACCCCCCTGCACACACTAATATACCCCCTTTCCCCTACACATTAATATACCCCCCTCCCCTGCACACATTAATATACCACCCCCCCTCCCCTGCACACACTAATATACCACCCCACCTCCCCTGCACACATTAATATGCCACCCCCCTTCCCTGCACACACTAATATACCCCCCTGCACACACTAATATACCACCCCCCCTCCCCTGAACACATTAATTTACCACCCCCCCCCTCACCTGCACACATTAATATACCACCCCACCACCCCTACCCTGCACACATTAATATACCCCCCCCCCACCCTGCACACACTAATATACAACCCCCCCTGCACACATTAATATACCCCCCTCCCCAGCACACACTAATATACCCCCCCTGCACACACTAATATACCACCCCCCTCCCCTGCACACATTAATATGCCCCCCCTGCACACACTAATATACCACCCCCCTCCCCAGCACACACTAATATACCCCCCCTGCACACACTAATATACCACCCCCCTCCCCTGTACACATTAATATACCCCCCCTCCCCTGCACACACTAATATACCCCCCCTCCCCTGCACACACTAAAATTACCAGTTTCCCTCATTAGCAGCAGAATGTACCTGAGTCTGTGCTCCCCCGTATGGTATGGCTTTCTGATAGACCTGCTGGGCTGCTGCTCCTCACGTCTGAAGGCTCCTCTCCTCTCCTCTCTCACAGTCACATGTGCACCACGTGACTTCCTGTTCCTGTCCATGCAGGAAGCAAACTCAGCAGAGCGTCGGCTTCTGTATGAGCACACTGCAGCATGTGGCTGCAAAGGGAAAATAAAAGTGCCCTGGGGGTGGGGGGGTGGTAAGGGTGCAGGCAACATGCCTGAGCCCTCAAGTGAATATGTGAGGCGCTATCACGGAGGTGGGGGGCGACAGATTTGTAGAGACAGCATTTTCTCAGTGTGTTCTGCCGCCCTCCAGTGGCCGGCGCTCATAGGCAGCTGCCTAAAGCTGCCTAGTGATAGCGCCGGCCCTGGTGGTGGCAGGTGCAGCATACCTTGTTTTGGGCACTGCAGTGAGACTCAGACTGCAGGACACGAACTGCCCATCTTTGATTAGCAGAAGCAGCCAGCTGGATCTCCAACAAGCAGCATAAGACATCTGCAGGACAGCCCTGACACAATCACACGGGCCGCCTTCTCAAAGCTGAGCTGAGTGTGACTGCACCTAGCATGGTGGTAAAGGAAGTGGAGGAGGAAGTGCTGGGAAACTGTGCGGTGCAGTGAGGGCTAATGAAGCTTTCTGCGCTGTCATAAGTAACAGTCTAACTCAATACTGGCATTTGAACCCCGCGTCTGGGCTGGACTCTGGCCGGCTGGCAGTGGGGGATGTAGGTTGCAGTGTGAGCAGGGGGAGGCTGAAGCTGCAGCTCCAGCATCCCCATTGGTTACCACACGGACTTGCTGTTAGAGCAGCGGCGGGTCCTAGTGCCTGCCGGCTTTTTTATTAAATCTGACTGACGGAAATAGCAGTAGTGCTGCTGCTGCTGTTCTCCTTTTGAAAAAAGAAGAAGTCAGAAACGACAGGGGGGGCACGGGCCCAAGTGCCCCCTTCCTGAATCCGCCTATGGATCCAGCGATGAAGGTGCCGGAATTGACGTCACACAACCGCCCTCCAAACGCCTGGACATGCCTGCGTTCGGACCTCCACACCCGGAAAACGGTGAGTATCCGCCCCGAAACACCTCCCCGCTGTCAATCTTCTTGCGATCGCACTAGGGATCACTTTCTCCTTTCTTCTGTCGCTGGGCAACGACACGCATACGCATTGCGGGCGCCGCACATGCGCAGTTCCAACCCATTCGCACTGCAGCGAAGAACTGTTGCGTGCGAATGGGTCGGAATGACCCCCATAGGCATATCCATAGAATTGCATCCCATACAGAGTTGCGTACATACAGAGATACATCTATTCTCAGATGGCAGAGATACAAATAAGTAATCTTGTGACCAAATGCTCACAATATGTGGAAGTAGTCACTAGATTTAATGTGGCTATTAGTTTAAAATCTAACAGCTAAAATCTGTTGTTATATCACACAGTGTTCTCTGTGGGGATGGGGAAAGAACTAAAAATAAAATTGATAATAAACTATTTTATCAACAATAGCTTTTTATTTAATGCGATTTTATTAAACATTCTTGTCCTATGTATGAATACAAATCTGTCATTTGCAGAAATGGCCAATAGAAAACAACAAATGAGTCTCACTATAAAGAAATCACCATATCATTTGTTGAAGGTTTTGTCATCTGAGAGGTCACATGTCCCACAAACATATGGGCTAGTGAATAAAGCTATTTTTAGACACGGAGCATGCTGATTAACTGCACTGTGCCTTGGTTCGTTAACCTCTTGATTGGCTTTTGTTCTGCAGGAGCTCTGACGACCAGTTTCCTAGCAACCCATTAACATCACTCTCACCTGCTCCACCTGTACTCCACACCAGCAGTGATGTAGACTGGCATAATGTGTTAGGACAGAGCTGGCCTAATACACTGCAAATATTGGGGGTAATTCAGAGTTGATCAAAGCAGCAAATTTGTTAACAGTTGGGCAAAACCATGTGCACTGCAGGGGAGGCAGATATAACATTTGCAGAGAGAGTTAGATTTGGGTGGGTTATTTTGTTTCTGTGCAGGGTAAATACTGGCTGCTTTATTTTTACACTGCAATTTAGATTTCAGTTTGAACTTAAACACACCCCACCCAAATCTAACTCTCTCTGCACATGTTATATCTGCCCCCCCTGCAGTGCACATGGGCCCTCATTCCAAGTTGTTCGCTCGCTAGCTGCTTTTAGCAGCATTGCACACGCTAGGCCGCCGCCCTCTGGGAGTGTATCTTAGCTTTGCAGAATTGCGAACGAAAGATTAGCAGAATTGCGAATAGAAATTTCTTAGCAGTTTCTGAGTAGCTCGAGACTTACTCCTACACTGCGATCAGTTCAGTCAGTTTCGTTCCTGGTTTGACGTCACAAACACACCCAGCGTTCGCCCAGACACTCCCCCGTTTCTTCAGACACTCCCGCGTTTTTCCCAGAAACGCCAGCGTTTTTTTTGCACACTCCCATAAAACGACCAGTTTCCGCCCAGAAACACCCACTTCCTGTCAATCACACTCCGATCACCAGAACGATGAAAAATCCTCGTTATGCCGTGAGTAAAATACCTAACTTTTGAGTAAAATAACTAACCGCATGCGCTCTGCGAACCTTGCGCATGCACAGTAAGCGACTAATCGCAATATAGCGAAAATCGGCAACGAGCGAACAACTCGGAATGACCCCCATGGTTTTGCCCAACTGCTAACAAATTTGCTGCTGCGATCAACTCTGAATAACCCCCATTGTTCTTGCTTTAGAGCAGTGGTTCTCAAACTCGGTCCTCAGGACACCACACAGTGCATGTTTTGCAGGTAACCCAGCAGGCGCACAGGTGTATTTTTCAAGGTGTGTGTCCAGAAAAGGATAAGTCCGTCTGTCCCGGAGCCTGATTTTAAACTAAACCTGTCCAATCGCCGGCCGGCGGGCGCAGCTGATTCCTATACATCAATCAAACTACAAGTCCCATGAATCATTGCGGCGCCCGTCCGGCCGGTTTCCTGTTTGTTCCATGTGCCGATACGTCATTTCCTGTTTGGTAACCATGGTAACCTCCGTACGGCTTCTTCAGTTCATTATATACATCAGGTACTCCTTAACGTAAATCAGTCCAAACATTTAATACCTCCGGAAGGAAGAGGATATGATATTAGTATTGATTCCACTTAGTTTCAATGTAATTTTAAACGGACATTTAAAACAATCTTAGATACCAATTTTCCACATAAAGTGCACATTGCGTATATGAAAGTGACTGGTGCAGACATATAAAACCCGGAATTTAAAGTGCAAAGCATAGAGTTAGAGGGGGGGACAACTGAGACGTCTGAGAAGAAATTGTACAGATGAGGGAATATATGAGAAACAAGCAACAGAAATGAGGGATAATTTTGTTGCATCCGGTTATCAAAAGGATGCAATTGATAAAGATTTGAAAAAAGTGAAAGATATTCCCCGAGACACTCTCTTAAGAAAGAATAGAAAAGAGACAAGTAACAATTTCGAATGGTCTTTCATTACAGATTTTAATTCCAACTATAAAAAGGTAGAGAGAATTTTACAAAGGCATTGGAAGATTTTATTAAATGATCCTATTGTGGGGAATTTATTACCAGCAAGGCCAAAATGTATATACAGAAAGGCCCCCAACATAAAGAACAGACTGGTGAGAAGTGCTTTGCCACCCACCAAATCAATTTCAACGATTAAGTCGAAAGGCTTTTTTCGGTGTGGGACCTGCATAGGGTGCCGTAACATTCAGGGGGATGGGAGAAATAAAACCACAGAGGTAACAATCAATAATTATAAATATGAGATTAGGGATTTCGTGACATGCAATACGAAGAATGTTATTTACGCCATAGAGTGTGGGTGTGGACTATTTTATATTGGCCGAACGTCCAGACCCCTAAAAATCCGAATAGGAGAACATCTTAGAAACATTCGGGGGGGTCTGGACACCCATGCACTGTCAGATCATTTTAAAAAAATTCATAATAAATGTACAACACAGATCAAAAGATTTGTAGGACTCCGGGCAGTAAAAGGTCACTGGAGAAGGAAGGATTTAGCAACTCAATTAGCACAGGCTGAGATGAGAGCTATTTTTGACCTAAAAACTCTACAACCTGGAGGCCTGAATATTGATTTCGAGTTAAAATGGTTTCTTTGATTGCATTTGGAATTATTATAATTGTTGTCACCCTCTAACTCTATGCTTTGCACTTTAAATTCCGGGTTTTATATGTCTGCACCAGTCACTTTCATATACGCAATGTGCACTTTATGTGGAAAATTGGTATCTAAGATTGTTTTAAATGTCCGTTTAAAATTACATTGAAACTAAGTGGAATCAATACTAATATCATATCCTCTTCCTTCCGGAGGTATTAAATGTTTGGACTGATTTACGTTAAGGAGTACCTGATGTATATAATGAACTGAAGAAGCCGTACGGAGGTTACCATGGTTACCAAACAGGAAATGACGTATCGGCACATGGAACAAACAGGAAACCGGCCGGACGGGCGCCGCAATGATTCATGGGACTTGTAGTTTGATTGATGTATAGGAATCAGCTGCGCCCGCCGGCCGGCGATTGGACAGGTTTAGTTTAAAATCAGGCTCCGGGACAGACGGACTTATCCTTTTCTGGACACACACCTTGAAAAAGACCCGATTGAGCGGGTAGAAACGCGTTGGTGGACGTGGGGTGACGGAGGCAGCTGACTGAACCAAGACCAGACGGGAGAACCATCTGCACATATGGTCTAAAGGAACCCGGGCTATCCAACAGACTTTTATGCTGTCAAGATTATTCTATGCGAATGACCTTGCATCCTGCCGGTAATTGTTCATTTTGCAGCCTCCAGAGGATTCCCCATTATTGCTGTTATTGCACTATTGCACTTGCACTTTCTGTGAATGATTGATGCTGGAAATTGAGTTTTTAAATGTATTTTTATTAAACTGTACTTCACCATATGGCATATCTTTTTTAATTTCCTTACATGCACATGAGGAACAAATCCATTTACATTAACGTGGAGGAGGAAAGATATTGGTGAATGTATCCAGTTTTATTCATTTTACACCGTGTGTAGCGCATTGTGATTTTATTTTCTGTCACTTCTGTTGTATCAATCTATGTGTGGGGAGGGAGAGAGCACCCTCCTAGACAGAATCTTTCACATTTGCTGCTGTTCCTGAGCGCACTCTGATACTTTCCTTCACTTTCTGGTTTTATTGCACAGGTGTATTAATTGCTCACTGACACATTTTAAAAGGTCGACAGGTGGAGCAAATTATTTCACTTGTGATTCTGTGAGAACTGCAAAACATGCACTGTGTGGGGTCCTGAGGACCGAGTTTGAGAACCTGTGCTCTAGAGCAGGCATTCCCAACCACGGTCCTCAAGGCACACCAACAGTGCAGGTTTTAGTGATATCCAGGCTGCAGCACAGATGGTTAAATCAAAATAACTGAGCTACTAATTTAGTCACCTGTGCTTAAGCCTGGATATCACTAAAACCTGCACTGTTGGTGTGCCTTAAGGACCGTGGTTGGGAATGCCTGCTCTAGAGAAACCTAGTCTTGCATTTGAAGCATAACTTCCCCAATGAAGTTCAGTATTTGTGCTTTAAAAATATTACACAAGAAATAAAATTATTTTGCTTTATTTTATTTTTTTCCCATTTGGGAGGAATACCTTCTAATCGTTCATGAAGCATTTACACTTAGTGCCTAATTCATGTTTGTATCCAATGGCCAATTATCACAAAATGGAACGATTATTGGCAGACTGTGCGTGTGCTGTGCTTGCAATGCACATGCGCGAAGGTGCCGCTGCGATCTCACTTGCAATGAGAATTTAATGGAAAAGTGATTGACAGGTAGTGACTGATTGGAGGTGTTAATTGGGAGTGGTTGGAAAAACGCAGGCGCGTAATTGCCTTTTTCAGGGTGTGTATCTGCTGTTGGCTGCAAGCTCATATGTGCAAAAACACGGCGCCAGTGTCGTTACTGCTGTGTCCAGTCAGGATGCAGTTAAAATGCCGGTTTAAAATACCGACGCCAGAATCTCGACAGCCAGACGAAATCCCACCTGCCACTGAGAGGGAATAGAACCTGTGGCGAGCGAAGCAACCCACCAGGCCGGAAGGGTGGTGAGCACAGCGAGCTTGTGAGGACACTCGCTGCTGGCATTCCGGCTGATGGGATGTCAGTGTCAGTATACTGACAGCCAACATCCTGTCTGCCGATAAATCATAATTAACCTGTCCAGGCTGCATAAACATAGGTCTACCCTTAACATCAATGTTCCTCATTTTTGCATACAGGCTGTGAATGTGCATGCAGTTGTGAATGAGTTTCTGATTGCTCCGGTGGGCGTCTCTTTTCTTTTCTGGGCGCCAGCTTCACTTGCGATGGTTATCAATTCCGTAGTCTACAATTTTACCGCCACTTCCCGTTACCACCCCCAAACAGTCAATTCTTGTCAATCAGTCTGCAATGAAATCCTCAGTGTAAGCGGAATCGCAAAGGCACCTCTACACATGCGTAGTGCGATCTGCTGATAATCGGTCAGTTGTGAAAACACTGACATAGCGTACGACTCTGAATCAGGCAAATAGGGGAACATTTACTAAGCAGTGATAAGAGCGGAGAAGTGAGTCAGTGAAGAAATTTCCCCATCAACCAATCAGCAGCTCTGTATCATTTTATAGTATGCAAATTATAGATGTTACTTCAGTGCTGATTGGTTGCCATGGGCAACTTCTCCACTGGCTCACTTCTCCGCTCTTATCACTGCTTAGTAAATGTCCCCCTAAATGTGTTATTCAGCACTTCAGAGTCCGTGGGTGGTATTCAAATGATATATCACGCCCAATCTCCTTTCTAAAGTGATTCCCGTTATTGGAGCAACTTCTCCACTGGCTCACTTCTCCGCTCTTATCACTGCTTAGTAAATGTCTCCCTTACTTGGTTTCACATTAGGAACTGAACTAACAAACAAACAAACAAACAAACAAAGAGGAAACTCCCTCCCATCATGCATAGCCCCAGGTGGAGTCCCATCCTGTAGGGTCCTAGCAGGATACACATCTACATCCGTCCCTTCAAGATCATAGTAAAAGGGTAACAAAGTGTAAGGAGAATAACGCAAAGAAAGAGAATGGGTGAGTGGAATTTATGTAACATGGGGCCTAATTCAGACCTGATCGCTAGCAAGCAATTTTTGCACTGCTGTGATCAGATAGTCACCGCCTACAGGGGGAGTGTATTTTAGCTGTGCAAGTGTGAGAACGCATGTGTAGCAGAGCTGTACAAACAGATATTGTGGCGTCTCTGCGCAGCCCAGGACTTCCTCAGCCGCTGCGATCACTTTAGCCTGTCCGGGACCAGAATTGACGTCAGGAACCCACCCTGCAAACGAATGGACACGCCTGCGTTTTTACAGACACTCTCTTAAAACAGTCAGTTGATAGCCACAAATGCCTTTTTCCTGTCAATCTCCTTGCGTTCGCCCATGCGAACGGATCGGTTGCACAAACGCATGACTGAGCGGCAATCCGCTTTGTACCTGTGCGACGCGCCTGCACATTGCGGTGCATACGCATGCGCAGTTTGGATCTGATCACCCTCTGTGCAAAAACGCACAGCAGCGATCAGGTCAGATTTACCACCATAGTACCGGAAATCGGGAAGTAGGTTTGCATAAAAAATGTCCTGACTTGGTCGTATACAGGTGCGTCATGGGTGTCTGTTCATTGAGAGTAATGGCTGGGTCAGACGGTGTTTGACTATCGACTGAGGAAGACATAGCTGACAACCCGGAGTGTGGTGTGGTGTGAGGAGGGTCTGTGACATCCACTGTTACACTGGGGGCAGTAACAGTCTCCTCAGGTGGATTCAACAGGTGACGATGACTACGCTCATACACACAGTTCCATCTGCCTGAACAACATAACTGTTGGGCTGACTGTCTTCCTTTAAGATGGTGGCAGGCTTGTCATATCCTCGAGTGGTCTGTATTCGAACAGCTTGTCCTGGAAGCAGCTGAGAGATGGCATGCTCTGTACGGTCATAATTTCTTTTATTAGACATGTGATTAGTGGCAAGTGCCATCTGCACTTACTTCTGTAATTGAGGTTGTAATTGATGTTTAGTAATTGTAATTTGGGTTCTGGTGCAACGTGATAATAATCGTTGGGCAGGGGATGGTATTTCGTCCCGTGGTGTGTTGTGTAGGTTTGAGAGTGCTATAAAGATGTCAGTCTGGTCTCTTGTGTATTTTTCCAATAGATGTTTGGCCGAGCGGATAGCTCTCTCTGCAAACCCATTGGATTGTGGATACGGTGGACTGCTGGTGATGTGTGTGAAGTCCCAAGTGTGAGCAAACATCTTAAACTCATTGCCCGTGAACTGTGTGGCATTGTCTGTGATAAGTTTCTGAGGTATTTCATGTGTAGCAAAGTGAGCTTGGTAATAATAGTTGTGCTTGCAAGAGTGGGCAAATTATCAATCTGGAACCACCCTGAATAAGAGTCTACAAGAACCAGGTACTCCTTACCCCTCCATACAAAAACATCAGCTGCAATGATGAACCATGGAAGATCTGGGATGTCATGTGGACACAGAGGCTCGTGTGAAGAGCTTCACATGGGCCACAAACAGAGACCTCCCTCTCAAAGTCATTGAACATGGTTGACCAATAGAGCAGTTCCCTGGCCCTGCACTTGGTGGCCTCCAGGCTGGGGTATCCTTGGTGCAATTGCTTGGTGTAGTACTTTTGTAAGGTGTAGAGTATAACAAATCGCTGACCTCTCAAGATGATCCCATCTGACAGAGATAACTCATCTTGCATGGCAAACAACAGGCGTAAGTCTTGAGGAAGTTCCTTGGAGGACTGAGGCAAGCCTCGCAGGACAACCTGAGATAGATGTTGACACAAATCATCCGCCAGAGATTCTCTTTGCAGCTCCTCCATGCGGGCAGAGGACAGAATTTGCACAGACATCACATCATAGTCATCGTCAACCTGTAGAGGTGCAGAATGGGGAGGAATGCTCTGGAGAGGGCATCAGCCATGAACATTTCTTTGCCACGCTTGTAGATGATGTCTAGGTGGTATCTCTGTAATTTGAGCATCATCCTCTGGATACGGGCAGATGCATTATGCAGAGGCTTTCTCGTGATGGTGATGAGCGGTTGGTGGTCAGTATCGTCAGTGACTGGCCGGCCGTAGGTGAAGTCATGGAATTTGTGGCAAGCAAAAACCAACGCCAGCAGCTCTTTTCAATCTGCGCATAACGGTATTCTGTTTCCGTCAGTGCTCTGGAATGAAAAGTAATTGGTCTATTATTTTGGAGGCAGACAGCACCCAATCTGTGCTGTGAGGCATCAGCTGAGATTACCACCGGCAAATGTATATTGAAGTACTGCAGTACAGGAGGGCTGGTGAGCATGCTCTTCAAACTTGACACTGCCGTCTGGTGTGTTTCCAACCAACACCACTCTGTATCTTGGTGTAGAAGTTGTCGCAGGGGTGCAGTGATCTCACTATAATTGGGGATGAATTTGTAGTCATCCCTAAGAAACGTTGTAGACTGAGTTTGTCCACCGGCAGGGGCATGTGCTGGATGGCCGCCTTTTTGTCAGGGTCTGTGAGGTGGTGACCCACGTACGGAACTTCAGCCACTCTGAATCTGCACTTATCTGGGTTGAGCTTTAAGTTGATTGCTTGTATTCTTTACAATACCTGGCAGAGACGCTCATCATGCTCTTGCATATTATGTCCCCAGATGAGGATATCGTCGACTATAATCTCACAGGGGTATCCTGCAAACAATTGTTCCGTACACCTTTGAAACACCTCACTGCCAGTAGTCAGGCCGTATGACATGCATAAGAACTTGCATATCTCCCAGCTGGTGTCATAAAAGCAGTGAGGAGTAACGATTCTTTGTCCAACGGAATTTGCCAAAACCCACATTTGGCATCTAATGTGCAGAAGACCTTGGCTTTCCGGCATGTCAGCAATGAGGTGTACGGGATCTATGCAGATCCTTACAGTCCCATCTTTTTTTACAGCAGCTAAGACTGCAGATACCCACTGTGTTGCTTCTTCAATAGGAGTTATGATGCCAAGTGCGGTCATGTGCTCCAGCTCAGCAAGGATTTTGTCTTTTATAGCGATTGGAACCCGCCGAGGTGCCCACACTGTAGGGATAACAGATTCATCCAAGTGCATGTGGTAGATGACAGGTAGCTTGCCAATCGTGTCACAAGTGAATAAGTCCTTAAAGTCACGGAACTCTGGGGTATCATGCTGAATCAGCTGTACTTCCGGCCCGGGATGTATCAACCCAAGAAGAACACTGTCAGGCAGTCCGAGCAGTGGTCTAACATCACTATCTACTACAGATGGAGCTACGCTAATTGTGGCTCCATCTGTGAATGGGCGGGCCTGCCCGGGTGCGCCTATCACTGTTTCTGGGGCGTGCGTGCGCCCCATTCACTAGAATAGGAGTGTCTCTATGCACTCCTGGCGGGGCTATGCGGATGGATCGCCTAGTCACGCCGGGAGTGCACGTATGCGATGGAGCCGCACTAGATGAGTGTGGCTCCATCTGTATGTGGAAAAGCAATGGTGCACACATGCATTCGATAGTGGCAGTGCCTACGGTTTTGATAATTTGACCTCCATATGCCACTAAGTTTACAGTGTCTGTGTGGTCTATTGTTGCCTGAGGGCTAGTCTGGTGCAGCAGGATCCTGGACATTACATTGCATTTGGCACCAGTGTCAATTTTAATCTTCAAGGTATTGCCACTATTTTTATCACACAGGTCAGTGAAAATCTCTCCTTGGTTTGCAATTAGATCTATGCTTTCACAATATATGGTCTCAGCAGTGTGTGGTGTGGACTCCGTGCCCACGTTTTTGACTTTATGCATTTGTCTTTCTCCCTGCATCACATGTGGCTCACTGTGGGGTATATTTACTAAGATTCGTATTTTTGACGATTTCAGCCGAGATCAATCTCGGCTGACATCAGCAGTGTACGAATGCAACTTTTCGAAAAAACAAAATGGTAATTTAGTACTAAACTACCGCGTTTTTTCAATTGAGTTCACCGATGTCAAAGTAATTCGTATTGCCGGCAGTGTTTTACGGGAGAGAATAGTAAAACGCAGGGACGTGGAGGCAGTCATTCTCCCCTGTCATTAATGATTACATTAATATAAAGAAGATACTTATGACACATATTCTGTGACCTAAGTATATGCTTTATATTATTGAAATAATTTTAAAACTGGTTCAAATTTGTTTTGGAGGCACCGAGAGCGGTGCCTCCTGCGGATAATGACAAAAGGCCGGAAATGGGGGCGGTCAGGGGGCGGGGCCAAGGAGAGGGCTGTAAAAGCCCATTAAAAAAAGCTGGTCAAGCGGCAGATGTGTGAGTGCCTCAGTGACAGGGGCGTGCTTTCAGCCCATATATAAGCACGCCCCTGTCACTGATGCAAATTTGATTGGGAACCAGAATATAAACAAATGAACATCCCATCAGTTCCGCTGACGATCACCGTCCTGCAGCTGTTCTCCCGACTCGGCCAGACCCTCTAACTTCTTGTGAGACCCTGGGCGCCTCTGCTCCCCCTAACTACGCGGCGGGCGCTGCTGAATTCACTCACCGCTCACCACCGCGCATCAGCCCCAGCCCCACCGCTCATCACCACCGCTCATCAGCCCCCCCCCCGCTCACCGCCGCCACTCGTCACCACCGCTCATCAGGTACCCCCCCCCCCGCTCACCTTAGCAGCTCATCACCCCCAGCCCCCCCGCACACCGCCGCTGCCCCTAATCACTGCTCAGTGCTCATCACGCCCCCGCTCATTACCCCCAGTACCCGTCCCCGCCGCTCATCACCCACAGCCCCCCCGGTCACCGCCGGCGCTGCTCATCACCGCTGAGTGCTCAGGATGCCCCCGATCACCCCCAGCCCCCCTCCTCATCACATCATCATCCCCAGCCCCCACCCCCGCTCACCGCCACTCATCACAGCTGCACATCACCCGTCATCACCCCCAGCTCCCCCCTCATCTCAGCAGCTCACCGCTCATCACCCCCAGCCCCCCCTCATCACAGCAGCTCACCGCTCATTACCCCCAGCCCCCCCCCTCATCACAGCAGCTCACCGCTCATCACCCCCAGCCCCCCCTCATCACAGCAGCTCATCACCCCCAGCCCCCCCTCCTCACAACAGCTCACCGCTCATCACCCCCAGCAACCCCCCCTCATCACAACAGCTCACCGCTCATCACCCCTAGCAACCCCCCTCATCACAACAGCTCACCGCTCATCACCCCCAGCAACCCCCCCTCATCACAACAGCTCATCACCCCCAGCAACCCCCCCTCATCACAGCAGCTCACCGCTCATCACCCCCAGCCCGCTCACCACCGATCATCACAGCTGCTCACTGCCCATCACCCCCCCGCGCTCAGCGCCGATCCTCACCCTCAGCTCACCGCCACTCACTGCTCATCAACTCCCCCCCACTCAGCATCGCTCATCACCCCCAGCTCAGCGCCACTCACTGCTCATCACCTCCCCCAGCTCACCGCCGCTCACTGCTCATCACCCTCCCCCCAGCTCAGCACCGCTCACTGCTCATCACCCTCCCCCCAGCTCATCACCCTCCCCCCAGCTCATCACCCTCCCTCCAGCTCAGCGCCGCTCACTGCTCATCACCCTCCCCCCAGCTCAGCGACGCTCACTGCTCATCACCCTCCCCCCAGCTCATCACCCTCCCCCCAGCTCAGCAACGCTCACTGCTCATCACCCTCCCCCCAGCTCATCACCCTCCCTCCAGTTCATCACCCCCAGCTCACCGCCGCTCACTGCTCATCACCCTCCTCCCAGCTCATCACCCCAGCTCAGCGCCGCTCACTGCTCATCTCCCCTACCCCCTCACTGCCGCCCGCCGTTCACCTGCCAGCTGAGCTGAGCTGGGCTGTCAGCTGGAGGGAGTGCAAGAGAAGTTGCAGAGGCTGGCCGCAGCATCTGGCAATATTATGTGAGAGACCACAGCCGCTATGACAGACACTGATGACTGGTGAGTAGCTTGTAAACTCCCCCCACCCTGTGGCGCTGATCTATCTTTTTGTCGGTGGGTGCCGTGAGGTAATTACGTCGCCGTGGCTGCCCACGCAACAGACCAGGAGGCTGACTGTGAGCTAGGGGTGGAGCCGCGGGCCGAGGAATTTACAGCTCGTGGCTCCACCCCCAGCTCACAGTCAGCCTCCTGGTCTCTGGGGTATTGGGCGGCTGGGGGAAGCTGTAGTGTCGGGCCGTGCCCAGGGCTTCACTGACACTATCCTGTGCTTACCCCCACTGGCGGCTCATGTGATGTTTGTATACACCACATGAGCCGCCAGCGGGGGTGAGAGGGTGACTATAAGGACCTGCACATGGCCGGGTGGCCCCGTGGGTGTTCATCATTTTCCATGGGTGCTCAGGCTCGGCGCCTGTGCCCCCACCCCCATCCCATCGGCAGCACCCCCCATACTGCTACTTTGCCTTCTCTCCCCTAAGCTCCATCCCTCCCCCCAAGCGGCTCTTCCGTAGTGTAAGGTGTATAAGCAGCTCTCCTGTGGTGTGACGTGTATAAGCGGCTCTCCTGTGGTGTGACATGTATAAGCAGATCTTCTGTGGTGTGACGTGTATAAGCAGCTCTCCTGTGGTGTGACGTGTATAAGCGGATCTTCTGTGGTGTGACGTGTATAAGCGGCTCTCCTGTGGTGTGACGTGTATAAGTGAATCTTCTATGGTGTGACGTGTATAAGCGGCTCTCCTGTGGTGTGACATGTATAAGCGGCTCTCCTGTGGTGTGACGTGTATAAGCGGCTCTCCTGTGGTGTGACGTGTATAAGTGAATCTTCTATGGTGTGACGTGTATAAGCGGCTCTCCTGTGGTGTGACATGTATAAGCGGCTCTCCTGTGGTGTGACGTGTATAAGCGGCTCTCCTGTGGTGTGACGTGTATAAGCGGCTCTCCTGTGGTGTGACGTGTATAAGCGGATCTTCTGTGGTGTGACGTGTATAAGCTGCTCTCCTGTGGTGTGACGTGTATAAGCGGATCTTCTGTTGTGTGACGTGTATAAGCGGATCTTCTGTGGTGTGACGTGTATAAGCGGATCTTCTGTGGTGTACCGCTCCCGATAGGCTGCCGGTTGGCAGCAGATTTGAAATAGTAGCGCTGCAGTCATAGGAGCCGCAGTGCCACCGCCCTCTGCCTCCTCCTCGCTACACCTCCACCACCCTCAGCTGCGCCACCGCCGCCCTCAGTCTTTCTCTGCACCTCTACCTCCTCTGCACCAATGCCGACCACAGCCTCCTCATCCACTGCAGACCACAGCATCCTTAGCACCTACGCTGCTAAATAGGTAATCTTACCCTGCTGCCTTTCTCTCCCTAGTTCCTACAGTATGCCCTTGCTGTCCCTCTCTCTGTCACTCTCCCGATCCCAATGTCCCTGCTGTCTCTTTCCCTGTCCCTCTTTCACTCTCCCTGTCCCTATGTCCCTGCTGTCACTCTCCCTGAATTTTTTCTCATTCCATGTGGCATAATATGAATTTTGGCTCATATCTTGTGCTATAATGTGAATTTCGGCTCATACTATGTGCTATAATGTGAATTTCGGCTCATACCGTGTGCTATAATGTGAATTTCAGCTCATACCGTGTGCTATAATGTGAATTTTGGCTCATTCTGTGTGCTATAATGTGAATTTTGGCTCATTCTGTGTGCTATAATGTGAATTTTGGCTCATTCTGTGTGCTATAATGTGAATTTTGGTTCATTCTGTGTGCTATAATGTGAATTTTGGCTCATAACGTGTGCTATAATGTGAATTTTGGCTCATTCTGTGTGGTGTAATGTGAATTTCGGCTCATAATGTGTGCTACAATGTGAATTTTGGCTCATTCTGTGTGCTAAAATGTGAATTTTGGCTCATTCTGTGTGCTATAATGTGAATTTTGGCTCATTCTGTGTGCTATAATGTGAATTTTGGCTCATTCTGTGTGCTATAATGTGAATTTCGGCTCATAATGTGTGGTATAATGTGAATTTTGGCTCATAACGTGTGGTATAATGTGAATTTTGGCTCATTCTGTGTGCTATAATGTGAATTTCGGCTCATTCTGTGTGCTATAATGTGAATTTTGGCTCATACCATGTGCTATGTGAATTTCCGCACATACTGTGTGGTATAATGTGAAATGGGCACCAGTACTAGACAGTATTAGGGGTCCTACTATTGTGGTGTATAAGGAGTATATGGTGTGGTTAACTACACTGAAGGACATGCCCCCTTGTGAGTGGCCACGCCCCCTTATCCAGAGCGCACGCGCCTTCTGCGCGCACATAATTGCAACCTTCACTTTCCCATACCCCCACTTCAACCACTGTGAGGGATGGTATTAGAATCCTGGCGCTTGAGATGACGATGGTCAGAATACCGAAAACTGTTAGGTCCCTCCTGTAAACGTCGGTTTACGTACAGGACTAAAAGCAACACCTTAAAAAGACATTTCATACACTTTAAATGGAGTCGCTGCGGCCGCTGTACTTAATCCTCAACCTACGTACTTAATGCACCATTAGCGTACAGAGCCCCATACCGTGTACGTACTTTGCGTACAAACGCCGCGCTGGCTGTACAAAGTACACTCAGTGCGTACACACCCAAAGATACTCCGTGAGGCCTTAACAGCTAACTATGTGATAGTAATACACTTATAACCTTAGCAGGGAAAGGAAAACATGACACCAGTTTATATTTAAAATGCCGGGTTCCGACACCACAACATATTATTACTGAAAGGGGGTTATAATAACAAAGCAATACAATACAATAGAATAATGGCTACAGTCAATGGTACATACGTGTTTGGTTTTGTCGCCTGCGTTTCCCAGTCTGGTCCTCAGTCATCTGGGTAGATAACCTTTAGAGTCTGAGTCTGACCAGGCATGCAGCTGGCTCTTTTATACAATCTTCCAAAACTTAACACAATGGATACTGTAATCTCTTTGTCCATTGGACACAGGGATGGTCATTTACAGTACAGGAGAGGTCATAGGTTGGTTTGAATAGGTGGGCGATGTCTGCTCCAGATGCACTTGTGGGTGGTCTCCTCTGGGTTCCCGCCGCTTACCAAATGTACAGTAAATACAGTTTATATTTATATTCTGCTCCTGCACATAACTATTCGCAGGAACGTGCGATCTTCTGCAAACCAACACCGGAATATTGCCCTTAAAATACCCTACAGCTGGATACCAAACACCACCTTATAACCTTGTTCTGTCCCCTCCTATCCTGTAAAGGTGAATCCCTTTGTTCTGATACCATTTAAATTGTAGTAACTTGCTGGTGTGATGCGAGGAGACTATGTGTACATTGTGCACTATTTGGATTAAATATGTAATGTGTTTTGATGGCTTTTCCCTGCGTTCACAAACTCTACTGTAAATACTCATACCACACGCTAATGCGCAGGACCAACCATGCACAAATTGCGAATATGCGCACGCACGGCAGAACAAGTACACGCACGGCGGCGATCTGTGTGTAGTTTGTACGTGATGTGTGTACTGCAATATTTTTCGACTTTGACACTCCCTGCTGCAGCTTGTTCCTAAACTGCGCTAGGTAGAGCCCATTCCTAAACTGATACTGCTGGCCAGGGATGACTCTGCTTGTCTCTAGCCTCCACCACAAGCAGCAGTGCAGCTGTTTGGAGACCTCCTGCTTCTGGCGGAGAATGGAGGTGAGCAGAGTCTGTCCCCATACTGCCCAAAAGGAGGCTCCAGAATCTGCCCCCTACTGCTGTAGTGCAGGTAGGAGACACAAGAACAGCAGGCACAGCCAGGAGCGGTGAGGACAGGCTATAGGGGGTCATTTCGAGTTGATCGCTCGCTGGCTACTTTTAGCAGCCATGCAAACGCATTGTCGCCGCCCACGGGGGAGTGTATTTTCACTTTGCAGAAGTGCGAACGCCTGTGCAGCAGAGCGCCTGCTAAATCATTTTGTGCAAAACAAGACCAGCCCTGTAGTTACTCTTCCTGTGCGTTGATTCTTATGATGGGGGGGAGCGGCTTTTGACGTCAAAACACCCGCCCAGCGTTCGCCCAGATATGCCTGCGTTTTTCTAAGCACTCCCTGAAAACGGTCTGTTGACACCCAGAAACACCCACTTCATGTCAATCTTCCTGCGTTCGGCCATGCAACAGGAATGTTCGTTAGATTCTGTGCAAACCCACGATGCTCATTGTACCCGTATGACGCGCCTGCACATTGTGGTGCATACGCATGCGTAGAAATGCTGATTTTTAGCCTGATCGCTGCGCTGCGAACAATGGCAGCTAGCGATCAACTTGGAATGACCCCCATCATGATATGGATTGTATGAGGAAGGGGGCCCCAAATCTGTGCATTGCTTAGAGCCCCATGAGGTCTAAACTCACCTCTGGCAGCGGCCATAGCGGTGACTTTAGTGGGCATGCCTCACCAGCCACTGACCTCACTGCACGTCACTGGTAAAACACTGCCGGACTTAACACAATGAAGCCCGGCCGGATCAGTGAGATCCGTGCAGCTCTTCATTGTGTACAGTATCAAAAGTGTTAAAAATCTTGAAAAAAATTGTGCGGGCTCCCCCTTCCTAAGCATAACCAGCCTTGGGCTCTTTGAGCCGGTCCTGGTTGTTTAAATACTGGGGAAAAATTGACTGGGGTTCCCCAGTATTTACAAAACCAGAACCGGGCTCTTGGGCTGGTTCCAAAAATACGGGGGACAAAAGACGTAGAGGTCACCCATATTTTTTAAACCAGCACCGGGCTCCACTAGCCAGGGAAATAATGCAACAGCCGGGGGACACTTTTATACTGGTCCCTGCAGCCGTGGCATTACCCCCCCAACTAATCACCCCTGGCCGGAGTTCCCTGGGGGAGTGGGGACCCCTTAAATCAAGGAGTCCCCCCCCTCCAGGCACCCAAGGGCCAGGAGTGAAGCCCAAGGCTGTCGCACCCAGCCCTGGGCTGTGGATGGGGGGCTTATAGCCTTTTCAAGCCTCCCCCGCTTGCTGGTACTTGGAGAACCACAAGTTCCAGCATGCAGGGAAATAACAGGCCCACTAGTACCTGTAGTTCTACAACAAAAGAAATACCTAAATAAAAACATTACACACACACCGTGACAGTAAATCTTTAATAAACATACATGCACACTTACACACTCATACATACTTACCTACATCCCACGCCGCCATTCACGTCCACTTCTCCATGTAGAATCTAATAGGAGTACCTGTAATAAAAAATATACTTACAAACAATCCAGTGATGATCTGTCCTCTTCGTTCCTGAAATAATCCACGGGTTAAAAAATAATAATAATGTGCAAGTCCCGGTCCAATGAAATAAAGGGGTTCCATGTTTACACATGGAACCCCTTTCCCCGAGGGACCCCCCGTGACTCCTGTCACTAGAGGACACGGCAGCCAATCAGGGAGCGCCACGTCATAGCGCTCTCTTGATTGGCTGTGCGCTCCTGGCCTGTCAATCAGGCGGAGCGCACTGGCTAGAGTGGAGCATCGCAGAGCTCTATTCTAGCCTATGATGGGAAAATTGTAGTATGCGGGTAACCGCAAAGTTAATTGGCGTCACCCACAAGTGTGGTTTAAGGGGTCCCCACTCCCCCGGGGTACCCCGGCCAGGGGTGACTAGTTGGGGGGGGGGGGGTAATGTCATGGCCACAGGGACCAGTAAAAAAGTATCCCCCGGCAGTGGCATTATCTCCCTGGCTAGTGGAGCTTGGTGCGTTTTTAAAAAATATGGGGGACCCCTACGTCATTTCCCCCCGTTTTTTTTGGAACCAGGGCCGGCCCAAGAGCCGGTGCTGGTTGTGTAAATTCTGGGCAACCCCAGTCAATTTTTCCCAGGTATTTAAACAACCAGGACCGGCTCAAAGAGCCAAAGGCTGGTTATGCTTAGGAAGGGGGACCCTACGCAATTTTTTGGGGGGATTTTTTAACTCTTTCAGACCCTTTTACACAGATAAGCATGCACGGATCTCACTGATCTGTGATGACTATCCAAACACGCCAATAAAAAGCAGGTCTATTGAAAGCTCCATATTTTTACAAATTCTTAGTAAATTCCTGAGTTGTATAAAATAACAGGCGTGTTAAACCAATGGTCTATTCATTCGTATTTGTGTGGTCAGCAGTGTATCTCAATACGAATACCCCCAACACTGCCGAGATTTGTGTTTATTAAATTCCTGAGATCACACTTAGAAAAAAAAAACAACTTGAATGAAATCGGGACCTTAGTAAATATACCCCTGTGTGTCATGGTATGCCTGGATCTGCAACACTTTGCAAAGTGGTTGAACTTGTTGCAGTGGTTGCAGCATTTGTTAAGAGCAGGGCAGGTCTCCAGTGCAAATGCATGGCATCCCCCACAGTTATAACATGGCCTGTGTTGCGTTTGTGTGCACTGTAAAGTGCATATTTCAGCTTTCCTCCATAACTCCTTTGTGCCCTGTTCTGATTGCTCGTGCAGCATGTACTGTATATGTGAATAGCAGAGTCTAAGGTCAGATCCTTTTCACGTAGTAAGTATGCACGGACTGCGTTACTATGGGTGCCACATGCAATGCGGTCTCTGATCAGTTCACCGGTTATACTGTAGCTCCAAAGTTGCATTTTTTTGCTAATGGTCTCAGAGTGGACACATATGATTGTATATTTCCCCCAGTTTTCTGATGAGAATTAAATGTGTCTGTCCATTATTACGTTTTTAACAGGCATACAAATCTCTTCAATCTGTGCAAGCAATATATATGGGTCTTCCTTGTCTTCCCCCTGTGCATATGTAAATGTTTCTGCTTTAATAACTGCTTCTGCCCCTGCCAAGTTAAGCAGTGTGTAGGCTTGTACCTTGTTTGATTTATCACAGTCCAGCAATGCGGTATACGGCCCATTCTCTCCTGAACTGCACCCATCGTTCATCGTTGGTGCCTACACACTAAACGATATGAACGACAACGTTCATATCGGTAAGTAAAATCTATTAGTGTGTAGGGCCCTTAAGACTCATGGGGCCAAATAGAAGAGAGTGAGAGTTTCAAAAAGTGAGAGATTTGGTAAGGTTTTGCTGCTGCGATCAACTCTGAATAACCCCTTATATGTGCACCAACGAATGAAGAATTCCTGGCCAGTAGGTGAAACTCCTTGTAAGGGAACTAACATTGTGTGGTATTAATCTTGTGGAATACTAAAGATAGAGAGAGATACCTATAAAGACATTGTTAGTAATAGGAAAGGGAAAGTTGAATAGTTTAACAAAGGGTTGTTTTGTAAATATTGTCATATTTCACTAATTGCCTCTTATTGGTAGGAATACAATGATGCATTATCCTCCGGTACTGTGTCACCCCTTCCCCCTGATGTGTCCAGGTCTTGTGTCACCCACTCCCACTAATGTCCCCAGGTGCAATCACCCCTTCCCCCTCATGTGTCTAGATCTTGTGTCACCCACTCATGTCCCCTGGTACAGTCACCCCTTCCCCCTCATGTGTCTAGGTCTTGTTTCACCCACTCCAACTAATGTTCCCAGGTACGGTCACCCCTTCCCCCTCATGTGTTCAGGTTTTGTGTCAACCCCCATGTCCTGTGTCACCTCCCATGTCCCCAGATCCTGTGTCCCTCCTCTCCCTTTGTCCATCCTTATGTCCCCAGGTCCTGTGTCACCTCCTCCCTCTTATTTGTACATGTCCTGTGTCACCTTCCCCCATGATACCAGGTCCTCTGTCCCTTGTCTCCCTCTATCCACCCTCACATGTCCCCAGGTCCTGTGTCACCTCCTCCCCCTCATGTGTACATTTCCTGTGTCCCACCTCCCCTCCTGATGTACCAATGTCCTGTGCCACCTCATTTGCCCAGATTCTGTGCAATCCCCCATGTCACATGTGTTACAACCCCATGTCATACTTGCCAACTCTACCAGATTCTGTGGGAGACACCCAGTTTCTTAGGTATTCCCCAGCAGCCCCGGAAGAGTGAGTATCCCTCCCGCATTCTGCCCACTTCCTAGTGAAGTGGGCAGAACGGGGAGATAAATACATAGAAACCATGGTCTCGGCGGAGGTTATATCTGCTCCCCCTGCAGTGCGCATGGTTTTGCCCAACTGCTGACAAATTTGCTGCTACGATAAACTCTGAATTACCCCCATTGTTTGTTATTTCTTTCCCCAGTTATTTACAAATACATAGTAACATAGTAACATAGTACCTAAGGTTGAAAAAAGACAATTTGTTCATCAAGTTCAACCTATTTGTGGTCTCCCGTGCAGGATTATTTTGGTCTAAATTTTGTCTGATGCTGTTCTCAGCACCATAACCATGGATATCCTTATCCAATAGGAATTCATTTAACTCATTCTTAAAGGTGTTGACTGAGTCCGCCATTACAACTCCCTCAGCACTGAATTCCAAACACGTATTGTCCTTACTATGAAAAAACCTTGTTGCCGCATTGCGCGGAATCTCCTCTTCTCTAACCTAAGCGAGTGTTCACGTGTCCTCTGTGCTGATCTTACCAAAAACAGGTCCCGCTCAAGCTCTGTGTATTGTCCCCTTATATATTTGTAGATGTTGATCATGTCCCCTCTTAGTCTCCTCTTTTCCAGTGTAAACATGCCCAGCCTTGCAAGCCTTTCCTCATATTCCAGCGTCTCCATGCCCTTAATTAGCTTGGTCACCTGCCTTTGTTTTTTTTCAGTAACAGAGGTGGTGTTGCTATCGGGCCCTCTTGAATGGCGGACGCCATGTTCCCGGAGACCTGCGCATGCGCAGTAGTCTCTGGCATTAAGCCAGAGTCTCCTTGCTGCTGGAGAGGAGGGGCCCATGACGGAGGTTGCACGCAGGTCCCCTCCTCTCTTAAAACACCCCTGGGCAGGAGCATCCCCTTTGCAACCAACTGTACATACCAGCATGCCCTGCCCCAATTTTGGGTATGCCTATTAGGGCATGCTAGGCCTGTGGCAGGGCATGCTGGGAAAACTTACAAGCTGGGCTTGCTTAACTGGAAATCCTTACATCCCATGCATTTTTGATGTTCCCAAGCATTAAATCCCATACCTGTTTTCCAATAATACAGTACATAGAACAAACAAACAAACAAACAAACAAACAAACAAACAAACAAACAAACATATTTGACCTTTCTTTTCGTTTTTGCCTTTGCTAAGCCTGAAAATATATGTGTTTTAGTTCTCTCCCAGCTGGAATTTAAAACCTCTATTATTTCCCATTATATAAGATAAAGTGCTGGCTAATTATCTAGTCTTTTAAGCGATAACATTTTTATTAGTTTTCAAGGTGATAACGTTTTAAATACTTCTGAGGACAAGAGTAATTAAATTTAGCAAATCACGCTTGTCTGGCATGAATTTGTTAGTAAGGCATAAGCAGCACTGTTCTAGCAGCAGGCCACAAGGCTGAGATAGAACATAAAGGGACCACTTGCTGTTTTTCATTTTAGCTAGGCAATCCACCCTGTTGTTTATAGTTACTTTATGTTAACCAGTATAGTTGTATTTTTAGAAACACGCTTCTCTGGGGAAAAATGAAAAATATTTTACACATAAATGATTGCAGCCTTTAAAACTTAGTTTGCAAAAGGCATATTGTGACTGCCTTTCAAAGTAATTAGAGCTACATGCATGCAAATAAGTTACTGACAAAATGGCATCCGACAGGCAGACTTTGAATCTTTTTTTTTTTTTTTTTAATCAGCAATCAACAAAGACAGTTGATTAAATAAGAGTGATTAAAGTTCTGTAAACCGCATATTTATGCTTTTCATTTGAATTAACGTGGTATAAGTAAATACATTATATTGTAAATCAGATTCTATGATAAGTAGTTGGCAGAACTGCATCAGTATCAGTGTAGAAAGTACCAGGTGTAGCTCAGTTGTTTGTATTTTAATCATTTATTGTATGGAAACGTTGGGTTGGGCGAAATCATAAGAAACTAGGAGGTCAGAATATTAGGATCATGGCTGCAAATCATTTTAAAAAAAAATCCCTTTTTTTTGTTCAAGGAGACCGCATAGGCAAATGCAGGGGGGGGTGTCCGGTTGCCCAGAAGCCCCCCTCCTCTTGGCATGTGGCTCGGATTATGAAAATGGCAGTGGTATATAAATAATATGATTACTTGTGCTGCCAACATAACATGCAGTTTAAGGGAAAGAGAGCAGAGCTACTGCACGTGCCCAGTGGTAGCAGCTTCTTCTACCAAGTTTGCTGTGTGTGTGGATCTGAGCCCTCAATCAGTTCACTGGACCAGAGAGTAGCTACCAGGAAGAAGAGACAGGAGCCTTACCATGAGGTGGGAGAATATGTGCTTAGAGAGTGTAATACTGGTTCTCTTATGCTTGTGTATATTTATTATGGTATATTTAATCTTTTCCTGACCACTTATTTATATTATTTAAATGTTTGATGCAGCCTACACTATACTGTTAAAGATGAATACTGTATTCCATCCAATGCATAAAATGACCAATGTTTAAATTAAGGTCCAGGGTCGTTCCTAAGTTCTTCAAACGCTCCCTAGACTCCTGCTCTTGCTCCAATGTTCTGTGTACTGCATTTGGAAACCCGCCTCTAGAAATCCTGCATTTGCCACTGAGACTGCCATGTAAGACTGTCCTCTTCCTTCACTGGGGCCACATCTCCAAGTAAAATAACTGGAATTAATAGAATTGCTTAAGCAGTCAGATTCCAGGGAGTCTATTTACTAATGTTTGATTTTAAGTTTTGAGGGATTTGGCATTCGATTTTCATTCGATTTTGACTTTGGAAATTTACTAAAGGCAAAATCGAATGTCAAATCGAACATAAAACCGAATTCAACTCAAATCCCACTTAAATCGAATTTCTAAAAAACATCAATGTTTTCCCCTAGTCGCATATAGGATCACCTCATTTACTAACATTCGATTTGCAAATTGAACGTAAATTGAACTCAAAATCAAACTTGAAATGAACAGAATAGTCAGGAGATTTGAGCTTCTACACTATTCTATTGGTAGGAAGGCAGAGGTTTTGTTACCACTCCCTTTTCACATTATTTTAGTTTCACCTGAATGTATTAAAGGGCTTTTGGAGCAGTTTTTGTGAAAAACTGCTCCAAACCCTTTAATTGTTATTTTTTTAGTAACCCAGATCGCATTTCCTATATTTATAATGGGAAATGCGATTTTACTGAATTTACTATAAAAAAAAGTAAAAAAAATACTGCAGTGAGCTCTGTGATAATTACGCCAGCTTCAGTGAAATCACAGTGCTCACTGCGATATGCAGCCTTCCGCACAGCTTTCTCTGCCCCTAGGCAGGGACCCAGCCAGCGTGATCAGCTCTGTGTGTCCGATGGACACACAAGCTGATCACTGTGTTAAAAAAAAGTTTAAAAAAAATCAAACTCACCTACCCAAGGACCGGTGATTGGGGCTTCGGTGCAGGCTGCCGGTAAGGGGATGATGGACATGTGGCTCACAGACCGGAACTCATGTGACCGCAGTGCGTTCCACTTAACAGAAGTACAACACGATTGGAGGAGAGAACTATTGGACACTGTATGCGGGCCACAGACAGGTGGTCATATAACCATGACAGCGGTCTGGATATTGGAACTACGTCATCACAAACAGGTTGTGGATACATCTGAGACTCATTAGACTAATTGTCACTGAGCCGTGATGGCGCCACCCACCATTCCATTTGTGTACCTTGGACGCAGGCATCTGCGTTACTAAATAACCCTCGATCCAGTGCTCATTTTCAAATAAATGTCATCCGAATAAGAGATAAGTCTGCCTTCTATTCTTTGTAAGTATACAAATAGTTATTTTAGATTTGCATCTGTTTAATGAATTGATTGTCTGAACCAGGTGTAATGCATACACTAATCATGTAAGGTATAAATACCCAACCAATATTCCAAGCAAGGCACCTTTGAAAAAGCTGCCAGGCAGGTGCAGCGAAACGCGTCAGTTTGACCCCTCTGCACACTGATATGAACCTTAAGATATCTTGTCGCTTGGACCATTACTGGACATCTTTTTGAATACCTATAAGGACCTTATTTACAATGATTAAAGATTGATGCCGTTATGAGATACCGCAAAGCATAGCGAGGACTATCCCAGGATCATTCGGATAAAGCTACTTATTAATCCTCCAGCGGTACAAGTGTGGTAATGTTACCCTAAAAACAACTGTGTCATAATCAAGTGCACTTTCTTTATGGTCCATAAGAACAGTCCATTGAAATAGGAACAAGTGAGATTTATTGGTTCAAAAAGAACTGTGTGATGCAATAATTTGAGGAGTGAATATAGGGGGTCATTCCGAGTTGTTCGCTCGTTGCCGATTTTCGCTATACTGCGATTAGTCGCTTACTGCGCATGTGCAAGGTTCGCAGAGCGCATGCGCTTAGTTATTTTACACAAAAGTTAGGTATTTTACTCACGGCATAACAAAGCTTTTTCATCGCTGTGCTGATCGTAGTGTGATTGACAGGAAGTGGGTGTTTCTGGGCGGAAACTTGCCGTTTTATGGGAGTGTGCGGAAAAACGCAGGCGTTCGGGTTGCAAAACGCAGGAGTGGCTGGAGAAACGGGGGAGTGGTTGGGCAAACGCTGGGTGTGTTTGTGACATCAAACCAGGAACAAAAAGGACTGAGCTGGTCGCAATGGCTGAGTAAGTCTGGAGCTACTCAGAAACTGTGAAGAAATTTCTATTCGCAATTCTGCTAATCTTTCGTTTGCACTTCTGCTAAGCTAAGATACACTCCCAGAGGGCGGCGGCCTAGCGTGTGCAATGCTGCTAAAAGCAGCTAGCGAGCGAACAACTCGGAATGAGGGCCATATTTTCTAAAAATTGGAGTATGCATATGTACCTCTTTTTAAACTGTAATTTTTGTCTTCATTAAAAATGTGAATGAATGTGTCAATAGTACATTGTAAGTTACATAGTTACATAGTTAGTGAGGTTGAAAAGAGGCAAAATGCCCATCGGGTTCAACCTGTATTCTGTGTTACGCTGTTCCTAATATAATGCACCTGCTGAAGTAATGGTTTAGTACCATTGACAACTATGATTCTTACCACTCCCAGATATTAATGACACTATGTTAAATGCCATAACCCTAGATACTTTTTCCAGTTAGAAATTTGTCCAATCCGTTTTTAAATACATTTACAGAGTCTGCCATTATTACCTTCTCCGGCAGGGAGTTAGAAATCTTTATTGCCCTTACCGTGAAGAACCCTTTCCTATGTTGTATACGGAATTTTCTCTCCTTAGCCTCAGCGAGTGCCCACGTGTCCTATACTGAGTTCTTTTAATAAACAAATTCCCTGCTAATTCCTTGTAATGACCCTTTGCATATTTGAAGATATTAATAATGTCTCCTCTTAGATTAATAATGTCTCCTCCTTTTTAGTGTATACATATTTAACCTAGTAAGCCTTTCCTCGTAGTACAGTGTCTCTAACCCTTTAATCAATTTAGAAGCTCGCCTTTGAACCCTTTCTAGTTCCCCGATATCTTTTTTATAATATGGTGCCCAAAACTGAACACAATATTCCAGGTGCGGATGTACCAATGATTGTACAGTGGCAAGATTAGATCCTCGTTCCTTGTCTCAATGCCCCGTTTTATACATGCAAGCACTTTACTTGCCTTTTTTGCTGCATTTTGACATTGTGTACTATTATTAAGCCTATTATCTATGAGCACCCCCAAATCTTTATCCACCACAGTTACCCCTATATTTTCCCCATTTACAGTGTAGGATGTATTTGTGTTTTTTTGTCCCAAAATGCATAACTTTGCATTTTTCTATATTGAACCTCATTCCCCATTTACACGCCCGGGTTTTGAGCTTAAATAAGTCATTCTGTAGAGACTCCACATCGCTTTCTGAATTAATTACCTTACACAGTTTAGTATCATCTGCAAAGATTGACATTGTGCTTTCCAGGCCTATTCCTAGATCATTGATAAATAAATTGAACAGTAGTGGGCCAAGTACGGACTCTTGTGGTATTCCGCTGACTACTGGTGCCCAGCTGGAGAACGTCCCATTGACCACTACTCTTTGTACTCTGTTATCCAGCCAATTACCTATCCATGTACAAATAGTATATCCTATGCCAAGTTCCCTTAATTTGATGATTAGTCTCCTGTGAGGTACTGTATCGAAGGCTTTTGCAAAATCTAAATACACCACATCCACTGCTTTTTCCTGATCAAGATTCTCGCTCACTTCCTCGTAGAAGTTAATTAAGTTAGTTTGACATGATCTATCCCTTACAAACCCATGCTGACTTTTGTTAATGATCTTATTAACCTGCAGATAATCCTCTATGCGATCCCTCAAAATACCTTCCAATATTTTACCCACTATAGAGGTTAGACTAACTGGTCTATAATTACCAGGGTTATTTTTAGTTCCCTTTTTAAATAAAGGCACTACCTCAGCTATGCGCCAATCCTTTGGTACCATGCCTGATCTAATTGAACTATGGAAAATCAAGTATAGGGGTTTTGCTAGCTGAGCCCTAAGCTCCATAATAACCCTCGGCTGAAAACCATTTGGGCCTGGTGATTTATTAATCTTTATGTTGCTTAGTCTCTCCAGGAGTACTTCCTCACTGAAAAAAAGCATCAAGCCAAGAGTCATTACCTTCACTATCATTATGCACTACTCTCACCATCTGATCCTCCCTGGTGAATACTGAGGAAAAAAAACTGTTCAGTATTTCCGCTTTTAGTTTATCATCATTTAGCAAAGCTCCCAGTTCATCTTTTAATGGGCCTACATTCTCCTTCTTTAACCTTTTACTGTTTATGTATTTATAAAACTTTGTAGGATTGGTTTTACTCTCAATAGCAATTTCCTTTTCGTTTTTAATTTTAGCTGCCCCTATTACTTTTTTGCATTCTTTGTTGCATTCCTTATAATACTGGAATGACTCCTCCCCCCATTAGATTTAAATGTTTTGAAAGCACGCCTCTTATTAGCCATTGCTTCTTTGACCTCTTTATTAAGCCACATTGGTTTGTGCTTAGTACTTCTGCGTTTACTGCTCATGGGAATTAATTTGTGAATATTGCTAACAAGCAACCCTTTTAAAGCAATCCACATTTCCATGAAACAAAACTTCCCAGTCAATGTCGTTTAGTGCCTGTCTCAGCTTATTGAAGTTAGCTTTTCTAAAGTTAAATGTTTTAGTTGCTCCCTTATAGCTATGTTTCTTGAAAGTGATGTCGAATGTGACCATACAGTGGTCACTGTTTCCCAAGGACTCCCCAACTTTAGTGTTTGATATAATATCTACATTATTGGTAATAACTAGGTCCAGAATAGTTTTACCCCTAGTTGGGTCCTCGACTAAGTTAGTCAAGTATTGATCTTTTAATGTATTTAAGAACCTGCTGCTCCTAGTTTTTACACATGAATCGCTACTCCAATTTATATCAGGATAGTTAAAATCCACTAACACTAGGATGTCCCCCATTCCTGCAACTTTTTCAATTTGCTGCAAGAGTTGTTCCTCATCATGTACGCTAATATCCGGTTGCTTGTACCAAGTGGAAATGACTAATTTCTTTGCTTCCGCGCCTCCACTTGTGATCTCAACCATAGTGACTCCACGTTATCTCCAGTCCCCTCGTAAATACAATCTATTAAGTTTGGTTTTAGAAATGGTTTAACAAAGAGACATACCCCTCCTCCCCTTTTGGTAGCCCTATCCCTCCTGAAAAGAGAATATCCATCCAAATTCGCAACCCAGTCGTGAGAGTCATCCCACCATGTTTCCGTAATACCTATAATATCATACTGAGACTTTGATACAAGCTATTCCAATGCCCCTATTTTACCTGACAGGCTTCTTGCGTTCGAAAGCATACATTTTAGGTTAGGCTCTCCATTGCCCATTTGTTTTAGTGGTATCTTATATATTTACAAGTGCCTTTCTAGAATTACGCTTACTGACTGATATTTTCCTCCTCACTCCCTTTCCACCCCCATCAAACTTAATACAGCCTTCCACACTACTATCTCTATTTGACCTATTAAGATTTTCTAAACCCCCCCTGATGTTAGTATCTTACCTTATGCTATGGACATAATTTTCTATAAACCGTTTTGTTGAGCCATATTCGTCATTAGGTAATAAATAGGGATTATCTTGGGCAATACCTGTGTCCATATTTCTGGTGCCAATATCCATGCACATACCCTTGCCTTTGCCGGCTGATCTTTTGCTCCCCCCTTCTCCACCCCCAAATTGTTCACTACCCCATCCTTACTGTTCTCACTGCTTGACCCGTAGCTTCTAGCTAAACCCTCCCCCCAGGCTCATAGTTTAAAAGCTCCTTCGACCTTCTAACCATCCTGCCCCCCAGCACCGCTGCCCCCTCCTCATCCAGGTGCAATCCATCGCGACAAAAAAGATGGCGCCTGACTGAGAAGTCCGCCCAGTGTTCCAAGAACACAAGCCCCTCCTTCCTACACCAGTCTCTAAGCTACACATTTACCTCCCTAATCTCCCTCTGCCTCCCTGGGCTAGCGCGTGGCACTGGTAATATTTCAGAGAATATTGCCCTAGATGTCTTTGCTTAAGTTTATTGCCTAATTCCCTATAGTCTTTCTTAAGGACATCCCACCTACCACTAACTTTGTCATTGGTGCCAACATGCACCCAGACCTCCGGGTCTTTACCAGCCCCTCCCAACAATCTATCTACCCGGTCCACAATGTGCTGTACCCGAGCACCCGGAAGACAACAGACTATATGGCGATCACGGTCCCAGTAGCAGATTGCCCTATCTGTCCTCCTGATAATAGAATCCCCTACCACCACAATATGACTAGGTACCTCACTAACTTTTTCCCCATCTGTACTGGGAGGACCGCTCCTCTGGTTGCTAGAGGGAAGTCTCCTCCAGTTCCTTCATCTCCTCACTGCCATCCTCAGAATCTTCGTCCAGTCGGGCAAATTTGTTGGGGTTTGGCAGACGGAGATGTCCTATCTCCCCCTCCCCCTCTTCTTCTACCTTCTAACCGTGACCCAGCTGTTTACCTGATCATCCTCATCTATCAGTGATCCCCCCTGCAACTCCACCACCATTCTATCTAAACTTTGCTCGAGATTGTGAATACTCCTCAGTCGCATAACGGTCCGCTCTAGATCAGTTACGTGAGCTTCCAGGGTGGCCGTTCGCTCACATTCGTACAGATGTACCCACACTCGGACTGTTGTTCCAGATGAGCATACATCATGCACGACACGCACTGAGTGAGATCCTCAATCACGGCCCCACCCTTTTTTAATTAGTGCAAACTCCCTGTAACCCTCCGAAAATTAAAGAGAGAGGGACAATCTATATATAAAGTACAATATAGAAGGGACAATAAATCGAATAGCGCTGCTATTTGTGTTATAATCTATCTGTTTTCTTTTATGAGAGTTGACTTTACTCGTCTTAGCAGCTGCAAGTGGATAAACCGCCCACACCAGTGCCCAAGACTTATCTTATTGATAAAACTCTTATACCAGAGCTGTTTATGGTGGCATTGGAGGCATGGGTATAGTGAGTATTTCTCAGTCCCAGATTATAAAGATGTGTCCCTGCAAATGTTAATTTATGGAACTGTCCCCGTTACTCAGTATTTGCCAACTGCAATTTGTAGCTTCTTCTATTCTGTATTTTAAATGCAATTCTTGCCAGGGGAGCTTTAAAAATGGAGTGTGCCTGTGTGCAGATGTAATTGGGTCCCTAATCCCGACAAAAAATGGCACTACCATTGGAAATATGGCATTTACAGCTTATTTGTTGTGATTTCCTCAGTAATATGGTGCTAGCATCATATTTATTTTCCTTAGACATCGTTGCTGGGATAGACCTCCTGTAAGGAAATGCAATAAATGATAATGTTTGTAGTGGGGTCATCTTCACCCAGGGGCCCAGGGGCAGACTGGTCAAATAAGGTATAGAGGACTTGGCCCTGCTACCTGACGGCCCACCCCCTCCTCTAAGGATAAGGTTTCTTGACTGTGCACATGTATTACACATAAGTTACACTATACTGCACAGGACTATGGTGTATTTTCTACTGTACAGTGTATTGCTGTTATTAATCTGGTACATTATCATACATGGACTAGTAGTATTTACTATATCCATAAAGGGTCCCAGACAGGGACGTTTTAAGAGAGGAGGGGACCCGCGTGCAGCCTCCATTGCGGCCCCCCTCTTCCCCGGCAGCAGTAGACTCTGGAATAATGCGCAGGTCTCCGGGAACATGGCGCCCGTGCCTTGTTCCCATGGACATCTCCAGTGCGCATGCGCAAATCACTTGGAAATGGCTGCAGCGGCCATTTTCCGAGTGATTTCTGTCCGCAATGCGCAGGGATGCCGTCGCGGAACTCCGGAGGGGTAGGTATAATATATGGGTGAAGTGTGTGCATATTTAACAAGGATCATGTGCAAGTTTAACTAACTGTTCTACAGTATGTTATATGTGGTTGTGTACTGCACAAGGCAAGGGTGGGCAAGACAAAGTGGGAAATCAAGGCCTTCTGCAGTCCACACACACTTCAAAGGGGTTACAAGCTACATGTAGCCAGACTCTGTGCTGCCCCAGTTATTCCGTACAGGGGATATTCAGTCAGTCACAAACTAAGAACTAACCAAAGAACTACAAGATAGGTGACTGCACAGTGCCACTTCTTTTTCATGTATACCAGATAAACTGTACTATTCTGCATTTGCCCTTATTCTGCATTTTTGTTCAACTTTACAGTCCTACTCATCTAAGCTTTTCTTTCTGGCTTAATCGGATTCCATCTAAATATACAGATGTGCACGCTGCCATCTGTACAAGAAGCCAATACACTTTAAAAAGCATATAAGCATTTGCTTGTAGACAGAAGGTTAATGGAGGATTGATATAAACTTGTGCAGCTGCGACTGTAATTTTCCCCATAGAACCTTTGCTGCAGCTGTCACACAGGAATGTATGCCTTGGCTATGCTGAACAGAACAGTGTTGGGGAACTTTCAAGCGCACGTGTTTCATGATGAAAAAGAAAAGAGAATAAACTGTGCTCAGACAGAACAAATCTCTCATGAACAAAGTGTTTTACTATATATAGTGATTGGAAACTCAGCAACCTTGCCTTGTGTGAACCGTAGGTCTCCCCTTGTGGAGATAAGTGCTCCTGATTAAATCATTTTCCAATGGGAAATGGCAAGCGTAGGAATAAAGAGATCCATTTAGTGTAATTCAACTGATAAAAACTTTTAGAAATAACTCTTAACGCCAGTTAAAGAATAGAGGTAAAATACCCTTGAGAAGTGACAAAAAAAAAGACAAACATAATGTCAATGCACTAGAAGAAGAAAAAAAGCAGTGTCAGGAAAACATTAACAGATTTAGCTCCTGTGGGCGGCTACAAAGACATAGGCCCTCATTCCGAGTTGTTCGCTCGCAAGGCGAATGTAGCAGAGTTACACACGCTAAGCCGCCGCCTACTGGGAGTGAATCTTAGCTTCTTAAAATTGCGACCGACGTACGCGCAATATTGCGATTACAAACGAGTTAGCAGTTTCAGAGTAGCTCCAGACTTACTCTGCCTGTGCGATCATTTCAGTGCTTGTCGTTCCTGGTTGACGTCACAAACACACCCAGCGTTCGCCCAGGCACTCCCACCGTTTCCCCGGCCACTCCTGCGTTTTTTCCGGAAACGGTAGCGTTTTCATCCACACGCCCCTGAAACGCCGTGTTTCCGCCCAGTAACACCCATTTCCTGTCAATCACATTACGATCGCCGGAGCGAAGAAAAAGCCGTGAGTAAAAATACTTTCTTCATAGTAAAGTTACTTGGCGCAGTCGCAGTGCGAACATTGCGCATGCGTACTAAGCGGATTTTCACTGCGATGCGATGAAAAATACCGAGCGAACAACTCGGAATGAGGGCCATGGTTTGCACATTTAATTCAAATACTGTGGTCGTCCGTTTCAATGTAATTGCTGTAATTGGTTTAAAAAGAAACATGCCTTGTGCCACTGTAATATTGCAGACAGGAATGAAAATGTAATAACAAAAATTCCTTTCTGTTTTTAGCTCCCAATTAGGCAAATTAAGGAGACTTTCTAACGCCCTCTGTATTTCTTTGTCTTCTTTCCTCCCTCCTGGAATGTACAAATGATGTCTGTGGCAAATGCGATGGAGGAGACAGATAACTGGATGTGTGATGCGTAGTAGGGAATTAGGAAATGTTAATCCACAGTGACAGTTCTACCTTAATGAAGTATCCATACTTTTACTGCTGGACTGCACTGTCTAAAACACAGAACTGTGGGGGTCATTCCGAGTTGTTCGCTCGCAAGCTGCTTTTAGCAGCTTTACACACGCTAAGCCGCCGCCTACTGGGAGTGAATCTTAGCATAGTAAACTTGCGAACGAAAGATTCTCAAAATTGCGATTACACACCTCTTAGCAGTTTCTGAGTAACTTCAACCTTACTCGGCATCTGCGATCAGTTCAGTGCCTGTCGTTCCTGGTT
This sequence comes from Pseudophryne corroboree, assembly GCF_028390025.1. Lineage (NCBI taxonomy): Eukaryota > Metazoa > Chordata > Amphibia > Anura > Myobatrachidae > Pseudophryne > Pseudophryne corroboree. Next base: position 750,577,531 of record NC_086447.1, read on the forward strand.
TGACGTCATAAACACACCCAGCGTTCGGCCAGTCACTCCTCCGTTTCTCCAGCCACTCCCGCGTTTTTCCCAGAAACGGTAGCGTTTTTTCCCACACGCCCATAAAACGGCCTGTTTCCGCCCAGAAACACCCACTTCCTGTCAATCACACTCCGATCGCCTGAACGAAGAAAAAGCCGTGAGTAAAATACCTAACTGTATAGCAAATTTACTTGGCGCAGTCGCAGTGCGAACATTGCGCATGCGCACAAAGCGGAAAATCGCTGCGATGCAAAAAAAATTACCGAGCGACCAACTCAAAATGACCCCCAGTATTTTTCCAGCATTCCCAAAGTCATCACAAGCTCATGTGTTCAAAAATCCAGATATAAAAATAGATAGAAATAGAAAATATGATGATTTTGAAGGTGCATGACAGCTGGCACCTACAGGGCAATGCAATGAAGCTCACAGTAATGCAGAAACTAGATTTTAGTCACCAGAACAGCTGAACAACCTCATTGGAATGGAGAAAGAGGGGCAGGAACTCTCTGAGGTGTTGACAATCCAAGTAAAGTCATATTTGGCTCATAATTAATTATGCACACTTTTTTCATAATTCCATCATATTAGGTGTGTTATATAATAAGCAAAAGACTAGGGTGGGAAAGTATTCAAAATGTTATAAAAATACATGAGCAAATTCAATATGGGCTCATTAAGTATGTCCTAATATGTTTTTTTTTTCCAGAAACTGACAGAGAACTAGTAACCAAGAGAAACCATACTCTTTTGTTATAGTATTTAGAGCTGTTTCAGAAAATTATATTGTTTTGAACTAGTACACTTTTATTTTATGCTGTAAAAAGTGAAACAATTTCAGCAGATCAATGAATACAGTTGTTTGGTTTTTTTTTCCAACTGTGCACTTGGTGTGTCAGGACTAGAGGTTTAGCTGTGGCCTACTGGTGGTTATGAAGTATTGGTCATAGTTGAAGTTGCTTTGGTTGTACCGTGAAGCATCCAGGGAGGATGGGGGAGCAGGGGCGGATAGGGATGGAAAACCAGCCCAGGAAATTTATGGAAGCAGCCCTAATGGGGGTACGGTCTGATGAGGGTGTGGAGTTTGTTGACCAGGGCAGGTCCCTTTTCATTAGTGATGAGCGGATTCGGTTTTACTCGGTTTTACTCGGTTCTCAAAACCGAATCTTATTGGCTATCCAAAACACGTGACATCAGTGAGCCAATAAGATTCGGTTTTGAGAACCGAGTAAAACCGAATCCGCTCATCACTACTTTTCATAGGGCCTGATGTTATGCAAATGCGGCCTTCCTTGCGTCTTTTGCTGCAGTTGTGTCTGAGACCAGGGGAGGATTGGGAACTAAGGGGGTAATTCTGAGTTGATCGCAGCAGGAACTTTGTTAGCAGTTGGGCAAAACCATGTGCACTGCAGGGGAGGCAGATATAACATGTGCAGAGAGTTAGATTTGGGTGGGTTATTTTGTTTCTGTGCAGGGTAAATACTGGCTGCTTTATTTTTACACTGCAATTTAGATTGCAGATTGAACACACCACACCCAAATCTAACTCTCTCTGCACATGTTATATCTGCCTCCCTTGCAGTGCACATGGTTTTGCCCAACTGCTAACAAAGTTCCTGCTGCGATCAACTCAGAATTACCCCCTAAAAGTGGCCGTGTAATATTTTGTAGAAGTGGCCCAACATGGGCAGTACAAGAAGTATAACATACCGTGTAGCCAATGGCAGCATCATTGGGGATGCTGTACTGCAGAGATGGAATATTATTATAACGTTTTATTTATAAGGCGCCACAAGTGTTTCACAGCGCCTTACATATAACAGAATGAATGGGGACAATGCAGTGTAACTGAGGGGATAATTCAGACCTGATCACAGCAACAAATTTGTTAGCTAATGGGCAAAACCATGGGGGTCATTCCGAGTTGTTCGCTCGCAAGCTGCTTTTAGCAGCTTTGCACACGCTAAGCCGCCGCCTACTGGGAGTGAATCTTAGCTTATCAAAATTGCGAACGAAAGATTAGCAGAATTGCGAATAGACACTTCTTAGCAGTTTCTGAGTAGCTCCACACTTACTCGGCATCTGCGATCAGTTCAGTCAGTTTCGTTCCTGGTTTGATGTCACAAACACACCCAGCGTTCGCCCAGACACTCCTCCGTTTCTCCAGCCACTCCCGCGTTTTTCCCAGAAACTGTAGCGTTTTTTCGCACACACCCATAAAACGGCCAGTTTCCGCCCAGAAACACCCACTTCCTGTCAATCACACTTCACTGACAAGCTCTGTTTGTTAAAGGCTTTGTACTCTCCGGCTGAGAGACCTCCTACGGCCGCAGAGGAATAATGGAGACAGAGCCGCTCCGATTCACAGTAGAACTCCGGTCCTAGTAGCGATGAAGGCTTTATGCTCTCCGGCTGAGAGACCTCATACGGCCGCAGAGGAATAATGCAGACGGAGCCGCTCCACTTCACAGTAGACCTCCGGCCCTAGTGGCGGTAAAGAGTAGTCACAGTGTCTCTATTGTGCCGCTTGTGATTAGCCCGGCTAAGCTTTACGCGTTTCTCCGCCGTAGAGACAAAGCTGTTTCCTCAGAAGCAATATACTGAATGATCAGGAGGTTTTTTTTATTCTCCTGCTCACCAATCGTTCAGTATATTGTCATAATATGGTGCAGTGGTCATAATATGGTGCATGGGGCATTACTGTGTGGAACTTAATACGGTGGAATTTATTTTTTTCCCTGTTATGGCCGAGGCCTGTTGGTGCAGTGTCAAAAACTGGGGTGTAAGGTAGTCATTTCAGGCAAGAGCACGCCTATTTCAACGAGGCCATTCACTGAGAGCGCGCGCCAGATTTGTGTTTGTTATAACTATGTGGGGGGGGGGGGGGGCATTTTTTAATGTCGATGACGGGGTGCATTTTTTAATCTCACACTGGGAGCCAAATTGGCTAGAAACAGTCCTGTGATTGATTAAGTGTCTGTGTACGTCTGTAGCACTCCCATACCCTGCCTACGTGCACCTGATTAGCCACCTCCCAGTCACTACCCAGGAACACCCATACATCTCTAATACCATGTGTCTCAAGCTCAACAGTGACTTTGTGAGTACAGTCTGTGTAATGCATTCGCAGTAACAGTATTTAGTGTAGCAAAGAATCACTTAACTCATTGTCAGCATTGCGTGTGACTCAGAATCAGGCCCTTAGCCTACTAGCATGGATAGGATGATAAATACTAAGGCATAAAAGGCAAAATGGTTAGAGGAAAAATACAGATACTGTAGATGGATCCAATCTATACAAAATGAATCACCTTCAGCTCTTCTAACCTACTGCGGCAGTGCACACCAGCATTGTACCAGTAGTAGATAGAATCACTTGCAAGGCAAAGCCCTATTCAAATTAGATTTGAATATTTACATTTTTGCCCTCATATGTTCCAGTATCCCTCATCCTTCTTCCAGTGTCCCCCATCCTTATTCCAATGTTCCTCATCTTCTTCCAATGTCGCTCATTGGCTCTGGAGCTGTCATAGTGTATTACATCACTCTTTTATTGCAAAGTATCATTATAGTGCTTTAGCGTGTTTTGTTTTTTTTCTAAAAAGGACAATTTTTTTTTTAGTAAGGCTGTGGTGCCATATTGGCTCAGAAGGAGGAAGGAAGAAGTTACAATTTTCCTTAATGAAAGCCAGGAATCAGTTACAAAATCCACATAGGTTAAGTATGCTAAAACTATAAACACTGAAAGAATGACAATGGAGAGTACTTTTTGTGTTTGACGGATCTTAAACCCCTAGTACAAGGACTGATGAAGCTCCAAATGCAGGATTGCTAAGTTGTTAATATTTTTTCTTGCTATTAGTCAATGACTGGATGCATGGGTGGGTTTGAATTCCCCTCCTTCCTTATTTTTGTCTGTTGTGTAGTCAGGGGTGTATCTACCTATTGGCCAGGATGGCACTCGCCAGGGGCGCCAGGCAAGAAGGGGGTGCCATCCGGCTGTGCCATCCATGGCCAGGGGGTAGAACCAAGTGGTACTGTTAGACTTGGTGACTGTCTGTTAGTGCCAGCGCCAGTGTCCGGCAGCAGCGCACTGCACCTCGCTTGTAATCAGACTCAACATAAACTACAGCTCCCAGCAGCCCTTGTTGCTGGGAGCTCCCGGCACCAAGGACTGCTAGGAGCTGTAGTTTACTTTGAGTCTGATTGATCACTAGTGCTGAGCTGTGCCGCTGGACACTGGCGCCGGCATTTGGCTAGGGCCGTGGACAGAGTGGAAGCACGGGGGTGGGACTACACGACACTCACTGCCAGGCAGCCCAGCAGCATGGAGGAGAGGGAGAAAGGACAATGAGCTACCAAAGTACATGCAGTCAGTGTTGTCACGATCCGGGTATCTGGACGCCATTTCTTACCCATCAGATGCCTCCTAAGGCTGGCTCAGCGCTCCAGGACCGGATCCCATCTGTTATCCTAATGTTCACATTCCTGCATCCTCTCCTGTCTCTCTGAGACGCTGTCACAGTAACGCCTTATTACATCTGGCATGGCGTCTCCCGCGGCCTCCGCCGCCGTCCCTGAGCTTCTGCATGCAGAGTGTCAGAGTGGCGATTACGTCAGCCGCGGCCTCCGCTGTGTCCACGTGGTTGGATGTGCACTTGTCAGCCTGGCGTCTCCTGTCTCCAGTGGCCGGCGCCGCCATTACTGTTTTCATTACCACATGGATTACAAACCAAACTTCCCTCCAAGTGTCTGCATGGGCGCAGCCATCTTGGATTCTGTCAGCTGATCTTTCCTACCAATCCGTTGTCAGTATTATTAATTTGCATAATTGCCTAGCCAATGCCTTCCTTGCTGCAGGTATAAATAGGTTGTGCCTGAGCAAGGAAGGCGTCAGTGCTTTGGTTGTCAAACCTAGTTCCTGTTTGTCTCTCTCCTGTGATTGTCTTCCAGGTTCCAGCTCCTGTCTCAAGACTTCCACCATAGAGACCCGCACCAGCATTCCACCTGCGGTGTAGCCTGACTCTCCAATCCATTGTGGATTCATCTGTTTCCAGCTACAACATTACCTGCTTCCAGCTCAGCTTCCAGCAGAGTACAGCTTTCCTTAAAGGGCCGGTGTCCTTTCTACACTTTACCACTCTCCACCGGTATTATTATTTCTCCGCTCTCAAGTTCTACATTTCAGTTCATATTTCATCGCTCCCAAGTTCATTTATTATTTAACTGGTTCCAGCCAGTATCCACTCCGTGCTAACAACAGTCTGGTTCCAGCCAGTATCCACAGCAGCTGTTTTACCTTCAGCAACCCAGCTTTTCCTGGAACACCAGCTGGCACAATCCTGGGTTATCTCCATTGCTACAGTCGGGCCTGGTAAGGACTTTCCATCTAGAAGATCATAAGAACTATCTCACACTACCAGTGCCCTGTGGCTCCTGCCATCCTGTAGTACCCAGGAACTGTATTTATTATTTGCTGACTTTTACGTTTTCTTTTACTGCTGCTGTGTTGCGGAGTTGTCATAATAAACATCATTGACTTTTATCCAAGTTGTCGTGGTCACGCCTTCGGGCAGTTATTATTCATGTTACTTACATGTCCAGGGGTCTGATACAACCTCCCTGGTTCCGGTACATCTCAGCCCCTACAACTGAGGCTGCCTCCCGTCAGCTCAGGCCCTCAGTTGTGACAGTAAGCACTGACCTAATGAATCCAGCCGGAGACCAGGATCAAGCGGCCAGGCCGATGCAAGAACTGGCAGCCCGATTAGAACATCAGGAGGCTGCACAGGGCCACATCATCCGCTGTCTCCAGGATCTCTCTACTCGGCTGGATGGGATTCAGACAACTCTCCGTGGATCAGGCGCATCTGGTGCGTCAACCACAGTGACTCCAGCTATAACCCCACCCACCTTACCCATTTCTGCTCCACGTCTTCATCTTCCAACGCCAGCAAAATTTGACGGATCTCCAAGATTCTGCAGGGGATTTCTCAACCAGTGTGAGATTCAGTTTGAGCTACAACCTGGCAATTTTCCCAGTGACCGTACAAAAATTGCCTACATCATCTCTCTTCTCAGTGGCTCCGCCCTTGACTGGGCATCACCGTTATGGGAGAGGTCCGACACCCTGCTATCTTCTTACACTGCATTCGTGTCAACATTCAGGCGCATCTTCGACGAGCCAGGCCGGGTAACCTCAGCTTCATCCGAGATTCTCCGTTTACGCCAGGGGTCACGTACTGTAGGACAATATCTGATACAGTTCCAGATCCTGGCATCCAAACTGGCATGGAACGACGAGGCCCTGTATGCTGCATTCTGGCATGGCTTATCTGAGCTTATTAAAGATGAGTTAGCTACCAGAGACTTACCTTCTAAGTTAGATGAGCTAATCTCACACTGCACGAAAGTTGATTTACGTTTCAGAGAGAGAGCAACTGAGCGTGGAAGATCATCTGCTCCAAAATCTTCTGCTCCTCCTCCTCGTCAACTGTCACCATCTAAAGATGAGCCCATGCAAATTGGCCGTTCCCGTTTAACTCCTGCTGAGCGCCGAAGACGTCTCTCTGAGTCTCTTTGTCTTTACTGTGCAGCTCCGTCTCACACCATCAATGCCTGTCCCGAATGTCCGGGAAAACTCCAAACCCTAGCTCGCCCAGGAGAGGGCCGGCTAGGAGTAATGATCTCCTCTCCATCTCCTCATGATTGTAATCTCCCAGTCTCGCTTCAAGTTGCTCAACGTTATCGGAACGTCATTGCCCTCCTTGATTCCGGAGCAGCTGGGAACTTTATTACTGAAGCCTATGTTAAACGGTGGTCCCTACCCACCGAGAGACTTCCTTCCTCCTTTTCCTTAACTGCCGTGGATGGCAGTAAAATTTTTGATACTGTTATTGCTCTAAGGACTCTACCAGTTCGTCTGAGAGTGGGAGTTCTTCATTCCGAACTTATTTCACTTTTAGTGATTCCAAGAGCCACACATCCTGTGGTCCTGGGCCTTCCATGGCTCCGTCTTCACAATCCTACAATTGATTGGACGACTACGCAAATCCTGGCATGGGGTTCCTCCTGTGCAGAGACATGTTTGTTTAAAGTATTGCCTGTCTGTTCTTCCTCCCCCAGGTCGTCTGATGTTCCACCTCCTCCATATCAAGATTTCACGGATGTGTTCAGTAAAGCTTCTGCTGATATCCTTCCTCCTCATAGAGAATGGGACTGCCCGATTGATCTCGTTCCAGGGAAGGTTCCACCTCGAGGCCGAACTTATCCGTTGTCTCTGCCTGAGACGCATTCTATGGAGGAATACATTAAAGAGAACCTAGCAAAGGGGTTCATTCGACCTTCTTCTTCCCCAGCCGGCGCAGGCTTCTTTTTTGTAAAAAAGAAAGATGGTGGTCTGCGGCCGTGCATCGACTACAGAGGTTTGAACGACATTACCATCAAGAACCGTTATCCTTTACCCCTGATTACTGAGCTCTTTGACAGAGTTAGCGGAGCTACCATCTTTACAAAGCTGGACTTGCGAGGTGCATACAATCTCATCCGGATCCGTGAGGGTGACGAGTGGAAGACCGCCTTTAACACCCGTGACGGACATTATGAGTACCTCGTCATGCCCTTCGGATTGAGCAATGCTCCAGCTGTCTTCCAGCATTTTGTCAATGAGATCTTCAGAGACATTCTATACCGTCATGTCGTGGTCTATCTAGACGATATCCTCATTTTTGCCAACGATTTAGAGGAACATCGTTTTTGGGTTAAAGAGGTTCTGTCCCGTCTCCGTGTCAATCATCTCTATTGCAAATTAGAAAAATGCGTCTTTGAAGTCAAGTCCATTCCGTTTCTAGGGTACATTGTGTCCGGTTCCGGACTAGAGATGGATCCTGAGAAACTACAAGCAATCCAAAATTGGCCGGTACCCTTAACCCTCAAAGGGGTCCAGAGGTTCTTAGGGTTCGCCAACTATTACCGAAAGTTTATACGAGACTTTTCCACCATTGTGGCGCCTATTACTGCTTTCACTAAGAAGGGTGCTAACCCGTCCAAGTGGTCTGAAGAAGCCATGCAAGCATTTCATCTTTTAAAACAAAGGTTCATCTCTGCGCCTGTTCTGAAACAGCCTGACATCGACTCTCCTTTCATCTTAGAGGTGGATGCCTCCTCCGTTGGAGTAGGAGCGGTGTTATCTCAGAGGGCTAAAGATGGCCATTTACACCCTTGCAGTTTCTTCTCCCGGAAGTTCTCCCCAGCTGAGCGCAACTATGCCATTGGCGACCAGGAGTTGCTAGCCATCAAGCTCGCTCTAGAAGAGTGGAGGTATCTGTTGGAGGGAGCTTCTCATTCAATCACCATACTTACAGACCACAAGAACCTTTTATACCTGAAGGGCGCACAATGTCTCAACCCTCGTCAGGCCAGATGGGCACTTTTCTTTTCCAGGTTCGACTTTAAACTCCAGTTCTGTCCGGGCTCTCAGAATCGCAAGGCCGATGCCCTTTCCCGCTCATGGGAGCAAGAAAATGAGTCAGAGTCTTCAGACAAGCATCCTATTATAAATCCGTTGGCATTCTCCACGGTAGGGATGGACTCTACGCCCCATCAGGGAAAAGTTTTGTGAAGCCGAAGCTAAGGAAGAAGCTCATGCATTGGGCCCATGCTTCCCGTTTTGCCGGACATACAGGTATCCAAAAAACCCTGGAGTTTATCTCTAGGTCCTATTGGTGGCCAACTCTGAAAAAGGACGTCTTGGAGTTTATTGCATCTTGCCCAAAGTGTGCCCAACATAAAGTATCCCGCCAGTCGCCTGCGGGGCAACTGGTTCCACTATCCGTTCCCCGTCGACCATGGACCCACTTGTCGATGGATTTCATTACAGACTTACCCATGTGCAACAAGTTCAATACCATCTGGGTGGTAGTTGACCGGTTCACCAAGATGGCACACTTCATTCCTCTCACCGGTCTTCCGTCAGCTTCCAAGTTGGCTCAAGTATTCATACAAGAGATCTTCCGACTCCACGGTCTTCCTGAAGAAATTATCTCAGATCGAGGAGTTCAATTCACAGCCAAATTCTGGCGAAGTTTATGTCAAGTCCTCCAAGTCAAGCTAAAGTTTTCCACGGCTTACCATCCTAAGACCAATGGTCAAACCGAGAGGGTGAATCAGGACTTGGAGGCCTTCCTCCGCATCTATGTGTCCTCCTCTCAAGATGACTGGGTTCAATTACTTCCCTGGGCCGAGTTCTGTCATAACAACCAGTATCATTCTTCATCTGCTTCAACACCATTCTTCACTAACTTTGGATTCCACCCTAAAGTCCCTGAGTTCCAACCGCTTCCAGCAACTTCTGTTCCCGCAGTGGATATCACCTTGCATCAGTTTGCCAATATCTGGAAGAGCGTACGATCAGCTCTGCTCAAGGCATCGTTCAGGTACAAGAAGTTTGCGGATAAGAAGCGTCGAGCAGTTCCTGCTCTCAAGGTGGGTGATCGGGTATGGTTATCCACGAAGAATTTGAGGTTAAGAGTTCCCAGTATGAAGTTTGCACCTCGCTATATCGGTCCTTTCAAAATTGAACAAGTCATCAATCCTGTTGCTTACAGACTCCAGTTGCCTCCCTTCTTAAAAATACCCAGGACATTCCATGTTTCCCTGTTGAAACCGCTGATCTTGAATCGGTTTCATTCCTCACTTCCTCCAACTCCGAAAGTCCAAACTCAACGAGGCGTTGAGTATGAAGTGGCCAAGATCCTGGACTCACGTCACCGTTACGGTCAACTACAGTATCTTATTGACTGGAAGGGTTACGGCCCTGAGGAACGTTCATGGACCAATGCTTCTGATGTCCATGCTCCTGCCTTGGTCCGGAGATTCCATTCCAAGTTTCCTCAAAAGCCAAAGAAGTGTCCTGGGGCCACTCCTAAAGGGGGGGGTGCTGTCACGATCCGGGTATCTGGACGCCATTTCTTACCCATCAGATGCCTCCTAAGGCTGGCTCAGCGCTCCAGGACCGGATCCCATCTGTTATCCTAATGTTCACATTCCTGCATCCTCTCCTGTCTCTCTGAGACGCTGTCACAGTAACGCCTTATTACATCTGGCATGGCGTCTCCCGCGGCCTCCGCCGCCGTCCCTGAGCTTCTGCATGCAGAGTGTCAGAGTGGCGATTACGTCAGCCGCGGCCTCCGCTGTGTCCGCGTGGTTGGATGTGCACTTGTCAGCCTGGCGTCTCCTGTCTCCAGTGGCCGGCGCCGCCATTACTGTTTTCATTACCACATGGATTACAAACCAAACTTCCCTCCAAGTGTCTGCATGGGCGCAGCCATCTTGGATTCTGTCAGCTGATCTTTCCTACCAATCCGTTGTCAGTATTATTAATTTGCATAATTGCCTAGCCAATGCCTTCCTTGCTGCAGGTATAAATAGGTTGTGCCTGAGCAAGGAAGGCGTCAGTGCTTTGGTTGTCAAACCTAGTTCCTGTTTGTCTCTCTCCTGTGATTGTCTTCCAGGTTCCAGCTCCTGTCTCAAGACTTCCACCATAGAGACCCGCACCAGCATTCCACCTGCGGTGTAGCCTGACTCTCCAATCCATTGTGGATTCATCTGTTTCCAGCTACAACATTACCTGCTTCCAGCTCAGCTTCCAGCAGAGTACAGCTTTCCTTAAAGGGCCGGTGTCCTTTCTACACTTTACCACTCTCCACCGGTATTATTATTTCTCCGCTCTCAAGTTCTACATTTCAGTTCATATTTCATCGCTCCCAAGTTCATTTATTATTTAACTGGTTCCAGCCAGTATCCACTCCGTGCTAACAACAGTCTGGTTCCAGCCAGTATCCACAGCAGCTGTTTTACCTTCAGCAACCCAGCTTTTCCTGGAACACCAGCTGGCACAATCCTGGGTTATCTCCATTGCTACAGTCGGGCCTGGTAAGGACTTTCCATCTAGAAGATCATAAGAACTATCTCACACTACCAGTGCCCTGTGGCTCCTGCCATCCTGTAGTACCCAGGAACTGTATTTATTATTTGCTGACTTTTACGTTTTCTTTTACTGCTGCTGTGTTGCGGAGTTGTCATAATAAACATCATTGACTTTTATCCAAGTTGTCGTGGTCACGCCTTCGGGCAGTTATTATTCATGTTACTTACATGTCCAGGGGTCTGATACAACCTCCCAGGTTCCGGTACATCTCAGCCCCTATAACTGAGGCTGCCTCCCGTCAGCTCAGGCCCTCAGTTGTGACAAGTGTACCCTGTCTGTAATGTGAGGGTGGGGGGGATACTATATAGTCTGTATGTATGTGTGTCTGTGACTGAATTTATGGATGTGTGTGACTATGTATGAGTATGTTTGTGTGTGTATAAGTATCTACTGTATTTATGTGTGTTTTAGTGTGTGACTATGGATGTGAATAAGTGTGTAACTATGTACAGTAAGTATGTGACTGTATTTGTATATACTGCATGTGTGACTGGACTGTATATCATATGTATGTGTTTTGTGTGTGACTATATATGTAAGTGTATGTGTGTGCCTATGGGCAGGATCAGATATACTAATGGCAAATGTGGTTTGACCGCATTCCCCATATAAAATTAGAAATAAAGTTATTAGCACTGGTCCACCTTTCCATTTTCTATTTGCATTCCCCATATGCCCTTTATAGATGGTGTTTTCTATAGGGGTATGACTGTGTGACGTAACATGAATAAGAGACACTACTGTGCATTGTAATGTGAATAATGGACACTACTGTGCGGTGTAATGTGATACTGTGTGGCATAATTTGAATTGGAAGTACTATTGTGTGTACCATGCCCCTTCCCCACAAGGCCACATTCCTTTTTTGATTGATTTTTTGTGTGTGTGGGGGAGGGGGTCTGCCCCTGACTTTGCCAGGGGCGCTCGGACCCCTAGATACACCCCAGGTTGTGTTAACCTTAAATTTTTGCCAGGAAGGAAAGGAAGCCTAGGTGCCAGTGACTTTGTTATTAGCTGTGCTGCCTTTAGATGTACCTTTAGACTGATTTCCCTACCGGGGTTAGTTGCCTTTGTTTCCTTACTGGGCCTTTCGTGTATTGGTGGGGGAGTTGGAGACCTATGCACTTGTCTCTGAGTAGGGCAATTGGCCCAGCAAATATTTTGTGGTCATCTACAAGTAGGTATTGGCCTTGTCAGCTGCCTGTCTCTTTCTCTCGCCACCATGCATAGTTAATTCATGATCATTTTAAATAAAAAGGCTGCCCATTTTTTAGTGTCACATCTGTTGTTAGTGAATTTATATTACTGTAGATAGGTTTTTAGTTAGGCTGACCTGCATTGTGATTGATTTATCTGACATTGGCTGCTAGGGCGTTTAGTACAGCTTATCAAAATGTGGCAGCCCTTTTCTGCTCATACTGTACTTCTTTCGGAAGCCCTACCATATACATGACGTGACATTATGATAGTAAAGCTCGGTATATCAGTTGAACATCCGATAAATTTCAAGCGGGTCAGGGGGTGTTTACAAACGATATGTCTGTGAGCGATGTTGTTCATAGACATATTGAGTCAGCTCTGCTCCACAGTCCATGCCCACTATATCTTCAGATATATTGGTGCATCTGGCTGTGTGCGCGGGCGGCCAGTCCACTGCCCATACACTTGCTGCAGGGACTGATGTCACAGCTGGATGGTGGTCAGTGTGACTCGCATGCCCTCGGCTGTGGGGAAAAGCAGCAGAACTAAGGAGATGGCGCCCACACAGGTTGGCACTGTACGTGGCTGCGTAGGTGGCATAATGGACAGGCTGGCCCTGGTCACGCCTCCTGCTGCATTACTGATTCAAGGTAGTGATGAGCGGGTTCGGATCCTCAGGATCCGACCCGCCCGAACTTCACCTTTTTTTTACACGGGTCCGAGCGACTCGGATCCTCCCGCCTTGCTCGGTTAACCCGAGCGCGCCCGAACGTCATCATCCCGCTGTCGGATTCTCGCGAGACTCGGATTCTATATAAGGAGCCGCGCGTCGCCACCATTTTCACACGTGCATTGAGATTGATAGGGAGAGGACGTGGCTGGCGTCCTCTCCGTTATAGTAGAACACAGAGTGACTTAGTTAGTTATAATTGTGGGGAGGATTGGGGACGGGGAGCAGCTGTTAGGGAGTACAGTGCAGGGTTTTGATTATACCACACCAGTGAGTTTAATCCTTTGTTTCTCTGCCTGAAAAAAAACGCTCCACCATATCTGTGCTCACTCAGTGTGCTGCACTGCTGCATGATATATCTGTGCTGAGTGCACTGCTCTGCTCACACTGCCTAATTGTGGGGACTGGGGAGCAGTTATAGCAGGAGTACAGTGCACAGTTTTGCTGACAGTGACCACCAGTCCAGTATACGTTTGTCTGCCTGAAAAACACTCCTGTGTTTTTTTTTTCTTCATACTAGTTTAGCAGTCTGCTGACAGTGTCCACCAGGTCCGTTATACAGTATATTGTATATATAAGCAGCAGTACGGTAGGCCACGGCTGTACCTACCTCTGTGTCGTCAGTGCACTCGTCGTCCATAAGTAATATAATACTATACTATCCATCCATCTACATTGTATACCTGTGGTGTTTTTTTTTTCTTCATACTAGTTTAGCAGTCTGCTGACAGTGTCCACCAGGTCCGTTATACAGTATATTATATATATAAGCAGCAGTACGGTAGGCCACGGCTGTACCTACCTCTGTGTCGTCAGTGCATTTGTCGTCCATAAGTAATATAATACTATACTATCCATCCATCTACATTGTATACCTGTGGTGATTTTTTTTCCCTTCATACTAGTTTAGCAGTCTGCTGACAGTGTCCACCAGGTCCGTTATACAGTATATTATATATATAAGCAGCAGTACGGTAGGCCACGGCTGTACCTACCTCTGTGTCGTCACTCGTCGTCCATAAGTATAAGTAATAATAGTATACTATCCACCCATCTACATTGTATACCTGTGGTGGCTTTTGGTTGTGCGCAAAATATGGAGAACAAAAATGTGGAGGTTAAAAAAATAGGGAAAGTTTAAGATCCACTTCCACCTCGTGCTGAAGCTGCTGCCACTAGTCATGGCCGAGACGATGAAATGCCATCAACGTCGTCTGCCAAGGCCGATGCCCAATGTCATAGTACAGAGCATGTAAAATCCAAAACACAAAAGATCAGTAAAAAAATGACCAAAAAATCAAAATTAAAAGCGTCTGAGGAGAAGCGTAAACTTGCCAATATGCCATTTACGACACGGAGTGGCAAGGAACGGCTGAGGCCCTGGCCTATGTTCATGGCTAGTGGTTCAGCTTCACATGAGGATGGAAGCACTCATCCTCTCGCTAGAAAAAAGAAAAGACTTGCGGCAAAAGCACAGCAAAGAACTGTGCGTTCTTCGAAATCACAAATCCCAAAGGAGAGTCCAATTGTGTCGGTTGCGATGCCTGACCTTCCCAACACTGGACGGGAAGAGCTTGCGCCTTCCACCATTTGCACGCCCCCTGCAAGTGTTGAAAGGAGCACCCGCAGTCCAGTTCCTGATAGTGAAATTGAAGATGTCAGTGTTGAAGTACACCAGGATGAGGATATGGGTGTTGCTGGCGCTGGGGAGGAAATTGACAAGGAGGATTCTGATGGTGAGGTGGTTTGTTTAAGTCAGGCACCCGGGGAGACACCTGTTGTCCGTGGGAGGAATATGGCCATTGACATGCCTGGTCAAAATACAAAAAAAATCAGCTCTTCAGTGTGGAATTATTTCAACAGAAATGCGGACAACTGGTGTCAAGCCGTGTGTTGCCTTTGTCAAGCTGTAATAAGTAGGGGTAAGGACGTTAACCACCTCGGAACATCCTCCCTTATACGTCACCTGCAGCGCATTCATAATAAGTCAGTGACAAGTTCAAAAACTTTGGGCGACAGCGGAAGCAGTCCACTGACCAGTAAATCCCTTCCTCTTGTAACCAAGCTCGCGCAAACCACACCACCAACTCCCTCAGTGTCAATTTCCTCCTTACCCAGGAAAGCCAATAGTCCTGCAGGCCATGTCACTGGCAAGTCTGACGAGTCCTCTCCTGCCTGGGATTCCTCCGATGCATCCTTGAGTGTAACGCCTACTGCTGCTGGGAGTCGATCGTCATCCCAGAGGGGAAGTCGGAAGACCACTTGTACTACTTCCAGTAAGCAATTGACTGTCCAACAGTCCTTTGCGAGGAAGATGAAATATCACAGCAGTCATCCTGTTGCAAAGCGGATAACTGAGGCCTTGACAACTATGTTGGTGTTAGACGTGCGTCCAGTATCCGCCGTTAGTTCACGGGGAACTAGACAATTGCTTGCCCCCGTTACCAAATACCATCTAGGTTCCACTTCTCTAGGCAGGCGATACCGAGAATGTACACGGACGTCAGAAAAAGACTCACCAGTGTCCTAAAAAATGCAGTTGTACCCAATGTCCACTTAACCACGGACATGTGGACAAGTGGAGCAGGGCAGACTCAGGACTACATGACTGTGACAGCCCACTGGGTAGATGTATTGCCTCCCGCTGCAAGAACAGCAGCGGCGGCACCAGTAGCAGCATCTCGCAAACGCCAACTCGTTCCTAGGCAGGCTACGCTTTGTATCACCGCTTTCCAGAATACGCACACAGCTGAAAACCTCTTACGGCAACTGAGGAAGATCATCGCAGAATGGCTTACCCCAATTGGACTCTCCTGGGGATTTGTGGCATCGGACAACGCCAGCAATATTGTGCGTGCATTACATCTGGGCAAATTCCAGCACGTCCCATGTTTTGCACATACCTTGAATTTGGTGGTGCAGAATTATTTAAAAAACGACAGGGGCGTGCAAGAGATGCTGTCGGTGGCCAGAAGAATTGTGGGACACTTTCGGCGTACAGGCACCGCGTACAGAAGACTGGAGCACCACCAAAAACACCTGAACCTGCCCTGCCATCATCTGAAGCAAGAGGTGGTAACGAGGTGGAATTCAACCCTCTATATGCTTCAGAGGATGGAGGAGCAGCAAAAGGCCATTCAAGCCTATACATCTGGCCACGATATAGGCAAAGGAGGTGGAATGCACCTGTCTCAAGCGCAGTGGAGAATGATTTCAACGTTGTGCAAGGTTCTGCAACCTTTTGAACTTGCCACACGTGAAGTCAGTTCAGACACTGCCAGCCTGAGTCAGGTCATTCCCCTCATCAGGCTTTTGCAGAAGAAGCTGGAGGCATTGAAGGAGGAGCTAAAACAGAGCGATTCCGCTAGGCATGTGGGACTTGTGGATGGAGCCCTTCATTCGCTTAACCAGGATTCACGGGTGGTCAATCTGTTGAAATCAGAGCACTACGTTTTGGCCACCGTGCTCGATCCTAGATTTAAAACCTACGTTGGATCTCTCTTTCCGGCAGACACAAGTCTGCAGAGGTTCAAAGAACTGCTCGTGAGAAAATTGTCAAGTCAAGCGGAACGCGACCCGTCAACATCTCCTCCTTCACATTCTCCCGCAACTGGGGGTGCGAGGAAAAGGCTACGAATTCCAAGCCCACCCGCTGGCGGTGATGCAGGGCAGTCTGGAGCGACTGCTGATGCTGACATCTGGTCCGGACTGAAGGACCTGCCAACGATTACTGACATGTCGTCTACTGTCACTGCATATGATTCTCTCACCATTGAAAGAATGGTGGAGGATTATATGAGTGACCGCATCCAAGTAGGCACGTCAGACAGTCCGTACGTATACTGGCAGGAAAAAGAGGCAATTTGGAGGCCCTTGCACAAACTGGCTTTATTCTACCTAAGTTGCCCTCCCTCCAGTGTGTACTCCGAAAGAGTGTTTAGTGCCGCCGCTCACCTTGTCAGCAATCGGCGTACGAGGTTACTTCCAGAAAATGTGGAGAAGATGATGTTCATTAAAATGAATTATAATCAATTCCTCCATGGAGACATTCACCAGCAGCAATTGCCTCCAGAAAGTACACGGGGACCTGAGATGGTGGATTCCAGTGGGGACGAATTAATAATCTGTGAGGAGGGGGATGTACACAGTGAAAGGGGTGATGAATTGGACGATGATGATGAGGTGGACATCTTGCCTCTGTAGAGCCAGTTTGTGCAAGGAGAGATTGATTGCTTTTTTGGTGGGGGCCCAAACCAACCAGTCATTTCAGTCACAGTCGTGTGGCAGACCCTGTCGCTGAAATGATGGGTTCGTTAAAGTGTGCATGTCCTGTTTTTACAACATAAGGGTGGGTGGGAGGTCCCAAGGACAATTCCATCTTGCACCTCTTTTTTCTTTCATTTTTCTTTGCGTCATGTGCTGTTTGGGGAGTATTTTTTGGAAGGGGCCATCCTGCGTGACACTGCAGTGCCACTCCTAGATGGGCCAGGTGTTTGTGTCGGCCACTAGGGTCGCTTAGCTTAGTCATCACACAGCTACCTCATTGCGCCTCTTTTTTTCTTTGCGTCATGTGCTGTTTGGGGAGTATTTTTTGGAAGGGCCATCCTGCGTGACACTGCAGTGACACTCCTAGATGGGCCAGGTGTTTGTGTCGGCCACTTGGGTCGCTTATCTTAGTCACACAACGACTTTGGTGCAGCTCTTTTTTTCTTTGCATCATGTGCTGTTTGGGGACTATTTTTTTAAGTGCCATCCTGTCTGACACTGCAGTGCCACTCCTAGATGGGCCAGGTGTTTGTGTCGGCCACTAGGGTCGCTTAGCTTAGTCGTCACACAGCTACCTCATTGCGCCTCTTTTTTTCTTTGCGTCATGTGCTGTTTGGGGAGTATTTTTTGGAAGGGCCATCCTGCGTGACACTGCAGTGCCACTCCTAGATGGGCCAGGTGTTTGTGTCGGCCACTAGGGTCGCTTAGCTTAGTCGTCACACAGCTACCTCATTGCGCCTCTTTTTTTCTTTGCGTCATGTGCTGTTTGGGGAGTATTTTTTGGAAGGGCCATCCTGCGTGACACTGCAGTGCCACTCCTAGATGGGCCAGGTGTTTGTGTCGGCCACTTGGGTCGCTTAGCTTAGTCACACAACGACTTTGGTGCAGCTCTTTTTTTCTTTGCATCATGTGCTGTTTGGGGACTATTTGTTTTAAGTGCCATCCTGTCTGACACTGCAGTGCCACTCCTAGATGGGCCAGGTGTTTGTGTCGGCCACTTGTGTCGCTTAGCTTAGTCACACAGCGACCTTGGTGCGCCTCTTTTTTTCTTTGCATCATGTGCTGTTTGGGGACTATTTTTTTGAAGTGCCATCCTGCCTGACACTGCAGTGCCACTCCTAGATGGGCCAGGTGTTTGTGTCGGCCACTTGTGTCGCTTAGCTTAGCCATCCAGCGACCTCGGTGCAAATTTTAGGACTAAAAATAATATTGTGAGGTGTGAGGTGTACAGAATAGACTAAAAATGAGTGGAAATTATGGTTATTGAGGTTAATAATACTATGGGATCAAAATGACCCCCAAATTCTATGATTTAAGCAGTTTTTTAGGGTTTTTTGCAAAAAACACCCGAATCCAAAACACACCCGAATCCGACAAAAAAAATACGGTGAGGTTTTGCCAAAACGCGTTCGAACCCAAAACACGGCCACGGAACCGAACCCAAAACCAAAACACAAAACCCGAAAAATTTCAGGTGCACATCACTAATTCAAGGTGCGTGCTAGGACACAGTATCGGATCATTTCCAACACCATTAGCCAGCTGCTGCAGGAACTAGCGAGAAGCCAGGAAATCTCTGTCCTCTGACAGAAATCCTGGACTGGACCCTCCCCTGCAAAGGCAGCACACACCTCCATTTGGAGAAATGGAGGCCATTGCCACCTCCGCCCTCAGAAGGGATAAGACTCAATCAATCCCTCAGCTCACCCTCAGCTCAGTCAAGGTCAGATTACCTTATGACTGTTGCATACACTCCACTGGAAAAAAAAAGAAAGGAAAAGGAAATTTCTTTTGGTTTATGAACCAATGCACTGCATCATTAGTCAGGTCCGGTTCGAAGGCCATTAGAGCACGGCAACCGCAAGGGGTCAACACCTCTTAGGGAGTGCAGTGCAGTAGCCGCCAGGATTGGCCAGTGGTCAGGTGGAGGCCGCTGCACTATACCAGGTCAGACTCATAGGCAGTTCAAGCTCATGGTCGAAAGATAAAGGAATATTAATGGCTAGCTAGTATGTTTTTTATGATTATTTGTGCTTTTATAAGAACAGTATCTGTATGCGCTAGTCCATAATATTCCTATATCTTTTGTATGTTTTTCATGTTTTGAGTTTTAGATAAATCCACAATGGGAGCGTCAAAAAACTAGCATAGCTCACATTCTGTGTTTCAGTGGTTAACTGTCTGGTCAAGCTCACAGGCAGGAAATAGGCTGGGAAGACATTTACCGTACATAGAAGAAAGTACAATTAGCTCAGTCACAGTGCTATAGCTATAGAGCAGAACTTAGTGTCTGTTGATATTTGCTATCTGCAGGAATGAACCCAATGTGCACCCACATAATGAATAGCCAGCTAACAGGAATACCTTGCACGTGATAATGCTTGGTTACAAAGAGAGAGGAATCAGCAGCAGAAAAAAAAGACGTAATAATGCCACTGTGTAAGTCATTGGTACAGCCACATCTAGAATACTGTGTTCAATTCTGGAGGCCATATCTTCAGAAGGATATTAATAAATTAAAGACTGTACAAAGAAGAGCAACTGAAATAGTGCATGGCCTACATCACAAAACATATCTGGAAAGACTAAAAGATCTTAATATGTATAGTTTGGAGCAGAGAAGGGAAAGGGGGGGACATGATAAAAACTTTAAAATATATCAAGGGCAGAGGCAGAACTCTGGGAGGCAACGGAGTCAGCTGCCGCCGGGCTCCTGCTTTGAAGGGGGGCACCTCTCCTCCTGTTCCGTGTGTTCAGTGACATTAATCAATTAAGTTAAATGACAGCAGCCGGTATCTCTTCCGTAGCCGACTTCCCCACTAGTCACTTCACCTTACAAATCACACCCTTTTTATTATAGATACACTGGTAGCAGATACCTTACTGATGAAGCTACAGTATTTGCACCTATAAAGGAAGCATGAGAATTCTAACTACAGTATATGAAGTTATTTCTCAAACTATTACAAGTAACTTCATTTATTGTAGTTAGAATTCTCTTACTTTCTATGCATGAGCAGATATCTCCATCAGTAAGGTGCATGCTTCCAGTGCAATAGGTTGTGGGTTCTAATCCTGGATATGACACTTGCAAATTAATTGGTAGAGAAATAATCAGCATTGTGAGTGACTGAGCAGATCTATGTAGTGTGTGGCGGCTGGACCCCTACATAGATCTGCCTAGTTGCAATGGTTTTGTAGTAGCTTCATATAGTTAGAATCTGCAGGCTTGCTATGCAGGAGCAAATATGTGTGTGTGTGTGTGTGTGTATATATATATATATATATATATATATACAAATCCACAGAACTCGGCACTCCCATAAGAATGAATATAACTTGGTCCGGTGCCCTCACAGCTGTGAGACAGCAATATACATACAAGTTTTGGTAGCGGCACTCAGGACACAGGCACGGTGACAACGAAGAATATATCAACGTTTCAAACCTTTATTGGTTTGTCATCAGGATACAAAGATAAAAGATAAGTAAAAGTGACTCACCTATATACCCACCTCCATACACGAGGAGAGAGTCCGTACACCGGCGCCGCATGCAGCTTCCGGAGTTCGGCGCCCTGCGATGACGTCATCGCGTTCACGCGAGGACGTTGCCAGGGCAACAATAACACCACAGTGACAACACGGACTGGGAAAAGATACATACAAATAGAGCCAATGACTAGCGGTTTCTGCATTTGTGTACAAAATACACTCAATAGATATGTATAATGCAAGGTAATACTGTACATGCTAAGCCATCCTCATTCAGAGAATGTACATATATTCATAGTGCATAAGCAAAAGATCCACATAATACTTCAAGTATTTTATACTTTAGAGTCCATGATATATACACAAGAAGAATCACTATTTGACTGGTATCTCTAATTAAAACAGGACAGTGGGAGTGTTTCATTGAGCCCTCTCGGTGCTAGAGCATCCAGTTTGTTAATCCAAAACGCCTCTTTTCTAAGCAACAATTTGCCACGATCACCCCCTCTGCGTAGGGGTGGAACATAGTCAATCATCCTGTATTTTAGGCTGGCAAGGCTGTGCTTTGCTTCTGCAAAATGTCTTGCCACCGGTTGTTCCCTGCTACCACCTGCCAGTGCTGCCCTAATTACGGAGCGATGTAGAGTCATTCGCTCCTTAGGGGTATATGCAATTCACGGCGAATCGCGGCAAATTATCGCCGTTTTTTAATTCGACACAATTCGACAGGTGAATTCCGGCAGGTGGCTGCCGGAATTCACCATATTCAATGAAAAACGGATTCGACAGTCCCGCGGGCGAAAAACGGCCGATTTGCCGGATTTTGCCGCGAATTAAAAAAACGGGAAAAACCCGGAAAAAAATGGCGTGGGGTCCCCCCTCCAAAGCATAACCAGCCTCGGGCTCTTCGAGCTGGTCCTGGTTCTAAAAATGCGGGGTAAAAATTGACAGGGGATCCCCCGTATTTTTAAAACCAGCACCGGGCTCTGCACCTGATGCTGGTGCAAAAAATACGGGGGACAAAAAGAGTAGGGGTCCCCCGTATTTTATACACCAGCATCGGGCTCCACTAGCTGGACAGATAATGCCACAGCCGGGGGTCACTTTTATACAGCGCCCTGCGGCCGTGGCATTAAATATCCAACTAGTCACCCCTGGCCGGGGTACCCTGGGGGAGTGGGGACCCCTTCAATCAAGGGGTCCCCCCCCCCAGCCACCCAAGGGCCAGGGGTGAAGCCCGAGGCTGTCCCCCCCATCCAAAGGCTGCGGATGGGAGGCTGATAGCCTTGAGTAAAATGACAAGAATATTGTTTTTTCCAGCAGTACTACAAGTCCCAGCAAGCCTCCCCCGCAAGCTGGTACTTGGCGAACCACAAGTACCAGCATGCGGGAGAAAACCGGGCCCGCTGGTACCTGTAGTTCTACTGGAAAAAAAATACCCAAATAAAAACAGGACACACACACCGTGACAAGTAAAACTTTATTACACACTGCCGACACACACATACTTACCTATGTTGACACGCCGACTGCCACGGTCTCCGACGATCCGAGGGTACCTGTGAAAACAATTATACTCACCTTCCAGCGTCCAGAGGTACATCCACGTCCAGAGATAATCCACGAACTTGTTAAAAAAAGAAAACGAACACCCGTTCCATGCCGGACTGAAAGGGGTCCCATGCTTTCACATGAGACCCCTTTCCACCAATGCCGGGACATCACGTGACTCCTGTCACTGAAGTCCCTTCAGCCAATCAGGAACCGCTACTTCCGTGGCGCTCACCTGATTGGCTGTGCGCTGTCTGAGCTGTCAGACAGCGCATCGCAAAGCCGCTCCATTAGTTTCAATGGTGGGAACTTTGCCGCCAGCGGTGGGGTTACCCGCGGTCAGCCGCTGACCGGCGGGTGACCTCACCGCTAGCCCGCTAAGTTCCCACCATTGAATATAATGGACGGAGCTGTGCGATGCGCTGTCACAGCACAGACAGCGCACAGCCAATCAGGTGAGCGCCACGGAAGTAGCGCTTCCTGATTGGCTGAAGGGACTTCAGTGACAGGAGTCACGTGGTGTCCCGGCATTCGGGGTAAGGGGTCTCATGTGTCAGCATGGGACCCCTTTCAGTCCGGTGGTCCGTGTGTCCGTTTTCTTTTTTTGCCAAGTACGTGGATGTATCTCTGGACGTGGATGTACCTCTGGACGCTGGAAGGTGAGTATAATTTTTTTCACAGGTACCCTCGGATCGTCGGAGACCGTGGCAGTCGGCGTGTCAACATAGGTAAGTATGTGTGTGTCGGCAGTGTGTAATAAAGTTTTACTGTCACGGTGTCTGTGTCCTGTTTTTATTTGGGTATTTTTTTTCCAGTAGAACTACAGGTACCAGCGGGCCCGTTTTTCTCCCGCATGCTGGTACTTGTGGTTCTCCAAGTACCAGCTTGCGGGGAGGCTTGCTGGGACTTGTAGTACTACTGGAAAAAACAATATTCTTGTCATTTTACTCAAGGCTATCAGCCTCCCATCCGCAGCCTTTGGATGGGGGGGGACAGCCTCGGGCTTCACCCCTGGCCCTTGGGTGGCTGGGGGGGGGACCCCTTGATTGAAGGGGTCCCCACTCCCCCAGGGTACCCCGGCCAGGGGTGACTAGTTGGATATTTAATGCCACGGCCGCAGGGCACTGTATAAAAGTGACCCCCGGCTGTGGCATTATCTGTCCAGCTAGTGGAGCCCGATGCTGGTGTGAAAAATACGGGGGACCCCTGCTCGTTTTGTCCCCCGTATTTTTTGCACCAGCACCAGGCGCAGAGCCCGGTGCTGGTTTTAAAAATACGGGGGATCCCTGCCCAATTTTTCCCCCGCATTTTTGGTACCAGGACCAGCTCGAAGAGCCCGAGGCTGGTTATGCTTTGGAGGGGGGACCCCACGCCATTTTTTTAAAAAATGTTCCCGTTCCAGCACTAAAAAAATAAATAAAAAAAAATAATAATAATATTTTAAAAAATATATAAATAATACTTGTGCCTCCAAAAAAAAAAAAAAAAAGTACCTAATCCCTTCTAATATAAATAGATATGCTATTCCCCAAAAAAAAAACACCAAAAAAAACATGTTTAAATTTTTTTTTATTGTTTTCACCCTCCAAAGTGTGGCGGATTGAAAATGACGAATTTACAGTCTAAAAGCACTGCTGTCGAATTTCCAAACTTGAATTGAATATGCTTTTGTCGAATTGCAGCACTTGTATCATTGCAGAAAAGTCGAATTTGCAAAAAGTCGAATTTCAAAAAGTCGAATTTTGAAAGTCCGTTTTTTTGACGGAAAGCACTGAATTGCATTGACGAGTTTTTTTTTTTGGCGAAAATGACCCGAAATTCGACAATTTCGGGAATTCGACCGCAATTGCATATACCCCTTAAACTTCCTAATGGTTTTCCCCACATATGAAAGGCCACATGGGCAAATAAGTTGGTAAACTATATGGGTACTCTCACAGGTTAAATGGTATCTAATGGAAAACCTTTTCCCAGAATACGGATGGAAAAAGGAATCTCCTGGTAGCATAAAGCCACATGTTGTACAGGGGCATTTAAAACATCCTATTTTAGGGGGGGGCAAAAATGAAAATGATGTAGTGGATTTTGTTTTTAGAAGGTCTGTTTTAACTAACAAATCCCTGAGGTTTTGTCCCCGGGAGTAACAACTCATTGAAGAGTGATCAGGGATCCCTATTTCATGGTCACTTTTTACTATAGGCCAGGGGTGGGCAATTATTTCAGCTGAGGGGCCACTTGACATTTCCTGTCAGTACCCGAGGGCCACATACAAAATAGCAGCTCGCCCCACTTGCCAAAAATATAGGGACGTGGCTTCATGTGGAAGGGGTGTGGGCAAAAAATAATACAGATTCATATTAAGCTGCACAATAGTCTCCATTATTCAAATTGCGCCACATAGCGCCACTTACACACATTACACCAGGTAGAGCCCCTTTTACACACATTACGGCAGGTAGAGAGCCTTATTACACATTAACATTTTATTTAGGATAATTATTGTGCAGCAAGCAAATTATCCAGTGTCTTATGGCCCCTGGGGAAAGGTGTGACACAACACGGTGGGGGTGACACAGTTACAGAACACGGTGGGGGTGACAGAACACGGGGAGGGTGTGTGTGACAGTGACAGAACACGGGTGTGTGACACAGTGACAGAAAACGGTGGGGGTGACACGGTGACAGAACACGGTGGGGGTGACAGAACACGGGGGGGTGACACAGTGACAGAACACGGTGGGGGTGACAGGGTGACAGAACATGGGGGGGTGACACGGTGACAGAACACGGGGAGGGGGGGTGACAGTGACAGAACACGGGTGTGTGACACGGTGACAGAACACGGTGGGGGTGACACGGTGACAGAACACGGGGAGGGGGGGGTGACAGTGACAGAACACGGGTGTGTGACACAGTGACAGAAAACGGTGGGGGTGACACAGTGACAGAACACGGGGAGGGGGGGTGACAGTGACAGAACATGGTGGGGGTGACACGGTGACAGAACACGGGGAGGGGGGGTGACAGTGACAGAACAAGGGGGGTGTGACACAGTGACAGAACACGGTGGGGGTGACAGTGACAGAACACGGATGTGTGACACGGTGACAGAACACGGGGGGGGTGACACAGTGAAAGAAAACGGGGAGGGGGGGGTGACAGAACACGGTGGGGGTGACAGTGACAGAACACGGGGGGGGTGACATGGTGACATAACATGGTGGGGTTGACAGTGACAGAACACGGGGGGGGTGACATGGTGACATAACATGGTGGGGTTGACAGTGACAGAACACGGGGGGTGACACAGTGACAGAACACGGGGGGGTGACACAGTGACAGAACACGGGGGGTGACACAGTGACAGAACACGGGGAGGTGACACGGTGACAGAACACGGGGGGTGTGACATAGTGACAGAACACGGGGGGGGTGACACAGTGACAGAACACGGGGGGGGGTGACACAGTGACAGAACATGGGGGGTGACATGGTGACAGAACACGGGGGGGGGGGGGTTGGTACAGCGAGCGCTAAAGATCTCTCCCCCAAACCTAAAAACAGTCTGACGCCACTGCCCGCACACACATATATACGCACACTATCACACACACACACACACACACACACTTTCTTTCACTTTTCCCATTAACTTACTGATCTGGCTGGCAGTGGCAGGAAGGATGGATCTGTAGCAGTCTGGCTCTTGTCCCGTGTAGCTCCGCCCCCTGAGGTCCCGTGTAGCCCCGCCCCTCATCGGCACGTAGCCCCGCCCCCTTCTCGGCTGAACACAGCCGTTGTCACTGGGGACTCTGGAGGAGGCTGCTACAACGCAGCAGCAGGAGCAGCAGGGGAGAGAGGCGCCGCTGGCAGCTTGGAGGTACTGCAGCTCAGAGCAATGACAAGCAGCTCAGCCGGTCGGGCCGCTTGTCATTGCTCGCTGGTGGGAGGCAGTGGGCCGGGTAGGATCGGTTTGCGGGCCGCATCCGGCCCGCGGGCCGTATTTTGCCCACCCCTACTATAGGCCATAGTTTTTTAGCAGTATGATTAATGTCAGTGGATGTAACATTATATCTATTGACCCAAGTTACTTTATTGGATTTATTCTTGACTTTTTGCTTTTTTAGAAGATCATCACGGTTCAATGTGAGAATTTTTCTCTTTGTATCAGAAAGTAGTTTGCGCGTATATCCCCGTGCTAGAAATTTCTCAATTAATTAATCTATCTGAATGATAGCTTTTTTTCTATCAGAATTAATTCTATATATCCTCAGCATTTGGGAATACGGCAACCCCATCTTAAGTGCCTTAGGGTGGCAACTACTGTAATGAAGAATTGAGTTGCGATCAGTCTCCTTGACATAAGCCGTAGTTGAGATATTACCAGCACAGCCTTGCCAGCCTAAAATACAGGATGATTGACCATGTTCCACCCCTACGCAGAGGGGGTGATCGTGGCAAATTGTTGCTTAGAAAAGAGGCGTTTTGGATTAACAAACTGGATGCTCTAGCACCGAGAGGGCTCAATGAAACACTCCCACTGTCCTGTTTTAATTAGAGATACCAGTCAAATAGTGATTCTTCTTCTGTATATATCATGGACTCTAAAGTATAAAATACTTGAAGTATTATGTGGATCTTTTGCTTATGCACTATGAATATATGTACATTCTCTGAATGAGGATGGCTTAGCATGTACAGTATTACCTTGCATTATACATATCTATTGAGTGTATTTTGTACACAAATGCAGAAACCGCTAGTCATTGGCTCTATTTGTATGTATCTTTTCCCAGTCCGTCTTGTCACTGTGGTGTTATTATTGCCCTGGCAACGTCCTCGCGTGAACGCGATGACGTCATCGCAGGGCGCCGAACTCCGGAAGCTGCATGCGGCGCCGGTGTACGGACTTTCTCCTCGTGTATGGTGGTGGGTATATAGGTGAGTCACTTTTTACTTATCTTTTATCTTTGTATCCTGATGACAAACCAATAAAGGTTTGAAACGTTGATATATTCTTCGTTGTCACCGTGCCTGTGTCCTGAGTGCCGCTACCAAAACTTGTATGTATATTGCTGTCTCACAGCTGTGAGGGCACCGGACCAAGTTATATTCATTCTTATGGGAGTGCCGAGTTCTGTGGATTTGTATTATGGTATAATTTTGTGCATCATGATTATACCTTATTAAGGCACCCAGTGCTATTTTTATGATCAATGACTTGTCTTGTGGATACCTGCTGGCTTTCTACTGCATGTGGGAGCTTATTTTTAAACCTAAGATTGGGACTGGGATTTT
This sequence comes from Pseudophryne corroboree, assembly GCF_028390025.1. Lineage (NCBI taxonomy): Eukaryota > Metazoa > Chordata > Amphibia > Anura > Myobatrachidae > Pseudophryne > Pseudophryne corroboree. The sequence goes on from NC_086447.1 coordinate 750,605,078, forward strand.
GATTCCAACAGATTTGGCCTAAGTTTATGTGTTTTGCTTATAAGTGCAGCATTATTCTGTGGATCAGTGTCCCATTGAGTCCAATATGGCAGAACGAGCTGAACCAGGTGTTGATATCTTTAACCCCTTACTTGTTTCTGCAAATGAGATTTTCAGCTACTCAGAGGCTGAGACCGATGATATCTTGGTTAGTGAACAACTGTGTGATGTGGTTGATTCAATGCCAACTGATCTGATTTTTAAGGAATTATTATTTCTCAAGAAAAAGGCTATTGACTTTCATTTACATGCGGTATGCCTAAGTGATTACTTTAGATCAAAGCAAATTCCACGAGGCTTTCGTGTGAAAAATTGCCCAACCATTGGCAGATATGATTCTACATTCTGCCAGAAATGGATAGGCATCATGAATAAATGCTCCTTTGATTTAATTTTACTAGTGATTGAACAGTCCAAAAAAGAGGAACTCCGTCTGAAAGAAAAAATATCCAAATTTGAGAACTTACATCTGGAAACACTACAATCAGAGAAAGACCAGGACTGGATTAATAAGCTGGATCAGCAATTAATGACACATAAGAAAGACCTTATAAAGTTTAAAAGGGAAAAACTTGCGAAAGTCAAATTGGACTATGAGAATCATCAGGTATACCAGTGGTTATCTGGTGGCAAAAATCAGTCGGGCAATAGGGCTGAATACAGAAAACCTTTTTTCCGCAGAGCTCGCCTCCCTAGAAACCTGGACACTGATTCCTCACAAGAACATAGTTCCTCTAGAAGTGACTCAGACACACCTGGTCCATCTACCTCTCGAAAACATGGACAAAAAGTCCCTTTAGGTGTGACTACTCGTACCAAAGCAGGCACAGGCGATTCACCAGACGTGGCGGGCAAGGAAAAACAGTTACCAGCAAAGCACCTTCCAGCAAAAGCAGCAAGAAGAAGTGATTTTTAACTTATCTTCCTATACCCTAAGTAAATCAGAAAGAGATGTGCTTACTAAGAGTTTATCCTTCGTGCCCATAGTACCATTTGATGACCTGCGTTGGAAAATCGAGAAACACCAATTACAACGTAATCTTAAATTAAAAGAATTTTTCAACAAAAACACCAATATAATTCAACCTAAAAGTAATATTCCTATGCCAGATAAGTTGAAGCAATTTTGCAAAAAATCAACCTTTGAATCAACATCCTCTAATGCTTCAATAAAGACCTTCATGAGATTATTGGATGTGGAATCCTCTGAGAAATTTGGTAGCACGGAAATTCATCATCCTAATTTAACCACAGAACAACAACAAGCTATCCGCTCATTATCACAAAATAGTGAACTAATCATCCGTCCAGCGGATAAGGGTGGGGGCATTGTGCTCCGGGATGTGGAGGACTATAGAAAAGAGATTCATAGACACTTAGCTGATAATCATGTCTATAGCAAACTCAGGGGTGATTCCACTGTTGTGTTTAGAAAAGAGCTAAGGGAGGTATTACTGTTGGCTTGTGATTCTAATTTAATATCTACTGAAATGTTGGAAGTAATGATTCCGGAATTCCCAATCACCCCACTTATGTATACGCTCCCTAAAGTTCATAAGGGACTGAATCCCCCCCCTGGACGTCCAATCATCTCTGCTCGCGGCTCATTATTTCAGCCGACGGCTATATTCATTGATTCTATATTACAGCCAATTGTACAGCTACATGACAACTTCCTTTTGGATACGACATCTCTATTGAACAAACTTTCACAATTACCTGTTCCTTCGGGTGATCTTTGGTTAATTACTGCTGACGTTTCAAGCTTATACACGGTTATACCTCACTGTGATGGTTTGTGTGCAACAAGAAAGTTATTAAGGAAGCATGGCACATTTTCCACCACGCACATTGAGATTTTGTTGAATTTGCTTGAATTATTGTTGACAAAAATTTTTTTCATGTCGGAGGGCATCTACTATTTGCAGACGACCGGTTGCGCGATGGGTTCTGCCATGGCACCGGCGTATGCAAATACGTATATGTTTGCTGTAGAGGATGAAATCTTCTTTAAAAAACCAGAAATCATGTCTAAAGTGTTTTTCTATACTCGATTTATAGATGACTTATTCATTTTTTGGAGTGGGAGCAGACAGGATTTCTTGAATATAATGGAAGAACAGAATAACTCTAATTCTCCTGTTAAATTTACGTTTAATATGAGTAAGACCTCCATCAATTTCCTTGATGTGTGCATTATGAATGATGATGGTAATATCTCAACTACGGCTTATGTCAAGGAGACTGATCGCAACTCAATTCTTCATTACAGTAGTTGCCACCCTAAGCCACTTAAGATGGGGTTGCCGTGTTCCCAAATGCTGAGGATATATAGAAATAATTCTGATAGAAAAAAAGCTATCATTCAGATAGATGAATTAATTGAGAAATTTCTAGCACGGGGATATACGCGCAAACTACTTTCTGATACAAAGAGAAAAATTCTCACATTGAACCGTGATGATCTTCTAAAAAAGCAAAAAGTCAAGAATAAATCCAATAAAGTAACTTGGGTCAATAGATATAATGTTACATACACTGACATTAATCATACTGCTAAAAAACTATGGCCTATAGTAAAAAGTGACCATGAAATAGGGATCCCTGATCACTCTTTAATGAGTTGTTACTCCCGGGGACAAAACCTCTGGGATTTGTTAGTTAAAACAGACCTTCTAAAAACAAAATACACTACATCATTTTCATTTTTGCCCCCCCCCCCCCCAAAAAAAAGGATGTTTTAAATGCCCCTGTACAACATGTGGCTTTATGCTACCAGGAGATTCCTTTTTCCATCCGTATTCTGGGAAAAGGTTTTCCATTAGATACCATTTAACCTGTGAGAGTACCCATATAGTTTACCAACTTATTTGCCCATGTGGCCTCTCATATGTGGGGAAAACCATTAGGAAGTTTAAGGAGCGAATGACCCTACACCGCTCCATAATTAGGGCAGCACTGGCAGGTGGTAGCAGGCAACAACCGGTGGCAAGACATTTTGCAGAAGCAAAGCACAGCCTTGCCAGCCTAAAATACAGGATGATTGACCATGTTCCACCCCTACGCAGAGGGGGTGATCGTGGCAAATTGTTGCTTAGAAAAGAGGCGTTTTGGATTAACAAACTGGATGCTCTAGCACCGAGAGGGCTCAATGAAACACTCCCACTGTCCTGTTTTTATTAGAGATACCAGTCAAATAGTGATTCTTCTTCTGTATATATCATGGACTCTAAAGTATAAAATACTTGAAGTATTATGTGGATCTTTTGCTTAAGCACTATGAATATATGTACATTCTCTGAATGAGGATGGCTTAGCATGTACAGTATTACCTTGCATTATACATATCTATTGAGTGTATTTTGTACACAAATGCAGAAACCGCTAGTCAATGGCTCTATTTGTATGTATCTTTTCCCAGTCCGTGTTGTCACTGTGGTGTTATTGTTGCCCTGGCAACATCCTCGCGTGAACGCGATGACGTCATCGCAGGGCGCCGAACTCCGGAAGCTGCATGCGGCGCCGGTGTACGGACTCTCTCCTCGTGTATGGTGGTGGGTATATAGGTGAGTCACTTTTACTTATCTTTTATCTTTGTATCCTGATGACAAACCAATAAAGGTTTGAAACGTTGATATATTCTTCGTTGTCACCGTGCCTGTGTCCTGAGTGCCGCTACCAAAACTTGTATGTATATATATATATATATATATATATATAAATACACACACATACACACACACACACACACATATATATATATATATATATATATATATATATATAGGGGGGACACCAATATTTTTCTTGCCTCCGGGCAACTGGGACAAACTTACGCCACTGATCAAGGGTTTTACCAAGGTGCAGGAGGAAAACATTCTTCAAAGGAAGAGAAGTATTAGAACACGAGGACATGCACTGACACTTGAGAGAGGTAGGTTTCGGGGAAACTTGAGGAAAAATTACTTCACAGAAAGGGTAGTGGACAAGTGAAATAGCCTCCCAACAGAAGTGGTAGAGGCTAAGACAGCAGAGCAATTTAAACATGCATGGGATAAACTTTCGTACCTAGTGAAGGAAAGGGTTCTTTACAGTAAGGGCTGTAAATATATGGAATTCTCTGCCAGAGAAGGTTGTAATGGCTGACTCAATGGATATGTTTAAAAAAGGGTTAGACAAATTTTTGGCAGATAAAAGCTATCAAGGGATATAACATTTAATAATAATATATGGTAGTATCTGGGTCATTAGAAAAGTAAATCCAAAGCAAACAGTAGATAAAATAGCTTGAACGCTATGGACAAATTGTCTTTTTTCAACCTCAACAACTATATTACTATGACATTGAATGACCATATTGCAATTTTACCCTATGTACTAAAATTTCTCAAGAATTTGCCCAGTATGCTCAATTTTCAACAACTTCTCCAATGTTGTACTGTATATTAGGGCACCTAATCTAAAGGTTAAACTACAGTAATTGAGGCAGTCTTGGATCCTGCAAGGAAATAAATGCATTCTTTGGTCCTGACAATGGTTCATAACATTGCTTATCATATGCACAATAGGGGTCTACTACGATATCCTGGCTGCCAGGATCCCGGAGCCCAGCATACCGGCACCGGGATCCCGACCTCCATAATGCCAGCAGTGGGGCGAGTGCAAAAGAGCCCCTTGTGGGCTCACTGCGCTCATCACACTGCGGGCACAGTGGCACTCTATTTATTCTTCCTCCAGGGGTGTCGTGGACACCCCAAGAGGGAGAATAGTTGTCCATATCCCGGCGGTCGGAATCCCGTCACCGGTATGCTGAGCGCCGGGATCCCGACAGCCAGGATATCGAATGCTTCCCTCACAATAGAACTAGTGCCAGAAAGTCAATTTAACATATTTTACTAAAGTAAAGATTCAGGAATGATACATTTGTGACAGATTTTGTATATGGTATATGCATCTAAATGCCAGTGTGGGGAACTGTATGTGAGTGAGTCTATAGGTCGCTTTAGGACAGATTCTTAACAAAAAAAGAATTGGCTCCCAAACGTACTTGAATCATAGAGCTCTGAGTCTCTGCATTTTCTTTACAGCACCCATAAACCAAAAGTTTCCTCTTAAGATAATCAGAAAATCTGCTAGGGTAAACTCTTGTTTTTTAGCACACCCACCATGCCCGGTTCAGCACCCTGGTACACTCTGGTGTGATGTGAACAGCAGTATATACGTAGTTCTCAGCCAGGTGAGAGGGTAAGGAGTGGCGGCTGGAGAGACACTTGCAACCTATCTCTAAAAGATATGCTTCATTTACAAGGTGTCCACAGGCTAGGACTGAAACCATCACTTTTTTATAGTCTGTGTCATTCTACAACGTTGTGATGGATCTTTTCTTATGCAATATTTTCATTTGGTACTTTCCATGAGATCAATTTTTCTTTAATCAACCCCTACTGTCTAGATAATGTACAATGTGAACACATCTAATTATGTGGCTAGAAATAAAAAATAGAAACAACATAGAAAACATTTTTTCTACCACCGTTATACAAAATGAGCCTCCAATTGAGGATGAAAGGTTTTGTAACCAATTCCTTAAACTGGAGAAACTATACACACAGGAATCCAAACAATGGTGGGAAATTACGACCCTAAACAAATATTTAGAAAATAATATGATTCCACTAGGTCTACGAGTTCAGAAAAATGCCACATTTGAACCGATACAACAAGATTTTTATACCCAATGGAACCAAATTCTGGACACCTGCTCAAAAGAACTGATAAAACTAATCATAAGGGATAGAGAAATATCCATCAATAAAATAAAGGAAAATATCCAAATATATGAGAAAAGATTCGAACCTCTGGCTCACATGGAGGACTTCAAAAACTTTATGAAAATAACAGATGAAAAATGAACAAACTAGAAAGTGACATCATGATCCAAAAGCAAAGAAAATTTAAACGGGACATAGATGAACATCGGGCATATCAGCAAGCTCAAAATGAAAAAAGAACCACCCAAACAACCAAACCTATGCAAAACATGAACAGAAAATTCACCTTTAATGAGACAAAAAACCAAAGAAAATTTTCTGTCCACAATCCCTACAATTACACGAAAGAGAAAAGACCACTCATCCAACAGAGACCGCCTTATAGAAACCAGAGAGAATATAAACCATACAACCAAAAGAATTTTACCTATCAAGAAACACTAGCAAGAAACTCATTCAATCGAGGAGAACAGGCGGCAAAACAAGACGAAGATAACCAATTTTCATCCCTTTTATATACAATCCAGAGGAAAAATCAGGAAAAAGAAAACAATCCACCACCAACACAAACCAACAGAGGGAGGAAACAATCAACAAAAAGAAACCACTGCGACAGCACAGATGAATACACCTCAGAAGAAGACTGAAAACAGTCACATAGGCAGAAAACCACCAGATCAAAGAACATCACCTGTGAACAAAAAACCAAAGAAAAACAAAGAACAAGAAAAAGAGGAACAAGAGGGGGTATAAGAAATAAAAAGAAGCCAACCGACATAGAGCAAAAAACCACAATTTTTAATTTAAGCAAAAAAGAATTAACATCACCACAGAAACAACTCCTGAAAAAGGGTCTGAAATTTGCGCCCCATTCCAAGGTGGACAATTTCAATCTATACATAGACCTCCAAAAATTTATAAGGAGAATAACCATCAAAAAGTATTTTCAGAACATACAGAATGAAATTCCACAAACATCCACTGACGATTACCAGCACACGCATTTCAAACCCACATCAATATTCAATCCGGTACACTGCAAAGGATCATTTATTAACACGTTCCAGAAAGCGATTGAGGAGGATATTGATAAAATCCCCCAAAAACAAAAAATTAAATACAATATGACAAAAGAAGAAAGCACAGCTCTGATAGAATTAAAAAAAGATGAAACCATAGTCATCAAGCCCGCGAACAAAGGCGGAGGCATCGTCATTATGCAAAAAGACCAATATGAACTTGAAGCAGAACGGCTATTAGGAGACACAGAAACTTACATGGTGTTGGACCAAGATCCCACACAAAGATTTGTAAAAGAATTACATGAACATCTTGAAGAAGGCCTAGAAATAGGCATCATCAATAAAAAAGAATTTGATTATCTTTTTCAATCAGACCCAAAAATTCCGACATTTTACTTTCTGCCGAAAATCCACAAACATCTGACAAATCCACCTGGACGACCGATCATCTCTGGCATCAATTCCATCACTTCAAATATATCCAAATACACTGACCATTTCTTACAGAATTTAGTAACCCACCAAAAAAAGTTACCTCAAAGACACAATCAGCATTCTTAAGATCCTAGAAAATATAACCTGGAAAACATCATACACACTAGGAACCGCCGACGTCAAATCATTATACACGTGCATTTCACACGAAGCAGGCTGTGCCCATACTAGACATTATCTATCCACTCAAACCACTATCCCAAACCAACAAATACATTTTATCATGGCAAATTTTGAATTCATCCTGACTCACGATTATTTCTGGTACGATAAATTTTACCTTCAAAAATGTGGCACCGCAATGGGCACACCCCTAGCTCCGAGTTATGCAAATCTCTTCGTGTCAAAATGGGAGGGCGATACAATCTGGACAGAAAATTTATTTTCAGAAAATTTGATTTGCTGGTATCGCTACATAGACGATGTAGTTTTCATTTGGGATGGACCTGGAGACAAGTTACAACAATTCATCACATACATAAATAACAATCAATTAAATTTGGCCTTCACTACAACAACCAGCCAGCAACAAGTCATTTTTTTGGACCTCGAAATATATATCGAGCATCAAAAAATAAAAACCAGAACACATTTCAAGGACGTTAACGGCAATAATACACTCCCCATCCACAGCAATCACCATAGAAAATGGATTAAAAACATTCCAGGAGGTCAATTTCAAAGAATACGAAGAAACTTCACAGATGAAGACATATTACTCACACAAAGCGAACTCATGAAAAACAACTTCATAGAAAAGGGTTACTCTAATTTGGAAATTCAAAACCACATCGACAGATTGAAACAAATTGACAGAAAGGACCTTATCAAATACAAGAACCAAAAGGAAAATTCCATCCAAGTACCATTCATTACTCAATACAGCAGCAATACAGCAATAGTGGAAAAAATGATATGGAAGCATTGGCCTATTTTACAACTGGACGAGACACTAAAACATATACTACCGGACCAACCAAGAATCATTTACCGAAGAGCCCAATCCATTAAACAGACGATTGTGAAAAGCCATCTACACCATCAAGGTAAAAAAGACTGTGATCTCGCCAACAAAGGCTACAGACAGTGCCTAAATTGCAAAGCTTGTGCAATAAGTAATAGGACAACGAAAAACACAACAAACTTCTCGTCTACAGTAACAGGGAAAACGTATCACATTAACTAAATGCTGAGTTGCGATACGGAAGGGGTAATTTACCTTTTACAATGCCCCTGTAACCTCCAATACATTGGACAAACAAAAAGAAAAGCAAAGATCAGGTTTGCAGAGCACATCAATAATATAAAGAAAGGACTAATCACGCACAATGTCTCTAAACACTATCATGAAGTCCACAATAGAAACCCAACCGGTACAAAATTCATGGTGATTAGAAAAATACATGCCAATTGGAGAGGAGGTAACATTTCGGAAGAATTAAAAATGGTGGAAACTAGATGGATTTTCGACCTGAAAACCATGGCCCCGAAAGGCCTGAACATAGAATTTGAGTTAAATCCATTTCTACGAAAAAAATAATTTGTTACCAAAGATTAATAAATTGATACAAATAGCCTGCAATAATAATTAGGTATTACCTATAGACAACAAAAACTCATACTTTATAATATTAAAATTCCATTTATCAAATACAGCGGTACCTAAAAAAATATTTTTTATTTCTTTTTTCTTCAATTTAATTCACATCTGAAGTTTTTATCATTCCCTCTATGTGGAGAACCTGGCATATGGTTCCCACCAAAAATTAGGTAATTTCCGGGCGGAAGTTCCGGTATTTTTTAATATAAATTGGAAACCAAATAAAAAACTTTTATTCACTCCTCGAAAAAGTGCAACCGCATGAAACGCGTTGGAGACTGTATCATTCCAAGGAGAAGAAAGCCCACCGCACGGCCAGGACATCAGCCGCAACACGACCCGCTGACATCAGTGGTGACGGGAGCCGGGAAAACACCATTTGCGCACACAGCCCGCTGGACGCTGCGGGACTCAGCGCCGCCAGCCACGCCATCCGCCACACTCAAGATCAGAGCCGCAGCGCTCACCAGCGGCTCCGGGACAACTAAGTGCAGGGACAGGTAGGCAATTACCATTTGGCAAACCGGGACTATTAACAACAGTGTGCGGGCTACTCCTTACCAATTCACTCAAAAGAGTGTAAACATCATTTTACTAACACCTTTTTTTCCCTACAGGTACCGCTCTTTTTTATTTATTTTAATTATCACCTTCAATACTTTAATTATATTTAGCGCTTTACTTTTACTTCACACATCTAATTGTGTATAGGGAATTGCAATATTATTTTGCAGTTCATTTAGGACATAACACATGTGTCGATGGTGTATATTACAGCAGAAATTAAGCAACACTCTAGTAAAGGTCATACTATAAGATATGTTATAAAACTCAGTGGGTTGCACATCATCTATTCCAAATTTACACCCACAAATAATGATCTACTGAACACATGTTGCATTACTGTACTATAAAGTGTATAATACAATATAAAATGACAACTTCTTTTGGATAAATGAAAACATTTAACAAAAGGTGCTCTATGATGCTGCTGATGGACAGATGAATGACTTGTGTGCTCCATGTATCAACCACTAATTGCTGCACCTTCTTTCTCAAGGGGAGTCCTTGGGTCAGGCACGGATTTCCCCCAAGAAACAGAATATTAGGGACAGTGAAGGAGTGACATTCCTGCACTCTGAGGGTTAGATGTATCAAATCGTCGAGAGAGATAAAGTTGAGAAGTTGCCCATAGCAACTGATCAGTGTCTACTGTAGCTTTTATTATCTAGCACAGTCTATAAAATAATAGAATCTGACTGGTTGCTATGGGCAATTTTTCCACTTTATCTCTCTCAAAGGTTTGATACAACTCCCCCTCAGAGTGCTTTAATGCCACTCCTTCACCATCCCTAACATTCTGTATCTTGGGAGAAATTCTGTGCTTACCCCAAGGACTAATAAGTCTTTCCAAGCATGAGCATGTATATATTTCTCTTAGCAAATATAATTGCAAAAGAGGAAGAGAATAATGGAAATATGTAGGTACAGGCTTGAGGATGTAGCAGAGTTTCTGTACACACACCAGCAGTTGCCTTACCTCTACGGACGGGTGGTCTTCAGTATGCCGACTGACGGGATCCCGGCGCACAGTATACCGGCGCCGGGATCCCGACAGCCGGCATACCGACACTTATTCTCCCTCGTGGGGGTCCACGACCCCCCTGGAGGGAGAATAAATAGCGTGGTGCGCGTAGCGTGGCGAGCGCAGCGAGCCCGCAAGGGGCTCATTTGCGCTCGCCACACTGTCGGTAAGTCGGTGGTCGGGCTCCCGGCGCCGGAATGCTGGTCGCCGGGAGCCCGACCGCCGGCATACCATAGTGAACCCCTACGGACAGCCCAAACACTTAACCAGTGGAGTGGTTTTATTGAATCTAAAGAAGATACAGCCATACTCACTGTATTACAAACTGGTAGATGGAGCAGAACGTGATGTCATACAGCTCACCAGCCGCTGAGTGTACCCGATGCAGTTGCCAGGAACACTGGAAAACGCTGTGGATCATGTTGTAGCCTCAGTGGCCATCTTTGTACAGGAAATGAAGCTTTCCCCGGAGGTGTAGCAACATGGAGTCTGCGCAATAGCACACTGTACTTTCAATACAGAAATGCAGACAGATGAAATTTGAATTCTGCAGGACTCCAAGGGGGGAATTCAAATATTTGAAAAGTCAGTTGGGTGTTTGTTTTTTCCTATCTAATAGACAGGAAAAAACAGACACCCAACCAACTTTTCAAACATTTGAATTTCCCCCCAAGTCTGGATAATAATAAACTATATAAGAAAAAGATTTACCAAGGTGGTTGTTACAGCCCTGCCAATGTTAAATTACTAGCTTTGCTAGGTATAAAAGTATTGCCAATTTAATCTGATTTAGGGCCTATTATACATATATCAGAGTATTATATTTATATACAGTATTTATATGGAGCAAGGCGGTATATTTATTACATGGAGCCTGATGTATCAACAGTTATTTGCATTAAAAAAAGAGGTACTGGGAAGGCCTTCCTGGGTGGGATCTTGTACCATTGGGTTCCCTCTTAGATGTCTCCTCTGCATTGATACTCCTCTTATGGCCCATATGACCACCATAGATATTAAGTTGTGTTCTTTTAATGTGAAAGGTCTGAATATCCCCGAAAAGCAGTCCACTTTATTACATGAGTTGTGCTCTGACAAGGTAGATGTGGCCTTTGTGCAAGAGACGCATTTTAAACACTTAGCATCCAGTAAACTAGGAAATTACTACTAGCCCCCAGGTATTCTGTAGTAATAACCCCCTCAGTAAATTCTTTGGAGTGGCAATAGTCCTTTCCCGGCGCCTACCTGTCTCGGAGATTTCTCATCATGTTTTAATAGAAGGCAGATGCCAGGTGTTAAAATGCAAGCTCTTTAACCAGATGCATACCTTCATTAATGTTTACTCTCCTAATCGGAAACCAAAGCCAGTTTCTCAGTAGAGTCTTACACCTCTTGGAACCGCTGAGAGATGGACTGTTGGTTCTGGGTGGGGATTTCAATTGGTCTTTAGAACCTGGTCTAGATTGCTCTTCTGGATCTTCTCGTACTCTAACAAGAGATCACCGGAGGATACGACAACTGCTCCATGAATATCAGTTGATAGACCTCTGGAGGATTCACCATCCTTCGCTTAAAGATTACACATTCTTTTCTGCCCCAAGCGACATGTATTCCCGTATAGACTACTTTCTTGTTGATCACGGATATTGACATCATTTTCCTTATAGCTGAATCGTCCATATCTCGTGGTCTGACCATGGTCCTGTTTATGCCTCTATGAGCCCTCCCAATGCACCTCCCCGACCGTGGACGTGGAGACTTAATGAACTCCTGCTACACGACTCTCGTTTTTAAACTCGATCTTCAAAAAGCCATCGATGACTATGTTTTTCTCTTAATGTGACGCTAGATGTGTCTGATATAACGATTTGGTCCCAATTGAAAAAGGAGAGATTAGCCCAGCAGCAACAACTCTTATCCCGTGTTCAGTCTCTAGAATTAGCCCATAAATCCTCCTTCGATGCGACTGTCCTACAAGAACTTACCGCAGCCAGACTTGCCCGTAAATTTTTTTTTCCAAAACAAAAAAAGAGATAAATTTCACTTTTCTATACTTTTCACATTTTTTAAGTATTGTCTGAATGTATGTAAGGTTTTCAATTTTATTTATCGTTTTTATTTACACTAAATTATACTTTTTGGGGTTTTTTTCAAACTTTTCAAACTTCTATTGAAAATGAATGGGAACCTTATGTATCATTGGCTTATCATGAAAATAACCTGTAACTTTTCATATCTTTTATTCACCAGCTTCCACTGGCAAGTTTAGCAATAGGCCATGATTGTTCTTGTAGTTCCACCTCTAAATTAACTTTTTTACAAAAAGAATATGCTAAAATTATCTCCCTTTATCTAAATGACACTTATATATATTGAACTAGTCTATATGTTGTTTGCTTGAAATTTATATTATATACATTTATTCTCTCATATATATATATATATATATATATATATATATAGACCAAGTGGAAGGCGGCACTCAAAGACTTTCACAACTCCATAAAGATGCCAAGAACGTGTTTAATGTGGGTCAAAGTTTCGGGAGCTGAACCCCCTTCTTCAGGACACAGCAGTGTTAGATAGGATGAATACCCTTGGTATGTAGAACTTTGATTATTGTTTTTCTTCTATTTCTTCTTTCTTTCTTTCTTCCTTCCTCATTTCCTCCATCAAATCCAGCATAAAACTGTTCCCCTGATGAAGTTGTTTTAAGGACGAAACACGTCGGGCTTAAAGAGCAAATCCCCATAACTTGAATAGAACATCAGATTCTTGATCACCGTCAAAATGTGAACTAACATTGCATCTGTTTTATTATATGTATTATGAGATATTGGGGGTATATGCAATTCCGGACGAATTGCGCCTTTTTTTCGTCCGTTTTAAAATTCGCCTGTACTTGACAGCCGCAGCCCTGCCGCCGGGACCATGAATTCACCATATGCAATACAAAACACATTCGACACTCCCCTTGGCGAATAACGGACCAATCGGCGAGTAGTGGGCGTCCTGAATTCGACTTCCCGCCGTTTGCAGCCCTTTATTAGGGCTTGTTTGCTGCGTGCTCAGCAGCCATTTTGTGAACCTGCAGAGAGTTGTGAGGAGGTGCAGAGCTAGCAAATTGGTTGTTTGCTGTGGTATCGTTTGGACACCCAGCAGGCTTTAGTCCAGGACAGACAGGAGGATACCTGTTACCCCGGAGAAGAGTCGTTTTTGGAGCTATTTCTACATTTTTAGGTAAGTACCACATGTGGGTCTGGTGTTGCATGTATGCGTTTGTGTAGTGGGGGTTGCCATGAGGTGTACATGGGGTGTTTGGGGTATGTCTTTGGGGTGTTTGTGGTATGTATATATATGTGTGCAGGTATGTGTATAGCTCCTGCTTGTATTGCTGCATTATTTTTGGGAGTTTTGTGTTTTGGGGTAGTTTTTCACGTTTTTTTTTCCTTAAAATTACTTTTTGGGTCATGCTTTTGCATTGGTGTGCCTCCAGCATGTGCAGGGATGTTTTTTGTCTTGTTTGGGGTGATTTTAGTGCGTGTCGGTATCAATGTAGTCGACATGTGATGTCGTTTGTTTGCTAAAACAGGTTTTTTCCCTCCTATTTTAGCACTGGTCTACCTCCAGAGTGTGCAGGGATGCTTTTTGGCTAGTTTGTGGTGATTTGGAGCAAGTTTGTGTCAGCCATGCGGTCGACATGTCATGTCGTTTGTTTGCCAAACATGTTTTTTCCCTCCTATTTTAGCACTGGTGTACCTCCAGAATGTGCAGGGATGCTTTTTGGCTAGTTTGGGGTGATTTGGAGCAAGTTTGTCAGCAATGCGGTCGACATGTCATGTCGTTTGCCAAACATGTTTTTCCCCTCCTATTTTAGCACTGGTGTACCTCCAGAATGTGCAGGGATGCTTTTTGGCTAGTTTGGGGTGATTTGGAGCAAGTTTGTGTCAGCCATGCGGTCGACATGTCATGTCGTTCGTTTGCCAAACATGTTTTTTCCCTCCTATTTTAGCACTGGTGTACCTCCAGAATGTGCAGGGATGCTTTTTGGCTAGTTTGGGGTGATTTGGAGCAAGTTTGTGTCAGCAATGCGGTCGACATGTTATGTCGTTCGTTTGCCAAACATGTTTTTTCCCTCCTATTTTAGCACTGGTGTACCTCCAGAATGTGCAGGGATGCTTTTTGGCTAGTTTGGGGTGATTTGGAGCAAGTTTGTCAGCAATGCGGTCGACATGTCATGTCGTTTGTTTGCCAAACATGTTTTTTCCCTCCTATTTTAGCACTGGTCTACCTCCAGAATGAGCAGGGATGCTTTTTGGCTAGTTTGGGGTGATTTGGAGCAAGTTTGTGTCAGCAATGCGGTCGACATGTCATGTCGTTTGTTTGCCAAACATGTTTTTTCCCTCCTATTTTAGCACTGGTGTACCTCCAGAATGTGCAGGGATGCTTTTTGGCTAGTTTGGGGTGATTTGGAGCAAGTTTGTCAGCAATGCGGTCGACATGTCATGTCGTTTGTTTGCCAAACATGTTTTTTCCCTCCTATTTTAGCACTGGTGTACCTCCAGAATGTGCAGGGATGCTTTTTGGCTAGTTTGGGGTGATTTGGAGCAAGTTTGTGTCAGCAATGCGGTCGACATGTCGTGTCGTTTGTTTGCCAAACATGTTTTTTCCCTACTATTTTAGCACTGGTGTACCTCCAGAATGTGCAGGGATGCTTTTGGCTAGTTTGGGGTGACTTGGAGCAAGTTTGTGTCAGCAATGTAGTCGACATGTTATGTCGTTTGTTTGCCAAACATGTTTTTTCCCTCCTATTTTAGCACTGGTGTACCTCCAGAATGTGCAGGGATGCTTTTTGGCTAGTTTGGGGTGACTTGGAGCAAGCTTGTGTCAGCAATGCGGTCGACATGTCATGTCGTTTGTTTGCCAAACATGTTTTTTCCCTCCTATTTTAGCACTGGTGTACCCCCAGAATGTGCAGGGATTCTTTTTGGCTAGTTTGGGGTGATTTGGAGCCAGTTTGTGTCAGTCATGCGGTCGACATGTCATGTCGTTTGTTTGCCAAACATGTTTTTTCCCTCCTATTTTAGCACTGGTGTACCTCCAGAATGTGCAGGGATGCTGTTTGGCTAGTTTGGGGTGACTGTGTCAGCCATTTTGTTTGTGTCAGCCATTTTGTTTGTGTTAGCACTGGTTGACCTCCAGTATGTGCAGGGATGCTTGTACGGGGGTTTTGGCTTATTTTTTTTTTTTTCTATTCTTTTTTTTTTGTGTGTGTGTGTTTGGTCCTGCTTGAGAACTGGGGTCCCAGCAGCATGACGTGTGGTTGCATGTAATTATGTAATGTGTGTTAAATTTGTAAAAATATATATATATTTTTTCTTTTTACAACAGAGATGTCCAGGGACAAGCGGGCCCGATCCCCCCCTTCCCCCCACCCCTCAGAAGAACTTTCCCTGCATAGCAACGAGAAATGGGAGCCGACCCAGGAGGAGGATACGACCGACCAGGCATGCAGTGACCAGCCGCGGTCGTCAAGGGACCAAATGGAGAAGTCAAAGAAAAAGAAAAAGTCTAGACAGGTAAATACTGACAACACCTGCAGACACAATAGCATCCAACTTGACACACCCTAGTTTGCGCACTGCCATGCACACCTACAGGTATCTTTGCGTACTAGCCGTCCTGCTGGCTTTCCCGAGGAGGAAGAACCGCCCAGAAGACGGAAGACGGCGGGAGACAAGCAGTCCAAAAGGAGGCCTGATGGTAAGAATACATTCAGATGAGCTGTACTAAAAAAAATTTTTTTGTATTTGCCAGTGTTTTTTTTCCACAGACACGCCTGCCCAGAGAACATCACCTGCGCGCAGGACATCGCCAGCGCGCGGACCATCACCTGCGCAGCAGGCATCGACAGCAGCGCGCGGACCATCACCTGCGCAGCAAGCATCAGGAGCGCGCAGATCATCACCTGCGCGCCACACATCGTCATCGAGCAGTAAGTCACCTGCGCGCCAGACGACGTCAGCGCGCAGACCATCACCTGCGCGCCAGACATCAGCGCGCAGAACGTCACCTGTGCGCCAGACACCGTCGGCGACCACACCACCAGATGGGCGCCAAACTACAGCTCCTGCGCGCAGGCCATCACCAGATCGTCATCTCTCCAGGAGCTCTGGGACTGTGACCGAAGAGTCTCAACAAGACACTACCCTTGTGGACCCATCACCCGAACTGTTTGAGTCTACAGGGTTAACTGATGAGACTTTTCTTGGGTTTGAAGACAGCCGTGCAGAAGTATCCAGCCAGACCCTTGAAAAGACTCCAGAACTGAGGACAAGTGAAGCTCCTGGAGCAGCAGCACCACCGGATGGAGAAGGTTTGTATTTTTTTTTTTGGGGGGGAAGGATGGGAGGGGTACCATTTTTGTATAGTTTATTAACTTAAATTTTTTTTCTTTTGCAAACAGAGGTGCCACGGACCAGCAGCGGACTTGCGTCGGGAAATGGTTCATTCTTCAGGCCGGATCTCCTACAGGATTCGTCAGAGGATGACGAGGTGGAAGTGCAGCAGCCTGCTGTTTCTACATCCCTGTGTGAGTAAATATCGAATTGTGAGCCTTCAAACAAATGTATGATGAATGTGTATAATAAGTTCTAATTTTCTTTTCAGCTGCACAAATGCAATTGGTGGCAGACGTCCAGGAAGGGCAGGTTCCGTCAAATGTTCAGAGGGTACACACCCTGGCAGCAGAGATGAATGTCAGCCAGGATAGTTTTCGGGTTGTCGTTGGAACAGACTGGATGCCATTGAGAGGACAATGGATAAGATGGCAAACGGTCTGCTTGAAATGCAGAAGGCTCATGCCGACAGCGCGGCCGAAATTCAAAAGACCAGACGAGAAGATCACAGGGAGACTATGGACATCCTTCAAGTTCTGGCCACATCCATCAACCGGCTGGTGGAGAACACAACATGCCTGGCACACAGCACTAACAACATGTCGGAGAGCCAACGACACTCGGCAGCCAGCCAACAGATCATTGCAACCACTCTGCAGATGATGTACGATAAACTCCCAGAACCAGCTCATCAACACGCTGGTGATCCACCACTTCCGCCATCACAAGCCACATGGACGCCTCCTTCCCTTCCTCCACCACCATCCTGGTATAGACAGTCACAGCTGTACCAAGGATATACAGGGATGTACCCCACCCACCAGATGCCTCCACCACCAACACCGGCCACAACATCTACACCCGCACGGGCATCGAGGCCAAGTCAACCCACTACCCAGCCGCCCAGGACATCGACGCCCCATCAGGAGGAAGATGAGGATCCGGACAGACATACACCATGAGCCCGGTCGTATTGTTATATTTACTGTTATGTTTTTCATGTATCCCTTTCTCCCCCTCCCATTACTTTTTTTTTCTTCTTACTATTGTTTTATATGTGTTGGGCTCCCCCACCCGTGACCGAGTACTACCAAGGAGCTTTATGTCTAGGCATACATGCGCGGGCATGTATGCGGGCGCGTGTGGTAACGGATGAAAGCTCCTTGTGGCTACATGTATGATGGGCCAAAGAGCTATTCTGATACCACTTTTTTACCCCAAAAAAACTTTTTGTATTGGTGTACAATAGGCTTTCACTGTTGTGTGAATTTACTATTCACTAGTGTTTGTTTTTGGCTTATTCATAGGATTGGGTGGAAAATTGAAGTGGACGGCATAAGTTCGTGTTGTGCGTACCAAGGTGAGTAGAGCCATGTTTCAATGTATATATTCAAGAAACTTTGGACCGCCTGCCTTTGTGGAACCACACAGCCCAGCAATGGGTCATGCTGGGCTGTGTGGTTCCACAAGTGCAGGCGTGTCAAAGTGCTGACCACTGACACCACTATTCCACTTTGGACCGCCTGCCTTTGTGGAACCACACAGTCCAGCAATGGGTCATGCTGGGCTGTGTGGTTCCACAAATGCAGGCGTGTCAAAGTGCTGACCACTGACACCACTATTCCACTTTGGACCGCCTGCCTTTGTGGAACCACACAGCCCAGCAATGGGTCATGCTGGGCTGTGTGGTTCCACAAATGCAGGCGTGTCAAAGTGCTGACCACTGACACCACTATTCCACTTTGGACCGCCTGCCTTTGTGGAACCACACAGCCCAGCAATGGGTCATGCTGGGCTGTGTGGTTCCACAAATGCAGGCGTGTCAAAGTGCTGACCACTGACACCACTATTCCACTTTGGACCGCCTGCCTTTGTGGAACCACACAGCCCAGCAATGGGTCATGCTGGGCTGTGTGGTTCCACAAGTGCAGGCGTGTCAAAGTGCTGACCACTGACACCACTATTCCACTTTGGACCGCCTGCCTTTGTGGAACCACACAGCCCAGCAATGGGTCATGCTGGGCTGTGTGGTTCCACAAATGCAGGCGTGTCAAAGTGCTGACCACTGACACCACTATTCCACTTTGGACCGCCTGCCTTTGTGGAACCACACAGCCCAGCAATGGGTCATGCTGGGCTGTGTGGTTCCACAAATGCAGGCGTGTCAAAGTGCTGACCACTGACACCACTATTCCACTTTGGACCGCCTGCCTTTGTGGAACCACACAGCCCAGCAATGGGTCATGCTGGGCTGTGTGGTTCCACAAATGTT
The DNA here is from genome assembly GCF_028390025.1 of Pseudophryne corroboree. NCBI lineage: Eukaryota > Metazoa > Chordata > Amphibia > Anura > Myobatrachidae > Pseudophryne > Pseudophryne corroboree. The sequence goes on from NC_086447.1 coordinate 750,624,260, forward strand.
CTTGGGAAAGGAATGAACATGACATTAGTGTCTTTACTTAATACATGTATGCTTTTTTTTTTCTTCCCCACAGATATCTACACAAGAAAAGAATGTAAAGAAGAACAAACTACTTTTTTGTTTTATTACATTTCATTTTTTATTTCAAAAATAAAATACAATTTTTATTCAATACATTTTTAAAATGAGAAGTTTTCTGTGGTTTTTATTTAAATTATTAGTAAATACAATGTTAAATATGAGATGCAGTGGAATTGTGTTAGGTCGCCCATGGTACAGCAGGGGAACTGTTGTGTCCCTCTTCATCTATGAGGATTCAAGCCACTTGGGAAGGATACTCCGCAAGACCTATGGAAGAGAATAGTATGAGGTTCCAGCTATTGGTAATAGTGTCACCCTGGTATGGAAAAGACGAGGTACAAGCAACACGACACAAGCAGGTTACAGTGGGCCCAAATGCAACCCTCCGGCACTTGCGTAACTACACATCCAAACATTCCCTGACAAGCATTGGTGTATAAGGGCATGATTGGATGTGCAGATTTGCAAATGCCGGAGGGCTGCACTTTGGACATGCCGGGGTGACTTGGACAAGAGGGAGTTTTGGGCAATACATCTCACCTGAGGGGGGTTGTCAGCTACATGGCGGAGGTTCAGGTCCACATCACAAGTAGGTCGCCCATGGTACATCAGGAGAAATGTCGTGTCTCTTCACATCCACGCCACTTGGGAAGGATACTCTGCAAGACCTGTGGAAGAGAATAGTATGAGGTTCCAGCTATTGGTAATAGTGTCACCCTGGTATGGAAAAGACGAGGTACAAGCAACACGACACAAGCAGGTTACAGTGGGCCCAAATGCAACCCTCCGGCACTTGCGTAACTACACATCCAAACATTCCCTGACAAGCATTGGTGTATCAGGGCATGATTGGATGTGCAGATTTGCAAATGCCGGAGGGCTGCACTTTGGACATGCCGGAGTGACTTGGACAAGAGGGAGTTTTGGGCAATACATCTCACCTGAGGGGGGTTGTCAGCTACATGGCGGAGGTTCAGGTCCACATCACAAGTAGGTCGCCCATGGTACATCAGGAGAAATGTTGAGTCTCTTCACATCCACGCCACTTGGGAAGGATACTCCGCAAGACCTGTGGAAGAGAATAGTATGAGGTTCCAGCTATTGGTAATAGTGTCACCCTGGTATGGAAAAGACGAGGTACAAGCAACACGACACAAGCAGGTTACAGTGGGCCCAATTGCAACCCTCCAGCACTTGCGTAACTACACATCCAAACATTCCCTGACAAGCATTGGTGTATCAGGGCATGATTGGATGTGCAGATTTTCAAATGCCGGAGGGCTGCACTTTGGACATGCCGGGGTGACTTGGACAAGAGGGAGTTTTGGGCAATACATCTCACCTGAGGGGGGTTGTCAGCTACATGGTGGAGGTTCAGGTCCACATCACAAGTAGGTCGCCCATGGTACATCAGGAGAAATGTTGTGTCTCTTCACATCCACGCCACTTGGGAAGGATACTCCGCAAGACCTGTGGAAGAGAATAGTATGAGGTTCCAGCTATTGGTAATAGTGTCACCCTGGTATGGAAAAGACGAGGTACAAGCAACACGACACAAGCAGGTTACAGTGGGCCCAAATGCAACCCTCCGGAACTTGCGTAACTACACATCCAAACATTCCCTGACAAGCATTGGTGTATCAGGGCATGATTGGATGTGCAGTTTTGCAAATGCCGGAGGGCTGCACTTTGGACATGCCGGGGTGACTTGGACAAGAGGGAGTTTTGGGCAATACATCTCACCTGAGGGGGGTTGTCAGCTACATGGCGGAGGTTCAGGTCCACATCACAAGTAGGTCGCCCATGGTACATCAGGAGAAATGTCGTGTCTCTTTACATCCACGCCACTTGGGAAGGATACTCCGCAAGACCTGTGGAAGAGAATAGTATGAGGTTCCAGCTATTGGTAATAGTGTCACCCTGGTATGGTAAAGACGAGGTACAAGCAACACGACACAAGCAGGTTACAGTGGGCCCAAATGCAACCCTCCGGCACTTGCGTAACTACACATCCAAACATTCCCTGACACACAGTGTAAGCATCAGGGCATGATTGGATGTGCAGTTTTGAAAATGCCGGAGGGCTGCACTTTGGACATGCAGGGGTGACTTGGATAGGTGGGAGTTTTGGGCAATACATCTCACCTGAGGGGGGTTGTCTGCTACATGGCGAAGGTTCAGGTCCACATCACAAGTAGGTCGCCCATGGTACATAAGGAGAAATGTCGTGTCTCTTCACATCCACGCCACTTGGGAAGGATACTCCGCAAGACCTGTGGATGAGAATAGTATGAGGTTCCAGCTATTGGTAATAGTGTCACCCTGGTATGGAAAAGACGAGGTACAAGCAACACGACACAAGCAGGTTACAGTGGGCCCAAATGCAACCCCCCGGCACTTGCATAACTACACATCCAAACATTCCCTGACAAGCATTGGTGTATCAGGGCATGATTGGATGTGCAGTTTTGAAAATGCCGGAGGGCTGCACTTTGGACATGCAGGGGTGACTTGGACAGGAGGGATTTTTGGGCAGTACATCTCACCTGAGGGGGGTTGGGGGTTGTCTGCTACATGGCGGAGGGTCAGGTCCACATCACAAGTAGGTCGCCCATGGTAGCGTTGGATAAACGGGTCCAATATTTGCGGCAACCAAACAACAGGAGAAAACAGGGGGTAACAGGTCGTCAACAGGACGACACTTTGAAAACAGGCCTGGGAAGGTGCGTCAACAGGACGTAAAACTCTGAAATACATAAATAAAGATGTTTTTTTAGAATATTACAATCTCAGTTTACACGATAATACAAATGTTACAAGTATACTCACAGGCAACGGAAAAAAAAGTTTTGGATCAATGTCCATCGGGAATCATCTCCTTCGTCCATACCCACCGGTAGAGCAGAAGAACGGTTCCCGCGTCGGAAAGCACTGCGACGAAGAGTCACCGGCAAACGATTTGCGACACATATGTTTTGTAAAATACAACATGCATTTACCATGCCGCAAACCTTTCCCGGTGAATACAAAAGAGCACCGCCGGAAGTGTCTAAACATCGAAACCGGCTTTTAAGGACACCGAAGGCACGTTCAATTATTTGCCTCGATGCTTTGTGTGTCTCTTGGTAACGTTTTTCTGCTCTACCAACAGGATTAGACAATGGGGTCAAGAGCCACGATTTGTTGGGATAACCCGCATCGCCTATTGAAAAGAAAAAAAATGGTGGGTAATATAAAAATAAATAAATAAATTAAAAAAATAATAAAAAAATAAAAACAATTAAAATAAATACCTAACAGCCAGCCACCCGGCATGTTTCCTGTTTCAAACTTCTCAAACAGCGATGACTGACTTAGGATGAAGGAGTCGTGAGACGATCCAGGAAATCCCACAAAAATATTCAAAAATTTCATGTTGACATCACAGCCAATATCTTATGAATGCAAAACATACATGTGATATGACAGCAACATATGTTTTGCATTCATAAGATATTGGCGCAACCCACTCCTTAGAGCGCCTTAAATTTGTTTTACCAATGCATGTGGAGCATGGAGTCCAACCATAGCTATATCTAACCTATTGTGTTTAAACGGATTAGATATCATTCCTGTTGAGATTTGCTCTCGGTTTGGTCTCAATCAAGTATGTCTCATGCTACTAGTCGTTCGGCACAATCATCACACCCTGCTAAAGATTCTCTTGTTTTTTGATTCTTTATTTTGTGTTTATGTATATAAGTTTTTTTTCACATAATTTGGTGTTCTGTGTTTGTAAGGTCTCCTGGCAACGGCTTACGGGAATCTGGTGCGGTCCCGGCACCCGTCGCACTTGGTGTGACGTCATAGACCCCAGCCGCAGCCTCGGGACCACGAGTCCACATTGTGAGGGTTTTCACTCTATAAAGGTATGTGGTTATTTTTGTATTGTATCCTGACGAAAGTTTTTACAATAAAACTGAAACGTTGATGAACGATAGGCTGCAATTGCCTTCATAATTTCTTTGCTCATTAAGTCCTGTGAGTGCCGCCAATCTTTCTCCGTATCTAATTCCACTTTTAGTGGTAAGGAGGGCACCAAGGCGAGTATCACACTGCAGACTGAGTGCCGGCCACTGCAGCTTATACATATATATATATATATATATATATATATATATATATATACCGTGTTTCCCCGATAATAGGACCTACCCCGATTATAAGTCCTACCCTCACTTTTCATAAATTGTCCAAAATAAGTCCTACCCCGAAAGTAAGCCCTATCTAAATCTTCATTTTGCCCGGTCCCTGCGCTACAGTAAACTACCCAGCTCCGCCCCCCGCATGAAATGGCTGCCGCCAGTTTAACAGGGACCAGGCTTCAGTACACAAACCTTTCACTGTTGTTTTGTTTTTTTATCTTGAAAGAGGGTGATGGAGCTTCCATCACCTCCATTGCCAGAGGAGAGAGACATCGCCTGGCTGGCTCGGCGCATTAACAGCCAGTCAGGCACTGTCGGAGCTACCCCTCCGCAGGTCTCTCCCACGTGAGTGATGCTGGCGTGACCCAAAGGTCGCGCCAGCGTCATTCAGTGAGCTGAGCGACGCGGAGGGGAAAAGAGATCCAGGAGCTGAGAGAAGGTGAGTGAAAGCAGGGGGCTGCAGGAATGGCTGTGGGCAGTAATGATGTCTAATGTAAAGTAATGAGCCCAGAGAAGTGGGCACAAATTATGGGTGGGCAGACAAGAGGGCACAAATTATGGCTGTTAATAAAAATAAGCCCTACCCCGAAAATAAGCCCTATGGTGTTTTTTTGACAAAAAAAAAATAAGACAGTGTCTTTTTATCGGGGAAACACTGTATAGATAGATAGATAGATAGATAGATAGATAGATAGATAGATAGATAGATAGATAGATAGATAGATAGTGATACAGCATTTGCAAATGTCTTTTTCAACACTATTTATTATTATTATTATTATCATCATCATCATTATTATCATCATTTCCATAATAAAAAAATTATTTACAATAGAATCGGACTAAAGCGAATATCTCATGTGCTCTTTCCCAAGAGGGGAAAGTACTTGCATGTGAAGGAAAACAAATTAACTTGGGCTAATTCAGTTTTCCATTGCCACCAGGCATTGCTGACAAACTATGTGGAGAAAGATGAAAGTGATAGGGTTTTAAAGGAAATCATAAATGTTTAGAGTCTAACTGCACACTGTGAGTCCCCCTACACCCTCCACAACTCTTACCCAGAAACCATTTAAACTCCAACTAATAAAACAAATTTTAATTTATATTATGTGACTCTAGAATATCTTTAGCAGATTACTTGCGCCTGTGTTGAACTGTGGAATGGTAATAGCAAAGCCATCATAGTCTTGTATTGATTTGATGAGTCTTTTAAATGAAATAGTCTACATCCTATATTTTATTGACTTGCAATCTCTACAAGAAGATTTTGTTGTCTGCCCTATTATACATAATAATAACTCAGGCAGGCCAAGTGCTCTAAAACAAGTCCCAGCACTCACCATCTAATAACTATTTTATTACAGAAAGAGATACATTATTTCTTATAAGGCATAATACTGTATAATGTAATTTAGAACACAGCAAGTTGTTTGCATGAGGGGATCTCATTTCTGTAAGTGTTTTCCTTTGATGACAGTTGTGGATTTAATCACAGAACACTTAAATTAATTGGAGAAATGTATCAAGCCTTCTAAAGAGTGGACAAGTGGTGAAGTTGCCCATAGCAACCAGCTTCTAGCTAGCATTTATCAAGTGCATGCTATAAAATTATAGGTAGAAGCTGGTTTCTATGGGCAACTTCTCCATTTATCCATCCCTCCACTCTTTAGAAGGCTTGACACATCTCCCCCGATGTGACATAAGTGGTGTCATATAAATACAGAGGCTAGCTTGCAAGATTACTACTAGGTACACACTATGCAATTTTTCAGCTGAACCAACAATCGCCACAATTTTTCTATCAGTGTAATGTCCTGATATTGGCGCTATATACTAAACTAACTTTTTTCATACGTTACCAGTTTTCTGCCACACCACATTAATTCTGCATATGTCCACTCACAATAAAGATGAGGTAATCAGGATAAATCCTACAAAATATGTCAGATTGTCGAAAATGCACGCACACTGCTTGATATCGGGATCTTTTGGACAATATTTTCTTTCATGGCTGTTGGATAATCAAAGCCAAGCTTTTCTGGTAGAGATGAGCGGGTTCGGATATCAGAGATCCAACCCCCCCCCCCACCCCTAATTTCACAATACGAGTTGGGAAACGAGTCCGGCTCAGGACTTCCCGCCAGACTCGGACCCCAGAACGAGGCAAAATGTCATCAACCTACTGTTGGATTCTCGTGGGTTTTGGATTCCATATGAGGAGCCGCGTGTCGCCGCCATTTCCATTCCGGACTTGGAGAGTGACGGAGACAGATCTCTGTCTCTCTGTGGGTGGTGGCTTCGGGTGGTGTCAGTGTGTGCTCTTTAGGGGTGCTGTCCTGTGTGCTGTTAGGGGTACTGTCCTGTGGTGTCCTGTGCTGTTAGGTGTGCTGTACATGGGTGTTGCTGTCCTGTCACTGTGCTGTACAGGGGCACTGTACTGTATGCTGTAAAAAAACACAGGGGTGTTGTATAAATAAAGGTACACTGGCCCTGTCTTGTATGCTGTAAAATTACAGGAGTGCTGTGAAAATACAGGGGTGCTGGCCCTGTCCTGTATGCTGTAAAAATACAGGGGTGTTGTTAAAATACAGGGGTGCTAGTCCTGTATGCTGTAAATACAGGGGTGTTGTTAAAATAAAGGCACACTGGCCCTGTCTTGTATGCTGTAAAATTATGGGGGTGTTGTTAAAATACAGGGGTGCTGGCCTTTTTTCTGTATGCTGTAAAAATACAGGGGTGTTGTTAAAATAAAGTGGTGCTGGTCCTGTCCTGTATGCTGTAAATTATACAGGGGTGTTGTTGAAATAAAGGTACACTGGCCCTGTCCTGTATGCTGTAAAAATACAGGGGTGCTGTGAAAATACAGAGGTGCTAGTCCTGTCCTGTATGCTGCAAAAATACAGGGGTGTTGTTAAAATACAGGGGTGCTGGTCCTGTCCTGTATGCTGTAAAAATACAGGGGTGTTGTATAAATAAAGGTACACTGGCCCTGTCTTGTATGCAGGAAAATTACAGGGGTGTTGTAAAAATACAGGGGTGATTGTCCTGTCCTGTATGCTGTAAATACAGGGGTGTTGTTAAAATAAAGGTTTCCATGTCCTGTATGCTGTAAAAATATAGGGGTGCTGGTCCTGTCCTGTATGCTGTAAAAAATACAGGGGTGTTGTATAAATACAAGGGTGCTGGTCCTTTCCTGTATGCTGTAAAAATACAGGGGTGTTGTTAAAATACAGGGGTGCTGGTCCTGTCCTGTATGCTGTAAAAACACAGGAGTGTTGTTAAAATACAGGGGTACTGGTTCTGTCCTGTATGCTGTAAAAATACAGGGGTGTTGTTAAAATACAGAAGTGCTGGTCCTGTCCTGTATGCTGTAAAAATACAGGGATGCTGGTCCTGTATGCAGGAATAGTGTTAAAATACAGGGGTGCTGGTCCTGTCCTGTAAAAATACAGGAGTGTTGTTGAAATACAGGGGTGCTGGTCCTGTCCTGTATGCTGTAAAAATACAGAAATGTTGTTAAAATACAGGGGTGCTGGTCCTGTCCTGTATGCTGTAAAAATACAGGAGTGTTGTTAAAATAAGAATTTACTTACCGATAATTCTATTTCTCGGAGTCCGTAGTGGATGCTGGGGTTCCTGAAAGGACCATGGGGAATAGCGGCTCCGCAGGAGACAGGGCACAAAAAAGTAAAGCTTTACTAGGTCAGGTGGTGTGCACTGGCTCCTCCCCCTATGACCCTCCTCCAGACTCCAGTTAGGTACTGTGCCCGGACGAGCATACACAATAAGGGAGGCATTTTGAATCCCGGGTAAGACTCATACCAGCCACACCAATCACACCGTACAACTTGTGATCTAAACCCAGTTAACAGTATGACAACAGAAAGGGCCTCTTAAAGATGGCTCCTTAACAATAACCCGAATTAGTTAACAATAACTATGTACAAGTATTGCAGATAATCCGCACTTGGGATGGGCGCCCAGCATCCACTACGGACTCCGAGAAATAGAATTATCGGTAAGTAAATTCTTATTTTCTCTATCGTCCTAAGTGGATGCTGGGGTTCCTGAAAGGACCATGGGGATTATACCAAAGCTCCCAAACGGGCGGGAGAGTGCGGATGACTCTGCAGCACCGAATGAGAGAACTCCAGGTCCTCCTTTGCCAGGGTATCAAATTTGTAAAATTTTACAAACGTGTTCTCCCCCGACCACGTAGCTGCTCGGCAGAGTTGTAATGCCGAGACCCCTCGGGCAGCCGCCCAAGATGAGCCCACCTTTCTTGTGGAGTGGGCTTTTACAGTTTTAGGCTGTGGCAGGCCTGCCACAGAATGTGCAAGTTGAATTGTGTTACAAATCCAACGAGCAATCGACTGCTTAGAAGCAGGTGCGCCCAACTTGTTGGGTGCATACAATATAAACAGCGAGTCAGATTTTCTGACTCCAGCCGTCCTTGCAATGTATATTTTTAAGGCTCTGACAACGTCCAACAACTTGGAGTCCTCCAAGTCGCTAGTGGCCGCAGGCACCACAATAGGTTGGTTCAGATGAAATGCTGATACCACTTTAGGGAGAAAATGCGGACGAGTCCGCAGTTCTGCCCTATCCGAATGGAAGATTAGATAAGGACTTTTATAAGATAAAGCCGCCAATTCAGATACTCTCCTGGCAGAGGCCAGGGCTAGTAACATAGTCACTTTCAATGTGAGATATTTCAAATCCACCTTTTTCAATGGTTCAAACCAATGGGATTTGAGGAAATCTAAAACTACATTTAGATCCCACGGTGCCACCGGAGGCACCACAGGAGGCTGTATATGCAGTACTCCCTTGACAAAAGTCTGGACCTCAGGGACAGAGGCCAATTCTTTTTGGAAGAATATTGACAGGGCCGAAATTTGAACCTTAATGGATCCCAATTTGAGACCCATAGATAATCCTGATTGCAGGAAATGTAGGAAACGACCCAGTTGGAATTCCTCCGTCGGAACCCTCCGATCCTCGCACCACGCTACATATTTTCGCCAAATGCGGTGATAATGTTTCACGGTGACTTCCTTCCGTGCCTTAATCAAGGTAGGAATGACTTCTTCTGGAATGCCTTTCCCTTTTAGGATCTGGCGTTCAACCGCCATGCCGTCAAACGCAGCCGCGGTAAGTCTTGAAAAAGACAGGGACCCTGCTGTAGCAGGTCCCTTCTCAGAGGTAGAGGCCACGGTTCGTCCGTGAGCATCTCTTGAAGTTCCGGATACCAAGTCCTTCTCGGCCAATCCGGAACCACTAGTATTGTTCTTACTCTTCTTTGCCGTATGATCTTCAATACCTTTGGTATGAGCGGCAGAGGAGGAAACACATACACTGACTGGTACACCCAAGGAGTTACCAGTGCGTCCACAGCTATTGCCTGTGGATCTCTTGACCTGGCGCAATATTTGTCCAGTTTCTTGTTGAGGCGAGACGCCATCATGTCTACAATTGGTCTTTCCCAACGGTCTATTAACATGTTGAAGACTTCTGGATGTAGACCCCACTCTCCCGGATGAAGATCGTGTCTGCTGAGGAAGTCTGCTTCCCAGTTGTCCACGCCCGGGATGAACACTGCTGACAGTGCTATCACGTGATTCTCCGCCCAGCGAAGAATCTTGGCAGCTTCTGCCATTGCACTCCTGCTTCTTGTGCCGCCCTGCCTGTTTACATGGGCGACCGCCGTGATGTTGTCCGACTGAATCAACACCGGCTTTCCTTGCAGGAGAAGTTCCGCCTGGCTTAGAGCATTGTAGATTGCTCTTAGTTCCAGAATGTTTATGTGAAGAGACTTTTCCAGACTCGTCCATACTCCCTGGAAGTTTCTTCCTTGTGTGACTGCTCCCCAGCCTCTCAGGCTGGCGTCCGTGGTCACCAGGATCCAATCCTGAATGCCGAATCTGCGGCCTTCTAATAGGTGAGCCTTCTGCAACCACCACAGAAGTGACACCCTTGTCTTTGGTGACAGGGTTATTCGCAGGTGCATCTGCAGATGCGACCCTGACCATTTGTCCAACAGATCCCTTTGGAATATTCTTGCATGGAATCTGCCGAATGGAATTGCTTCGTAAGAAGCCACCATTTTTCCCAGGACTCTTGTGCATTGATGTACTGACACTTTTCCTGGTTTTAGGAGGTTCCTGACCAGATCGGATAACTCCTTGGCTTTTTCCTCTGGAAGGAAAACCTTTTTCTGAACCGTGTCCAGAATCATTCCTAGGAACAGCAGACGAGTTGTCGGGATTAAATGGGATTTTGGAATATTCAGAATCCACCCGTGTTGTCTTAGCACCTCTTGAGATAGTGCTAAAGCTGTCTCCAGCTGTTCTCTGGACCTTGCCCTTATTAGGAGATCGTCCAAGTATGGGATAACTAATACGCCTTTTCTTCGAAGAAGAATCATCATCTCGGCCATTACCTTGGTAAAGACCCGAGGCGCCGTGGACAATCCGAACGGCAGCGTCTGAAACTGATAGTGACAGTTTTGAACAATGAACCTGAGGTACCCCTGGTGTGCGGGGTAAATCGGAACGTGTAGATACGCATCCTTGATGTCCAAGGATACCATAAAGTCCCCTTCTTCCAGGTTCGCTATCACTGCTCTGAGTGACTCCATCTTGAACTTGAACTTTTTTATGTAGAGGTTCAAGGACTTCAGATTTAGAATAGGCCTTACCGAGCCATCCGGCTTCGGTACCACAAATAGAGTGGAATAATACCCCTTTCCTTGTTGTAATAGGGGTACTTTGACTATCACCTGCTGAGCGTACAGCTTGTGAATGGCTTCCAACACCCTCTCCCTTTCGGAAGAGACGGTTGGTAAGGCAGACTTCAGGAAACGATGAGGAGGATCCGTCTCTAATTCCAACCTGTACCCCTGAGATATTATCTGCAGGATCCAGGGGTCTACCTGCGAGTGAGCCCACTGCGCGCTGTAATTTTTGAGACGGCCCCCCACTGTCCCCGAGTCCGCTTGAGAGGCCCCAGCGTCATGCTGAGGTTTTTGCAGGAGCCGGGGAGGGCTTCTGTTCCTGGGAAGGAGCTGCCTGTTGGTGTCTCTTCCCTCTTCCTCTGCCTCGTGGCAGGTACGACAAGCCCTTTGCTCTCTTATTTTTGTAGGAGCGAAAAGGCTGCGGTTGAAAGGTCGGTGCCTTTCTCTGTTGGGGAGTGACTTGAGGTAAAAAAGTGGATTTCCCGGCAGTAGCCGTGGCCACCAAGTCTGATAGACCAACTCCAAATAACTCCTCCCCTTTATACGGCAAAACCTCCATGTGACGTTTTGAATCCGCATCGCCTGTCCACTGTCGTGTCCATAAGGCTCTTCTGGCTGAAATGGACATAGCACTCACCCGAGATGCCAGTGTGCAAATATCCCTCTGTGCATCACGCATATAGATAAATGCATCCTTTATTTGTTCTAACGACAGTAAAACATTGTCCCTATCTAGGGTATCAATATTTTCAATCAGGGATTCTGACCAAACTACTCCAGCACTGCACATCCAGGCAGTTGCTATAGCTGGTCGTAGTATAACACCTGCATGTGTGTATATATTCTTTTGAATAACTTCCATCTTTCTATCTGATGGATCCTTAAGTGCGGCCGTCTCAGGAGAGGGTAACGCCACTTGTTTGGATAAGCGTGTGAGCGCCTTGTCCACCTTAGGGGGTGTTTCCCAGCGCGCCCTAACCTCTGGCGGGAAAGGGTATAATGCCAATAACTTTTTTGAAATTATCAACTTTTTATCAGGAGCAACCCACGCTTCATCACACACGTCATTTAATTCTTCTGATTCAGGAAAAACTGTTTGTAGTTTTTTCACACCATACATAATACCCTGTTTTACGGTATCTGTAGTATCAGCTAAATGTAACGTCTCCTTCATTGCCAAAATCATATAACGTGTGGCCCTACTGGAAAATACGTTTGAATTTCAACCGTCGTCACTGGAATCAGTGCCCGTGTCTGGGTCTGTGTCGACCGACTGAGGCAAAGGGCGTTTTACAGCCCCTGACGGTGTTTGAGGCGCCTGGACAGGCATTAATTGATTGTCCGGCCGCCTCATGTCCTCAACTGACTGTTTAAGGGAAGATAAACCATCACGTAATTCCACAAATAAAGGCATCCATTCTGGTGTCGACCCCCTGGGGGGTGACATCTGCATATTTGGCAATTGCTCCGCCTCCACACCAATATCGTCCTCATACATGTCGACACCACGTACCGACACACACCGCAAACTCACAGGGAATGCTCTAATGAAGACAGGACCCACTAGCCCTTTTGGGGAGACAGAGGGAGAGTCTGCCAGCACACACCACAAAGCGCTATATATACAAGGGATATCCTTATATTAAGTGCTCCCTTATAGCTGCTTTAATATATATATATATAGCCATTAATGTGCCCCCCCTCTCTGTTTTACCCTGTTTCTGTAGTGCAGTGCAGGGGAGAGACCTGGGAGCCGTTCTGACCAGCGGAGCTGTGACAGAAAATGGCGCCGTGTGCTGAGGAGATAGGCCCCGCCCCTTTTTCGGCGGGTTCTTCTCCCGCTATTTTTCCAGTCAGGCAGGGGTTAAATATCTCCATATAGCCCCTATGGGCTATATGTGAGGTATTTTTAGCCTTGTATAAGGTTTATATTTGCCTCTCAGAGCGCCCCCCCCCCCAGCGCTCTGCACCCTCAGTGACTGCCCAGTGAAGTGTGCTGAGAGGAAAATGGCGCACAGCTGCAGTGCTGTGCGCTACCTTATGAAGACTGAGGAGTCTTCAGCCGCCGGTTTCCGGACCTCTTCACGCTTCAGCATCTGCAAGGGGGTCGGCGGCGCGGCTCCGGGACCGGACTCCACGGCTGGGCCTGTGTTCGATCCCTCTGGAGCTAATGGTGTCCAGTAGCCAAGCAGCAAATCCACTCTGCATGCAGGTGAGTTTACTACTTTCCCCCTAAGTCCCACGTTGCAGTGATCCTGTTGCCAGCAGGACTCACTGTAAAGAAAAAAACCTAAACTAAACTTTCTCTAAGCAGCTCTTTAGGAGAGCCACCTAGATTGCACCCTTCTCGTTCGGGCACAAAATCTAACTGGAGTCTGGAGGAGGGTCATAGGGGGAGGAGCCAGTGCACACCACCTGACCTAGTAAAGCTTTACTTTTTTGTGCCCTGTCTCCTGCGGAGCCGCTATTCCCCATGGTCCTTTCAGGAACCCCAGCATCCACTTAGGACGATAGAGAAAATACAGGGGTGCTGGTCCTGTCCTGTATGCTGTAAAAATACAGGGGTGCTGGTCCTGTATGCTGTAAAAAAAAAAAATACAGGGGTGTTGTATAAATACAAGGGTGCTGGTCCTTTCCTGTATGCTGTAAAAATACAGGGGTGTTGTTAAAATACAGGGGTGTTGTTAAAATACAGGGGTGCTGGTCCTGTCCTGTATGCTGTAAAAACACAGGAGTGTTGTTAAAATACAGGGGTGCTGGTCCTGTCTTGTATGCTATAAAAATACAGGGGTGCTGTGTCCCTGTCTTGTATGCTGTAAAAATACAGGGGTGTTGTTAGAATAAAGGTACACTGGCCCTGTCCTGTATGCTGTAAAAATACAGGGGTGTTGTTAAAATAAAAGTACACTGGCCCTGTCCTGTATGCTGTAGCAATACAGGGGTGATGGTCCTGATCTATGTGCTGTAAAAATACAGGCGTGTTGTTAAAATAAAGGTACACTGGCCCTGTCCTGTATGCTGTAAAAATACAGGGGTGCTTTGAAAATACAGGGGTGCTGGCCCTATCCTGTATGCTGTAAAAATACAGGGGTGTTGTTAAAATACAGGGGTGCTGGTCCTGTCCTGTACTGTATGCTGTAAAAATACAGGGCTGCTGTGTCCCTGTCTTGTATGCTGTAAAAATACAGGAGTTGTGTTAGAATAAAGGTACACTGGCCCTGTCCTGTATGCTGTAAAAATACAGGGGTGCTGTGACCCTGTTTTGTATGCTGTAAAACTACAGGGGTGTTGTTACAAAACAGGGGTGCTGGTCCTGTCCTGTATGCTGTAAAAATACAGGGAGTTTATTAAAAAAGGTACACTGGCCCTGTCCTGTATGCTGTAAAAATACAGGGGTGTTGTTAAAATACAGGGGTGCTGTGAAAATAAAGGGGCACTCTTCTGTGTGCTGTAATAATAAATGGGTGCTGTCCTGTGAAATGGAGAATACAAATTTGGAGGAAAAAGTAGTGAAAGATCAGGAACCACTTCCAGTTCCTAGTACTAGTGCTGAACCTGCTGCTGCCACTAGTCATGACATTGACGATGCAATTTCATCAACATCGTCTGCTAAGGCTGATTCCCAATGTCATAAAGGGCATGTAAAATCCAAAAAGCAAAAATTAATTACCAAAAAAAAAAGTAATGATGTGTTAAGAAACGTAAAACTGGCAATATGCCATTCACAACACGAAGTGGCAAGAAAAGTCTAAGGCCTTGGCCTATGTTTATGACTGGTGATTCAGCTTCTCATGAAGATGGAAGCCCTCCTCCCTCTTTAAAAATGAAAAAAATAAAGCTTGTTAAAGTACAGGAAACAACAACTGTGCGTTTAGAGATATCACAAATCGCCAAGGAGAGTCCAAGTGTGTCCACGGTAGCGATGTCCTGACCTTCCCAAGACTGTATGGGAAGAGGAGACTCCTACCACCATTTGCATGCCCCCTGCAAGTTCTGGGAGGAGCACTGCCAGTCCAGTTGCTGATATTGAGATTTAGGATGTCACTGTAGGAGTACACCAGGATGAGGATGATATTGGTGTAGCTGGCGCTGAGGAGGAAGCTGACGATGAGGATTCTGATGGTGATGTGGTTTGTTTGAATAAGGCACCAGTGGAGACAGCTATTGGCCATGGGATGAAAAAGCCCATTGTCATGCCTGGGCAAAATACCAAAAAATCCACCTCTTCGGAGTGGAATTATTTCTCTGTGAGGGTTAGGATATAAACACTGAAGGGGGTGAGGAATCGGAGGATGAGGACGACATCTTGCCTCTGTAGAGCCAGTTTGTGCACGG
Source organism: Pseudophryne corroboree (assembly GCF_028390025.1). Taxonomy (NCBI): domain Eukaryota; kingdom Metazoa; phylum Chordata; class Amphibia; order Anura; family Myobatrachidae; genus Pseudophryne; species Pseudophryne corroboree. The sequence goes on from NC_086447.1 coordinate 750,639,599, forward strand.
AGAGATTAATTGCTTCTTTTTTGGTGGGGGCCCAAACAAACCAATAATTTCAGCCACAGTCGTTGACAGACCCTGTCGCTGAAATGATTGGTTTGTTAAAGTGTGCATGTCCTGTTTATACAACATAAGGGTGAGTGGACGGGCCCAAGGACAATTCCATCTTGCACGTCTTTTCTTTGTCTGCCACATAATTCCAGGGGTGCTGTCCCACTGCCGTTTAAGTTCAGCGGTGCTGCTGCCTGTCTGCTGTGCTGTGTAATACTCCAGGGGTGCTGCCTATCTGCTGTATAAGTCCAGGGGTGCTGCCTATCAGCTGTCTAAGTCCAGAGGCGCTGCCGTATAATTCCAGGGGTGTCCTGTCTGATCCCGCTCATCTCTAGTAGATATATCTTCTAGTGTGCACTATGGGGTCATTCCAACCCGATCGCTCACTGCAGTTTGTCGCAGCGCAGCATTCGGAACAGCGCATGCGCCGGCGCATGGCAGCCATCGTTGCCTAGTGATTGCCTCTGAGGCAGAGGCGGTCGCTGGGTGGAAGGGGGCTGGACGGCGGCGTTAAGCCACCATTTAGGGGGAGCGGTCCGGCCAACGCAGGCGTGGCCGGTCCATTGGGGGGGGCGGGCCGCGGCGGCTGCGTGACATCACACGCAGACGCTGCGGGCCGGGGAGCGGCGAGTAGCTCCTGGCAAGCACACTAAAGCTGCGCTGGTCGGGAGTTACAGTTGAAGTGCAAAGGCATCGCCGCTGTGCGATGCCTTTGCACTTCTGTGGGGGGGGGGGGGCGGCACTGACATGCGGTGCGGACTAGCCCTGTGTTGGGCGTCCCCCCGCATGTCAGTGCAAATGATCGTAGCTGTGCTAAATTTAGCACAGCTACGATCCACTCGGGATGACCCCCTATGTACCCAGCATTAGAGAGAGGCTCTTCTCAATTATTTCATGTTATGGACTCAAATGAATGGCTCCAATTTGTCAACCTTAATTTTGATTTATTATTAATGTTCCACATTTTGGGATTATTTACAAGATGCGCATTTGTTGTACAGGGTTCTTTTCCTTTATTTTGTAAATGTTTCTCCTTAATAATTGTACAATATAAGGGCTGCTTAGGGTTATTGCAAGACCTTGCGGTGTTAGAAAAATAGAGTTTCAGTGATCTTGCATTGCATCAGCTTTCCATTGCACTGCAGCACTAGATGGGCCAGGAGCTCCTGTGAGGCACAAACAGTTACTGAACAAGGGCCCAGTATGGAGTCTCATGGTCGCTTACAGCAAGGAAGATGTCTAGCTTGCCATACTGAGGCATACTGGTGGCACAGAAGTTAGCATTGCTTCCTCCCACAGTCCAAGTTGTAATATGAAATGAGTTTGGACTAGAGTAGTAAGCTCCACTAGGGCAGGGGCTCAATAATAATAAAAATCACTGCACAGTCCTGCTTAGTACTGTACCGAACCCAAAAGAACTCAACTTGCCCGATCCGGGGCTGCTGTGAGGGCTCACGAGGGGCTGCTAAAACATCTAAAGGGCTGCTTTATTTAAAAATAAAATATGAATGAAATAAACAAGACACACAGGTATGCTCACATTCGTGTAACTGGGAGCTGTGAAAAATGAAAATAAGACATCTGCCACAAGATATGTAAATAAAAATGCAATTAAAAAATGGAAAAAAAGAAACCCATGAGATTTTCACAAAATAAGTCTCCAGACTCCACCATACATCTCTAGTTTCTGGACATTTTTGGACCATTTTATTGTCTTTTGGCCAAAACTCATGCGTACACATCTTGTAATAAAACAGGCCAATCATCAAAATATTGGAAAATCGGACCAATAATACAGGGTGTATAGTGTGTACCTAGCCTTATTCAATTTTTACCAACTATAAGGATCTCAATATATCATCTGATTAGGTGATAGTGCATTATTCAAATAGCAACCAATCAGCTTATATCTGTCATTTTACAGGCTTGCTTGAAAAATGACAGAAGCTGATTGTGTTGACATATACATACATGGTTAACACTACAAGCTGTCTCTAACCTGAGTGTTACTGTGCATGACTCTTCAGTCACAATAACATCACATTAGGGTGGCCAATTCTGGGATCGGGATCAGCGGGATCCTGGGATTTAGGCAAAAAAATCATCTGGGATTTAATCCCGGGATTGGAAGCTCCAATCCTGGGAATTTGGGGATCAGGCAGTTCTTTTTAATTCCAGGTAGTGTTAAGTGTCCTCAGGAGGCTAAGATGCTGCATGGCATCTCCCCCCGGCTCCCCCTGCGCAGCATGACGTGAAGTCAGAGGTCACACTGTGCAGCCAACTGCCCACCACCCACCGCATGGACCTTACAGAATCGGAGAAAGTTACCCACCCATCCTCCCAGGTACCATGGTGGTGAGTTATGTGTGCGGAGCGGTGCGTGGACCAAAAACAAACCAATCCTGGGAATCCCGGGATTGACCATTTTTTCATTCCAATACCCGGGATTGAAAAAATGGCCTGGGATTGGCCTCTCTACCTCACATGTGTGTGTTATTGTCAGTGGTGCCAAAGACGGGGGGACGGGGGCGGTTGGCAGTTACTAATTTACCTGAACCCAGTCTTCATGGAGGGGCCCTGCAGGGGCCCGGGTCTGCAACCTTGGCTGAGCGGCACATGGCACCCCCCACTGCAGGTTGGTGCCACATTGGGGTGCATAAAAAGTATTTTCTACAGTTTTGTTAAAGGAGGTGTTACCTCGACCCCATGATTAGGCCAATCCCCTTTTTATTACCGGGGCCTGGGAATCTTTTCTACAGTCCTGGTTATTGTGCATGCCACAATGACACCACAAGTCTGAGTTACCAGACTTTAAGGTCAGGCTGACTAAACTGCAGGTGGATGTTGTTTACTCAGCTCTATAAAATGGTTTGCATATGCCCAAGCCTGTCATAGGGCTGTACGGCTATACAGTACTAAGCCCAAGAGAGAGCGATACATTATCATATTGACTGCTGTTTATCTTTTATTACCTGTACCCTGTTATCTTCAATAAGAATTACTCTGTGTTGGAATCAACATGTGGCCTAACCTCCTTGCTCACAACTGGTATGCACCTACTAACGGGTGGTCTTCAGTATGCCGAATGTCGGGATCCCGGCGCACAGTATACTGGCGCCGGGATCCCGACACCCGGCATACCGACAGCTATTCTCCCTCGTGGGGGTCCACGACCCCCCTGGAGGGAGAATAAAATAGCGTTGCGCGCGTAGCGCGCCACCGTGCCCGCAGCGTGGCGAGCATAGCGAGCCCGCAAGGGGCTCCTTTGCGCTCGCCACACTGTCGGTATGCCGGCGGTCGGGCTCCCGGCGCCGGTATGCTGGTCGCCGGGAGCCCGGCCACCGGCATACCATACTACACCTCTACTAACTTGTAGGCTTCTGCAAATAGATTGTTTTCGATGGTTAAATTCTTCTCTTTATCTCAAAGATTTTTAAAATCCCCTCCCCTCCCCCCTATATTGCTGAGCAAGTTAACAAGGAGATGATTACTAGGTTAGCAAAAATATTGTTAATCAGCAAATTTTATATAAGACCCATATACACTGCTCAAAAAAATAAAGGGAACACTAAAATAGCATATCCTAGATCTGAATGAATGAAATATTCTTATTAAATACTTTGTTCTTTACATAGTTGAATGTGCTGACAACAAAATCACACAAAAATTATCAATGGAAATCAAATTTATTAACCCATGGAGGTCTGGATTTGGAGTCACCCTCAAAATGAATGTGGAAAAACACACTACAGGCTGATCCAACTTTGATGTAATGTCCTTAAAACGAGTCAAAATTAGGCTCAGTAGTGTGTGTGGCCTCCACGTGCCTGTATGACCTCCCTACAATGCCTGGGCATGCTCCTGATGAGGTGGCGGATGGTCTCCTGAGGGATCTCCTCCCAGACCTGGACTAAAGCATCCGCCAACTCCTGGATAGTCTGTGGTGCAACGTAGTGTTGGTGGATGGAGCAAGACATGATGTCCCAGATGTGCTCAATTGGATTCAGGTCTGGGGAACGGGTGGGCCAGTCCATAGCATCAATGCATTCGTATTGCAGGAACTGCTGACACACTCCAGCCACATGAGGTCTAGCATTGTCTTGCATTAGGAAGAACCTAGGGCCAACCGCACCAGCATATGGTCTCACAAGGGGTCTGAGGATCTCATCTCGGTACCTAATGGCAGTCAGGCTACCTCTGGCGAGCACATGGAGGGCTGTGAGGCCCCCCAAAGAAATGCCACCCCACACCATTACTGACCCACTGCCAAACCGGTCATGCTGGAGGATGTTGCAGGCAGCAGAACGTTCTCCTTGGCGTCTCCAGACTCTGTCACGTCTGTCACATGTGCTCAGTGAGAACCTGCTTTCATCTGTGAAGAGCACAGGGCGCCAGTGGCGAATTTGCCAATCTTGGTGTTCTCTGGCAAATGCCAAACATCCTGCACGGTGTTGGGCTGTAAGCACAACCCCCACCTGTGGACGTCGGGCCCTCATACCACCCTCATGGAGTCTGTTTCTGATCGTTTGAGTAGACACATGCACATTTGTGGCTTGCTGGAGGTCATTTTGCAGGGCTCTGGCAGTGCTCCTCCTGTTCCTCCTTGCACAAAAGCGGAGGTAGCGGTCCTGCTGCTGGGTTGTTGCCCTCCTACGGCCTCCTCCACGTCTCCTGATGTACTGGCCTGTCTCCTGGTAGCGCCTCCATGCTCTGGACACTACGCTGACAGACACAGCAAACCTTCTTGCCACAGCTCGCATTGATGTGCCATCCTGGATGAGCTGCACTACCTGAGTCACTTGTGTGGGTCGTAGGGAGGTCATACAGGCATGTGGAGGCCACAAACACTACTGAGCCTCATTTTGACTTGTTTTAAGGACATTACATCAAAGTTGGATCAGCCTGTAGTGTGTTTTTCCACTTTAATTTTGAGGGTGACTCCAAATCCAGACCTCCATGGGTTAATAAATTTGATTTCCATTGATAATTTTTGTGTGATTTTGTTGTCAGCACATTCAACTATGTAAAGAACAAAGTATTTATTAAGAATATTTCATTCATTCAGATCTAGGATGTGTTATTTTAGTGTTCCCTTTATTTTTTTGAGCAGTGTAGTTACTATGAATGGATATGTGTCCATAAACGCACATATACTGTACCTTTTGTTGTTACTGTTGTTAATCGATTTCAATAGGTCTGTACCAGATTTGGAGATCACAGTTTTCACTTTTTGAAAAATATTCAGTGTCATCATGTTAGATGGGGACCATTGGTAAATACGAATTTCAAATCATTCCACATACAGTATTTTTCATGTGATTGAGGTTTGCAGTGGCATAAATTTATCTCAGGTGCCCGGAGGCAAAATGGACAGAGATACAAGCCATTCCCCCGCCCCCAGCGGCTCCAGCTTGTGCATGGGCCGACATTCACAAAGAAGGAAGTAATGGGATTACAATGCCTTTCTTGCTGGGACGGGCAAGAAAGGGGTTGATGGTTGCATGTTGGTATACAGAAATTGACCTACAGGTTCCTGATAGCTGTTGTGATGGTGCATAGAGAAAATTTACATCCAGGGAGAAGAGGCAGATTTCCCATTTGTATGGACAAAGAGAGGGTGATAACGTTGAGTTGATAGAAAAGCATGTTTAGCAAAGTACAGGGACCCCTGCCCAGAAAAGAGATAGTGGCTACCTCTTCACAGGAGAATCCTATACAGCCCATAAACAAATTAATAAAAAATAAGCAGTTATACAGCACATTCCTGCCTTCCCGTCACTCTTCCCCAGCAACAGGACACACACTGTAGACTGCAGCTTTTCTTCTGTACCCAAGAGGTTAAGTGCTAAAAATCAAACAGTAAGGAGTCAGACTGACTACATGGGTTCCATCCTTTTGGTGGACTGTATAACTTAAGTCAGTGGTTCTCAAACTGGGTCCTCAGGAATAGTTTGTGGTTAGGGGGGCATAGTAAAAAAATAAGATTTTACTCACCGGTAAATCTATTTCTCGTAGTCCGTAGTGGATGCTGGGAACTCCGAAAGGACCATGGGGAATAGCGGCTCCGCAGGAGACTGGGCACAACTAAAGAAAGCTTTTAGGTCACCTGGTGTGCACTGGCTCCTCCCACTATGACCCTCCTCCAAGCCTCAGTTAGGACACTGTGCCCGGACGAGCTGACATAATAAGGAAGGATTTTGAATCCCGGGTAAGACTCTTACCAGCCACACCATTCACACCGTATAACTCGTGATACTATACCCAGTTTAACAGTATGAAAACAACTGAGCCTCTCAACAGATGGCTCAACAATAACCCTTTAGTTAACAATAACTATGTACAAGTATTGCAGACAATCCGCACTTGGGACGGGCGCCCAGCATCCACTACGGACTACGAGAAATAGATTTACCGGTGAGTAAAATCTTATTTTCTCTGACGTCCTAGTGGATGCTGGGAACTCCGAAAGGACCATGGGGATTATACCAAAGCTCCCAAACGGGCGGGAGAGTGCGGATGACTCTGCAGCACCGAATGAGAGAACTCAAGGTCCTCCTCAGCCAGGGTATCAAATTTGTAGAATTTTGCAAACGTGTTTGCCCCTGACCAAGTAGCAGCTCGGCAAAGTTGTAAAGCCGAGACCTCTCGGGCAGCCGCCCAAGATGAGCCCACCTTCCTTGTGGAATGGGCTTTTACTGATTTAGGATGCGGCAGTCCAGCCGCAGAATGCGCCAGCTGAATTGTGCTACAAATCCAGCGAGCAATAGTCTGCTTAGAAGCAGGAGCACCCAGCTTGTTGGGTGCATACAGGATAAATAGCGAGTCAGTTTTCCTGACTCTAGCCGTCCTGGAAACATAAATTTTCAAGGCCCTGACTACGTCCAGCAACTTGGAATCCTCCAAGTCCCTAGTAGCCGCAGGCACCACAATAGGTTGGTTCAAGTGAAAAGCTGATACCACCTTAGGGAGAAACTGGGGACGAGTCCTCAATTCCGCCCTATCCATATGGAAAATCAGATAAGGGCTTTTACATGACAAAGCCGCCAATTCTGACACACGCCTGGCTGAAGCCAAGGCCAATAACATGACCACTTTCCACGTGAGATATTTTAGATCCACGGTTTTAAGTGGCTCAAACCAATGTGATTTTAAGAAACTCAACACCACGTTGAGATCCCAAGGTGCCACTGGAGGCAAAAACGGGGGCTGAATATGCAGCACTCCTTTCACAAACGTCTGAACTTCAGGTAGTGAAGCTAGTTCTTTCTGGAAGAAAATCGACAGAGCCGAGATCTGTACCTTAATGGAGCCTAATTTCAGGCCCATAGTCACTCCTGCTTGTAGGAAATGCAGAAATCGACCCAGTTGAAATTCCTCTGTTGGGGCCTTTTTGGCCTCACACCAAGCAACATATTTCCGCCATATGCGGTGATAATGCTTTACAGTTACATCTTTCCTGGCTTTAATCAGCGTAGGAATGACTTCCTCCGGAATGCCCTTTTCATTCAGGATCCGGCGTTCAACCGCCATGCCGTCATACGCAGCCGCGGTAAGTCTTGGAACAGACAGGGCCCCTGCTGCAGCAGGTCCTGTCTGAGCGGCAGAGGCCATGGGTCCTCTGAGATCATCTCTTGAAGTTCCGGGTACCACGCTCGTCTTGGCCAATCCGGAACCACGAGTATTGTTCTTACTCCTTGTTTTCTTATTATTCTCAGTACCCTTGGTATGAGAGGCAGAGGAGGGAACACATAAACTGACTGGTACACCCACGGTGTCACTAGAGCGTCCACAGCTATCGCCTGAGGGTCCCTTGACCTGGCGCAATATCTCTCTAGTTTTTTGTTTGGGCGGGACGCCATCATGTCCACCTGTGGCCTTTCCCAACGGTTTACCAACAGTTGGAAGACTTCTGGATGAAGTCCCCACTCTCCCGGGTGTAGGTCGTGTCCGCTGAGGAAGTCTGCTTCCCAGTTGTCCACTCCCGGAATGAACACTGCTGACAGTGCTAAGACGTGATTTTCCGCCCATCGGAGAATCCTTGTGGCTTCTGCCATCGCCATCCTGCTTCTTGTGCCGCCCTGTCGGTTTACATGGGCGACTGCCGTGATGTTGTCTGATTGGATCAGTACCGGCTGGTTTTGAAGCAGAGGCCTTGCCAGACTTAGGGCATTGTAAATGGCCCTCAGTTCCAGAATATTTATGTGTAGGGACGACTCCTGACTTGACCAAAGTCCTTGGAAATTTCTTCCCTGTGTGACTGCCCCCCAGCCTCGAAGGCTGGCATCCGTGGTTACCAGGACCCAGTCCTGTATGCCGAATCTGCGGCCCTCTTGAAGATGAGCACTCTGCAACCACCACAGTAGAGATACCCTGGTCCTTGGAGACAGGGTTATCAGCCGATGCATCTGAAGATGCGATCCCGACCACTTGTCCAAGAGGTCCCACTGAAAGGTTCTTGCATGGAACCTGCCGAATGGAATTTAGCTTCGTAAGAAGCTACCATTTTTCCCAGGACTCGTGTGCAGTGATGCACCGATACCTGTTTTGGTTTCAGGAGGTCTCTGACTAGAGATGACAGCTCCTTGGCTTTCTCCTGCGGGAGAAACACTTTTTTCTGTTCTGTGTCCAGAACCATCTCCAGGAACAGTAGGCGTGTGGTAGGAACCAGCTGTGACTTTGGAATGTATAGAATCCATCCGTGCTGTTGTAGCACTTCCCGAGATAGTGCTACTCCGACCAACAACTGCTCCTTTGACCTCGCCTTTATAAGGAGATCATCCAAGTACGGGATAATTAAAACTTCCTTTCTCGAAGGAGTATAATCATTTCTGCCATTACCTTGGTAAAGACCCTCGGTGCCGTGGACAGTCCAAACGGCAGTGTTTGGAATTGGTAATGGCAATCCTGTACCACAAATCTGAGGTACTCCTGGTGAGGATGGTAAATGGGGACATGTAGGTAAGCCTCCTTGATGTCCAGGGATACCATGTAATCCCCCTCCTCCAGGCTTGCAATAATCGCCCTGAGCGATTCCATCTTGAACTTGAATTTTTTTATGTATGTGTTCAAGGATTTCAAATATAAAATGGGTCTCACCGAACCGTCCGGTTTCGGTACCACAAACAGTGTGGAATAGTAACCCCGTCCTTGTTGAAGTAGGGGCACCTTGACTATCACCTGCTGGGAATACAGCTTGTGAATTGCCTCTAGCACAGTCTCCCTGCCTGAGGGAGTTGTCGGCAAGGCAGATTTGAGGAAACGACGGGGGGGAGACACCTCGAATTCCAGCTTGTACCCCTGAGATACTACTTGAAGGATCTAGGGATCCACCTGTGAGCGAGCCCACTGATCGCTGAAATTTTTGAGGCGGCCCCCCACCGTACCTGGCTACGCCTGTGGAGCCCCCCCGTCATGCGGTGGACTCAGAGGAAGCGGGGGAAGAATTTTGATTCTGGGAACTGGCTGACTGGTGCAGCTTTTTCCCTCTTCCCTCGTCTCGTGTGCAGAAAGGAAGCGCCTTTTACCCGCTTGCATTTCTGAAGCCGAAAGGACTGTACCTGATAATACAGTGCTTTCTGAGGCTGTGAGGAAACCTGAGGTAAAAATTTTTCCTTCCCAGCTGTTGCTGTGGATACGAGGTCCCAGAGACCATCCCCAAACAATTCCTCACCCTTATAAGGCTCTATGTGCCTTTTAAAGTCAGCATCACCTGTCCAGTGTCGGGTCTCTAATAACCTCCTGACAGAATGGACATTGCATTAATTCTGGATGCCAGCCGGCAAAATATCCCTCTGTGCATCCCTCATATATAAGACGACGTCTTATGTTCGCAAAATAGTATCCCTGTTTGACAGGGTTACAGACCACGCTGCAGCAGCACTATCTGCAGGTCTCAGTCTAGTACCTGAGTGTGTAAATACAGACTTCAGGATAGCCTCCTGCTTTTTATCAGCAGGTACCTTCAAGTGGCCGTATCCTAAGACGGCAGTGCCACCTTTTTTGACAAACGTGTGAGCGCCTTATCCACCCTAGGGGATATCTCCCAGCGTAACTTATCCTCTGGCGGGAAAGGGTACGCCATCAGTAACTTTTTAGAAATTACCAGTTTCTTATCGGGGGAACCCACGCTTTTTCACACTTCCTTCATTCACTCATTTGATGGGGGAACAAAACACTGCCTGCTTTTTCTCCCCAAACATAAAACCCTTTTTTAGTGGTACTTGGGTTAATGTCAGAAATGTGTAACACATTTTTTATTGCCGGGATCATGTAACGGATGTTCCTAGTGGATTGTGTATATGTCTCAACCTCGTCGACACTGGAGTCAGACTCCATGTCGACATCTGTGTCTGCCATCTGAGGGAGCGGGCGTTTTTGAGCCCCTGATGGCCTTTGAGACGCCTGGGCAGGCGCGGGCTGAGAAGCCGGCTGTCCCATAGCTGTTACGTCATCCAGCCTTTTATGTAAGGAGTTGACACTGTCGGTTTATACCTTCCACCTATCCATCCACTCTGGTGTCGGCCCCACAGGGGGCGACATCACATTTATCGGCATCTGCTCTGCCATCACATAAGCCTCCTCATCAAACGTGTCGACACAGCCGTACCGACACACCGCACACACACAGGGAATGCTCTGACTGAGGACAGGACCCCACACAGCCCTTTGGGGAGACAGAGAGAGAGTATGCCAGCACACACCAGAGCGCTATATAATTTAGGGATTAACACTATATTGAGTGAATTTTTCCCAATAGCTGCTTGTATATACAATATTGCGCCTAAATTTAGTGCCCCCCCTCTCTTTTTAACCCTTTGAGCCTGAAAACTACAGGGGAGAGCCTGGGGAGCTGTCTTCCAGTTGCACTGTGAAGAGAAAATGGCGCCAGCGTGCTGAAGGAGATAGCTCCGCCCCTTTTTCGCGGACTATTCTACCGCTTTTTTATGGATTCTGGCAGGGGTAATTACCACATATATAGCCTCTAGGGCTATATATTGTGGTATTTTTGCCAGCCAAGGTGTTTTTATTGCTGCTCAGGGCGCCCCCCCCTAGCGCCCTGCACCCTCAGTGACCGGAGTGTGAAGTGTGTATGAGGAGCAATGGCGCACAGCTGCAGTGCTGTGCGCTACCTTGGTGAAGACTGATGTCTTCTGCCGTCGATTTTCCGGACCTCTTCTTGCTTCTGGCTCTGTAAGGGGGACGGCGGCACGGCTCCGGGACCGAACACCAAGGCCAGTTCCATGCGGTCGATCCCTCTGGAGCTAATGGTGTCCAGTAGCCTAAGAAGCCCAAGCTAGCTGCAAGCAGGTAGGTTCGCTTCTTCTCCCCTTAGTCCCTCGCTGCAGTGAGCCTGTTGCCAGCAGGTCTCACTGTAAAATAAAAAACCTAATTATATACTTTCTTTCTAGAAGCTCAGGAGAGCCCCTAGTGTGCATCCAACCTCGGCCGGGCACAAAATCTAACTGAGGCTTGGAGGAGGGTCATAGTGGGAGGAGCCAGTGCACACCAGGTGACCTAAAAGCTTTCTTTAGTTGTGCCCAGTCTCCTGCGGAGCCGCTATTCCCCATGGTCCTTTCGGAGTTCCCAGCATCCACTAGGACGTCAGAGAAATACATTTTGGTGCACCCCCCCATCCCGAATTCGCCACCCCCACTCAACCCCCTTCTGTGGGGAGCGTTTACCTCTAGATCGATCCATGTGGAGACTCCTACTTTAAAAGGGCTTCAGTTCACTCTTCAGGGATGCATTACTGGGAGGAGGCATGACCATGCTGGGCCTGTTGGGACATCCCTGTCTCCTCCCAGTAGTGCATCAGTGAAAAACTGGCTAGGCCAGGACAGGGGGCAGCACGCTGCGGTGCCGCTGGCAGATTTAAAGTAGGAGTCTCTCAGCGGGGAACCAGAGGTAAGTGTTCCCCTTCCCCAGCAGCTGCGCCTCTTACATGTTTGGGGGGAGGGCATGTGCCCTGATTCTGAAAGGAGACCTGGAAAACATGAACTATCTGGGGTCCTGAGGATAGAGTTTGAGAACCTACGACGAAAGTAATACGGGCTGCCTGTGTCACTGCTCCAGTCAAGAAGAGACATTTCAACCACTGATGTAGTGTGACATGATCTGAAGTGCACATACTACACTTTGGATCATGTTTGCACTGTACTTTGACTTACCTGCTCCGAAGTGAATTCAGATTTCATACTATAATTGACTCCTCCGAAAGAGTTTTTTAAATAATTTTAAATACTTGCCTCCTGTTTCCAGCGGCAGCAGCTCCATTCCAGGCTCCGCCTCCTCTCACTTAGTAGTCAGAGTGGGATGTCTCATTCCCCGGCCACTGTACGTGCTGGACAGGACTCGGAGCAGCTGCAGTCAGGGTACAGCAGGTGACAGCTGTAATGGATTCTGAGTGGCACCTATGGGGTCAGTCTCTTTCCTACTACTATGCGCATTGCACTACTCTTCATCTCCTGCTTCATATCCTTCCCTCACAGAGGAAACATTTTTGATGCACTAAAACTTTTTCAAACAGGAGAACCCAATCGTACCCAAAAGTCACGGCTTCTGCTCAGTGAAACCAGACTCGAAAAAAAGACAGGACAGGGTAGCCATAGAATTGTAAATAACCATCTGTTACTTTTAGAAGTGTTTGCATATGTTGTAAATAATAGTGGTGTCCCTCTATAAAGGCACACAATATCGCAAATGGCATTTACAGCACAATAAATAATTTACAATTAAAAAAAGTGGTCTTGACTAGGTTGTTTTCTAAAAACATTTTGCATAAGACTAGACATGTCATGTCTTGTGAATACTCGTAGCAGCAGACATATCAGTTGGCAGATTTTAACCATCACCTAATAAAGATGTCTGCTTTTTCAAGTATTCACAAAAGCGCATAACATTACTTATACAACGTTTTTGTAAAAACATGTAAAGGCCATTTCTTTTATTTTAACTTATTTATTGTGCTGTAAATGCCATTTGTGATACAGTGATCCTATTTTACTAACACCCACTCCTTACTACACATCCATAACAGCGCCCATCTTTTATTTCATTATATACTGATAATTGTATTTTGAGCAGCTTCACACGCACTGATTAGCATAGATTACTGTACTATTACTGAGCGAGGCGTTGATTCAGACCTGGACGCTACCGTTGCAGACTGATGTCCGGTGAAGTGTGCGCATGCGCGCAGCAGCAACTGCACGTGCGCACACAGTGAGATGCGACGGCATTCCAATTGTGCGACCGCCTTTGCCTGATTGACAGGCAGAGGTGTTCGCGGGGCGGGAGGGGGCGTCGCGGCGGAATTAAAGGGGTGTGAAATCGCATTAGGGAGGGCGCAGATCAGACAATGCAGATGTGTCCGGACTGATTGCGGGGTGGGCGGCTGCGTGACGTCACACGCAGCTGCTGCGACCCGAAACATGCGAGTAGCTGCCTGGCTTAGCAGGCTGCGTAGGCAGAGGGCTACTCTCAACAAGTGAAAGCATTTTGCCACCGTCCAATGCTTTTGCATGTCTGCGGGGGGCTGGATCCAGCATGCGGGGCAGAGTTGCCCTGAGCTGGGCGTCCCCCCGCATGTCTATGAATTTGATCGTAGATGTGCATTTTTTCGCACATCTACGATCAGGTCTGAATTAGCCCTGAAATAGTACAGAAGGAAAAACCCTAGTGCACACTTCCTAAACAAACTCTTAAAAAAACGATAGCTTTAGAAATGATGGGGTTTGTTTAGTAAACTCAATAATCACATACTGTATGTCTAGCATATTAGCTATATATTGCGAAATTGGCGTTTATCTCCATATTTAAGTGCATTGCAAAGTCCAGAGAAAACAATGTATTTCGTAGAAGAACTGAGAGCCCCCATAAGATGTAATGAACTATAGAGGGATGAAGAAAGCACTTATATAATGATTAGTAAGATGGGACAATAGAAGAGATGAGCGGGTTCGGTTTCTCTGAATCCGAACCCGCACGAACTTCATGTTTTTTTTCACGGGTCCGAGCGACTCGGATCTTCCCGCCTTGCTCGGTTAACCCAAGCGCGCCCGAACGTCATCATGACGCTGTCGGATTCTCGCGAGGCTCGGATTCTATCGCGAGACTCGGATTCTATATAAGGAGCCGCGCGTCGCCGCCATTTTCACACGTGCATTGAGATTGATAGGGAGAGGACGTGGCTGGCGTCCTCTCCGTTTAGAGTGACTAGAGTACTAGAGAGAGACACAAATTTTGTGGAGCATATAGGAGGAGTACTACTTGCTGCTGATAGTGTGACCAGTGACCAGTGCCACCAGTTAGATTAGAAGAGAGAGAGAGAGATTGACCTGATTTACTGGAGCTTAGGAGTACTGTAGAAGTGTAGAGAGTGCAGAGTTTACTAGTGACTGACCACAGTGACCACCAGACAGTGCAGTTTTTATTTAATATATCCGTTCTCTGCCTGAAAAAAACGATACACACAGTGACTCAGTCACATACCATATCTGTGTGCACTGCTCAGCCCAGTGTGCTGCATCATCTATGTATATATATCTGACTGTGCTCAGCTCACACAGCTTATAATTGTGGGGGAGACTGGGGAGCACTGCAGTGCCAGTTATAGGTTATAGCAGGAGCCAGGAGTACATATTATATTAAAATTAAACAGTGCACACTTTTGCTGCAGGAGTGCCACTGCCAGTGTGACTGACCAGTGACCTGACCACACTGACCACCAGTATAGTTAGTAGTATACTATATTGTGTGATTGCCTGAAAAAGTTAAACACTCGTCGTGTGACTTCACTTGTGTGGTGTGTTTTTTTTTATTCTATAAAAAACTCATTCTGCTGACAGACAGTGTCCAGCAGGTCCGTCATTATATAATATATATACCTGTCCGGCTGCAGTAGTGATATATATATATTTTTTATATCATTATTTATCATCCAGTCGCAGCAGACACAGTACGGTAGTTCACGGCTGTAGCTACCTCTGTGTCGGCACTCGGCAGTCCGTCCATAATTGTATACCACCTACCCGTGGTTTTTTTTTCTTTCTTCTTTATACATACATACTACTACATCTCTTTATCAACCAGTCTATATTAGCAGCAGACACAGTACAGTACGGTAGTTCACGGCTGTAGCTACCTCTGTGTCGGCACTCGGCAGTCCGTCCATAATTGTATACCACCTACCCGTGGTTTTTTTTTTCTTTCTTCTTTATACATACATACTACTACATCTCTTTATCAACCAGTCTATATTAGCAGCAGACACAGTACAGTACGGTAGTTCACGGCTGTAGCTACCTCTGTGTCGGCACTCGGCAGTCCGTCCATAATTGTATACCACCTACCCGTGGTTTTTTTTTTCTTTCTTCTTTATACATACATACTACTACATCTCTTTATCAACCAGTCTATATTAGCAGCAGACACAGTACAGTACGGTAGTTCACGGCTGTAGCTACCTCTGTGTCGGCACTCGGCAGTCCGTCCATAATTGTATACCACCTACCCGTGGTTTTTTTTTCTTTCTTCTTTATACATACATACTACTACATCTCTTTATCAACCAGTCTATATTAGCAGCAGACACAGTACAGTACGGTAGTTCACGGCTGTAGCTACCTCTGTGTCGGCACTCGGCAGTCCGTCCATAATTGTATACCACCTACCCGTGGTTTTTTTTTTCTTTCTTCTTTATACATACATACTACTACATCTCTTTATCAACCAGTCTATATTAGCAGCAGACACAGTACAGTACGGTAGTTCACGGCTGTAGCTACCTCTGTGTCGGCACTCGGCAGTCCGTCCATAATTGTATACCACCTACCCGTGGTATTTTTTTCTTTCTTCTTTATACATACATACTACTACATCTCTTTATCAACCAGTCTATATTAGCAGCAGACACAGTACAGTACGGTAGTTCACGGCTGTAGCTACCTCTGTGTCGGCACTCGGCAGTCCGTCCATAATTGTATACCACCTACCCGTGGTTTTTTTTTCTTTCTTCTTTATACATACATACTACTACATCTCTTTATCAACCAGTCTATATTAGCAGCAGACACAGTACAGTACGGTAGTTCACGGCTGTAGCTACCTCTGTGTCGGCACTCGGCAGTTTTAGTTGTCGGCACTCGGCACCTTTTAGTTGTGCCTATTAAAATATGGAGAACAAAAATGTTGAGGTTCCAAAATTAGGGAAAGATCAAGATCCACTTCCACCTCGTGCTGAAGCTGCTGCCACTAGTCATGGCCGAGACGATGAAATGCCAGCAACGTCGTCTGCCAAGGCCGATGCCCAATGTCATAGTACAGAGCATGTCAAATCCAAAACACCAAATATCAGTAAAAAAAGGACTCCAAAACCTAAAATAAAATTGTCGGAGGAGAAGCGTAAACTTGCCAATATGCCATTTACCACACGGAGTGGCAAGGAACGGCTGAGGCCCTGGCCTATGTTCATGGCTAGTGGTTCAGCTTCACATGAGGATGGAGGCACTCAGCCTCTCGCTAGAAAAATGAAAAGACTCAAGCTGGCAAAAGCAGTAGCACCGCAAAGAACTGTGCGTTCTTCGAAATCCCAAATCCACAAGGAGAGTCCAATTGTGTCGGTTGCGATGCCTGACCTTCCCAACACTGGACGTGAAGAGCATGCGCCTTCCACCATTTGCACGCCCCCTGCAAGTGCTGGAAGGAGCACCCGCAGTCCAGTTCCTGATAGTCAGATTGAAGATGTCAGTGTTGAAGTACACCAGGATGAGGAGGATATGGGTGTTGCTGGCGCTGGGGAGGAAATTGACCAGGAGGATTCTGATGGTGAGGTGGTTTCTTTAAGTCAGGCACCCGGGGAGACACCTGTTGTCCGTGGGAGGAATAGGGCCGTTGACATGCCTGGTGAAAATACCAAAAAAATCAGCTCTTCGGTGTGGAAGTATTTCACCAGAAATGCGGACAACAGGTGTCAAGCCGTGTGTTCCCTTTGTCAAGCTGTAATAAGTAGGGGTAAGGACGTTAACCACCTCGGAACATCCTCCCTTATACGTCACCTGCAGCGCATTCATAATAAGTCAGTGACAAGTTCAAAAACTTGGGCCGACAGCGGAAGCAGTCCACTGACCAGTAAATCCCTTCCTCTTGTAACCAAGCTCACGCAAACCACACCACCAACTCCCTCAGTGTCAATTTCCTCCTTCCCCAGGAATGCCAATAGTCCTGCAGGCCATGTCACTGGCAATTCTGACGAGTCCTCTCCTGCCTGGGATTCCTCCGATGCATCCTTGCGTGTAACGCCTACTGCTGCTGGCGCTGCTGTTGTTGCTGCTGGGAGTCGATGGTCATCCCAGAGGGGAAGTCGTAAGCCCACTTGTACTACTTCCAGTAAGCAATTGACTGTCCAACAGTCCTTTGCGAGGAAGATGAAATATCACAGCAGTCATCCTGTTGCAAAGCGGATAACTGAGTCCTTGACAACTATGTTGGTGTTAGACGTGCGTCCGGTATCCGCCGTTAGTTCACAGGGAACTAGACAATTTATTGAGGCAGTGTGCCCCCGTTACCAAATACCATCTAGGTTCCACTTCTGTAGGCAGGCGATACCGAGAATGTACACGGACGTCAGAAAAAGACTCACCAGTGTCCTAAAAAATGCAGTTGTACCCAATGTCCACTTAACCACGGACATGTGGACAAGTGGAGCAGGGCAGGGTCAGGACTATATGACTGTGACAGCCCACTGGGTAGATGTATGGACTCCTGCCGCAAGAACAGCAGCGGCGGCACCAGTAGCAGCATCTCGCAAACGCCAACTCTTTCCTAGGCAGGCTACGCTTTGTATCACCGCTTTCCAGAATACGCACACAGCTGAAAACCTCTTACGGCAACTGAGGAAGATCATCGCAGAATGGCTTACCCCAATTGGACTCTCCTGTGGATTTGTGGCATCGGACAACGCCAGCAATATTGTGTGTGCATTAAATATGGGCAAATTCCAGCACGTCCCATGTTTTGCACATACCTTGAATTTGGTGGTGCAGAATTTTTTAAAAAACGACAGGGGCGTGCAAGAGATGCTGTCGGTGGCCAGAAGAATTGAGGGACACTTTCGGCGTACAGGCACCACGTACAGAAGACTGGAGCACCACCAAAAACTACTGAACCTGCCCTGCCATCATCTGAAGCAAGAAGTGGTAACGAGGTGGAATTCAACCCTCTATATGCTTCAGAGGTTGGAGGAGCAGCAAAAGGCCATTCAAGCCTATACAACTGAGCACGATATAGGAGGTGGAATGCACCTGTCTCAAGTGCAGTGGAGAATGATTTCAACGTTGTGCAAGGTTCTGATGCCCTTTGAACTTGCCACACGTGAAGTCAGTTCAGACACTGCCAGCCTGAGTCATGTCATTCCCCTCATCAGGCTTTTGTAGAAGAAGCTGGAGGCATTGAAGAAGGAGCTAAAAGGGAGCGATTCCGCTAGGCATGTGGGACTTGTGGATGCAGCCCTTAATTCGCTTAACAAGGATTCACGGGTGGTCAATCTGTTGAAATCAGAGCACTACATTTTGGCCACCGTGCTCGATCCTAGATTTAAAACCTACCTTGGATCTCTCTTTCCGGCAGACACAAGTCTGCTGGGGTGCAAAGACCTGCTGGTGACAAAATTGTCAAGTCAAGCGGAACGCGACCTGTCAACATCTCCTCCTTCACATTCTCCCGCAACTGGGGGTGCGAGGAAAAGGCTCAGAATTCCGAGCCCACCCGCTGGCGGTGATGCAGGGCAGTCTGGAGCGACTGCTGATGCTGACATCTGGTCCGGACTGAAGGACCTGACAACGATTACGGACATGTCGTCTACTGTCACTGCATATGATTCTCTCAACATTGAAAGAATGGTGGAGGATTATATGAGTGACCGCATCCAAGTAGGCACGTCACACAGTCCGTACTTATACTGGCAGGAAAAAGAGGCAATTTGGAGGCCCTTGCACAAACTGGCTTTATTCTACCTAAGTTGCCCTCCCACAAGTGTGTACTCCGAAAGAGTGTTTAGTGCCGCCGCTCACCTTGTCAGCAATCGGCGTACGAGGTTACATCCAGAAAATGTGGAGAAGATGATGTTCATTAAAATGAATTATAATCAATTCCTCCGCGGAGACATTGACCAGCAGCAATTGCCTCCACAAAGTACACAGGGAGCTGAGATGGTGGATTCCAGTGGGGACGAATTGATAATCTGTGAGGAGGGGGATGTACACGGTGATATATCGGAGGATGATGATGAGGTGGACATCTTGCCTCTGTAGAGCCAGTTTGTGCAAGGAGAGATTAATTGCTTCTTTTTTGGTGGGGGTCCAAACCAACCCGTCATATCAGTCACAGTCGTGTGGCAGACCCTGTCACTGAAATGATGGGTTGGTTAAAGTGTGCATGTCCTGTTTATACAACATAAGGGTGGGTGGGAGGGCCCAATGACAATTCCATCTTGCACCTCTTTTTTCTTTTATTTTTCTTTGCGTCATGTGCTGTTTGGGGAGGGTTTTTTGGAAGGGACATCCTGCGTGACACTGCAGTGCCACTCCTAGATGGGCCCGGTGTTTGTGTCGGCCACTAGGGTCGCTAATCTTACTCACACAGCTACCTCATTGCGCCTCTTTTTTTCTTTGCGTCATGTGCTGTTTGGGGAGTGTTTTTTGGAAGGGCCATCCTGCGTGACACTGCAGTGCCACTCCTAGATGGGCCAGGTGTTTGTGTCGGCCACTAGGGTCGCTTAGCTTAGTCATCCAGCGACCTCGGTGCAAATTTTAGGACTAAAAATAATATTGTGAGGTGTGAGGTATTCAGAATAGACTGAAAATGAGTGGAAATTATGGTTTTTGAGGTTAATAATAATATGGGATCAAAATGACCCCCAAATTCTATGATTTAAGCTGTTTTTTAGGGTTTTTTGAAAAAAACACCCGAATCCAAAACACACCCGAATCCGACAAAAAAAATTCGGTGAGGTTTTGCCAAAACGCGGTCGAACCCAAAACACGGCCGCGGAACCGAACCCAAAACCAAAACACAAAACCCGAAAAATTTCAGGCGCTCATCTCTAGACAATAGCAGTACCAATGGCAACATCATCTAACAGTTGAATAGGGGACTAAGCTGCTGTCACTCCACTCTCCCTGTCTCTGCTGTTGCTCTCTCTGTCGCTGCTGTCACTCTCTGTCCCTGCTGTCCCTCTCCCTGTCCCTGCTGTCACTCTCTGTCCCTGCTGTCACTCTCTGTCCCTCTCCCTGTCCCTGCTGTCACTCTCCCTGTCCCTGCTGTCACTCTCTCTGTCACTGTCCCTGCTGTCACTCTCCCTGTCACTGCTGTCACTCTCCCTGTTCCCGTGTCCCTGCTATCACTCTCCCTGTCCCTGAATTTTGGCATAATGTGAATTTTGGATCATACTGTGTGGTATAATGTGAATTTTGTCTCATATTGTGTGGCATAATGTGAATTTTGGATCATACTGTGTGGCATAATGTGAATTTTGGATCATACTGTGTTGCATAATGTGAATTTTGGATCATACTGTGTGGCATAATGTGAATTTTGGATCATACTGTGTGGCATAATGTGAATTTTGATTCATACTGTGTGGCATAATGTGAATTTTGGATATTACTGTGTTGCATAATGTGAATTGTGGATCATACTGTGTGGCATATTGTGAATTTTGGCTCATTCTGTGTGGCATAATGTGTAAGGGTCACCAGTACTAGATAGTATAAGGGGTCCTACTATTGTGGTACATAATGTGAATAATGGATATATGGTATTTAAGGACACTCCCCCTTTTGAGTGGCCACATCCCCTTTCCAGGAGTGCGAGCGCCGAAGGACAGTCCGTAATCCCTCTCTCCTCTTCCAATTGCTCAGAGTCCATCTATAACCCTGGCTTCCTGGAGGCTGTCCTTGCCGCTGGCGCTAGGCATTCAACATCACGGTCCAAGGAGAAAATTTGCCATCGCGCTGCCGCAGTACTGGGCCAAGGTAAGAACATTTTAATACTCTACTGTATATTTGTCACCCACTGCTGTTACCCTCACCCTGTTACCCACGTCTGTCACCTTCTCCCAAACGTCACCCTCAGGGGCAAACGCAGGATTTACTCAAGGGGGTTTACAATGGGTGTGTGTGTGTGTGTGTATATATATATATATATATATATAGCTATGAACAAAAGAGGCGGCACTAGGAGACTTGTATCCAAACACAAACGTGTATTGTAGCTGTATAGTAAAGGTACATTACTAGTGGAGGGCACAGGAGCAGGTAAGCCCCGATTGGGCTGCAGGAGTGCCGGAGCATTGGTGACTGTGTATATATATTAGAGATCTGCACCGGAAATTTTTCGGGTTTTGTGTTTTGGTTTTGGATTCGGTTCCAGGGCCGTGTTTTGGATTCGGACGCGTTTTGGCAAAACCTCCCTGAAATTTTTTTGTCGGATTCGGGTGTGTTTAGGATTCGGGTGGTTTCTTTAAAAAAAAACCTAAAAACAGCTTAAATCATAGAATTTGGGGGTAATTTTGATCCCATAGTATTATTAACCTCAATAACCATAATTTCCACTCATTTCCAGTCTATTCTGAATCTGAACACCTCACACCTCACAATATTATTTTTAGTCCTAAAATTTGCACCGAGGTCGCTGGATGACTAAGCTAAGCGACCCAAGTGGGTGGCACAAACACCTGGCCCATCTAGGAGTGGCACTGCAGTGTCAGACAGGATGGCACTTAAAAAAATTAGCCCCAAACATCACATGATGCAGAGATAAATAAATAAAAGAGGTGCAAGATGGAATTGTCCTTAGTGATGAGCGGGTTCGGTTTCCGAGAAACCGAACCCACCCGAGCTTTACCTTTTTTACACGGGTCCGAGCAGACTCGGATCCTCCCGCCTTGCTCGGCTAACCCGAGCGCGCCAGAACGTCATCATCCCGCTGTCGGATTCTCGCGAGATTCGGATTCTATATAAGCAGCCGCGCGTCGTCGCCATTTTCACACGAGCATTGAGATTGATAGGGAGAGGACGTGGCTGGCGTCCTCTCCGTTTATAATTGTAGAAGAGACAGTTGATTGCTTGTTTTATTACTAATTGTGGGGAGGATTGGGGAGCAGCTGTTAGGACTCGGAGTAGAGTGCAGTTTTGCTGATAGTGACCACCAGTTTTTTTTTATCCGTTCTCTGCCTGAAAAAAATGCTCCATACCATATCTGTGCTCAGTGTGCTGCATGATATATCTGTGCTGAGTGCTCACACTGCTTAATTGTGGGGACTGGGGAGCAGCTATAGCAGGAGTACAGTGCACAGTTTTGCAGACAGTGACCACCAGTATACGTTTGTCTGCCTGAAAAACACTCCTGTGGTGGCTTTTTTTTATACTAGTTTAGCAGTCTGCTGACAGTGTCCACCAGGTCCATTATACTGTATATAGCAGTACGGTAGGCCACTGCTGTACCTACCTCTGTGTCGTCAGTCACTCGTCATCCATTAATAATAATAAGTATACTATCCATCCATCTACATTGTATATCTGTGGTGGCTTTTTTTCTTTATACTAGTTTAGCAGTTTGCTGACAGTGTCCACCAGGTCCATTTATTATACTGTATATAGCAGTACGGTAGGCCACTGCTGTACCTACCTCTGTGTCGTCACTCGTCGTTCATAAGTATACTATCCATCCATCTACATTGTATACCCGTGGTGGCTTTTTTTCTTTATACTAGTAGTACTAGTTTAGCAGTCTGCTGACAGTGTCCACCAGGTCCATTATACTGTATATAGCAGTACGGTAGGCTACTGCTGTACCTACCTCTGTGTCGTCACTCGTCGTCCATAAGTATACTATCCATCCATCTACATTGTATACCTGTGGTGGCTTTTTTTCTTTATACTAGTAGTACTAGTTTAGCAGTCTGCTGACAGTGTCCACCAGGTCCATTATACTGTATATAGCAGTACGGTAGGCCACAGCTGCACCTACCTCTGTGTCGTCACTTGTCATCCATAAGTATACTATCCATCCATCTACATTATATACCTGTGGTGGCTTTTTTTTATACTAGTAGTACTAGTTTAGCAGTCTGCTGACAGTGTCCACCAGGTCCATTATACTGTATATAGCAGTACGGTAGGCCACTGCTGTACCTACCTCTGTGTCGTCACTCGTCGTCCATATGTATACTGCCATCCATCTACATTGTATACCTGTGGTGGCTTTTTTTTTTATACTAGTAGTACTAGTTTAGCAGTCTGCTGACAGTGTCCACCAGGTCCATTTTACTGTATATAGCAGTACGGTAGGCCACTGCTGTACCTACCTCTGTGTCGTCACTCATCGTCCATAAGTATACTACCATCCATCTACATTGTATACCTGTGGTGGCTTTTTTTTTATACTAGTAGTACTAGTTTAGCAGTCTGCTGACAGTGTCCACCAGGTCCATTATACTGTATATAGCAGTACGGTAGGCCACTGCTGTACCTACCTCTGTGTCGTCACTCGTCGTCCATAAGTATACTATCCATCCATCTACATTGTATACCTGTGGTGGCTTTTTTTCTTTATACTGGTAGTACTAGTTTAGCAGTCTGCTGACAGTGTCCACCAGATCCATTATACTGTATATAGCAGTACGGTAGGCCACTGCTGTACCTACCTCTGTGTCGTCACTCGTCGTCCATAAGTATACTATCCATCCATCTACATTGTATAACTGTGGTGGCTTTTTTTTTTTATACTAGTAGTACTAGTTTAGCAGTCTGCTGACAGTGTCCACCAGGTCCATTATACTGTATATAGCAGTACGGTAGGCCACTGCTGTACCTACCTCTGTGTCGTCACTCGTCGTCCATAAGTATACTACCATCCATCTACATTGTATACCTGTGGTGGCTTTTTTTTTTATACTAGTAGTACTAGTTTAGTAGTTTAGCAGTCTGCTGACAGTGTCCACCAGGTCCATTATACTGTACATAGCAGTACGGTAGGCCACTGCTGTACCTACCTCTGTGTCGTCAGTCACTCGTCATCCATTAATAATAATAAGTATACTATCCATCCATCTACATTGTATACCTGTGGTGCCTTTTAGTTGTGCACATTAAAATATGGAGAACAAAAATGTGGAGGTTAAAAAAATAGGGAAAGATCAAGATCCACTTCCACCTCGTGCTGAAGCTGCTGCCACTAGTCATGGCCGAGACGATGAAATGCCATCAACGTCGTCTGCCAAGGCCGATGCCCAATGTCATAGTACAGAGCATGTAAAATCCAAAACACAAAAGATCAGTAAAATGACCCAAAAATCAAAATTAAAAGCGTCTGAGGAGAAGCGTAAACTTGCCAATATGCCATTTACGACACGGAGTGGCAAGGAACGGCTGAGGCCCTGGCCTATATTCATGGCTAGTGGTTCAGCTTCACATGAGGATGGAAGCACTCATCCTCTCGCTAGAAAAAAGAAAAGACTTAAGCTGGCAAAAGCACAGCAAAGAACTGTGCGTTCTTCGAAATCACAAATCCCCAAGGAGAGTCCAATTGTGTCGGTTGCGATGCCTGACCTTCCCAACACTGGACGGGAAGAGCTTGCGCCTTCCACCATTTGCACGCCCCCTGCAAGTGCTGGAAGGAGCACCCGCAGTCCAGTTCCTGATAGTCAAATTGAAGATGTCAGTGTTCAAGTACACCAGGATGAGGATATGGGTGTTGCTGGCGCTGGGGAGGAAATTGACAAGGAGGATTCTGATGGTGAGGTGGTTTGTTTAAGTCAGGCACCCGGGGAGACGCCTGTTGTCCGTGGGAGGAATATGGCCATTGACATGCCTGGTCAAAATACAAAAAAAAATCAGCTCTTCGGTGTGGAATTATTTCAACACAAATGCGGACAACTGGTGTCAAGCCGTGTGTTGCCTTTGTCAAGATGTAATAAGTAGGGGTAAGGACGTTAACCACCTCGGAACATCCTCCCTTATACGTCACCTGCAGCGCATTCATCATAAGTCAGTGACAAGTTCAAAAACTTTGGGCGACAGCGGAAGCAGTCCACTGACCAGTAAATCCCTTCCTCTTGTAACCAAGCTCCTGCAAACCACACCACCAACTCCCTCAGTGTCTATTTCCTCCTTACCCAGGAAAGCCAATAGTCCTGCAGGCCATGTCACTGGCAAGTCTGACGAGTCCTCTCCTGCCTGGGATTCCTCCGATGCATCCTTGAGTGTAACGCCTACTGCTGCTGGCGCTGCTGTTGTTGCTGCTGGGAGTCGATCGTCATCCCAGAGGGAAAGTCGGAAGACCACTTGTACTACTTCCAGTAAGCAATTGACTGTCCAACAGTCCTTTGCGAGGAAGATGAAATATCACAGCAGTCATCCTGCTGCAAAGCGGATAACTGAGGCCTTGGCAGCCTGGGCGGTGAGAAACGTGGTTCCGGTATCCATCGTTAATTCAGAGCCAACTATAGACTTGATTGAGGTACTGTGTCCCCGGTACCAAATACCATCTAGGTTCCATTTCTCTAGGCAAGTGATACCGAAAATGTACACAGACCTCAGAAAAAGACTCACCAGTGTCCTAAAAAATGCAGTTGTACCCAATGTCCACTTAACCACGGACATGTGGACAAGTGGAGCAGGGCAGACTCAGGACTATATGACTGTGACAGCCCACTGGGTAGATGTATTGCCTCCCGCTGCAAGAACAGCAGCGGCGGCACCAGTAGCAGCATCTCGCAAACGCCAAATCGTTCCTAGGCAGGCTACGCTTTGTATCACCGCTTTCCAGAATACGCACACAGCTGAAAACCTCTTACGGCAACTGAGGAAGATCATCGCAGAATGGCTTACCCCAATTGGACTCTCCTGGGGATTTGTGACATCGGACGACGCCAGCAATATTGTGCGTGCATTACATCTGGGCAAATTCCTGCACGTCCCATGTTTTGCACATACCTTGAATTTGGTGGTGCAGAATTATTTAAAAAACGACAGGGGCGTGCAAGAGATGCTGTCGGTGGCCCGAAGAATTGCGGGCCACTTTCGGCGTTCAGGCACCGCGTACAGAAGACTGGAGCACCACCAAAAATACCTGAACCTGCCCTGCCATCATCTGAAGCAGGAGGTGGTAACGAGGTGGAATTCAACCTTCTATATGCTTCAGAGGATGGAGGAGCAGCAAAAGGCCATTCAAGCCTATACATCTGGCCACGATATAGGCAAAGGAGGTGGAATGCACCTGTCTCAAGCGCAGTGGAGAATGATTTCAACGTTGTGCAAGGTTCTGCAACCCTTTGAACTTGCCACACGTGAAGTCAGTTCAGACACTGCCAGCCTGAGTCAGGTCATTCCCCTCATCAGGCTTTTGCAGAAGAAGCTGGAGACATTGAAGGAGGAGCTAAAACAGAGCGATTCCGCTAGGCATGTGGGACTTGTGGATGGAGCCCTTCATTCGCTTAACCAGGATTCACGGGTGGTCAATCTGTTGAAATCAGAGCACTACATTTTGGCCACCGTGCTCGATCCTAGATTTAAAACCTACGTTGTATCTCTCTTTCCGGCAGACACAAGTCTGCAGGGGTTCAAAGACCTGCTGGTGAGAAAATTGTCAAGTCAAGCGGAACGTGACCCGTCAACAGCTCCTCCTTCACATTCTCCCGCAACTGGGGGTGCGAGGAAAAGGCTAAGAATTCCGAGCCCACCCGCTGGCGGTGATGCAGGGCAGTCTGGAGCGAGTGCTGACATCTGGTCCGGACTGAAGGACCTGCCAACGATTACTGACATGTCGTCTACTGTCACTGCATATGATTCTCTCACCATTGAAAGAATGGTGGAGGATTATATGAGTGACCGCATCCAAGTAGGCACGTCAGACAGTCCGTATGTATACTGGCAGGAAAAAGAGGCAATTTGGAGGCCCTTGCAGAAACTGGCTTTATTCTACCTAAGTTGCCCTCCCTCCAGTGTGTACTCCGAAAGAGTGTTTAGTGCAGCCGCTCACCTTGTCAGCAATCGGCGTACGAGGTTACTTCCAGAAAATGTGGAGAAGATGATGTTCATTAAAATGAATTATAATCAATTCCTCCGTGGAGACATTCACCAGCAGCAATTGCCTCCAGAAAGTACACGGGGACCTGAGATGGTGGATTCCAGTGGGGACGAATTAATAATCTGTGAGGAGGGGGATGTACACAGTGAAAGGGGTGATGAATCGGACGATGAGGAGGAGGTGGACATCTTGCCTCTGTAGAGCCAGTTTGTGCAAGAAGAGATTGATTGCTTCTTTTTTGGTGGGGGCCCAAACCAACCAGTCATTTCAGTCACAGTCGTGTGGCAGACCCTGTCACTGAAATGATGGGTTCGTTAAAGTGTGCATGTCCTGTTTATACAACATAAGGGTGGGTGGGAGGGCCCAAGGACAATTCCATCTTGCACCTCTTTTTTCTTTCATTTTTCTTTGCATCATGTGCTGTTTGGGGAGTATTTTTTTGAAGGGCCATCCTGCGTGACACTGCAGTGCCACTCCTAGATGGGCCAGGTGTTTGTGTCGGCCACTTGTGTCGCTTAGCTTAGTCACACAGCGACCTTGGTGCGCCTCTTTTTTTCTTTGCATCATGTGTTGTTTGGGGAGTATTTTTTTGAAGTGCCATCCTGTCCGACACTGCAGTGCCACTCCTAGATGGGCCAGGTGTTTGTGTCGGCCACTTGGGTCGCTTAGCTTAGTCACAGAGCTACCTCATTGCGCCTCTTTTTTTCTTTGCATCATGTGCTGTTTGGGGAGTATTTTTTTTGAAGGGTCATCCTGCGTGACACTGCAGTGCCACTCCTAGATGGGCCAGGTGTTTGTGTCGGCCACTTGTGTCGCTTAGCTTAGTCACACAGCTACCTCATTGCGCCTCTTTTTTTCTTTGCATCATGTGCTGTTTGGGGAGTATTTTTTTGAAGGGCCATCCTGCGTGACACTGCAGTGCCACTCCTAGATGGGACAGATGTTTGTGTCGGCAACTTGTGTCGCTTATCTTAGTCACACAGCTACCTCATTGCGCCTCTTTTTTTCTTTGCATCATGTGCTGTTTGGGGAGTATTCTTTTGAAGGGCCATCCTGCGTGACACTGCAGTGCCACTCCTAGATGGGCCAGGTGTTTGTGTCGGCCACTTGTGTCGCTTAGCTTAGTCACACAGCTACCTCATTGCGCCTCTTTTTTTCTTTGCATCATGTGCAGTTTGGGGACTATTTTTTTGAAGGGCCATCCTGTCTGACACTGCAGTGCCACTCCTAGATGGGCCAGGTGTTTGTGTCGGCCACTTGGGTCGCTTAGCTTAGCCATCCAGCGACCTCGGTGCAAATTTTAGGACTAAAAATAATATTGTGAGATGTGAGGTGTTCAGAATAGACTTAAAATTAGTGGAAATTATGGTTATTGAGGTTAATAATACTATGGGATCAAAATGACCCCCAAATTCTATGATTTAAGCTGTTTTTTAGGGTTTTTTGAAAAAAAAAACACCCGAATCCAAAACACACCCGAATCCGACAAAAAAATTTCGGTGAGGTTTTACCAAAACGCGTCCGAACCCAAAACACGGCCGCGGAACCGAACCCAAAACCAAAACACAAAACCCGAAAAATTTCCGGTGCACATCACTAATTGTCCTTGGGCCCTCCCACCCACCCTTATGTTGTATAAACAGGACATGCACACTTTAACGAACCCATCATTTCAGCCACAGGGTCTGCCACATGACTGTGGCTGAAATGACTGGTTGGTTTGGGCCCCCACCAAAAAAGAAGCAATCAATCTCTCCTTGCACAAACTGGCTCTACAGAGGCAAGATGTCCACCTCCTCATCATCGTCCGATTCCTCACCCCTTTCACTGTGTACATCCCCCTCCTCACAGAGTATTAATTCGTCCCCACTGGAATCCACCATCTCAGGTCCCTGTGTACTTTCTGGAGGAAATTGCTGGTGAATGTCTCCACGGAGGAATTGATTATAATTCATTTTGATGAACATCATCTTCTCCACATTTTCTGGAAGTAACCTCGTACGCCGATCGCTGACAAGGTGAACGGCTGCACTAAACACTCTTTTGTAGTACACACTGGAGGGGGAGCAACTTAGGTAAAATAAAGCCAGTTTGTGCAAGTGCCTCCAAATTGCCTCTTTTTCCTGCCAGTATACGTACGGACTGTCTGACGTGCCTACTTGGATGCTGTCACTCATATAATCCTCCACCATTCTTTCAATGTGACAGAATCATATGCAGTGACAGTAGACGACATGTCAGTAATCGTTGGCAGGTCCTTCAGTCCGGACCAGATGTCAGCAGTCGCTCCAGACTGCCCTGCATCACCACCAGCGGGTGGGCTTGGAATTCTTAGCCTTTTCCTCGCAGCCCCAGTTGCGGGAGAATGTGAAGGAGGAGCTGTTGATGGGTCACGTTCCGCTTGACTTGACAAGTGTCTCACCAGCAGGTCTTTGAACCTCTGCAGACTTGTGTCTGCCGGAAAGAGAGATACAATGTAGGCTTTAAACCTAGGATCGAGCACGGTGGCCAAAATGTAGTGCTCTGATTTCAACAGATGGACCACCCGTGAATTCTGGTTAAGTGAATGAAGGGCTCCATCCACAAGTCCCACATGCCTAGCGGAATCGCTCCGTTTTAGCTCCTCCTTCAATCTCTCCAGCTGCTTCTGCAAAAGCCTGATGAGGGGAATGACCTGACTCAGGCTGGCAGTGTCTGAACTGACTTCAGGTGTAGCAAGTTCAAAGGGTTGCAGAACCTTGCACAACGTTGAAATCATTCTCCACTGCGCTTGAGTCAGGTGCATTCCCCCTCCTTTACCTATATCGTAGGCAGATGTATAGGCTTGAATGGCCTTTTGCTGCTCCTCCATCCTCTGAAGCATATAGAGGGTTGAATTCCACCTCATTACCACCTCTTGCTTCAGATGATGGCGGGGCAGGTTCAGGAGTGTTTGCTGGTGCTCCAGTCTTTGGCACGCGGTGGCTGAATGCCGAAAGTGGCCCGAAATTCTTCGGGCCACCGACAGCATCTCTTGCACGCCCCTGTCGTTTTTTTAAAAATTCTGCACCACCAAATTCAATGTATGTGCAAAACATGGGACGTGCTGGAATTTGCCCACATGTAATGCACGCACAATATTGCTGGCGTTGTCCGATGTCACAAATCCCCAGGAGAGTGCCTGACTTAAACAAATCACCTCACCATCAGAATCCTCCTTGTCAATTTCCTCCTCAGCGCCAGCAACACCCATATCCTCATCCTGGTGTACTTCAACAGTGACATCTTCAATTTGACTATCAGGTACTGGACTGTGGGTGCTCCTTCCAGCACTTGCAGGGGGCGTGCAAATGGTGGAAGGCGCCACCTCTTCCCGTTCAGTGTTGGGAAGGTCAGGCATCACAACCGACACAATTGGACTCTCCTTTGGGATTTGGGATTTAGAAGAACGCACAGTTCTTTGCTGTGCTTTTGCCATCTTAACTCTTTTCAGTTTTCTAGCGGGAGGATGAGTGCTTCCATCCTCATGTGAAGCTGAACCACTAGCCATGAACATAGGCCAGGGCCTCAGCCGATCCTTGCCACTCCGTGTCATAAATGGCATATTGGCAAGTTTACGCTTCTCCTCAGACGCTTTTAATTTAGATTTTTGGGTCATTTTACTGAACTTTAGTGTTTTTTTTATTTTACATGCTCTCTACTATGACATTGGGCATCGGCCTTGGCAGACGACGTTGATGGCATTTCATCGTCTCGGCCATGACTAGTGGCAGCAGCTTCAGCACGAGGTGGGAGTGGATCTTGATCTTTCCCTATTTTACCCTCCACATTTTTGTTCTCCATTTTTTAATGTGTGGAATTATATGCCAGTAATATATCAATAGCAATGGCCTACTGTACTGTACTATATGTATACTGCTGGTCACCAAAATGCTGCACTGTCCTACTATATACTGCTCACAATAATGCAGCACAGAGATAGTATACTTGACACAGAGCTGCAGGATACAGCAATGGCCTACTGTACTGTACTTAGGGGGTCATTCCGAGTTGATTGCTCGTTGATGATTTTTGCAACGGAGCGATTAAGGCTAAAATGCGCATGCGCATGGTACGCAGTGCGCATGCGCTAAGTATTTTAACACAAAACTTAGTAGATGTACTCACGTCCGAATGAAGAATTTTCATCATTGTAGTGATCGGAGTGTGATTGACAGGAAGTGGGTGTTTCTGGGCGGAAACTGGCCGTTTTCTGGGAGTGTGCGGAAAAACGCAGGCGTGTCAGGGAAAAACGCGGGAGTGTCTGGCCGAACGCAGGGCGTGTGTGTGACATCAAACCAGGAACGAAACGGCCTGAGCTGATCGCAATCTGTGAGTAGGTCTGGAGCTACTCAGAAAATGCTAAGAATTTTCTATTCGCAATTCTGCTAATGTTTCGTTCACTATTCTGCTAAGCTAAGATACACTCCCAGAGGGCGGCGGCCTAGCGTGTGCAATGCTGCTAAAATCTGCTAGCGAGCAAACAACTCAGAATGACCCCCTATATGTATACTGCTGGTCACCAAAATGCTGCACTGTCCTACTATATACAGCTCACAATAATGTAGCACAGAGACAGTATACTTGACATAGAGCTGCAAGATACAGCAATGGCCTACTGTACTGTACTATATGTATACTGCTGGTCACCAAAATGCTGCACTGTCCTACTATATACTGCTCACAATAATGCAGCACAGAGACAGTATACTTGACACAGAGTTGCAAGATACAGCAATGGCCTACTGTACTGTACTATATGTATACTGCTGGTCACCAAAATGCTGCACTATCCTACTATATACTGCTCACAATAATGCAGCACGGAGATAGTATACTTGACACAGAGCTGCAAGATACAGCAATGGCCTACTGTACTGTACTATATGTATATGACTCTGTCTGCCGTAATGTGTAAAAAAGGGGACGCTATCTGCCGTAATGTGTAAAAAAGGGGACGCTGTCTGCCGTAATGTGTAAAAGAGGAGATGCTGTCTGCCGTAATGTGTAAAAAGGGGACGCTGTCTGCCGTAATGTGTAAAAAGGGGGACGCTGTCGGCCGTAATGTGTAAAAAGGGAATGCTGTCTGCCGTAATGTGTAAAAAGGGGGACGCTGTCTGCTGTAATGTGTAAAAGAGGGGACGCTGTCTGCCGTAATGTGTAAAAAGGGGACTCTGTCTGCCGTAATGTGTAAAAAAGGGGACGCTGTCTGCCATAATGTGTAAAAAGGGGACGCTGTCTGCCGTAATGTGTAAAAAGGGGCTCTACCTGGTGTAATGTGTGTAAGTGGCGCTACTGTGCAGCGGAATTTGAATAAGAGAGACTACTGTGCACCGTAGTATGAATTGGTATTTTGTGGCCACACCCCTTCCCCATGAAGCCACGCCCCTATATATTTTTCACGCGCCTACGGCGCGCACTGCCCCTATCTTGCATGGGGGGTCCTATGCCATTTCTTGCACACAGTGCTAAAATGCCTAGTTACAGTACTGGTGCAGTGTGTATAACATGCTCTGCCTGATGCAAAATGTATAATGTGCTTTACCTGGTGCAATGCATATAATCAGTAGCGGATCTTGCCACGGGCAAGCAGGACTTTTGCCCGGGGTGCCGACTTCCGGAGGGCGCCGCACCATGGCAAGATCCGCTGCTGCTGTGGTGCCCCCCGCTGCCGCGGCCCGCTGTCCGTTGTGAAGGGAAACTAGACGCTACGCGTCTAGTTTCCCTTCGTGGGCTGCCCGCTGTGAAGGGAAGCTAGACGCTACGCGTCTAATTTCCCTTCCTGGAGAGGACCTTCACTGTAATGATGTGCGGTGCGCGTTGACGTCATCACGCACCGCACAGCAAAAGTCCTCTCCACGAAGGGAACTAGACGCTTAGCGTCATCGCGCACCGCACATCCTACAACAGTACAGGGGGCGTAACTGACCACGCCCCCTGTATGAAGCCACGCCCTCTAATGCCGCCCGGGGCGCCAGAAGCCCCGGAACCGGCCCTGTATATAATGTGCTCTGCCTGGCGCAAAGTGTATACCGGGCTCTACCTGGCGCAAAGTGTAGAATGTGCTCTATCTGGCGGAATATGTATAACGTGCTCAAACTGGCACAGTGTGTATAGGAGGTTCTACCTGGTGCACTGTGTATAAGTGGCACTACTGCGTGGTGTAATGTGAATTGACACTATTATGTGGCCACGCCCCTTTCCCACTAAGCCATGCCCCTAAAATTTTGTGGCGCACATTTTACATGCATTCATGTGTGCTGGCCTTCTGAGCAGCAATCCCTCCCACTTCACAGACTCCACCCCCTCAACAGTCCACCACCCCTATTAGGGCTGCTTCCATAAATTTCCCGGGCTGGTTTTTGATCCCAATCCGCCCCTGCATACATTTGCAAATACACTAGTTACCCTCTATTTGACAGGTCCAAATGCTGGTGAGCAAGTTGTGCAAACAGTACTTACTGTACGTATGGTGGCTGCTGGTGAGCGGAGAGATACACGCTAGGGCAGTGTGAGGATGGAGGGAGCTGCTGTGGCTGAGCATGTGCGGCCAGCAGCTCCCCCCGGACTCCTCTTTGCAGAGAGCTACACTGCTCTCTGCTACTGTAGCAGCTCCGTGGTCGCGATTGCGGCTTTTACTGAGCTGGAGACACTGCTTTCTCCGTCTCAGAAATGTAAAGTTTAGCTCATCAGGGGGGGTTCCAGGTACTCAGAAACCCCCCTGCATGCGCAAATGACCCTCACTCTGTCACCCACTGCTGCCCCCCTCTACCTGGCATCAATCTCACCCTGTCATTCTCTGCTGTCATCTTCTCCCTGGCGTCACTATCACCCTATCACCCACTGCTGTCACCTTCTCCCTGGCGTCACCCTCTCCCTGCCACTCACTGCTGTTATCCTATTCCTAGCATCACTCACACTGTCACCCACTGCTGTTACCCTTTCCCTGATGTCACCCTCACACTGTCACTCACTGCTTTTACCCTCTCCCTGGCATCACCCTCTCTCTGTCACACACTACTGTCACCCTCTCCTTGCCACCCTCACCCTGTTACCCACTACTTGTCTGTCACTCTCTCCCTGTCAACCTCTCCCTGGCATCACCTACTGCCTCTCCCTCTCTCCCTGGTGTCACACACTACTTGCCTGCTTCGCTCTCTCCCTGTCACTCTCCCTGGCATCACTCACTACTTGACACCATCACTCTCTCCCTGTCACACTCTCCCTGGTGTTGCCCACTATTTGTCTGCTTCGCTCTCTCCCTGTCACTCTCCCTGGCATCACTCACTACTTGACTCCATCACTCTCTCCCTGTCACCCTCTTCCTGGCATCACCCACAAGTTGTCTCCATCACCCTCATCCTGTCAACCTTGCCTTGGCATAAACTCACGCCCCCTCCCTGTCCAGTCATGCCCCGTGACTCGACCGTGTATATACTTATATATGGGATACGGTCATGATGTTGGTAGTTTGGATACTGACAGTCGAAAACCTAACACCGGAATCTCTATGCTGTGATTGTTATGTAACAGCCCAGTGATGTTATTTAACAGTCCAGCAACATTACGTAACAGTCCAGCGACATTACGTAACAGCCCAGTGACATTATGTAACAGCCCATTGACGTTAGGTAACAATCCAGTGAGGCTACATAACAGCCCAGCGACATTACGTAACATCCCAGCAACGTTACGTAACAGCCCAGTGAGCTTATGTAACAGCCCAGCGACATTATGTAACACGTTATGTAACAGCCCAGGGACATTATGTAACAGTCCAGCGATGTTATGTAACAGTCCAGTATTGTTTATTAACAGTCCAGTTACGTTATGTAGCAGCTCACTTACGTTATACAACAGCCCAGCGACGTTTTGTAACAGCCCAGCAACATTTTGTAACAGCTCAGCGACGTTAGGTAATAGCCCAGTGACATTATATAACAGTCCAGGGATGTCATGTAACAGTCAAGTGATGGTATGTAACAGCCCAGTGACATTATGTAACAGGTTATCTAACCGGTTCCAGCTGGTTCAAGCAAATCAGATTACAAACATGCAGACTGAGGTGATGGTGGTGGAGGAGGGTGTACTTTTTAGTGTGTTTTGGATCTTTTTGCTTTGCTTTGTTTTTATTTGAGGGGTGTTATTAGTGTGTTTTTGTGTTTTTTTGTGGCGTTTTTATGCAGAAGGGGTGTGGGTTATATTTTGATGTTTGGGTGAGCTGTATTTTTTTGTGGTTTTTTTGCAGAGGGGTGGGTTGTATGGGTCTTTGTGTTTATTTTTTACTTATTTTTTTACGATTAGGGGGTTTGCTATTTGTGGTACTTTTATTATATGTTTTTTTATTTTGCAGATTTTTTGTGTGTCTTTTTTGTCTCTTTTTTGTAGATATGTATTTTTGAATCAGAGTAATTATAATAACTAGCTGAAGTACCCGGCATTGCCCAGGTTTAAATCTTTAAGTTATTAAGTTATCAATGAGTTGGATGTAAATGTCAACATATTAAAAATAAGTAGCAGCTCTTCCAACACACCCATGAGGTGGCCGCCCAGTGTCATTTTTGTTTTTGGTGTCTCGCCAGTAGCCCTAATCCCCATTTTTTTCTTTTGCAGATGTGTTTTTTTAGTTTTTCTTTTCTTTTTGCAGATATGTATTTTTTGTGTTTATATTTTTGTGTATTTTTTTTTCTTTATGCAGATGTGTAGTTTGTACATTTATGTGTATTTTTGTTTATTTTTTTTCAAAAAGTTTATTTTTGTGTTTTTTTCTTTATTTTTGTGTTTTTTTCTTTCTTTTCTTTTATTGTTTTTGTATTTGCAGATATGTATTTTTTGTGTTTTTTCTTTATTTTTGTAGGGGTTTTTTGTTTTTTATTTGCAGATGTGTATTTTTTCTCTATTTTTGTGTTTTTTTTGTGGTTTTGTATTTGCATGTGTATTTTTGTGTTTTTTCTTAATTTTTGTGTTTTTTTTGTTTTGTATATGCAGATGTATATTTTTTTTCATTTTATTTTTTATTTTTGTGGGAGGTTTATTTTTGTTTTTTTGCAGATGTGCTTTTTTACTACTACATATTACAAAACAATCTTGCCCAAAAACCAGCCTTGGCCAGTTGAGGGCCCGCCAGCTTGCTTGGGTGAGGGCCTGCCAGCTTGACAGGACGCCTCACTGCTGGCACAGCTGAGCGCCGCACCACTGGTTGTTCCGGGCACGGCACAATGTATCGATAGGGACACCAGCATGGTATCTTTGCTACACCTGCTGTCGGCATCCTCTCACTAGTAGCACTGAATAGATATGGCAGTAAACTGCCTGGGAGGTGAAATTTATAGCTGCAGCCTTTCCAGCCGGTTCCAAACAGTTCCAGCTGTTCCAACCGGTTCCATCCCGTTCCAGGTGGTTCAAACAGATCAAACAAGTAAGATCACAACCATGCAGACTGAGGTGATAGTGGTGCAGGGTGTGTTTTATGTTTTCTGGGGGCTATTTTATGCAGGAGGGGGTTTGGTTATATTTTTTGTATGTTTTGGGGGTTTTGTAATCCTTTTTTGAGGAGGATAGTGGGTTGTATTTTTTTTTGTCTTTTTTATATTTTTTGCAGGGTGATGGGTTGTATATTCTTTATTTTTTATTTTATTTTTACGAGTAGGGGGCTTGCATATTTTATGTTTTTCTTTATTTACTGTATGTGTATCGGGTTTTTTTTACTTTGCAGATGTGTTTTTTGTATGTTTTTTTTCAGATGTGTATTTTCTGTGTTTTTTCTTTGCTTTTGTTTTTTTGTTTTTGTATTTTGCAGATGTGTTTTTCACTATTACATAATACAAAACCATTGTGAACAAATACTAGCCTTCGCCTAATAAATAAATAATGGATATACAAATTCCTGCATGAAAGTATTATATAGGCCAGAAAGAGTAAGGTCAGCAGCAGTTATTATATTGGTAGAAAGCAATATAAGGTACAAAGATGTGCGCTCTTATATAAAAGACACTCTACACTGAGTCACACAGCGGCAATCTCAGGCCAGATATGACAGAGTCAGCAACACTTGGAAAGGCTTTCTTATAGAGATGTGTGGCGGGCACTTTTCGTGTTTTGTGTTTTGGTTTTAGTTCTGGTTTCATGCTCGCGTTTGGATCTGGATTGGTTTTGCCAAAACCACCCTTTCATGTTTTGGTTTTGAATCTGGATGATTTTTGGAAAAAAACATAAAAACAGCTAAAATAATTTGGGGGTAAGTTTGATCCTACGGTATTATTAACCTCAATAACATTCATTTCCACTCATTTCCAGTTTATTCTGAATACCTCACAATATTATTTTTAGGCAAAAAGGTTGCACCGAGGTGGCTGGATGACTAAGCTAACACAAACATCTGGCCCATCTAGTAGTGGCACTGCAGTGGCAGACAGGATGGCAGATTTAAAAAATAGGCCCCAAACAGCACATGATGCAAAGAAGAAAAAGAGGTGCAATGAGGTAGCTGGATGGCTAAGCTAAGCGACACAAGTGTGCGGCACAAACACCTGGCCTATCTAGGAGGGGCACTGCAGTTGCAGACAGGATGGCACTTAAAAAAATAGTCCCCAAACAACACATCATGCAAAGAAGAAAAAGAGGTGCAATGAGGTAGCTGTATGACTAAGCTAAGCGACACAAGTGTGCGGCACAAACAACATGGGACGTGCTGGAATTTGCCCAGATGTAATACACGCACAATATTGGTGGCACAGAATAGCGTATCCCTAAACACACACACACACGGCAAAGCCTGTAAAATTAATTTGGATAATAATAACCCTTTTATTTGGAGCTATTATAATAATATGCAGCACAGGCGAGCGTACCCCTACACCACACAGGGCAAACCCTGTAAAAATTATTTGGATAATAATAAAAGTAATGTATATAACTGTTTTATTTGGAGTAAATAATAAACAGCACAGGACACGACCACTGGACTGATGCAGCATAAGACAGCACCACTGGACTGGACTTATACGGCAGTACCCCTGGACTTATACGGCAGTACCCCTGGAGTTGTACGGCAGTATCAGAAAGGGTGGCACTTTAAAAAACTAGTCCCCTAACAGGACATGATGCAAAGATGCAAAAGAGGTTCAAGATGGAATTGTCCTTGGACCCTCCCACCCACCCTTATGTTGTATAAACAGGACATGCACACTTTAACAAACCAATCATTTCAGCGACAGGGTCTGCCACACGAATGTGGCTGAAATGACTGGTTTGTTTGGGCCCCCACCAAAAAAGAAGCCATCAATCTCTCCTTGCACAAACTGGCTCTACCTCATCCTCATCCTCCGATTCCTCACCCCTTTCAGTGTGTACATCCTCCTCCTCACAGAGTATTATTTCGTCCCCTCTGGAATCCACCATCACAGGTCCCTGTGTACTTTCTGTAGGCAATGGCTGGTAAAAGTCTTCCCGGATAAATTTATAATTCATTTTGATGAACATCATCTTTTCCACATTTTGTGGAAGTAACCTCCTACGCCAATCGCTGACAAGGTTACCAGCTGCACTAAACACTCTTTCGGAGTGGGGGGGGGGGGGGGGGGCAACTTAGTTAAAATAAAGCCAGTTTGTGTAAGGGCATCCAAATTGCCTCTTTTTCCTGCTAGTATACATACGGACTGTCTGACATGCCTACTTGGATGCTGTCACTCATATAATCCTCCACCATTCTTTCAATGGTGACAGAATCATATGCAGTGATAGTAGACATGTCAGTAATCGTTGGCCGGTTCTTCAGTCCGGACC
Source organism: Pseudophryne corroboree (assembly GCF_028390025.1). NCBI lineage: Eukaryota > Metazoa > Chordata > Amphibia > Anura > Myobatrachidae > Pseudophryne > Pseudophryne corroboree. The sequence goes on from NC_086447.1 coordinate 750,678,530, forward strand.
AGATGTTAGCACTCGCTCCTGACTGCCCTGCATCACCGTCAGTGGGTGGACTAGGAAATCTTATCCTTTTCCTGCAGCCCCAGGTGCGGGAGAAAATGAAGGAGGAGCTGTTGACGGGTCACGTTCCGCTTGAGTTGACAATTTTCTCACCAGCAGGTCTCTGAACATCTGAAGACTTGTGTCTGCCGGAAAGAGAGATACAACGTAGGCTTTAAACCTAGGATCGAGCACGGTGGTCAAAATGTAGTGCTTTGATTTCAACAGATTTACCACCCTTGAATCCTGGCAAAGCGAATGAAGGGCTCTATCCACAAGTCCCACATACTTTGCGGAATTGCTCCATCTTAGCCCCTCCTTCAATTTCTCCAGCTGCTTCTGCAAAAGCCTGATGAGGGGAATGACCTGACTCAAGCTGGCAGTGTCTGAACTGACTTCACGTGTTGCAAATTCGAAGGGTTGGAGAACCTTGCACAAGACGGAAATCATTCTCCACTGCGCTTGAGTCAGGTGCATTCCCCCTCCTTTGCCTATATCATTGGTGGATGTATAGGCTTGAATGGCCTTTTGCTGCTCCTCCATCCTCTGAAGCATATAGAGTGTTGAATTCCACCTCATTACCACCTCTTGCTTCAGGTGATGGCAGGGCAGGTTCATTAGTGTTTGCTGGCGCTCAAGTCTTCGGCACGTGGTGGCTGAATGTCGAAAGTGGCCCGCAATTTTTCGGGACACAGACAGCATCTCTTGCATGCCCCTATCTTTTTTCAAAAAATTCTGCACCACCAAATTAATTGTATGTGCAAAACATGGGACATGCTGGAATTTGCCCAGATGTAATGCCCGCACAACATTGGTGGCGTTGTCCGATATCACAAATCCCCAGGAGAGTCTAATTGGGATAAGCCATTGTACAATGATGTCCCTCAGTTTCCGTAAGAGGTTGTCAGCGGTGTGGCTCTTACGGAAAGCGGTGATACATAGCTTAGCCTGCCTAGGAATGAGTTGGCGTTTGCGAGATGCTGCTACTGCTGCTGTTGTTGTTGCTGCAGGAGGCAATACATCTACCCAGTGGGCTGTCACAGTCATATAGTCCTTAGTCTGCCCTGTTCCACTTGTCCACATGTCCGTGGTTAAGTGAACAGTGGGTACAACTGCATTTTTTAGGACACTGAGGACACTTTTTCTGATGTCTCTGTACATTCTCGGTATCACCTGCCTAGTGAAGTGGAACCTAGATGGGATTTGGTACCGGGGACACACTATCTCAAACAATTCTCTAAGTCCCACTGAACTAGTGGCGGATACCGGACGCACGTCTAACACCAACATAGCTGTCAAGGCCTCAGTTATCCGCTTTGCAACAGGATGACTGCTATCATATTTCATCTTCCTCACAAAGGACTGTTGAACAGTCAATTGCTAACTGGAAGTAGTACAAGTGGTCTTCAGACTTCCCCTCTGGGATGACGATCGACTCTGAGCAGCAATAACAGCAGCGGCAGCAACAAGGATCCTCCGGAGATATGCCGGTTAGGAGAGGACTCCTCAGTCTTGACAATGACATGGCCTGCAGGACTACTGACGTTCCTGACTGAGGAGGAAGTTGATGTTGAGGGAGTTGGTGGTTTTGCTTGTAGGAGCTTGGGTACAAGAGGAAGAAGGGATATAGGTGTCAATGGACTGCTTACGCTCTTACCCAAAGTTTCACAACTTGACACTGACTTCTGATGAATGCGCTACAGGTGACGTATAAGGGAGGATGTTCCTAGGTGGTTAATGTCCTTACCCCTACTTATTACAGATTGACAGAGGCAACATACGGCTTGACACCTGTTTTCCGGATTTGTGGAGAAATAATTCCACACTGGAATTATATGGCAGTACCACTGGATTTATACGGCAGTACTACTGGACATATATACGGCAGTATCACTGGACTGGATTTATACACCAGTACCGCTGGAATTATACGCCAGTACCACTGGAATTATACGGCATTATCATTGGAATTATATGGCAGTATCACTGGATTTATACGTCAGTACCACTGGAATTATACGACAGGATCACCGGAATTATACGGCAGTATCACTGGATTTATACGGCAGTACCGCTGGACATATACGGCAGTATCACTGGACTGGATTTATACGCCAGTACCGCTGGAATTGTACGCCAGTACCACTGGAATTATATGGCAGTATCACTGGAATTATACGGCAGTACCACTGGAATTATACGGCAGTATCACTGGACTTTTACGCCTGATGCAGCACAAGACACCACCACTGGACTGATGCAGCACAAGAAAGCGCCACTGGACTGGACTTATACAGCAGCAAGCACCTGAACACTTCCGGGTGAAGGCCCATTCCCCCGAGTGCAGGTCGTGTCTGCTGAGGAAGTCTGCTTCCCAGTTGTCTACTCCCGGAATGAAGACTGCTGACAACACCCCAGGGTTTCTGTCTACCCAGAGGAGAATTCTTGACACCTCTGACATTGCTGCTCTGCTTTTCGTTCTGCCCTGTTGGTTTATGTACGTTACTGCCATCACATTGTCCGACTGGACCTGAATGGCATGATCTTGAAGAAGATGTGAGGCCTTCAGAAGGGCGTTGTATATGGCCCTGAGTTTAAGAATGTTGATTGGAAGATGACTTCCTGACTGGACCATCTTTCTTGAAACTGCACCCCCTGAGTGACTGCTCCCCAACCTCTGAGGCTTGCGTCTGTGGTTTCCAGAATCCAATTCCGAATTCCAAACCTCCAACCTGCGATAAGGTGAGAAGTCTGTAGCCAACACAGAAGGGAGATCCTGACTCTTGGTGACAGACGGATCCTCTGGTGCATGTGAAGATGCGATCTGGACCATTTGTCCAACAGATCGAGCTGGAAGGGTCTTGTGTGAAACCTTCCCTATTGAAGAGCCTTGTAATATCCGGGTTGGCTTCAGGACATCCCGAACCATCGACTGGATCACTAATGCCTTTTCCAATGGAAGGAACACCTTCTGCAACTCTGTATCTAGTATCATTCCCAGGAATGGAAGCCTCTGTGTTGGCTCTAGGTGAGATTTCGGAAGGTTCAGAATCCATTCATGATCCTGGAGAAGTTTGGTTGAGAGAGCAATGCTGTCCAGCAACCTTTCCCTGGACGGTGCTTTTATCAGGAGATCGTCCAAGTACGGAATTATGTTCACTCCCTGTTTGCGGAGTAGAAACATCATCTCTGCCATCACCTTGGGGAACACCCTCGGTGCGGTGGAGACACCAAATGGCAGGGCCTGAAACTGGTAGTGACAGTCCTGCAGTGCAAACCGTAGGTAAGCCTGATGAGGCGGCCAGATCGGAATGTGAAGGTACGCATCCTTGAGGAAAAGGAAAACGAAAAGATGAGAGCAACCTTTTAGGGATCTGAAACTTCTGATCAGGATTAACCCAAGGTTTACTCAAACAGGGTATTCAATTCCTTTGGCGCAGGAAAAGTGACTAAGGACTTCTTTTTTACATTAAAATAAGATTCCTCACACTCCTCTTACACCTTATCAGGAATACTTGAAAAAAGGGGGTTTGTTTGGTACCGCACAGGACGTAGGTAATGTTACTAAAGGGCTCTATAAATTGTCCCGCAATGAGAAAGAGACGCAATACTTAAAACAGACTGTGGATGAGTTTATGAACGGAAACTCATCACAATTTCTCTCTCCCACCAACCTAGGTATAGGTTGGTGTATGTCGTATGTCGGGGCCCAGGCCGCCCCCATCGCTGTACCGTGGGTTTGGAGGTAGAATCGATCATTGAAAGTAAAGTAATCCCGGTTAGGATGAATTCCAATAATTCAATTGACAGATCATGAAATTCATTACTGTCGGCCATTTCTAGAAAGTATCTTACGGCTTGTATACCAGTCTGGTGGTTAATGCTGGTATAGAGTGATTCCACATCTAAAGTCACCAGCAGGTGGTCATCACCGAGTGTAACTTTTGAAGTATATCCGTTGTGTCCCGTAAGTAGGAGGGAAGATTTAGGACGTGTTTTTGTAGGTGTAAATCCAGGAAAGTTCTTGGTCTCTCCAAAAGGCCACCTTGTCCCGATACAATGGGACGTCCTGGTGGGAGAGTGACGTTCTTGTGGACCTTAGGTAATAGATATAGTGTAGGCGTTTTGGGTTTTGTAGTGATTATATATTTTATTTCTTCCTTGGTTAGAGTGCCTTGGGAGTGTGCTCGATCAAGGATTCTGTTAAGGACGATACTAAAGTTGTCTGTAGGGTCAAAGGGTATCTGTTTGTAGCATTGTGTGTCCCCCAGTTGTCGCATTGCTGCAATAATATACATCAATTTCGGCCATAGGACTATATTGCCCCCTTTGTCCGAGGGCTTAATCACTATCTCTGACCAAGATTGTATTTCTCGCAAGGTTCTCTTCTCTTGTTTACTCAAGTTGTCCTCATGAAGAGGTTTATTCTTGGACTTAATGTATATTTTGTCCAGATCTCTAGCAACTAACCACCTCTCCTCCTCCATGTCTGACCTGTCAGCGTCAGAGTCAGACTGCAGAATATGGGCCAGAGATCGCTTTTGCGGACAAATGGGAGGGGATTGAGACGCTGTCCTGGGGACTGAGTCTCTGTTCATAAACTCATCCACAGTCTGTTTTAAGTATTGCGTCTCTTTCTCATTGCGGGACAATTTTGGAGAAAGAGTTGAGATCATTCCCTTAAGAGAATTAACCCATTCCGGTTCAGCCCCGCTAGCCTGTGAACCCTAAGTACCCAGTAGTGAGCCCCCTGGTGAAGAGGAACACTCTGCGGTACAAGACATGCACTCCTTTCCTGACATAATGTAATGCGACAGAGCACACACACAAAGGAAAGGTTAAGCACAATTAACCCACAAAGAGCCCTTCAGGGAGACACAGAGATGTTTGGAGCCAGCCCCCACTGCGCCCTTATCGCTAATGCCAAGCTTAGCCGGGTCGCAAACTAAATACCCTGATAGGGGACTTAGTACACTAGTAATCGCTCCCCCTCCCCCCCCCTGCTATGACCAACTGGTACCGCTGAGGTAATTTGGAGCCACACTGGAGGAGCTGCGCGTCCCTGTCCTGTCAGTGTCTGTGTCCACTGCAGAGGGAAAATGGCGCTGGTAAGCTGCTGGATCCTCTCATAGTGAAGCCCCGCACCTTCAATGGCGCGTGGTCTTCCCACTTTTTTTATACTGGCTGACGAATCTGGTGCTTAAAATGGAGAAAACCGTTTTAAGGCTGTTGTGCCAGTATGGGTACTGTGTACGGGGACGCAGTTGTGTACTGTGTCCGGAGACGCATTCTGCCCCGTGTAGAAGCCGTGCATCTCCGTACCCTCATGCCACCATAATGCTAGCCGGGACGCTGGCTCAGTACTCTCCACTCTTCATTCTTCTGGCTCTGTTAGGGGTGGTGGCGTGCTGTGGGAATGTACGCTCGCCGTGGTGGGGCTTGTGAATAGTTCCCTCAGGAGCTCAGTGTCCTGTCAGCGAGGAATGGGACCATTAACCCTTCAAGAGGTTGGGCCGTTCTCCCCCCTAAGTCCCACGAAGCAGGCAGGCTGGTGCCATCCAGCCCTGCCTGAAAATAACAAACATATAAAAAAAAATGCAGAAAACTCTTCAGGAGCTTCCTTCAGCGTGACCAGCTCCTCCGGGTACATTTTCTTGGAGGTAGGAGAGGCATAGAGGAGCCAGCCCACACTATCAAATTCTTAAAGTGACCATGGCTCCTAGTGAACCTGTCTATACCCCATGGTACTAAATGGACCCCAGTATCCTCAAGGACGTAAGAGAAAAATATTTTTTAACAATTTATTCTAAAATGCATAGAAGTAAAATAATAGCAAAAAAGCTTATTTGCGCCTCTGTATAATTTACACCAATATTATGCCCAATCACACAAGTCTGGTTCAGTTCATATGAATGGCACATATACTGTATACCATTACCAGTTTCTATATGTCACAAAGAGCAGTAAAATGGAAGTGGATCATAGTCGACTGGAGAGATGGGAGCCACAGGTGGTATACAGCAGAAAATTTCCAGAGAATACCCTGCTTTGGTTCTCAGGGAGTCCAGGAACAGGTAAGACAGGTCCACAGGTAAGAAGCTGCATACACAGGTTCAGGCCGGCACGTTTCAAGATTCCTGGTCTCTTATTCAAAGCTAAGCTTTTTGGAAGCTAGGTAAATTGGGCATGGCAGCAGTCTCCATTGAAAAAATATGAGGACTGCAGTCTAAAGCATTAACTTGGTTGTTGTTGTTGTTGTTGTTGTTGTTGTTGTAGTAGTAGTAGTAGTAGTAGTAGTAGTAGTAGTAGTAGTAGTACTAGTAGTAGTAGGAGATATCTCTGCTATCTATTACATTCAGGCTTTGATAAATAGACCAGTTACCTAAATCATGTGGGAACTGCTATTTCTGTATGTTTTTATGCTGTGGAGTCTCTTATTGGTTAATAGCTATTTCTGTGTTAAGGTTAATGTTGAAAATAAAAGAAACTGAGTGATCATTTTATAATATAGATGATGTCACAGGAATTTGTTAGACAAAAGTTCCCCTCTGCATTGATAAATACCACATGGCGAAATGCATCATTGGCTGAATTCTGGGGTGACACAGGACTTCTCCCTATTTGTAGGTGCTGCAAGTGGTACAGATAATGGTGCAAGTACTGTATTCTGGCTTGCTTAATGAACTATACTTCTCATACGTCCTAGAGGATGCTGGAGATGCTTCAAGAACCATGGGGTATAGACGGGATCCGCAGGAGACATGGGCACACTATAAGACTTTGAATGGGTGTGAACTGGCTCCTCCCCCTATGCCCCTCCTCCAGACTCCAGTTAGATACTGTGCCCAGTGAGACTGGATGCACACTGAGTTTCTCAGAAAAATAAGATTTTACTCACCGGTAAATCTATTTCTCGTAGTCCGTAGTGGATGCTGGGGACTCCGTAAGGACCATGGGGAATATCGGCTCCGCAGGAGACTGGGCACAGCTAAGAAAGAATTAGGACTACCTGGTGTGCACTGGCTCCTCCCACTATGACCCTCCTCCAGACTTCAGTAAGGATACTGTGCCCGGAAGAGCTGACACAATAAGGAAAGGATTTTGAATCCCGGGTAAGACTCATACCAGCCACACCAATCACACCGTATAACTCGTGATATTATACCCAGTTAACAGTATGAACATAACAGAGCCTCTCAACAGATGGCTCAACAATAACCCTTTTAGTTAACAATAACTATATACAAGTATTGCAGACAGTCCGCACTTGGGACGGGCGCCCAGCATCCACTACGGACTACGAGAAATAGATTTACCGGTGAGTAAAATCTTATTTTCTCTAACGTCCTAGTGGATGCTGGGGACTCCGTAAGGACCATGGGGATTATACCAAAGCTCCCAAACGGGCGGGAGAGTGCGGATGACTCTGCAGCACCGAATGAGAGAACTCAAGGTCCTCCTCAGCCAGGGTATCAAATTTGTAGAATTTTGCAAACGTGTTTGCCCCTGACCAAGTTGCAGCTCGGCAAAGTTGTAAAGCCGAGACCCCTCGGGCAGCCGCCCAAGAAGAGCCCACTTTCCTCGTGGAATGGGCTTTTACAGATTTAGGCTGCGGCAGGCCAGCCACAGAATGCGCAAGCTGAATTGTGCTACAAATCCAGCAAACAATAGTCTGCTTTGAAGCAAGAGCACCCATCTTGTTTGGTGCATACAGGATAAATAGCGAGTCAGTCTTCCTGACTCCAGCCGTCCTGGAAACATACATTTTCAAGGCCCTGACTACGTCCAGTAACTTGGAGTCCTCCAAGTCCCTAGTAGCAGCAGGCACCACGATAGGTTGGTTCAAGTGAAAAGCTGATACCACCTTAGGAAGAAACTGGGGACTAGTCCTCAATTCTGCCCTATCCATATGGACAATCAAATAGGGGCTTTTGCATGACAAAGCCGCCAATTCTGCCACCCGCCTTGCCGAAGCCAAGGCCAAAAGCATGACCACTTTCCACGTGAGATATTTTAAATCCACGGTTTTGAGTGGCTCAAACCAATGTGACTTTAGGAAACCCAACACCACGTTGAGGTCCCACGGTGCCACTGGAGGCACAAAAGGAGGCTGAATATGCAGCACTCCCTTGACAAATGTCTGAATTTCAGGCAGTGAATCCAGTTCCATTTTGGAAGAAAATCGATAGAGCCGAAATCTGGACCTTAATGGAACCCAATTGTAGGCCCATAGTCACCTCTGACTGTAGGAAGTGCAGAAATCGACCTAGCTGAAATTTCTCCTTTGGGGCCTTCCTGGCCTCACAGTACGCAACATATTTCCGCCCTATGCGGTGATAATGGTTAGCGTTCACTTCTTTCCTAGCTTTAAATAGCGTAGGGATAACTTCCTCCGGAATACCCTTTTCCTTCAGGATCCGGCGTTCAACCGCCATGCCGTCAACGCAGCCGCGGTACGTCTTGAAACAGACAGGCCCCCTGCTGCAGCAGGTCCTGTCTGAGCGGCAGAGACCATAGGTCCTCTGAGATCATTTCTTGGAGTCCTTGTGGCTTCTGCCATCGCCATCCTGCTTCTTGTGCCGCCCTGTTGTGTACATGAGCGACCGCCGTGATGTTGTCTGACTGGATCAGCACCGGCCGGTGTTGAAGCAGGGGTCTAGCCTGACTTAGGGCATTGTAAATGGCCCTTAGTTCCAGAATATTTATGTGTAGGGAAGTCTCCTGACTTTTCCATAGCCTTGGAAGTTTCTTCCCTGTGTGACTGCCCCCCAGCCTCGAAGGCTGGCATCCGTGGTCACCAGGACCCAGTCCTGTATGCCGAATCTGCGGCCCCCTAGAAGATGAGCACTCTGCAGCCACCACAACAGCGACACCCTGGCCCTTGGAGACAGGGTTATCCGCCGATGCATCTGAAGATGCGACCCGGACCACATGTCCAACAGATCCCACTGGAAAATCCTTGTATGGGACCTGGCGAATGGAATTTCTTCGTAAGAAGCTACCATCCTTCCCAGGGCTCGCGTGCATTGATGCACCGACACCAGTATACGTATTAGGAGGTCTCTGTCTAGAGACGACAACTCCTTGGACTTCTCCTCCGGGAGAAACCCTTTTTATCCTGTTCTGTGTCCAGAACCATATTCAGGAACAGTAGACGCGTCGTAGGAACCAGCTGCGACTTTGGAATATTCAGAATTCAGCCGTGCTGTTGTAGCACTTCCCGAGATAGTGCTACTCAGCCGAACAACTGCTCCCTGGACCTCGCCTTTATAAGGAGATCGTCCAAGTACGGGATAATTATTTCGGCCATTACCTTGGTAAATACCTCGGTGCCGGGGACAGACCAACGGCAACGTCTGGAATTGGTAATGACAATCCTGTACCACAATTTTGAGGTACTCCTGGTGAAAAGGGTAAATAGGGACATGCAGGTAAGCATCCTTGATGTCCAGTGATACCATCCAGGCTTGCAATAATCGCCCTGAGCGATTCCATTTCGAACTTGAACCTTCATATATAAGTGTTCAAGGCTTTCAATTTTAGAATGGGTCTCACTGAACCGTCTGGTTTCGGTACCACAACATTTTGGAATAGTAACCCCGGCCTTGTTGAAGGAGGGGTACCTAGATTTCACCTGCTGGAAGTGCAGCTTGTGAATTGCCGCCAGTACTACCTTTCTCCGAGGGCAGCAGGCAAGGCTGAGGTGAGGAAACGGCGAGGGGGAGTCGCCTCGAACTCCAGCCTGTATCCCTGTGATACTATTTGCAGAACCTAGGGATCCACCTGTGGGCAAACCCACTGGTCCCTGAAGTTCCCGAGACGCGCCCCTACCGCACCTGTCTCCACCTGTGGAGCCCCAACCTCAAGCGGTGGACTCAGAGGAAGTGGGGGAAGATTTTTGATCCTGGGAACTGGCTGCTGGTGCAGCTTTTTCCTTCTTCCCTTGTCTCTGTGCAGAAAGGAAGCGCCTTTGACCCGCTTGCTTTTCTGAAGCCGAAAGGACTGTACCTGAAAATACGGTGCTTTCTTAGGCTGTGAGGAAACCTGAGGTAAAAAAAAATTTCTTCCCAGCTGTTGCTGTGGATACGAGGTCCCAGAGACCATCCCCAACAATTCCTCACCCTTATAAGGCAGAATCTCCATGTGCCTTTTATAGGCAGCATCACCTGTCCACTGCCGGGTTTCTAATACCCTCCTGGCAGAATGGACATTGCATTAATTCTGGATGCCAGCCGGCAAATATCCCTCTGTGCATCCTTTATATATAAGACAACGTCTTTAATATGCTCTATGTTAGCAAACTATTTTCCCTGTCCTAGAGTATTAATATTATCTGACAGGGTATCAGACCACGCTGCAGCAGCACTATTTATGCTGAGGCGATTGCAGGTCTCAGTATATAACCTGAGTGTGTATATACAGACTTCAGGATAGTCTCCTGCTTTTTATCAGCAGGCTCCTTCAAGGTGGCCGTATCCTAAGACGGCAGTGCCACCTTTTTTGACAAACGTGTGAGCGCCTTGCCTTATCCACCCTAAGGGATATCTCCCAACGTGACCTATCCTCTGGCGGGAAAGGGCACGCCATCAGTAACTTTTTAGAAATTACCAGTTTCTTATTGGGGGAACCCACGCTACTTTACACACTTCATTCATTCATCTGATGGGGGAACAAAACACTGGCTGCTTTTTCTCCCCAAAAATAAAACCCCTTTTATGTGGTACTTGGGTTCATGTCAGAAATGCGTAACACATTTTTTATTGCCGAGATCATGTAACGGATGTTCCTAGTGGATTGTGTATATGTCTCAATCTCGTCGACACTGGAGTCAGACTCCGTGTCGACATCTGTGTCTGCCATCTGAGGTAACGGGCGCTTTTTTGAGCCCCTGATGGCCTTTGAGACGCCTGGGCAGGCGCGGGCTGAGAAGCCGGCTGTCCCACAGCTGTTTTACGTCATCCAGCCTTGTAAGGAGTTGACATTGTCGTTTAATACCTTCCACCTATCCATCCACTCTGGTGTCGGCCCCACAGGGGACGACATCCCATTTATCGGCCTCTGCTCCACCTCCACGTAACCTTCCTCATTCCACATGTCGACACAGCCGTACCGACACACAGCACACACACAGGGAATGCTCTGACTGAGGACAGGACCCCACAAAGTCCTTTGGGGAGACAGAGAGAGAGTATGCCAGCACACACCAGAGCGCTATATAATGCAGGGATTAACACTATAACTGAGTGATTTTTCCCCCAATAGCTGCTTGTATAACAATATTGCACCTAAATGTTGTGCCCCCCCCCCTCTCTTTTTAACCCTTTGAGCCTGAAAACTACAGGGGAGAGCCTGGGGAGCTGTCTTCCAGGTGCACTGTGAAGAGAAAATGGTGCCAGTGTGCTGAGGGAGATAGCTCCGCCCCTTTTTCGCGGACTTTTCTCCCGCTTTTTTATGGATTCTGGCAGGGGTATTTATCACATATATAGCCTCTGGGGCTATATATTGTGATATATTTGCCAGCCAAGGTGAATTTATTGCTTCTCAGGGCACCCCCCCCCAGCGCCCTGCACCCTCAGTGACCGGAGTGTGAAGTGTGTATGAGGAGCAATGGCGCACAGCTGTAGTGCTGTGCGCTACCTTGGTGAAGACTGATGTCTTCTGCCGCCGATTTTCCGGATTTCTTCTTGCTTCTGGCTCTGTAAGGGGGCCGGCAGCGCGGCTCCGGGACCGAACACCAATGGCCGGTTCCATGCGGTCGATCCCTCTGGAGCTAATGGTGTCCAGTAGCCTAAGAAGCCCAAGCTACCACCAGTTAGGTAGGTTCGCTTCTTCTCCCCTTAGTCCCTCGCTGCAGTGAGTCTGTTGCCAGCAGATCTCACTGTAAAATAAAAAACCTAACATATACTTTCTTTCTAGGAGCTCAGGAGAGCCCCTAGTGTGCATCCAGCTCGGCCGGGCACAGGATTCTAACTGAAGTCTGGAGGAGGGTCATAGTGGGAGGAGACAGTGCTCACCAGGTAGTCCTAATTCTTTCTTAGCTGTGCCCAGTCTCCTGCGGAGCCGCTATTCCCCATGGTCCTTACGGAGTCCCCAGCATCCACTAGGACGTTAGAGAAAATACTTTATTTAGTTTTGTTATTTTCAGGGAGACCTGCTGGCTACAGGCTCCCTGCATCGTGGGAGTGCGGGGAAAGAAGCAGACCTACTTCTTAAGAGTTCAAGGGCTCTGCTTCTTAGGCTACTGGACACCATTAGCTCCAGAGGGTTCGATCACTACGGTACTCCTAGCTGCTTGTTCCCAGAGCCGCTCACAAAAGCCGGAAGATAGAAGCCGGGTGAGTATGAGAAAACAGAAGACTTCAGTGACGGCAAAAGAGGTACCGCGCAGCGGCCGCGCTGCGCGCCATGCTCCCACGCTTATCACGGCACTGCAGGGTGCAGGGCATAGGAAGGGGGGGGCGCCCTGGGCAGCATGAAACCTCAGATCAGACTGGCATGTATAGTAACAGTGCTCCGGGCACTAGTTCAGGGACCTCCACCAGTATAATCAGTATTTTGAGCGGGATTGAAGCGCGCCATGTAGGGGGCGAGGCTTAGCCGCACAGCTCTGACCAGCGCCATCTTCTCTCTCCTCAGAAGCTGCAGAGACGCTGACCCTGTCCTCCGCACTGCTGTACAAGTAACAGGGTGAAAAACGGGGGGGGGGGGGGGGGCACAAGGCAATTTGGTGCTGATTGATTATATAAAGAGCGCTAACAGGGCTGGGCAGTCACCTTACTGGCCTCAGTACCGGGATAGGCGCTGGGTGTGAGCTGGCAGATCTCTCTCTGTGTCCCTCTTGCAGGCTTTATTGTGGGTCTGTCTCCTATAGCCCCAGTGTGCTTGTGGTTGTCGGTACGTGTGTGTCGACATGTCTGAGGCGGAATGCTCTTCCCAGGAGGAGGCTGGAGTGGGGACAGAAAATACTGTGAGAGTGGCTGTGTCGGCACCGCCGACGGATGACTGGGTGAATATGTTGAGTGTTTTAAATGAAAATGTGACAAAATTGACTAAGAGATTTGATAAATCTGAGTTTAAGAACCAAACATGGAGAAAATCCATGGAAGATACTTTGTCACAGACCAAGACCCCTTCGGGGTCGCAGAATCGTGCATTTGCCCAAATAGTAGATACAGATACCGACACGGACTCTGATTCCAGTGTCGACTATAGTGATGCCAGATTACATCCAAAACTGGCTAAGAGTATTCGGTACATGATTGTGGCGATAAAGGATATACTACATATTACTGAGGACCCTGCTGTCCCTGATACAAGGGTCTGTATGTTTAAAAGAAAGAAACCTGAGGTAACATTTCCTCCCTCTCATGAACTGAACACACTTTTTGAAAAGGCTTGGGAAAATCCGGACAAAAAGATTCAGGTTCCCAAAAGAATTCCAGTGGCATATCCGTTCCCCTCTGGGGATAGGGAAAGGTGGGAGTCAATCCCCACGGTAGACAAAGCTTTATCGCGTCTATCCAAAAAGGTGGAGCTTCCGTCCCCTGATACGGCAGCCCTAAAGGATCCTGCGGATCGTAAGCAGGAAAATACGCTAAAATCCATTTATGTCACTACAGGGGCGCTACTCAGGCCTGCCGTTGCTGCGGCATGGGTGAGTAGCGCTATTGAAAAGTGGGCAGATAACTTGTCATCTGAGGTAGATTCCCTAGACAGGGATAGTGTACTTTTGACTCTGGGTCACATCAGGTACGCTGCAGCATATTTAAAAGAAGCTGTAAGAGATATTGGCCTTTTGGGTTCAAGGGCCAATGCCATGGCGGTCTCTGCAAGGAGAGCGTTGTGGTTACATCAATGGAATGCTGATGCTGACTCTAAGAAGGCGATGGAGGCTCTACCGTTTAACGGTAGGGTTTTGTTTGGCGACGGCCTCACTGACCTGGTGTCTACGGCTACCGCGGGTAAGTCTTCCTTTTTACCTTATGTCCCTGCACAGCAGAAGAAATCGCCTCACTATCAGATGCAGTCCTTTCGGCCCAATAGATTCAAAAAAGGTCGTGGGTCCTCCTTCCTTGCTGCAAGGGGGAGAGGTCGGGGGAAAAAGGTCACAGGCTGTGGCAAGTTCCCAGGAGCAGAAGTCCTCTCCGGCTTCTACCAAATCCACCGCATGACGCTGGGACTCCGCTGCGAGAGTCCGCACCAGAGGGGGCACGTCTCAAGCTCTTCAGCCAGGTCTGGGTACACTCGGACCTGGATCCCTGGATAGTAGACATTGTAACCCAGGGGTACAAGTTAGAGTTTCAAGACTTGCCCCCTCACCGATTTTTCAAATCGGCCTTGCCAGCTTCTCTTCCAGAAAGAGAGATAGTAAGTGCTGCGATACTAAAGTTGTGTCAAAATCAAGTGATTGTCACGGTACCCCCGTCTCAACAGGGGGTACCGTGACAATCACTTTTTTTTTTTTTTTATTCAAACCTGTTCGTGGTCCCAAAGCCGGATGGCTCAGTCAGACCGATTCTAAACCTAAAATCCCTCAATTTCTTTCTGAAAAGATTCAAGTTTAAGATGGAGTCTCTACGGGCAGTGATCTCCAGTCTGGAGGAGGGGGATTTTATGGTGTCGGTCGACATAAAAGATGCATACTTACATGTCTCCATATATCCTCCACATCAGGCTTACCTGAGATTTGCGGTGCAGGGTTGTTTGGTCTATCCACGGCTCCGAGGATTTTCACCAAAGTAATGGCGGAAATTATGGTTCTCCTGCGCAAGCGGGAATCACAATTATCCCGTACTTGGACGATCTCCTCATTGTTACGATCCTGATGCTCAGGACAGGGGAGATCTTATGTAGTGAGTCCTGAGCACCAAGACGGAATGCTGGGATTGGGAAATGGGAAGGAAATAGCCCTTAGCACCCTACCTCCGTTGTCTTACCCGTGTTATCAATTCACGCCTGAACGACTATGGTTTCTTGGGCCCATGGCAGCCGCGTTTGAAGGGCGGATTAGGTCTGCCCAACTCCGATGCCCCCTCAAGTCTTAAAAAGAGACAAGGCGTGAACTGAGACAGGGTAATAACAAGGGGACCTCTAACTGAAACAACCACGCTAGGGGCTATAAACTACCTAAAAACTAAACGTATGTGCGGCACGCCGCCAAAGGAAAAAGAACTACAAAGAAACCACTGTCCACTCCCCTACACGGCACCGCCGAGTTCCGGGGAGGACAGTGAAAGCGGAAACCTCCGCAAATGCACCAATTCACAGTAAAGTAAACACTAAGCGGCATAGGCCGCAACACGCGGCAGAAGCCGCTACTCACGAACCGGGCGAGAACCCCAGATGACAAACAGGTTCGCAAGGACTAGAAGGATTCCCAGGACCGGCTTCGGACCTCCAAAGTACCAAAGGGCAGGGAGCAAGATCCACCAAACACGGCTGACAGGAACAGAGTTCTGCAAGGCAGGAACAGCATACAAGAAGCTATCACCGGCGGGGCTGCAGTGTGCTGGCTCACATAAAAAGGCCCTGCTGGCCAATAACAGGAGGGCCAGCAGGACCAGCCCCCAGACCCTAATTACTAGTTGCCGTGCAGCTGCCCTGCTGCACGAGCAACCTAATTAACTATTCTTAGCAACGGGGAACGCGGTCCACCTGTGGCGTCCCCGTTGCTATGCACCCGGCGGCCCTGCACGCACAGCGTCCTGCGTTGCCAGGGACCCGGCGGCTATCGTGCGCACGGCGTCCTGGCGTTGCTAGGCGCCGTGCGGGGGACAGGGAAGGAGAGAGGCGCGGCGGCCGTGACCGCTGCTCAGTCAGGGCACGGCCGAAGACCGCCGCGCCTAACAGTACCCCCCCCTTGAGGAGGGGTTAAAGAACCCCTAGAGCCAGGTTTCTGAGGAAACTCCTGAAAGAAAATCCTCTTCAGCTTGGGAGCATGTAAATCTTTATCCAACACCCAAGATCTTTCTTCAGGGCCATAACCTTTCCAGTGGACCAAAAAATAGAGCCGACCCCGAGAAAGCTTAGAATCTAAAACCTTCTCCACCAAGAACTCTTGTTGCCCCTGAACATCCACCGGAGATCTACCCTGGGAAGTCCTCCGAGGAAATCTCCTGGAAGAAAAATACTGTTTCAAAAGAGAACAGTGAAAAGTATTGCCAATTTTTTTAAATAGAGTAATTTTTATTCAACAGCATATTAAAGATACAGACATTTCAGTATACACTGGGAAGCACAATTGGAATTACACGATATTCTGAGTCATACTATTTTCCAAGGGTATACATATACGAATGACATTCCCCGTATTGCTATTTCCGTGCAGTCTTCCCACAATATACATATTTTCTGAAGTCTGTAAACAAGTCATGATTCACATACTTATCATTTTAGATATTTTCTCCCCAAACCTTTATTGTAATTACCCCGTCTAGTAGGCCTTATATAGCCCACAACCCCACTACCCCCGAACAGAACCCCCTGAAACAAACTCAAGCCTAGTCAAGCTAAGGTGTGTATGGTGTGGTGTGGCAGCTAGATAGTTAAACAACTACGTTAAAGGGGAGGTAAAGGCCCGGGCCAGTGCCCCAGGGCCCAATTAGCGCTCCGCAGCGAAAGTCGGTGCCCTCTAAATCTGAAGGGCAAGGGAGGAGTATGTGGAATTGATCCAGGGAGACCATATCTTCTCGTATTTGGTAAGGGCATTATATTTCATATATACATAGCGTTCTTTTAATAGAGTATCGTTTACCAAACTTTTGAAAGCAGGTATCGTGGGAGGACGCGGGGCCATCCATGTCCGCGCAATACACACCTTTGCAAGAGCGCACACACTGCGGGCATACATGCTTTCCCATCGGGACCCAGAGTCAGAATCGCCCACCCCCAAAATACAAAATCTCGGAGTCAGCAAACCTCTCGGTATCCCCGTATGTTCCAGAATCGACCCGACCCCAGCCCAGAACACCTGCAGCAACGGGCATTCCCATGTGAGGTGCCAGAATGTGCCTCCGGCAGCCCCGCACTTAGGGCAAACATCAGCACTATCAGACCTAAATCTGGCCAGCCTGCTCGACGTCATGTATGATCTATGCAGAATGAAAAGCTGTATCTGCTGAAACCGCAGCGATTTGGTGACCTGGCTCGGATTGCCCAGAGCACCCTCCCAGTCTTCCCCGTCTATGGGACCCATGTCACACTCCCAGTTCTCCCGAAGATTCGAGAGCGGGTCTGCATGTATTGTTTGAAGAAGGTACGAGTAGGTGAAGGAGATCACCTTGACTCGACCTAGTGAATGTAGAAATGTTTTTATGGGGAAGGGGAGGAGCGCCGGGGGAGAATCTCCGAACTGCGCCTGCAAGGCGTGCCTGAGCTGTAAAAATCTGTAAAAGTGAGAGTTCGGGAGTCCAAACTCCTCCTTTAATTGCTGAAATGATTTCAATGAACCATCACTATATAACTGGGACAGTGAGACTATCGAATATGGAGCCCACACCTCCCCGCCCTCTAGAGACCCCAGTTCACTAAGCAATGTGGAGTGCCATAGGGGAGTATCCGGGTCCATACCCTCGTACCCAAGCAGGCCCTTCAATGCTAGCCATATCTTCATAGCCTGAAAGACAATAGGAGGTGAGAATCTAGAAGGGTTTCCCCCCACCAGGACCTGTGCCGGGGAAAGATCCGGGTAATAGCACCGAAGGAACGCCCAACCCAGTCCAGTCCCCTCCCCTCCTTGAAGCCACATACCGATATGTGATAGCTGAGCAGCATAGTAATACAGTTGGAAGTGGGGCAAGGCCAAGCCGCCGTCCCTTTTTTGTCTGGTAAGGGTGGTTAATTTTATTCTAGATCTTTTATTGGCCCATATCAAGGACGTCAGGACACTATTTAATTTCCTGAAGAAGGCTGGAAAGATGTATACAGGGGACTGCAAGAGAACATACAATAGTTTAGGCAAAACTACCATTTTAATGAGGCCGACCCTACCCGTCATTGTCAGTGGAAGCTTACACCAAGCTCTCGATTTGCGCACTACTGTCTGTACAAGAGGGTCAAGGTTTAAGGGCACAAAGTCTGATGGGTCGTTGGTAATTAGGATCCCGAGGTACTTAAACTGGACTGTCCAACACAGCGGTAGGGATATTTTCGGAACCTGGGGGAGGGAGCCTATAATGGGCATAATAAATGATTTGGACCAGTTTATGCGGAGACCCGAATACCCACCAAAGGTCTCAATGACCCGCAACACAGTGGGCATCTCCACCGCGTAGTCTCGAAGGAATAACAGCAAGTCATCCGCATAGAGGGCTATTTTATCAGTGCAGGAACCCGTATCTATTCCCCCAATGTCCGGGTGCGACCTGATCAAGCAAGCCAGGGGCTCTATGGCTATGGCAAACAGGGCAGGAGAGAGGGGGCATCCCTGTCTGGTGCCCCGTGTCAAAGGGAAGGAGGAGGAAATGTAGCCGTTCACCAGGACCCTGGCGCGTGGATTCTGGTATAGCAATTTGATCCATTATATAAAGTTTGGGCCAAAGCCCATGTTCCTCATGACTCCCCACAGGTAAGGCCACTCAACGCTGTCAAATGCCTTGGCTGCATCCAGTGAGACCACAGCCGCGTCCGAGGGGAAGTCATGAGGAGCCTGCAAAATAGTGTACAGCCTGCGCAGATTAATGGATGTGGATTTCCCAGGCATGAAGCCGGTTTGATCCGGAGAATTATAGATTCAATTACTAGGTTGAGCCGGACCGCAAGAATTTTCGCCAGGATCTTGGCATCAGTGGGGATAAGGGAGATCGGCCTGTAGGACTCCAATAGTTTGGGGTCCTTACCAGGTTTTGGAAGCATTATGAGAATCGCCTCGGACATTGAGGGAGGAAGGCTGTTAGCGGCAAACATATCAACATACGTGTCAAGCAGCTGGGGACCAAAGAACTCAATGTATTGTTTATATAGTTCCGTGGGAATACCGTCACTACCCGGGAATTTACCACTAGGTGACACCTCCACCGCCGACGTCACCTCCTCCAGGGTCAGAGGCGCGTCCAAGGCGTCCCTAGCCTCAGGGGAGAGTTTAGAAAGGGGAATATTTGTCAGGTATAGGTCTAAGTCCTCCATGGAACATGTCAGTCGACTATCATATACCTCCCTAAAGTAGCTGAGGAACATCTGTGCGATGTCAGGGGTGTTATCTACCGTGGAGCCATCGGAGTCAAGCAGCTGCGCTATCGTGGTCCCAGGTCTGTCATAATGCACTAAGTGGGCCAGCAAACTACCTAGTCTGTCCGCCTGCATATAGATGTTAGTGGCCCTAAACAAGAGGGAACGTGCATTTTTGTCTGAAAGGTGAGCCAGCCAGGCCTCCTGAGCCACCAGCCAGCGGGTTTTCAGCGCGGGGGTACCCTCAGTCAGGTAACGCGTCTCCAGATCCCTACACTCAATCTCAAGCTGTCTTTCCGTCGCCCTGCGAGCCACCTTGCAGGCAGCAATTTTGCCAATCAATGTACCTCGCAAATACTAGAGATGAGCGGGTTCGGTTCCTCTGAATCCGAACCCGCCCGAACTTCAGGTTTTTTACACGGGTCCGAGCAGGCTCGGATCTTCCCGCCTTGCTCGGCTAACCCGAGCGCGCCCGAACGTCATCATCACGCTGTCGGATTCTCGCGAGGCTCGGATTCTATCGCGAGACTCGGATTCTATATAAGGAGCCGCGCGTCGCCGCCATTTTCACACGTGCATTGAGAGTCATAGGGAGAGGACGTGGCTGGCGTCCTCTCCGTTTAGAGAAGAGAGAGACACAGTATTTTCGGGGAGCATTATTAGGAGGAGTACTACTGTATACTACTATACTACTTGCTGAAGTGATATTTATAGATTAGATAGTGTGACTGTAAGTGTATTATCTGACTTGTGGGGGAGACACTGACAGTGGGGAGCAGTTAGAGTCTGAGAGCAGGACTCAGGAGTACATATAACGTACAGTGCACACTTTTGCTGCCAGAGTCAGTGCCACACTGCCATTGTTGTGACCACACTGACCACCAGTATAATAATATATTTTGTGATTGTCTGCTTAGGCCTCGGAGTACTAGTTGCAAGTTGCAACGTGACCTGTCCTGAAGTGACCACCAGTTTAATAATCAATCACCACCAGTTTAATATATATATATATATGGAAACAGGGGGGATGGGGGCGCCAGCGACCAACGGTGTCTAATGGATTTAGATTAGTTAAGAAGAAGTGGCAGGATACGTTCAGATAAAATTATAAAATTAATTTTAATTTATAAAAAAGGGGGTGGGATAAATTTTACAGGCATAGGGTATTGTTAAGAGTATATACGAGAAAATATAAAAATAATAATAAATAACAATTAAATAGTACAGAGCATGAGGATAAGAAACAAGTATATTCTAAAAAGATAAGAGTACAGTGCTTATCTTAAAAATGGAGGGTCAGTTCAGAGGTACACCCAACGCGTTTCGTCCATCAGACTTCATCAAGGGGTAGGGTGTTAATGAACAAGGGTTCTATTTATAGCTGGTATCATGTGTTCCAAGATAATTATTACATCACTTCCTGTTGGAAGTGTAAACAGCATATAGCTATATATATAATATATATATATATATATATATATAATATTGTATACCACCTACCCGTGTTTTTTTTTTTTTTTTTCATTCTTCTTTATACATACTACTATAGTAGCTTACTGTAGCAGTCTGCGGTGCTGTGCTGACCTGACAGTGTCCAGCAGGTCCGTCATCAGTCATTACATAATAAATATATATAGTACCTGTCCGGCTGCAGTACTAGTGATATTATATTGATTTCATCTCATTATCAATAATTTATCATCCAGTCTAGACTCTATATTAGCAGCAGACACAGTACGTTAGTCCACGGCTGTAGCTACCTCTGTGTCGGCACTCGGCAGTCCATCCATAATTGTATACCACCTACCCGTGGTTTTTTTTTTTTTCCTTTCTTCTTTGTACATACTACTATAGAGTATAGTAGCTTACTGTAGCAGTCTGCGGTGCTGCTGAGCTGACAGTGTCCAGCAGGTCCGTCATCAGTCATCATTACCTAATAAATATATTATCTACCTGTCCGGCTGCAGTACTAGTGATATTATATATACATACATATATATATTGATTTCATCTCATTATCAATCATCCAGTCTATATTAGCAGCAGACACAGTACGTTAGTCCACGGCTGTAGCTACCTCTGTGTCGGCACTCAGCAGTCCATCCATAATTGTATACCACCTACCCGTGGTTTTTTTTTTTTCTTTCTTCTTTGTACATACTACTATAGTATAGTAGCTTACTGTAGCAGTCTGCGGTGCTGCTGAGCTGACAGTGTCCAGCAGGTCCGTCATCAGTCATCATTACCTAATAAATATATTATCTACCTGTCCGGCTGCAGTACTAGTGATATTATATATACATACATATATATATTGATTTCATCTCATTATCAATCATCCAGTCTATATTAGCAGCAGACACAGTACGTTAGTCCACGGCTGTAGCTACCTCTGTGTCGGCACTCGGCAGTCCATCCATAATTGTATACCACCTACCCGTGGTTTTTTTTTTTTTTTTTCTTCTTTGTACATACTACTATAGTATAGTAGCTTACTGTAGCAGTCTGCGGTGCTGCTGAGCTGACAGTGTCCAGCAGGTCCGTCATCAGTCATCATTACCTAATAAATATATTATCTACCTGTCCGGCTGCAGTACTAGTGATATTATATATACATACATATATATATTGATTTCATCTCATTATCAATCATCCAGTCTATATTAGCAGCAGACACAGTACGTTAGTCCACGGCTGTAGCTACCTCTGTGTCGGCACTCGGCAGTCCATCCATAATTGTATACCACCTACCCGTGGTTTTTTTTTTTCTTTCTTCTTTGTACATACTACTATAGTATAGTAGCTTACTGTAGCAGTCTGCGGTGCTGCTGAGCTAACAGTGTCCAGCAGGTCCGTCATCAGTCATCATTACCTAATAAATATATTATCTACCTGTCCGGCTGCAGTACTAGTGATATTATATATACATACATATATATATTGATTTCATCTCATTATCAATCATCCAGTCTATATTAGCAGCAGACACAGTACGTTAGTCCACGGCTGTAGCTACCTCTGTGTCGGCACTCGGCAGTCCATCCATAATCGTATACCACCTACCCGTGGTTTTTTTTTCTTTCTTTCTTCTTTGTACATACTACTATAGTATAGTAGCTTACTGTAGCAGTCTGCGGTGCTGCTGAGCTGACAGTGTCCAGCAGGTCCGTCATCAGTCATCATTACCTAATAAATATATTATCTACCTGTCCGGCTGCAGTACTAGTGATATTATATATACATACATATATATATTGATTTAATCTCATTATCAATCATCCAGTCTATATTAGCAGCAGACACAGTACGTTAGTCCACGGCTGTAGCTACCTCTGTGTCGGCACTCGGCAGTCCATCCATAAGTATACTAGTATCCATCCATCTCCATTGTTTACCTGAGGTGCCTTTTAGTTGTGCCTATTAAAATATGGAGAACAAAAATGTTGAGGTTCCAAAATTAGGGAAAGATCAAGATCCACTTCCACCTCGTGCTGAAGCTGCTGCCACTAGTCATGGCCGAGACGATGAAATGCCAGCAACGTCGTCTGCCAAGGCCGATGCCCAATGTCAGAGCATGTCAAATCCAAAACACCAAATATCAGTAAAAAAAGGACTCCAAAACCTAAAATAAAATTGTCGGAGGAGAAGCGTAAACTTGCCAATATGCCATTTACCACACGGAGTGGCAAGGAACGGCTGAGGCCCTGGCCTATGTTCATGGCTAGTGGTTCAGCTTCACATGAGGATGGAAGCACTCAGCCTCTCGCTAGAAAACTGAAAAGACTCAAGCTGGCAAAAGCACCGCAAAGAACTGTGCGTTCTTCGAAATCCCAAATCCACAAGGAGAGTCCAATTGTGTCGGTTGCGATGCCTGACCTTCCCAACACTGGACGTGAAGAGCATGCGCCTTCCACCATTTGCACGCCCCCTGCAAGTGCTGGAAGGAGCACCCGCAGTCCAGTTCCTGATAGTCAGATTGAAGATGTCAGTGTTGAAGTACACCAGGATGAGGAGGATATGGGTGTTGCTGGCGCTGGGGAGGAAATTGACCAGGAGGATTCTGATGGTGAGGTGGTTTGTTTAAGTCAGGCACCCGGGGAGACACCTGTTGTCCGTGGGAGGAATAGGGCCATTGACATGCCTGGTCAAAATACAAAAAAATCAGCTCTTCGGTGTGGAAGTATTTCACCAGAAATGCGGACAACATTTGTCAAGCCGTGTGTTGCCTTTGTCAAGCTGTAATAAGTAGGGGTAAGGACGTTAACCACCTCGGAACATCCTCCCTTATACGTCACCTGCAGCGCATTCATAATAAGTCAGTGACAAGTTCAAAAACTTTGGGTGACAGCGGAAGCAGTCCACTGACCAGTAAATCCCTTCCTCTTGTAACCAAGCTCACGCAAACCACCCCACCAACTCCCTCAGTGTCAATTTCCTCCTTACCCAGGAATGCCAATAGTCCTGCAGGCCATGTCACTGGCAATTCTGACGAGTCCTCTCCTGCCTGGGATTCCTCCGATGCATCCTTGAGTGTAATGCCTACTGCTTCTGGCGCTGCTGTTGTTGCTGCTGGGAGTCGATCGTCATCCCAGAGGGGAAGTCGTAAGCCCACTTGTACTACTTCCAGTAAGCAATTGACTGTCCAACAGTCCTTTGCGAGGAAGATGAAATATCACAGCAGTCATCCTGCTGCAAAGCGGATAACTGAGGCCTTGACAACTTTGTTGGTGTTAGACGTGCGTCCGGTATCCGCCGTTAGTTCACAGGGAACTAGACAATTTATTGAGGCAGTGTGCCCCCGTTACCAAATACCATCTAGGTTCCACTTCTCTAGGCAGGCGATACCGAGAATGTACACGGACGTCAGAAAAAGACTCACCAGTGTCCTAAAAAATGCAGTTGTACCCAATGTCCACTTAACCACGGACATGTGGACAAGTGGAGCAGGGCAGGGTCAGGACTATATGACTGTGACAGCCCACTGGGTAGATGTATGGACTCCCGCCGCAAGAACAGCAGCGGCGGCACCAGTAGCAGCATCTCGCAAACGCCAACTCTTTCCTAGGCAGGCTACGCTTTGTATCACCGCTTTCCAGAATACGCACACAGCTGAAAACCTCTTACGGCAACTGAGGAAGATCATCGCGGAATGGCTTACCCCAATTGGACTCTCCTGTGGATTTGTGGCATCGGACAACGCCAGCAATATTGTGTGTGCATTAAATATGGGCAAATTCCAGCACGTCCCATGTTTTGCACATACCTTGAATTTGGTGGTGCAGAATTTTTTAAAAAACGACAGGGGCGTGCAAGAGATGCTGTCGGTGGCCAGAAGAATTGCGGGACACTTTCGGCGTACAGGCACCACGTACAGAAGACTGGAGCACCACCAAAAACTACTGAACCTGCCCTGCCATCATCTGAAGCAAGAAGTGGTAACGAGGTGGAATTCAACCCTCTATATGCTTCAGAGGTTGGAGGAGCAGCAAAAGGCCATTCAAGCCTATACAATTGAGCACGATATAGGAGGTGGAATGCACCTGTCTCAAGCGCAGTGGAGAATGATTTCAACGTTGTGCAAGGTTCTGATGCCCTTTGAACTTGCCACACGTGAAGTCAGTTCAGACACTGCCAGCCTGAGTCAGGTCATTCCCCTCATCAGGCTTTTGCAGAAGAAGCTGGAGACATTGAAGGAGGAGCTAACACGGAGCGATTCCGCTAGGCATGTGGGACTTGTGGATGGAGCCCTTAATTCGCTTAACAAGGATTCACGGGTGGTCAATCTGTTGAAATCAGAGCACTACATTTTGGCCACCGTGCTCGATCCTAGATTTAAAGCCTACCTTGATCTCTCTTTCCGGCAGACACAAGTCTGCTGGGGTTGAAAGACCTGCTGGTGACAAAATTGTCAAGTCAAGCGGAACGCGACCTGTCAACATCTCCTCCTTCACATTCTCCCGCAACTGGGGGTGCGAGGAAAAGGCTCAGAATTCCGAGCCCATCCGCTGGCGGTGATGCAGGGCAGTCTGGAGCGACTGCTGATGCTGACATCTGGTCCGGACTGAAGGACCTGACAACGATTACGGACATGTCGTCTACTGTCACTGCATATGATTCTCTCACCATTGAAAGAATGGTGGAGGATTATATGAGTGACCGCATCCAAGTAGGCACGTCACACAGTCCGTACTTATACTGGCAGGAAAAAGAGGCAATTTGGAGGCCCTTGCACAAACTGGCTTTATTCTACCTAAGTTGCCCTCCCACAAGTGTGTACTCCGAAAGAGTGTTTAGTGCCGCCGCTCACCTTGTCAGCAATCGGCGTACGAGGTTACATCCAGAAAATGTGGAGAAGATGATGTTCATTAAAATGAATTATAATCAATTCCTCCGTGGAGACATTGACCAGCAGCAATTGCCTCCACAAAGTACACAGGGAGCTGAGATGGTGGATTCCAGTGGGGACGAATTGATAATCTGTGAGGAGGGGGATGTACACGGTGATATATCGGAGGATGATGATGAGGTGGACATCTTGCCTCTGTAGAGCCAGTTTGTGCAAGGAGAGATTAATTGCTTCTTTTTTGGTGGGGGTCCAAACCAACCCGTCATTTCAGTCACAGTCGTGTGGCAGACCCTGTCACTGAAATGATGGGTTGGTTAAAGTGTGCATGTCCTGTTTATACAACATAAGGGTGGGTGGGAGGGCCCAAGGACAATTCCATCTTGCACCTCTTTTTTCTTTAATTTTTCTTTGCGTCATGTGCTGTTTGGGGAGGGTTTTTTGGAAGGGACATCCTGCGTGACACTGCAGTGCCACTCCTAGATGGGCCCGGTGTTTGTGTCGGCCACTAGGGTCGCTTATCTTACTCACACAGCTACCTCATTGCGCCTCTTTTTTTCTTTGCGTCATGTGCTGTTTGGGGAGGGTTTTTTGGAAGGGACATCCTGCGTGACACTGCAGTGACACTCCTAGATGGGCCCGGTGTTTGTGTCGGCCACTAGGGTCGCTTATCTTACTCACACAGCTACCTCATTGCGCCTCTTTTTTTCTTTGCGTCATGTGCTGTTTGGGGAGGGTTTTTTGGAAGGGACATCCTGCGTGACACTGCAGTGACACTCCTAGATGGGCCCGGTGTTTGTGTCGGCCACTAGGGTCGCTTATCTTACTCACACAGCTACCTCATTGCGCCTCTTTTTTTCTTTGCGTCATGTGCTGTTTGGGGAGGGTTTTTTGGAAGGGACATCCTGCGTGACACTGCAGTGACACTCCTAGATGGGCCCGGTGTTTGTGTCGGCCACTAGGGTCGCTTATCTTACTCACACAGCTACCTCATTGCGCCTCTTTTTTTCTTTGCGTCATGTGCTGTTTGGGGAGGGTTTTTTGGAAGGGACATCCTGCGTGACACTGCAGTGACACTCCTAGATGGGCCCGGTGTTTGTGTCGGCCACTAGGGTCGCTTAGCTTAGTCATCCAGCGACCTAGGTGCAAATTTTAGGACTAAAAATAATATTGTGAGGTGTGAGGTATTCAGAATAGACTGAAAATGAGTGTAAATTATGGTTTTTGAGGTTAATAATACTTTGGGATCAAAATGACCCCCAAATTCTATGATTTAAGCTGTTTTTTTAGTGTTTTTTGAAAAAAACACCCGAATCCAAAACACACCCGAATCCGACAAAAAAAATTCGGTGAGGTTTTGCCAAAACGCGGTCGAACCCAAAACACGGCCGCGGAACCGAACCCAAAACCAAAACACAAAACCCGAAAAATTTCCGGCGCTCATCTCTAGCAAATACGCTTTGAATGCATCCCAAACAACCGGGGCCGGGGCCGTTCCCGCATTATCCGCAAAAAATCCCTCCCATGTGGGCGTTAAATCCGGGCAATCGCCCAGCTGGGCCAACCAAGATGGATGCAGCCGCCAATATGACTGTCCCCTCTGACAGTCCCCATCTATTGACAGCACCAGGGGCAAATGATCGGACACCCCCCGTGCTTCGTAACGGACATCCGTCACGCCAGGCAGAAGCCCAGGCGAGACCAGGGCCAGGTCGATTCTGGAAAAAGAGCCATGTGTACCCGAATAACAGGAGTATTGCCGAAGATTAGGATTCCGAATCCTCCAGGCGTCTACCCACTGCATACTATCTAGAAAATCTGCAAATTTAGATCTAGATGAAATTAAGCCGCCGCCCCCCACCCCTCGATCTCGAGGAGCCCTCCATCTATCCAAAGAGGCATCCAACACAGTGTTGAAGTCCCCCAGGCAGATGACAGGGGTGTGGGGGGAGGAGGCAACAAATGAGGCGGCCTTTTGCAGGACATCATATGAAAACGGGGGGGGGGGAACATACACAGACAATAGGAAAAAGCTACGTGAAAACAGTTTACATTCTATGAACACATATCTACCGTGTGGATCTGTATTTACCCTGATCATCTCAAACTGAACAGTCCTCTTTATCATTACCGACACCCCTCGGGAATATGAGGAGTGCGAGGAATGATACGCCCACCCCACCCAAGGCCTGCGGAGCGACAACAGCCTATTTCCCTCCAAGTGGGTTTCGCTTAAACAAATGATATCCGGGCCATATTTCTTGATCATTTTAAATACTAAGGATCGCTTAACTTTGTTGTTGATGCCCTGGACATTCCACGCCAAGATTTTTAAGGGAGGCATGTCGGCCAAGTTATCAACAGGGGCACAACACTCCTAGCAACCGCCCGTCCACCCGGCGCTCCGCTCACGTAATCATGTCGTCCGCAGGCCCCAGACCCCGAGCCGAACCCCAGAAAACAGTGCAACCCCACCACACCCTCTGAATAACAAGTATATAGGCTTCGTAAATTCAAAACATATAACAGAAAAACTGCTGAGAGGCAAACAGCGGCCCCCAAACATCCCCCCACCCCGTATACCTCCCCGAACTGTGGCATACCCATAACCCTAACCAAACTTTAGCCCTGGAGATCCCAAAGCCTACGGCAACACTGTACCAGGCGTACAGATCAAAACAACCCCAATACCAAAACCTTTATGCGTTTATACGTTTATAACACTTCTCAGCAAAGTCCAGAACCACTAAACGAGAGGAAGCTCCCTGGACTTATACTTGCGGAATGTAGGCCCATAGAGGAGGGCGACACGATGTCAGTCTGGAGCCAGCTGGCGGACCCCCGGAGCATATCTGTCCAACCAGGAGGCCGCTTCCCTGGGCGAGCTGAAGAATTTGGTCTCCCCGTCCGCCACCACACGCAACCTGGAGGGAAACAGCATCGAGTAGGATAGATTCAGGTCACGAAGGCGTCGCTTAATGGGAAGAAACTGGGCCCGGTCTTTTTGAACGTCCGCTGCAAAGTCCGGAAATGCCGACACCCGGATTCCATTCCGGATCAGGGGGCCCTTCACGCGTCCCAGGCGCAGGACAGAGTCCCGGTCCTTGTAGTGCAGGAATTTTGCTATAAAAGTTCGTGGTGGGGCGCCTGGGGGTAAAGGCCGGAAGGGCACGCGGTGAGCCCGCTCCACTGCAAACTGAGAGGTAAAGGATTCAGCACCGTATACCTCTTTTAGCCAGGACTCCAAGAAATCTTCAGGGTGTGCCCCCTCTTCCTTTTCGGGGAGGCCTACGAACCTCACGTTATTTCTGCGGAGTCTGCCCTCCATGTCCAGGAGTTTGGTTTGCAACGTCGTGACTTGTTGTGTAACTGCAGACACCGATCGTTGTAAAGGACCGCTGAGGTCTTCCAAGTTGGAGACCCTTGTCTCAGTTTCGCCCACCCTCTCCCGCACTCGCTGGACGTCCTGTCGCAGCAGTGATAAATCACACTGCGCCTTCTCCATCTTGTCCGACAGACGTTGTTCGCTGGCCGCTATGGCCTCCAGGACCTGCTGGATGGAAGGAGCAGATGGCTGTGTATTGGCCCCTGAGTCGGCCCCGGCCGAGGGATCCATTCTGGCAGGGGGGGAGAGCTTAGGAGATGACTGCGTCGACTGGGTTGCAGGCTGTCGAGCAAACTTCTCTAATTTAGCCGCGGCCGCACTCTGGCCGCCCCTCACAATCGTATCAAGGCCCAGCAATACTCAGAGTCCCGATATTCAGTGTCAAGAAGTATAGCAGTGGGTGGTAAATGCAGTATCAGCAGCACGCCAGGCACTGGGATAGCCAGCTGTTATATTGAAGGGAGAAGGGGGACCAGGGGAGTCCAGTGGTATAAATAAATATGTCCAGTGTATGGTATTCCAACAGCATAAGCAATAGGCAGGGCAGCTGGGACCAGTTCTAATCATCCAGCCCAGTACAATCTTCACCCACACTGCACTCTGCTGTGAGGAGAGACACAGGGAGCTGTAAGTAAAATAGCCACCCAGCACACAGATTTCCCCTTCCTCCCTCCCTGCACCAGCCTTCAGGGGAGCAGGAATATTTATGTGTGGAGCCCTGGGGGTGCAGGAGTGGGGTGCCGCTCTCCTCCGGTGCCGCTGGCCGCTGTGGCCGCCTCGGGTGCGCGATCGTGTGCGCGCGCGCACGCGCCCGGCGGAGCTCTAAAATCGAGGCCGGGGACTGAATTGCGGCCTAGGCCCGGAGTCCGGGCAGCCGCTGGCGCGAGCCGGGAACACTCACACGGATCCACAACGGTGCCTGCCGCCTCCCCAGTGCCGCCAGACAGGAGAGGAGTCCAGAGGAGACCACAAAAGGAGCCCCAGGATCGATACAGGATTAATATCCAGGGAGCTCCTCGATCCTGCTGCCTAGTCCCTTGCCGCCGTGGCCACGCCCCAAGTATTGCCAATTTTGAGAGATCTCGGCAAGCGTAGCCGAAAAGCAACTGGGTTGACCTTCTTAATGATAAGGAATGGTCCAATAAATTTGGGTCCCAATCTAGCCGAAGGTTGTCGGAGCTTGATGTTGCGAGTTGACAACCATACCTTATCTCCCACTTTAAAAGTGCAAGGACGTCGGAGCCTATCAGAAAATTTCTTTTCTCGGAAGGCAGCTTTTCTCAAGGCAAGGTGCACCTTTCTCCAAATTGTTCTGAGATGGGAGGTTAAGGTCAACGAGGAGACTGGAGAATGAGGGGAAAAAAAGTTGGCTCTAGGATGAAAGCCAAAGACTGAAAAGAATGGGGACTCCTTGGTGGAAGAATGACAAGAGTTATTATAAGCAAATTCGGCTAACGGAAGAAATTCAGACCAATCATTCTGGAGTTTGGCCGAATACAACCGTAAATACTGTTTTAATGACTGGTTAACTCGTTCGGTTTGTCCGTTAGATTGTGGATGGTACCCAGATGTTAAAGAGAGTTTCATATTTAATGAGGCACAAAAACGTTTCCAGAAACGAGCAATGAATTGCGGACCCCGATCAGAGACAATATCCCTGGGCAACCCATGGAGCCTGAACACATGACGGAGAAACAAGACTGCCAACCCTTGAGCAGAGGGTAATCGGGGAAGAGCAATGAAATGAGCCATCTTACTAAAACGATCTACTACCACCCAAATGACTCGAAATCCGGCTGAAAGAGGAAGGTCCACCACGAAATCCATGGATATATGTGACCATGGCCTGAGAGGAACGGCTAAAGGTACGAGTTGCCCGATCGGCAATGAACGAGGAACCTTATGCCGTGCACAAACCTGACAGGAATGGACAAATTCCCTTACATCTTTAGAAAGACTAGGCCACCACACCGAGCGAGAGACTAACTCCAAGGTCTTAGTGATACCTGGATGACCAGAGACTTTGTTGTCATGAAACTCAGCTAAAACAGGGACAAAGAGACGATCAGCAGGAGTCGGTTTAGGAGCCTGCTGTTGAAGCTGGACTAACTGAGTAAATAAATCCTGTGTGAGGCCTGCCCGGATGACAGATGATGGAACTATGGGGGTAGTAGCAGGATGGTTATTGTGAACCGGAAGAAAACAACGTGACAGGGCATCAGCTTTAGTATTTTTGGAACCGGGCCTGAAGGTGATAATAAACCTGAAACGAGTAAAAAACAATGCCCAACGTGCCTGCCGAGCATTAAGCCGTTTAGCTGACTCAATATACTGCAGGTTCTTATGGTCAGTAAACACTGTAATAGTATGCCTAGCTCCCTCCAGCCAATGCCTCCACTCCTCGAAAGCCCATTTAACTGCCAGCAATTCTCGATTACCAACATCATAGTTGGATTCTGCGGAGGAGAATTTCCTGGACATGAAGGCACAAGGGTGTAATTCCTGAGACTACGGATCTTCCTGAGATAGGATAGCCCCCACTCCAACCTATGAGGCATCTACCTCGACTATAAAGGGGAGCTCCAGGTTAGGGTGCCTGAGAACAGGAGCCGAGACAAAGGCCTGCTTTAAGGCCCGAAAGGCAGACTCGGCTGCAGGCGACCAATTGGAAGGGTCCGCTCCTTTTTTAGTCAATGCTACTATAGGAGCGACCAAATCAGAAAAGGTATGAATGAACCGCCTATAATAGTTTGCAAACCCTAAAAAGCGCTGAATTGCTTTTAAATTTGTGGGTTGCGCCCAATTAAGGATGGCCAGGAGTTTTTTCGGTTCCATGAAAAATCCCTGGGGAGAAATAATATACCCCAAGAAGGACACTTCCGTGATGTGAAAATCACATTTCTCTAGTTTTGCGTATAAATGATTCTCCCGTAGTTTTTGAAGAACCAGACGCACATGGGTAATATGTTGTCCCATAGACTCAGAATAAATCAAATTGTCGTCTAAATAAACGACAACGAACTTTCCAAGAAAGTCACGAAGAACATCATTGATGAGGTCTTGAAATACCGCAGGAGCATTTGACAGCCCAAAGGGTATCACCAGGTGTTCATAATGACCCGACTGTGTGCTGAAAGCCGTCTTCCACTCATCCCCAGATCTTATTCGGATGAGATTATAAGCTCCTCTAAGATCGATTTTTGAGAAGATAACGGCAGAGCGTAACTGATCAAAAAGTACTGAAATCAAAGGCAAAGGGTAGGTGTTTTTAACAGAAATTTTATTCAGAGCCCGAAAATCAATACATGGTCTGAGCGACCCATCTTTTTTCTCAACAAAAAAGTATCCTGCACTCAAAGGAGATTTCGAAGGCCTAATGAAGCCTTTTTTCAGGCTTTCCTGGATATAATTATCCATAGCCGTGGTTTCTGGCCCGGAGAGGGCATATAATCTCCCCTTAGGTAAAGTGGCCCCGGGAACTAAATCTATAGTGCAGTCATAGGACTGATGGGGAGGCAGAACGTCCGCATTACCCTTGGAGAACACATCAGCAAAATCCTGATAGTCCAGAGGAATAAGTTCTGGGGTAACTGCCGCAACCCGGACAGGATGGGAAATACACTCCTTAACACAAAAAGGACCCCATTGGGAAATCTCCCCAGACCGCCAATCTATGGTGGGATTATGAAAGGCAAGCCAGGGGTGACCCAAAACTACTGGAACTGCCGGACAATGTGTAAGGTAAAATTCTATTTCTTCTGAATGTAGGGCCCTCACTGTCAGCAATACTGGAGGTGTGCGGTGAGTAATAACCCCATTGGAAAGCGGACCACCATCCAAGCCGTGCATGGTGATACGTCTACCTAAGGGTATCAGTGGAACGCCTAAAGCCTTAGCCCAAGCTAAATCCATAAAATTTCCTGCAGCTCCACTGTCGACGAAGGCCGACACCAACGAACTGAGGCTGCCAAAGGAAATCTTTACCGGAACTAATAAAGAATTATTAGAGGAGATTAACTGCAGACCCAAGTGAACCCCCTCACAATTCACTTGGTCAGAGCGTTTCCCGGCTTGTTCGGGCAGTTACGTGCGATATGTCCCTTACCACCACAATACAAACAAAGACCAGAACTTAACCTTCTGGTTCTTTCCTCTGGGGACAGCCGGGAGAGACCCATTTGCATGGGCTCCTCGACGTCCTCAGGAAAAGTATATACACATGGATTAGGCCTAAAAGTTGTTCCTCTTTCAGCCCTCCGCTCTCGGAGACGACGATCAATTTTAATAGCGAGCTCCATGAGTTTATCTAGAGTCTCAGGAGCGGGGTACTGAAGGAGACCGTCTTCCAACAGTCCGAGGCGAAACTGACTGCGCAGGGCCGGGTCATTCCAGCCACAGTCGTTCGACCAACGGCGAAATTCGGTACAATACACCTCTGCTGGATTTTTGCCTTGCTTAAGGGCACGCAGGTGACTCTCAGCTGATGCTTCTCTATCTGGGTCGTCATATAAGAGGCCTAAGGATTTAAAAAAGGCGTCTACTGATAACAAAGCAGCATCATCCGCTCTTAGCCCAAACGCCCAGGTCTGTGGATCACCCTGAAGTAGAGACATCACAATCCCGACCCGCTGAGACTCAGTACCAGAGGAACGGGGCCTTAAACGAAAATAAAGCTTACAAGCTTCCTTAAAATTAAAAAAATCCTTTCGGTTACCCGAAAAACGGTCAGGTAAATGCATCTTTGGTTCTGGAACCATACTCGGGGAGGCTCGCAAAAGATCTTCCTGCGATCTCACCCGAAGAGTAAGGTCCTGAACCATCTGAGTTAATTCCTGTATTTGGTTAACCAAAAGCTGACTGGGGTTTGGCCCTAAACCTGCCGGATTTATGAGGCCGAATTTCTAGGCCCACCAATACAACGGAAAAATTAAACCCCTTTTTTTTTTTAATGTGGGCCGGTGATAATGTTACGATCCTGATGCTCAGGACAGGGGAGATCTTATGTAGTGAGTCCTGAGCACCAAGACGGAATGCTGGGATTGGGAAATGGGAAGGAAATAGCCCCTAGCACCCTACCTCCGTTGTCTTACCCGTGTTATCAATTCACGCCTGAACGACTATGGTTTCTTGGGCCCATGGCAGCCGCGTTTGAAGGGCGGATTAGGTCTGCCCAACTCCGATGCCCCCTAAGGTCTTAAAGAGAGACAAGGCGTGAACTGAGACAGGGTAATAACAAGGGGACCTCTAACTGAAACACGCTAGGGGCTATAAACTACCTAAAGACTAAACGTATGTGCGGCACGCCGCCAAAGGAAAAAGAACTACAAAGAAACCACAGTCCACTCCCCTACACGGCACCGCCGAGTTCCGGGGAGGACAGTGAAAGCGGAAACCTCCGCAAATCCACCAATTCACAGTAAAGTAAACACTAAGCGGCATAGGCCGCAACACGCGGCAGAAGCCGCTACTCACGAACCGGGCGAGAACCCCAGATGACAAACAGGTTCGCAAGGACTAGAAGGATTCCCAGGACCGGCTTCGGACCTCCAAAGTACCAAAGGGCAGGGAGCAAGATCCACCAAACACGGCTGACAGGAACAGAGTTCTGCAAGGCAGGAAAAGCATACAAGAAGCTATCACCGGCGGGGCTGCAGTGTGCTGGCTCACATAAAAAGGCCCTGCTGGCCAATAACAGGAGGGCCAGCAGGACCAGCCCCCAGACCCTAATTACTAGTTGCCGTGCAGCTGCCCTGCTGCACGAGCAACCTAATTAACTATTCTTAGCAACGGGGAACGCGGTCCACCTGTGGCGTCCCCGTTGCTATGCACCCGGCGGCCCTGCACGCACGGCGTCCTGCGTTGCCAGGGACCCGGCGGCTATCGTGCGCATGGCGTCCTGGCGTTGCTAGGCGCCGTGCGGGGGACAGGGAAGGAGAGAGGCGCGGCGGCCGTGACCGCTGCTCAGTCAGGGCACGGCCGAAGACCGCCGCGCCTAACACTCATAAAGGCGAGGTCCAAGGAGCAATTGTTGAAGAATGTTGCCCTTTCACTGACGATTCTGCAACAACATGGTTGGCTCCTAAATTTGCCAAAATCACAGTTGGATCCAACGACACGGCTGTCGTTCCTGGGTATGATTCTGGATACAGAATTGCAGAGAGTATTTCTTCCAGTGGAAAAAGCTCTGGAAATACAGAGCATGGTAAAACAGATTCTGAAACCGGCAAAGGTGTCAGTTCTTCGCTGCACTCGGTTGCTGGGGAAGATGGTGTCGGCCTACGAGGCCATTCCGTATGGCAGGTTCCATGCCAGGGTGTTTCAGTGGAACCTACTGGACCAGTGGTCTGGGTCTCACCTGGACATGCACTGGAAAATAATTCTATCTCCCAGGACCAGAATTTCACTTCTGTGGTGGCTGCACAGTTCTCACCTTCTAGTAGGACGCAGGTTCGGGATTCAGGACTGGATCCTGGTGACCACAGATTCAAGCCTCCGAGGCTGGGGAGCAGTTACACAGGGAAGAAACTTTCAGGGAAAGTGGTCAAGCCAGGAAGCTTGTCTACACATAAACATTCTGGAATTAAGAGCCATATACAATGGCATACTGCAAGCAGAACATCTTCTTCGAGGTCTGCCGGTCTTGATTCAGTCAGACAACGTGACAGCAGTGGCATACATAAACCAACAAGGCGGAACGAAGAGCAGAGCGGTGATGGCCGAGCCATGAAAATTCTTCGCTGGGCAGAAAAGTAGGCCAGCGCTCTGTCAGCAGAGATATTGTTCCAGGTCAAGGGACCCTCAAGCGATAGCGGTGGACGCCCTATTGACACCGTGGGTATTTCAGTCGGTCTATGTGTTCCCTCCACTTCCACTCATTCCAAAGGTGATAAAAATTATAAGAAGGACAAGGGTTCAGGCGATCCTCATTGTTCCGGATTGGCCAAGAAGGGCCTGGTATCCAGATCTTCAGGAGTTGCTCATAGAAGATCCCTGGCCTCTTCCTCTTCGGGAGGACCTGTTACGACAGGGGCCGTGCGTGTATCAGGACTTACAGCGGCTGCATTTGACGGCGTTGAGGTTGAACGCCAGATCCTAGCCCGAAAGGTTATTCCCAGTGAAGTCATTCCTACACTTCTTCAGGATAGAAAGGAAGTAACGGCAAAGCATTACCACTGTATGTGGAGAAAATATGTGTCTTGGTGTGAATCCAAGAAGGCTCCTACGGAGGAATTTCATCTGGGGCGTTTGCTCCATTTCCTACAAGCAGGTGTGGATGCGGGCCTAAAGTTAGGCTCTATTAAAGTACAGATTTGGCCTTGTCGATCTTTTTTCAAAAGGAATTGGCCTGTCTTCCAGAGGTTCAGACCTTCGTAAAAGGCGTGCTGCACATCCAACCTCCCTTTGTGCCCCCAGTGGCACCATGGGACCTTAATGTGGTGTTGCAATTCTTGCAATCACATTGGTTTGAACCTTTGCGCAAGGTTGAGTTAAAATTCCTTACTTGGAAAGTGGTCATGTTGTTGGCCTTGGCGTCTGCAAGGCGAGTGTCTGAGTTGGCAGCTTTGTCTCACAAGAGCCCCTACTTGATTTTCCATGCTGATAGAGCGGAGTTGAGAACTCGTCAGCAATTTCTGCCAAAAGTGGTTTCATAATTTCATGTTAACCAGCCAATTGTGGCGCCAGTGGCTACTGACGCCCTGGCGGAGTCAAAGTCTCTCGAGGTGGTTAGAGCTTTGAAGATCTATGTCGCCAGAACGGCGCAGTTTAGGAAAACAGAGTCTCTGTTTGTCCTGTGGGCTCCCAACAAGATTGGGGCTCCTGCTTCTAAGCAGACTATTGCGTGTTGGATCTGTAATACGATTCAGCAGGCTCATTCTACGGCAGGATTGCTGTTACCGAAATCGGTGAAGGCCCATTCTACCAGAAATGTGGGCTCATTTTGGGCGGCTGCCCGAGGGGTCTCTGCATTACAGCTTTGCCGAGCTGCTACTTGGCCAGGATCAAACACCTTTGCAAAGTTTTACAAGTATGATACCCTGGCTGAGGAGGACCTCTTGTTTGGTCAATCGGTGCTGCAGAGTCATCCGCATTCTCCCGCCCGTTCTAGAGCTTTGGTATAAACCCCATGGTTCTTGAAACATCCCCAGCATCCTCTAGAAGGTATGAGAAAATAGGATTTTAATACCTACCGGTAAATCCTTTTCTCTTAGTCCGTAGAGGATGCTGGGCGCCCGTCCCAGTGCGGGCTGTATCTGCAGTTATTGGTTATAGTTACACACAGGTTGTGTTGAGCTCAGTCAGTTTGTGACTGATGTTGATCATGCCGTTGCATGCGTTGTTGTTGAATGCCTTGTTGTATGGCGTGTTAGTGGTGTGAGCTGGTATGTATCTCACCTTAGTTTAGAATCATTAAATAAATCCTTTCCTCAAAATATCCGTCTCCCTGGGCACAGTTCCTATAACTGGAGTCTGGAGGAGGGGCATAGGGGGGAGGAGCCAGTTCACACCCATTCAAAGTTTTATAGTGTGCCCATGTCTCCTGCGGATCCCGTCTATACCCCATGGTTCTTGAAGCATCCCCAGCATCCTCTACGGACTATGAGAAAAGGATTTACCGGTAGGTATTAAAATCCTATTTAAGCAAACATCTTGTATATATCTGATAAGAACATTTGCCACACCTAAGTTAGGAAATATTTTTATGTATGTTAAATTTAATAATATGAGTGGAAAAAATGTAATTATAATAAATTATATTATAATGCGTAATGTGCCAGGACCATTGTCCTGTTTCTACCTATTTACATTTGAGCACATTGGAGTCCTCTCATTTTCCCAAGGGTGTTGATATAATCCAAGATCTGCAAATATATTTTATATGATAAAGGAGAATATATGTTCCATGTCAAGAGAGTGAGAATGTATGATCTGCGTCACTTCAGTGTTACAGGTGTGATAGCTATGTACTATGGGGGTAATTCCAAGTTGATCGCAGCAGGAACTTTTTTAGCAGTTGGGTAAAACCATGGCCCTCATTCCGAGTTGTTCGCTCGCAAGCTGCTTTTAGCAGCTTTGCACACGCTAAGCCGCCGCCTACTGGGAGTGAATCTTAGCTTATCAAAATTGCGACCGAAAGATTTGCAATATTGCGAAAAGACTTCTCTGTGCAGTTTCTGAGTAGCTCGAGACTTACTCTTCCAGTGCGATCAGTTCAGTGCTTGTCGTTCCTGGTTTGACGTCACAAACACACCCAGCGTTCGCCCAGACACTCCTCCGTTTCTCCAGCCACTCCCGCGTTTTTCCCAGAAACGGTAGCGTT
The DNA here is from genome assembly GCF_028390025.1 of Pseudophryne corroboree. Classification (NCBI taxonomy): domain Eukaryota; kingdom Metazoa; phylum Chordata; class Amphibia; order Anura; family Myobatrachidae; genus Pseudophryne; species Pseudophryne corroboree. Next base: position 750,716,777 of record NC_086447.1, read on the forward strand.
ATTTCAAACACTCCCATAAAACGTCCAGTTTCCGCCCAGAAACACCCACTTCCTGTCAATCACATTACGAACACCAGAACGAAGAAAAAACCTCGTAATGCCGTGAGTAAAATACCTAACTGCATAGCAAATTTACTTGGCGCAGTCGCAGTGCGAACATTGCGCATGCGCATTTAGCGGAAAATCGCTGCGATGCGAAGAAAATTACAGAGCGAACAACGCGGAATGACCACCCATGTGCACTGCAGGGGAGGCAGATATAACATGTGCAGAGAGAGATAGATTTAGGTGTGGTGAGTTCAATCTGAAATCTAAATTGCAGTGTAAAAATAAAGCAGCCAGTATTTACCCTGCACAGAAACAAAATAACCCACCCAAATCTAACTTTCTCTGCAAATGTTATATCTGCCCCCCTGCAGTGCACATGGTTTTGCCCAACTGCTAAAAAATTTCCTGCTGCGATCAACTTGGAATTACCCCCTATGTGCTGTCACTTTGAGAATAAGAAAGTAACCAAGAAACCTCTCCAGGTGGACAGTAATACAAAGAATTGATTCTCTTGGGTGCAAATGTACCATCTATGCAAAGTTTTCTTTTGGAGTAGCCATAAACTTATATTAGGATGAATTAAAGTCCTTCACAAGGTACGTTTCAGCACAGTACTGTAAAATCTTCATTAGATCAAATTATGTACAGTAGATCTATCCTGAAACTTCAATCAAAGTGGTAAATTCTATGCATGCCGTGAAACAACTTTACTTCAATAGAAAAAATCATGCTGTAGTTAATTAGTGGGCAGTAATGTCCATAAAAATATTAAGATATATGCACTGTAGTGTCCCTGCAGACTTCCTGATTAGTGTTGAGTACATTGCATAGTATACTTCAGAATATATGTTAAACTAGCTGAAGTACCTGGCGTTGCCTGGGTTTAAATTTTCAAGTTATTGAGTTATCAATGAGTTGGATGTAACTGTCAACATATTAAAAATAATAAGTAGCTAAATAGCTCACCCAACACACCCATGAGGTGGTTGCCCAGTGTTGTTTTTGCTTTTGGGGTGTTGCCAGTAGCCCTAATCTCCAGCTTTCCTTTCTGTTCAGTTTTATAATCACTTTTCCATTATAAAATGGGATTAAAGTTTTCATCTGTTATCAGTGTTGCTATTCCAAGGCTTTTAGGTGCACAACATTTTTTGTCTTCTCATCTCCATTTCTATCAGTTATTTTAGTTAAAGAAAACGGCTACCTTGGTCAAAGTTCTGACCATGAGGTCCGACTGGGACCTTAACCCCTGTAAAAGCTGGCCAGGATCAAACAAACTACCCTGTGTTGGTTTCATCCCAATCAGTGCAGAGGTGTCTTAATGCATAACTGGACAGACAATCAATCAAACAAACAAACAAACAAACAAACAAACATAACAACAGAGCAAATAATTTTATAAATAGGATTTTAATTACCTACCAGTAAATCCTTTTTTTCGTAGTCCATAGAGGATGCTGGGGTTCCATTTAGCACCATGGGGTATATACGCGTCCCTTGGGAGCCATTGGCACTTTAAGAGTTTAATAGTGTGGGCTGGCTCCTCCCTCTAAGCCCCTCCTACCAGACTCAGCCTAGAAACTGTGCCCGAGGAGACGGACATACTTCGAGAGAAGGGAATACACAGATAGTGGTGAGATTCACACCAGCTCACACTGAATTGAAAAACCATGCTGACCAGCATGCAACATGGAGAAACCATGCTAACCAGCATGCAACATGGAGAAGCCATGCAAACCAGCATGCAACATGGAGAAACCATGCAAACCAGCATGCAACTTGAAGAAATCAAGTGAACCAGCATGAAACATGAAGAAACCATACCAACCGGCATGCAACATGAAGAAACCATGTTCACCATCATGCAACATGAAGAAACCATGCTAAGCAGCACGCAACATGAAGAAACCATGATAACCAGCAGGGACTAGAAGAAACCATGCAAATCAGCAAGAAAGAGGTACAGCAACAACAGAACCAATTCTTAACCAAGTAACAATGCAGGAAAGCGAGGCGCCCAGCATCCTCTACGGACTATGAGAAAAGGATTTACCGGTAGGTAATTCAAATCCTATTTTCTCTTACGTCTTAGAGGATGCTGGGGTTCCATTTAGTACCATGGGGATATACCAAAGCTCCCAGTATGGGAGGGAGAGCGCTGAGGCTCCTGTAGAACACAAAGCATCGAACTTGTAGAACTTAGACAACATGTTCAACCCTGACCAAGTAGCTGCCCAACAAAGTTGCCGAGCCGAGACACCCCGTGCAGGAGCCCAGAAAGAACCCACTTTATGGGTAGAGTGGGCCTCAACAGAATCTGGACACGGCAATCCTGCCATAGAATAAGCACGCTGGATAGTAAACCTGATCCAGCGAGAAATCATCTCCTTAGAAGCAGGACACCCAACCTTGTTGGGATCATAAAGGACAAACAGAGCATCCGACTTTCTGTGACAAGAAGTTCTCTTCACATAAAACTTCAAAGCCCTTACAACATCCAAAGATTTTGAAGTAATTGAGGAGTCAGTAGCCACTGGCGCCACAATAGGTTGGTTGATATGAAAAGCCGACACAACCTTTGGAAGAAATTGGTGACGCATTCTGAGCTCAGCCCTATCTTCATCAAGTAGGGGCTCTTGTAGGACAATGCCCCCAATTCTGATACACGCCTAGCAGATGCCAATGCCAACAGTGTGACAGCCTTCCAAGTAAGAAAGTTGACCTCAACCTCCGGAAGAGGTTCGAACCAATCCGATTGCAGAAACTGCAGCACCACATTAAGATCCCACGGTGCCGTAGGAGGCACAAAAGGTGGTTGGATGTGCAGAACCCCTTTCAAGAAAGTCTGAACCTCAGGGAGAGCAGCCAATTGTTTCTGGAAGAAATGGACAGGTCCAAAATCTGGACTTTTATGGAGCCCAATCGTAGGCCCACATCCACACCTGCTTGCAGAAAGAGGAGAAACCGTCCCAGTTGAAACTCCACCGTAGGAAACTTCTTGGATTCACACCAAGACACATACTTTTTCCAAATCCGATGGTAATGTTTAGACATTACTCCCTTCCTAGCCTGTATCAGGGTAGGAATGACCTTTCTCAGAATGCCCTTCTGAGGTAAAATCAGGCGTTCAACCTCCATGCCATCCAACGTAGCCACGGGAAGTCTTGATAGGTGAACGGCCCCTGTTGCAGAAGGTCCTCACGTAGAGGAAGAGGCCTCGGATCCTCCAGCAGTAAGTCCAGAATATCCACGTACCAAGCCCTTCTGGGCCAGTCCATGGGATAAGTGGAAGTGGAGAGAACACATACACTGACTGGAATACCCATGGAGTTGCCAGGGCATCCACCGCCACTGCATGTGGGTCTCTCGACCTGGAACAGTGCCTCCGAAGCTTCTTGTTGAGGCGAGAGGCCATTATGCCTATCTGAGGTACACCCCATCGGCTTGTGACCACTATGAATACCTCCGGATGGAGGCCCCATTCTCCTGGAAGGAGATTGAATCTGTTGAGGAAGTCCACTTCCCAGTTGTCCACTCCCGGAATGAAGATTGCTGACAGCACCACGTGATTTTCTGCCCAGAGGAGGATTCTTGTCACCTCTGACATTACAGCTCTGCTCTTCATTCCACCCTGTTGGTTTATGTAGGACACTGCCGTTACATTGTCCAACTGAACCTGAATGTCCTGATCTTGAAGAAGATGTGCCGCTAGTAGAAGGCCGTTGAACCCGGCCCTTAGCTCCAGAATGTTTATCGGAAGGATGGATTCCAGACTTGACCACTTTCCGTAGAAGTGTTCCCCTTGGGTGACAGCTCCCCAACCTCTGTCGAGAAGGTGAGAAATTTGCAGCCACCAGAGGAATTAAATTCTGGCTTTCGGCAACAGGCGTATTTGCTGGTGCATGTGAAGTTTAGATCCCTATCATCTGACTAGGAGAACCAGTTGGAAAGACCATGCAAGGAACCTTCAGTACTGTCGAGCCTCGTAGGAGGCAACCATCTTCCCCATAAGGCGAATGCACTGATGAACCGATATCCGGACTGGCTTCAGGACATCCCAGAACATTGATTGGATCACCAACGCTTTCTCCACCGGTAGAAACACCCTCTTCACTTCCATGTCGAGAATCATCTCCAGGAAGGAACGCCTCCTTGTCGGTTCCAAATGTGAAATTGGGAGCTTCAGGATCCACCCAAGATCCCGGGACAGCTGATGTTAGAGAGCATCACTCTGTAACAACATCTCCCTGGAGGATGTTAAGGTCGTCCAGATATGGAATTATGTCCACTCCTGGTCTGTGGAGTAGGAGCACAATTGCCGTCATGGCCTTGATGAACACCCCCGGTGTTGTATAGAAGCCAATGCAGTGTTTGGAACTAGAAGTGATATAGTTGTAGTGCAACCTTAGATAGGTCTAGAGAGGCAGCCAGATTGGAATGTGAAGGTACGCACCCCTGATATCCCAGGATACCAGGAATTGCCCTATATCTCGAACAGAGATCACCGTTCTCAGACTCCCTCCTGAATTGAACACCCACCAGTAGGAGTCCAATGAGCTTATGTTTGAATAGTAACCCCTGTTACGTAAATGAGGTTGAAACGGAATAATGACATGTGTTTGACAAATGTTAGAATAGTTTCCAGCAGTATTGTATTTTCAACCTGAGAAGCTAATAAGCCTGATTTGAAAAATCTGTGAGGCGGGAGTACTAGAAACTCCAGTCTGAACGCCTGGGCAGCCTAACATTTCCCAGGGGACTAGGCAGGATATCGCCTAGATGTTTTACTGAAATCTTTTTAGCCTCTCTCCCACCTGCTTGAACCCCAGGCAGTGAGGTCCATTGTCAAAACGAAGGTTTTGAGAATACCGGACCCGAAACCGGTACTAGGAACCTGGCAGTGCAGGTTTTCTGGAATTCCCCCACCGTCCTCTAAAGGAAGTGGAGGAACCCTTGGGTTCATGTGTAAACAGTGCCGTTTCTAGCGGCGGGCGAGCCGTGCAACCGCACGGGGCGCCCGCCGCGGCACTTTGTGACCACTGCTCTCCTCCCTCTCTCTCCCCCCGAGCGCTCCTGCTCGGGGGGCGGGGCTTCGCGGAATGACGCGTTTGCGTCGTGACGTCACGACGCAAACGCGTCATTCCGCGAAGCCCCGCCCCCCGAGCAGGAGCGCTCGGGGGGAGGAGAGGAGGACTGGAGATAACCATCTACAGAGGAGGCGGCCGGCGCGCGGGACCCGAAGAGCGGCAAGTTGTAAGTATTCTTTTTCTCTCTCTCTCTCTCTCTCTCTCCCCCTCCCTCCCCCCACTTGACACCTGCCGCACTGTGTAAAATGGGGATACCTGCTGCACTCTGCAAAATGGGGATACCTGCCGCACTGTGTAAAATGGGGATACCTGCCGCACTGTGTAAAATGGGGGCACCTGCCGCACTGTGTAAAATGGGGGCACCTGCCGCACTGTGTAAAATGGGGATACCTGCTGCACTCTGTAAAATGGGGATACCTGCCGCACTGTGTAAAATGGGGATACCTGCCGCACTGTGTAAAATGGGGGCACCTGCCGCACTGTGTAAAATGGGGATACCTGCCGCACTCTGCAAAATGGGGATACCTGCCGCACTGTGTAAAATGGGGATACCTGCCGCACTGTGTAAAATGGGGATACCTGCCGCACTGTGTAAAATGGGGGCACCTGCCGCACTGTGTAAAATGGGGATACCTGCCGCACTCTGTAAAATGGGGATACCTGCCGCACTGTGTAAAATGGGGATACCTGCCGCACTGTGTAAAATGGGGGCACCTGCCGCACTGTGTAAAATGGGGATACCTGCCGCACTGTGTAAAATGGGGATACCTGCCGCACTGTGTAAAATGGGGATACCTGCCGCACTGTGTAAAATGGGGGCACCTGCCGCACTGTGTAAATGGGGATACCTGCCGCACTGTGTAAAATGGGGGCACCTGCCGCACTGTGTAAAATGGGGGCACCTGCCGCACTGTGTAAAATGGGGATACCTGCCGCACTGTGTAAAATGGGGGCACCTGCCGCACTGTGTAAAATGGGGATACCTGCCGCACTGTGTAAAATGGGGACACCTGCCTGCGTACTGTGTAAAATGGGGGCACGTGCCTGCGTACTGTGTAAAATGGGGACACCTGCCAGCGTAATGTGTAAAATGGGGACACCTGCCTGCGTACTGTGTAAAATGGGGACACCTGCCTGCGTACTGTGTAAAATGGGGACACCTGCCTGCGTACTGTGTAAAATGGGGACACCTGCCTGCCGCACTTTGTAAAATGGGGACACCTGCCTGCCGCACTTTGTAAAATGGGGACACCTGCCTGCCGCACTTTGTAAAACGGGGACACCTGCCTGCCGCGCTTTGTAAAATGGGGACACCTGCCTGCCGCGCTGTGTAATATGGGGATACTTGCCTGGTGTAATGTGTAAAAAGGGGACTTTTTTATTTTTATTTTTTCCCCCTGTGGTGGGCGTGATATCAGATGAGGCCACGCCCACTGTAATGAGACCACGCCCATTTCAATCAGGCCACACAGCCTTGTCGGGAGCGCGCGCGCCTCCGGCGCGCGCATGCTTTTTTTCTGGCTATATGGGGGGGGGGCACGCAATTTTTTTTTATAGCAATGGGGGGGGGGGGGGGGGGCGCATTTTGAAATCTCGCACTGGGAGCCAAATTGTCTAGAAACGGCCCTGTGTGTAAACATTGTGGTTTGAAGGGATTGCAGTATAGGTGTAGGATCTAATTCCCTGGACTGTGCAGCTGCGGAAGGAAGATTTGTCCACTTACCCGCAGTTGGCTCGGATAAAATAAATAAATCACAATTTAAAAACAAATAGGGCTTATCTGAACAACTGAAGAACAGTACCAGCTGGAGTCATCATGGAATCAACTTAATCAATGATGGCCAAGTATATCAGATCTCTATACAACCTGTCCTGATGGCAATCTTATTGCTGGGGAATCCTTGATCACAGATGAGACAGCATGAGAGACCACCCTATGCGTTTTGACTTCACCAGTGGGAGCATCACAGTGGTGATAACCTAATAAAAATGATGTCTGTTTACCAGGATTTATGCAACAGCATGTATTTTCTAGACCAAACTACTCCAGTGCTAACCCTTGCAACTTCCTACTGGTGGAATAAGCCTCGTCCCTTGCATAACTGATGCATGAACTCAGCCTACTAATTACTAGTCATCTTTCTCTGTTTTTGGTCTTCATGGTGCAGTGACCGTCATAAACTCAAGATGCCTCCTGCAGCTTATGGATATTATTGCACCACCGATACGTGCAAATACTCAGCAGAGGTGCAATTAGGGTCCATCTCTAAATTAGCCCCATATGACTATATCCCACCCCACACCATAAAGATCATTTAACAGACCTAATTTTTCCAAATATTACCCATAACTATAAGTTTCTGAAACATAAAAAAAAAAAAATGAAATTAGTGAATGTTGTATTATTAACCTTAATATCATGCACAGGGAATAAACCAGCTTTATTCTGAAAATTATTTAAAAAAAAAAGACATTTTAAATTATACATCTACTTATACGAGATGCTCCTGATTTGTCACTCTGCATAAAATCAAGTACAATGACAATTCTTTATAGCCTCTAATTACAAGGATAGTTTTCCTGATACAGCTCTAGAGTAAAATCATTCCATCACTAATGTTCAGTTAATTAGAACTGATGAAATTACTGTCTAAAGTCCTCATTTCTCTCCTACCCATGAATAACAAGGAATATTTACTAATGCAGTGTAATTTCTTCTTAAAGGTACTAAAATGCAATATTATAGCAAAACAGCCACTACATGTGAAACATCTGTCTTCAGCAATTGCAATAATCTAATATAATAAAAACTAAATGAGCAATACCATTTTGCACTATCATACTGTAACATCACTAAAACAGTTGTACAGTATATTAAACTTGCTAAAGAGCAAGTAAGTGATCTGGGTGGAGAATGGAGATATATAAAGCAGTGAAAAGAGTGGAGAAGTTGCCCATGGCAACCAATCAGCTGCTACCTATAATTTTATAGAATGCTCTTGATAAATGTTACTTCAAAGCTGATTGGTTGCCATGGGCAACTTCTCCACTGGCTCACTTCTCCACTCTTTTCACTGCTTCATACCTCTCTCCCCATGTCCTGAGCAGCATTGGTGCAAGTGGAAAAAAATTCTCAGTGGTACTGTGTGCGCACGCCAAAAGCAAGCTGCTTTAAAACATGGGCGTGGTCACATGGCATAAGGGGTGTGGCCAGTTAACATGTCAACACGCCCCCATTTCTCATCACTCTGAGAACATTAATTTCCATTCCATATGCACCTTACCTATATGGTGGTTCCTCACAATGGGGAACCTCTGAAGAAATGTTTCCTCGCTGGTCAGACGGCGTCTTCAATCGGTATTCACTATTCATGTAGGAAATCACATGGTCCAAAAGATGCCTGTTTGTGTAGGAATATAACCAAAGTCATCGTCGCACAACAGAGGTTCAACCAGACTCATGCCACCTGTGTCACTTTCTACTCCCTGCGTCTCTCAGCTACACCATTAGTTTCATCCCTGTGTCTCTCAGCCACACCACAATCTTCTCCCTGCTGTCTCCCAGCCACACCATCATCTCCCGCTGTATCTCTCAGCCACACTGTCTTTTCCCCCCTGCCACTCTCAGCCAAAACATCATCTCCCCCAGTGCCTCTCAGCCACACCGTCATCTCCCCTGCTACTTTCAGCCACACTGTCATCTCCCCCCTGCATTTCTCAGCCACACCATCTTCTCCTTGCCTCTCCCAGCCTGCCCCATTCACTCTGTGTCTCTCAGCCTGCCCCATTCACCCTGTGTCTTTCAGCCTGCATCCCCCACTCACTCTGTGTCTCTTAGCCTGCACCCCCCTCCCCACCCCCATTCACACTGTGTCTCTCAGCCTGCCTATCCCCTCTATTTCTCACTCTCAGTTGAGCAGCACTCTCAGTTTACCTGTCTGGGAGGCATTGGCGGGTGAGAGGCGCTGGTGGGCTTGCAGCGGCAGTGAGAGCCACGTGTGCGGAAGACCGTGGCATCCGCCTATTGGGCTGGCTGTCCTTGATTAGGAGCTTCTGCGCCGCCGAGTACAGTGCTCAGTGGTGCTGCATAATAAACTAATTTTGTGGCTGTGGTCGGGCTGGCGGTACTGTATACCATCTGCCAATTTCTTAACGGTAAGCAGTACCAGCTCGTACCGCCATACTTGCAGCACTGGTCCTGAGCTAAATGTGAAGGGGAAAATATTGGCCCTCATTCGGATACCGAAGGATTTGTGTCCCATGCCTAAAAGAACTGAAGTTTGGTATTTTGCGCATGTGCAAGATCCGTTCTGCACATGCGCAAACGTGTTCTGCGCTGACGGAAGCAGTCCGGTATCAGACTGTCAGTGATTGACAGTCTGATGCTGATTAGGGGCGTATCCATTTATGAAAACGGAAGCGTGTTGTCACAATTTAGGGGGAGGCAAGAGGCCAGGATTTTCTGGCCTCTTACAAGGATCTGTGATGGCTGGCTTGCCTAACCCCAAGAGTGATGCAAGCCATCTGGTGGTATAGCAGTGATCCAAAGATCACTACTGCAGCAGGAGGCATCTACTTGGAACAGACGCCTTCTACTGCATTTACATACAGAGCTACTGTATCACCGATTGCAACTCCGTCCACATCTGATTCTGAATAAGCCACATTGTGCTCACCAGTATAGCAGCCACCAACTTGTATGTAGTGGTCATAATGAACAACTTTACTGTACACTTATGTACAGGGACAATAGTTCTATTATGCATATAAGTAAAGCAATAACAGTACAATACACCATTAAATTGCCTATGATGGTGTAGTACAACGTACCCAATGTTAGTCCCCAGCATTGTGGAAATAAAACTTGAATATCCACCTCCTAGCACCAGGGCTGTTTCTAGCCAATATGGCTCCCCTATCAAAGTTATGGAAAAAAAAAATATGCACGCCACAAGGAAAAGGGGTGTGGTCTTGCTGAAATGGATGTGATCTTGTAGGAAAACACTACCTTACACAATATTATGTCCCAAACAGTAATGCCCCTAGCACCATATTATGCCCCATACAGTAATGCCCCAAATTATTCCTAAAATTTAGGTCACCATGGTGACTAGAAAATGCTCCCTGCCAAATAGAGGAGCAGGGATGTGTTATCATTGGTGCAGTGGAGCCTTTTCCTCAGAAGCATACCAATGAGAATGGTACAATTGCCAGACTACAAGGTGTACCCAGCTGTCTTGAGTTCCCGTACTGTATATCTGTTTTGACTTGGCAACAGTCACTGGGTCTCAGATTATGGGGAAGGAGGCACTGATAGAGCAAGCACACAGTCTGGCAGTGAATCACAATGCAGCTGACCTCTGAATTGAAGCCAAATAGTTACTTGTATACTGTAAAACTGTGAAAGTCCTTTTTATGTTTGATTTAACACTTTTGCAGTATTTCTTTACCGAAACGGAGTTGTATAAAAAGCAGAAACTTGCTTTTTTCATTGTAAGTGCTACTGGAATTCTGCTGTAACTATATTGCATATAATGGAGCTATTGCATTGCACTTGTACCCTGTGTGTAACATGTGGCATAGCCTTCTTTCGACATGAGGGGGAGTGAAGTTCGAAAAATACTGTAGGTTCCCCAGGCACAGGGTATTCAAAATTCAAATATCAAAACATTATACATTATTTGCATCCAAACTACATAAATAATAACCCTGACATTACATTAATATAAAGCAACGCAGCCAGAACTCATTGATCTCCATGCAGTAAAACAGAGCATCCCAGTGGGCCCTGGGGTGTGGCCTGATGTGAACAAGATTGTTCTTTGGAGCTACATGTTGTGCTTGCTGTATTGCCCGTTGGATAAATTCTTGCTGTTCAAACTTACAGTGGTTTACCGCCGTCAAGTGTACATTACGTGTAAACTGCTTTTATTTTTGTGAGAATAAAAATGTTTTAAAGATTCATGCACTATGAAGCGCACCCAGGGGGTTGTTCCGACCTGTTCGCACTCTGCCGTTTTTCGCAGTACAGCGATCAGGTCACTACTGCACTTGCGTATGCACGGCAATGTGATCATTGCTGAGCAATGGATTTAACAAAGAATCAATTTGCACAGCCGATCGCAAGGAGATTGACAGGAAGAAGGCGTTTATGGGTGTCAACTGACCCTTTTCTGGGAGTGTTTGGGAAAACGCAGGTGTGTCCAAGCATTTGCAGGGCGGGTGTCTGACAGTAATAACGGGACCAGACAGGCTGAAGTGGTCGCAAGGGCTGAGTAAGTTCAGACCTACTCAGAAACTGCACAAAATGTTTTTGCAGAGCTTGGCTGCACAGGCGTTCGCACACTTGGAGAGCAAAAATACACACCCCTATAGGAGGTGACTATCTGATTGCAGCGCTGCAAAAAGTAGCTAGCGAGCGATAAACTTGGAATGACCCCCCCCCCACTATTTCTTGTTTTTGAGCTATAGATACCACATGTGTGCTGGATACAGGATTCTAAGGGGCGACGCCATCCTGAGAGAAGGTCTTGGTACAAGGAAGCCAATATACAGGTTCACAATAGACCACAGCTCTGAATCTTGGATTGCTGGGACATGTTGTTCCACATTGGAGAAAAATATTAGCGCACACTGACTTTTTATTTTTTCCTATCTATGTTTCTATCTATCTATATATATATACACACTCCAATCAAATCAATACATGACAGCGGCACTCAGAGGCTTTCAAAAATAGCAGTGTGTATTTCACATCAAAAACACCAACATTTCGGGGCTTGTTAGCCCATTTGTCAAGGTGAATATAAATAAACATATATATATATATATATATATATATATATATATATGTTTGGTAGTTGTATGGCTAAGCTAAGCGACACAAGTGTGTGGCACAAACACCTGGCCCATCTAGGGTTGGCACTGCAGTCCCAATGCACTAATGGCGGATACCGGACGCACGTCTAACACCAACATAGCTGTCAAGGCCTCAGTTATCCGCTTTGCAACAGGATGACTGCTGTCATATTTCATCTTCCTCGCAAAGGACTGTTGGACAGTAATTTGCTTAGTTGAAGTAGTACAAGTGGTCTTCCGACTTTCCCTCTGGGATGATGATCAACTCCCTGCAGCAACAACAGCAGTGGCAGCAAAAGCAGTAGGAGGAAGTGGTTCTTGATCTTTTCCCTATTTTATCCTCCAAATTTTTATTCTCCATTATTTTTCTGGAGTTATATAACAAAATGCAGCAAAGGAGAGCGTACCTCTACATCACACAGGGCAAATCCTGTAAAAATTATTTGGATTAAGTGTTAATAACCCCTTTATTTGGAGTAAATAATATACAGCACAGGACAGTACCACTGAACTTATATGGCAGCACCACTGGACTGGACTTATACGGCAGTACCACTGGACATATACGGCAGTACCACTGGACATATACGGCAGTATCACTGGACTGGATTTATACGTCAGTACCACTGGATTTATACGGCAGTACCACCGGACATATACGGCAGCATCACTGGAATTATATGACAGTACCACTGGACATATACGGCAGTATCACTGGACTGGATTTATACGCCAGTACCACTGGATTTATATAGCAGTACCACTGGACATATACGGCAGTATCACTGGAATTATATGGCAGTACCACTGGACAGATACGGCAGTATCACTGGACTGGGTTTATACGCCAGTACCACTGGACTTATATGGCAGTACCACTGGACATATACGGCAGTATCACTGGATTTATACGGCAGTACCACTGGACATATACGGCACAACCACTGGACACATACGGCAGTATTACTGGACATATATGCCAGTACCACTGGACTTATATGGCAGTATCACTGGACTTATATGGCAGTATCACTGGACTTATACGGCAGTATCACTGGACTTATACGGCAGTATCACTGGACTTATACGGCAGTATCACTGGACATATATACGGCAGTATAACTGGACATATATACGGCAGTATAACTGGACATATATGGCAGTATCACTGGACTTATATAGCAGCACAGAGACACCATCACTGGACTGATGCAGGACAACACAGCACCACTGCAGTGGACTGGACTTATACAGCAGCACTGGACATATGGCAGCAGAGGAAACCACCACTGTGACTGGACTGATGCAGCATAAGTCACTACCACTGTACTGATGCAGGACAACACAGCTCCACTGCACTGGACTTATACAGCTACACTGGACATATGGCAGCAGAGGACACAACCACTTTGACTGGACTGATGCAGCATAAGACACTACACTGGACTGAGCAGCACAAGAAAGCACTGGAATTGCCACCCCACTTTCGCTCCCACACAGACACTGAGGACGGAGACATGTCCTCTCACTACACTCTCCAATGCCGGAGTGAAAATGGCGGCGACGCGCGGCTCCTTATATGGAATCCAAAACCCGTGAGAATCCGACAGCGGGATGATGACGTTTTGCCTTGTTCTGGTTTCCGAGTCAGGTGGGAAAATCAGAGCCGGGCTCGGATCCGGGCTCGGGTAGTGAAGTCCGGTAGGGTTCGGTTCTCAGGGAACCGAACCCGCTCATCTCTAATAGAAACTTTCAAATATATCAAGGGTTTTTACTCAGTCTAGGAGGGAAACATTCTCCAAATGAAGAGAAGCAATAGGACACGAGGACATGCACTGAAACTGGAGGGGGGTAGGTTCAGGGGAAATTTAAGGAAAAATTACTTCACAGAAAGGGTAGTGGACAAGTGGAATAGCCTCCCATCAGAGGTGGAAGAGTCTAAGACAGTAGGGCAATTTAAACATGCATGGGATAGACATGATATCCTTACAAAGAAATAAGAACCAAATAAGGTTTGAGATAAAAATATGGTTAAAAAAAGGGGGGGGGGGGGGGCAGACTAGATGGGCCAAGTGGTTCTTATCAGCCGTCAAATTCTATGTTTCTAAGACAGACTAAACACAGATAAGCCTGTAAATGTTTGTTCCGAATACATCTGCACTTTATTGAGCATCACAATTGTCTGTACACACTACACTATTAGGCTCCTACACTGTCATATCTTTTGAGATATATGAAAAATATATGTCCACATAGGCACATAATACTCTGTCTTTAATACATATTGTGGTAGTAGTAATAATAATAATAATAATAATAATGGTAATACTACTGAGCCAAACACAAAGTGGCTGTGGGAGCGGGCAGCCATGGAAGCCTGACTTACTACCTTATGCTAATGCAAGAATCTGGAGGACTAATATGGGGGTTTGAGCTTCTGCAAGTGGAAAACCATGCCGCCCTTTGACTGTATGCCAGCCACTGTAACTGTCATCATTAGTATTAGGCAATTGCACCAGCCCCATGCAAGCTCCATCAGAAACAAGCTTCCATTCCCTGTATGCATGATTGACCGCAAACCCTCTTCCAATCATTTTTGCAAAATGTAGCCCATAGGCATTCTGAAGACGGGGTTAGCTGCCATGACTGAGCTTGTTAATTCTGGCATCTTCGCAGCTCCCACAGAAGCCTGTGGGGCTTGCAGTTACTGTCGGAAGTAGAGGGACCATGTCAGATATATTGGGGTGAGACTTAATATATTAGGGTATCCCCAAAAAGGCCCCTATGTGAGATGAGCCTAAGCTTAAGTGAAGCTGCGACATTCACTGATAACACACAGTAATACACATAAGAGTCATGCTACATTTGCCCTCACTTAGTTTGCTCTAATACCCTTTTCAGACTAGCAAAAAGTTCCCGGGTTACTGCACATGAACGCGCGGCAAGCCGGGTCAAGGCGACCAGCCACCCGTTCTCTGCATAGGAGGAGGTGGCGCTTGGAGATGATCATCTCCAAGCACAGCCTCCGGTAGCAATGGCGGTGACGTCACCATGCCGGGTTGGGCCGCACGTCTGAAAGGGGTCTTAAGCTGGGTTGCAAATTCCTGGATGCGACCCGGCTCTGTAAGTCTAAAAAGGGTATTACAGGTTGAGTATCCCTTATCCAAAATGCTTGGGACCAGAGGTATTTTGGATATGGGATTTTTCCGTAGTTTGGAATAATTGCATACCATAATGAGATATCATGGTGATGGGACCTAAATCTAAGCACAGAATGCATTTATGTTACATATACACCTTATACACACAGCCTGAAGGTCATTTTAGCCAATATTTTTTATAACTTTGTGCATCAAACAAAGTGTGTGTACATTCACACAATTCATTTATGTTTCATATACACCTTATGCACACAGCCTGAAGGTCATTTAATACAATATTTTTAATAACTTTGTGTATTATACAAAGTTTGTGTACATTGAGCCTTCAAAAAACAAAGGTTTCACTATCTCACTCTCACTCAAAAAAGTCCGTATTTCGGAATATTCCGTATTTCGGAATATTTGGATATGGGATACTCAACCTGTAGTTAATTAGGGAACTGTTAAAAAGGCTAGATTCACCTAAAGCATCTCCATTAGAAGGTCCAACATTTCCGGCATGGTACAGATGGAGCCATGCTAATCATGGCTCCATCTGCGACTAGGTGCGCTCCACCGGGAACGAATGAGACGTGAGCGCGCCCCACATTCACTTTGAATGGGAGCGTCTGTGTATGCTCGGCGGCGGAACGAGGCACAGGCACGCCTAGGCACACCGCTCGCCCCCGTCTGCGGAGCGTGGCTCCATCTGTATCACACTGGATCTATGCTCAGCATCATTGTAATACCATACCTTGTGCTATCTCCCCTTTGCCACCTTTCAGCATGAAAGAAATGTGATGGATGCAGTGATTTGTTCTTGTGAACCAGTAATGTCTGAAATGTCTGTAATACATCATCTGAAAGGTGAACACTATCACATTTGATAAAAACTCAATTTAAAAAGTTGATTCAGGCACGAATGGACAAGATAGGAAATATTTGATCCATTTCACAGCACATATCCTGAGCTTTACAAATAGAATCCTTTATATTCCTCATTGTATTCCCTGTACACAATGATGAAAGTCTGTATTTGGCAAATTGTTTTCAAATTAATACTTACATTGTAAAAAAAAAAGGTTGATAAAGGCCATTTTGCCATTGTGGCTATTAAAATCTTCAGCTGAGCCTATTTGGACATTTGACATTTCTGATTTAGTATACTTTGCTCTGATTGATTTAATTATTATGTAACAACAAACACCTGACTACTTTTGTCCTATATTTACCTATTGAGGTTACTGAACATTTTCACTGCAAGCTGTGGAGTTTTGTATTCACATCAGGTAAGAAATGGTAACATACTGTATGTACAGTAATTGTAATTGTCATTTATTATATTTATCGTCATTATTATTGTTTATTTGTATAGCACCACTAAAATATGTTGAGCAGGACAGTTACCAAGCATACAAACTATAATTGCACAATAAGTACAGACAAGATTTACAGAGGACGGGCAGACCTGAGACAAAGCACGGGATGTACTAAAGCCAAATATGCGGCCAAAACTCTGAAAATCTCCTTTTCATACATTTGGCCTATGACCCATTACCCAATAGAAGCCTATGGGCTTCTTTCCACATTCTGCCTTAAGAGGGATCCAATCGGATTCCTCCAAGCACCCACCACGGCACCCATATCATTCAGCGCATGCTAGCAGGACATGGCCTAGGCATGGAATTACAGTTGATGGAACAAAAGCCGCTCATACACCAAAATATGTATCTTCCAATCTGGCTGGTTGGAACTACAATTTGGTAATGGATGGGAACAAATGACAACTTTCAGTTCAAGGGCGTAGCTACAATAGGTGCAGGAGGTGCAGCTGCTACGGGGCCCAGGCAGCCTCAGGGGCCCGGCCCGCTTCCTGCACCAGGGCCGGATCTAGGGGGGGGGGCGAAGGGGGCGACCGCCCCCCCTAACACAGTCATAGCCACACCCACTTTTGAGCAGAAGAGAGCTCTACTGGGAGAGCCTGAGGCAGAACGATGTGCTGCAGCTTATACCACAGCAGCACAGAGGAGCCAGGAGAGCAAGGGTTACAGAGCATTTGCCCCTCACTTGCTGGTGTGTGGGTACTAGGGCTAATAAATACAATTACCCTATAGCACAGTCACATGTACATAGAACGATCACAAAGCTCTATCTCAGTCTCACTCAAAAAGTTCAGTCAGAATTGAGAGAGGAGGAGTTAGGATTGCAGATGGGAGGAGTTGGGACTGTAGAGGTAGGAGTCAAGATTAAACAGTAAACCGCCCCCCCCCCCTAAAGAAAAGTCTAGATCCGTCCCTGTCCTGCACCTAGTTGTTGAGCCCCATTGCTTTTATTTCTCAGCAGTGTGCTGCTGCTATGGCGGCGTCTCCATCTCCTCAGTCCTAACTGATGCTGGTAGGAAGCGTGGTTGAACCTGCAGGGACATCCCCGGACCGCGGCCACGCCTCCTTCCAGCGTCAGTAAGGAGAGACGAGATGGAGCCGGGCGGGACGGAGAGTAGAGCAGTACACTGCTGTGAAATGAAAAGCAGGCAGCGGGGCACCGATGGTGAGTGCCCGCCTGCTGGAACTTGGGGTGGGGTCTTTGGTTAGTTCATGGGGGGAGAGTGTCTCCATGAGCAATCCACAGGGTGGGTTGCGGGGGAAGGGGGAAACGTCTGTGTTTGTGCGTAGTCCACGGGGGAAAGAGGGGGGCAGTCTCAGAAGTCAGCCAGGGGGGCCCCATGGTGATTGTGCTTTGGGGCCCCCATTGGTATAGCTACGCATCTGTTTCATTTGCTCCCATCCATTACCAAATTTTCGTTCCAACCAGCCAGATTGTAACCTAAATCTTTAGGTGTATGCAGGGCCGGTTCAAGGGCGCTCTGCGCCCCGGGCAGGAAATGGGGCGTGGCCTAATACAGGGGGCGTGGTCAATTATGCCCCCTGTACATTAAAAGCGCCGCTTGAATGCTGAGCGGTGCGCGATGACGTCATCGTGCACCGCACAGCAAAAGGTCCTCTCCACGAAGGGAAACTAGACGCTATGCGTCTAGTTCCCTTCGTAGAGAGGACCTTTGCTGTGCGGTGCGCGATGACGTCATCGCGCACCGCTCAGCAAAGTTACTCTCCAGGAAGGGAAACTAGACGCATAGCGTCTAGTTCCCTTCAGGAGGCGGACGGGGATGGGGACGGGGACGGCAGCGGGCAGCGGAGGCGGACGGGGACACAGCGGGCAGCAGTGGCGGATCTTGCCACGGTGCGGCGCCCTCCGGATGGCGCCAGCGCCCTCCGGAAGGCGGCGCCCCGGGCAAAAGTACTGCTTGCCCGTGGCAAGATCCGCCACTGGGTGTATGGGCACCTATACACAGGGTGAAATATCAGGTGAGGATATGATTTGATATAGTGAAGAGGTAGGCTTCAGTTGGTGTATAGTCAGAGGTGTAGCTAGGCGCCATGGTGCCCGGAGAAAGGGTATGTTTTTGTACCCCCCTCCCCTGTACTGAATTGGGGCCTAGCCAACATGTGAGTGTATGTTACATTTGAAAAGAAACAATATTTAAAAATCTTAAATCGGTGACAGGGCCGGCTCTAGACCCTCTGGAGCTCAGGGCGAAAGTTTCCTATTTGGTGCCCTCATGTTTAAAATATGGTCAGTGAATGCCGAAGGATTGCAACAACAATATAGGGGCATGGCAGTATGGATGGTGTAATGGTTAGCATTATTGCCTCACAGCACTGAGGTCATGGGTCGATTCCCACCATGGCCCAAACTGTGTGGAGTATGTATATTCTCCCCGTGCTGGTTTCCTCTGGGTACTCCAGTTTCCTCCCACAATACAAAAATAAGGGTAGGTTAATTGTCTCCCAACAAAAATTAACATGTGTGTGTGTGTGTGTGTGTGTGTGTGTGTGTGTGTGTGTGTGTGTGAGGGCGGGCAGAGCTCCGGCATGTGCCAGCTGTCAGTGTCTCCTGCTGTCGCCTCTGGCCTGCCCTGTTACCTACCTAGTCTCTGAGTCTAAGTCAGTGTGCCCCCCATCTGCTTCTCCTCCTCCTGCTCTGCGGCTGCCAGTACAGTGGTCCGCGGGTAGGAGGGGTGGCAGACGACAGCGCGCCCTCTAACTTTTTTGGCACCTGGAGCGTGCGCTACACCGGAGCCACCCTGGCTACACCCTTGTGTATAGTCAAGTGAGGTAGGGTAGGGACTTTCATAACTGGGGAGCTTCATTGGTGAATTTGTTGAAGTGGAAGTGATAGGTGATAGTACCTAGAGTTGGCATATTGAAAAGGGAAAGCGTTAGAGTGTCTTGTGTCTGAGATGTATGAAGGGGAGGAGTTGGTGAGAGCTTTGAAGGTGGGAGTGAGACACTTCAAATTAATTCTAGAAGAAATGTGTAGCCAGTGCAGGAAATTTGTAGATTGTCATAGTGAATGTGGATCAGTTTTGCCTTAGCATTTAGGTGGTCATTCCGAGTTGATCGCAGCCAGCAACTTTTTGCTGCTGCTGCTGCGATCAACTAGCCCACGCCTATGGGGGAGTGTATTTTAGCTTAGCAGGGCGGCGATCACTTGTGCTGCCCTGCTAAGCTAAATAAATTTCACACAAAACAAGACTAGGCCTATACCTACTTACCCTGTCCGTTGGATCCAGCAATGATGGGCTCAGCTTTGACGTCACTCCTCCGCCCATGTTTTGTTAATGTCCTATGGGGGAGATATAGCTAAACTTCAAGAGAGATAAAGTGTAGAGTGATAAAGCACCAAACAATCAGCTCCTGTCATTTTCCAAACACAGCCAGTAAAATGGGAGTTAGAAGCTGATTGGCTGGTACTTCATCCCTCTCCAATTTATCTCTTGATAAAGGATTGATACATATCTCCCCGTGTAAAACAAAGTGCACATTCTGGCAATATTTCCAAAGAGGGGGAAACCAAAGAAGTGAAGCTGATGTCAAGGATGACAACAAGCCAAAGAGCCATCTCCTATATAATAGCCCAAATCTGTGACTCTGTGCCTGTGTGTATAAAGCTGGGCATGGCTAGGAGCTCTCATTGGGTTAGCAGCAGGTCTATCACAACCAGTCCACAGCTGATTGGGTGAGAAACGCCCTCCCACACAGGTTACATCCAATGGGAGGCTCTGCCCTTTGGCTGCTGTGTGTTCCCAGAGCAGGATTAACAATGGGGCTGATGGAGCTGCAGCTCCAGGCCAATACCCCAAAATAGGCCCACTGCATCTGCAGCACCATACCCTCCAACAATTTACACCTAAAAATCACTATATATTCAAAAAGAGGTGTGACCATGGGCAAAGTGCCGTGGCCACGCCCCTTTTCCTATACTTTCAATGGGAGTTTGGAGAGCCAAAAATCGGTACAGACCATTAAAAAAAGGGACTGTACCTGCCAAAAAGGTGCAGCTGGAGGGTATGCCACTGCATCTGCAGCAAGTCTCTGCGCTGTAGATAGGGGGAAAAAAATTTTTTTACTGCAGAGTCCTATGGGGGTCATTCCAACCCGTTCGCACGCTGCACTTTTTCGCAGCCGTGTGAACGGGTCAGAACTTCGCATGCACGCGGGCATCAATGTGCAGGCGCGTCGCTGCCTGGCGCCGACCGTCGCTGGGCAGCGATGAGAATAATGTAGAAAGCGTTCGCATTGGCGAACGCAAGAAGATTGACAGGAAGAGGTCAGCCGGAGTGTCCGTCCGAATGCAGGCGTGCCCAGCCGTATCCAGGGAGGGATCCTGATGTCAGCTACGTCCTGGATGATCGCAGCGGGTGAGTAAGTCTTGAGCTGTGCAGAGACTGCAAAAACTTTTATTTGTGCAGCTCTCTGCACAAGCGTTTGCAGCCCTGCACAGCGATTCCCCCCTCCCCTGTAGGCGGCGACTACCTGATCGCAGCAGTGCTAAAACTAGCCCGCTAGCAATCAGGTCGGAATGACCCCCTATGTCCTGCTGCCAGTCCACCTGCCCCCTCCGGCATCAAAAATCCCCACTCCCTAGCCACGGCGCAGGTGGAACAAAAGCTGCTGCAGCCACCGGCATAGATGTGTATGAAAGCAGTGCAGCGGAAGGCTTTCATAGTCCTCCCTGCACTGCATACTCTCTGAGCCCCGGAGATTCCTGTGCGCGTGATGTCACAGAAGTGCCTCCCTGCCACAGCCGCGCCCAGATCCCCAGAGGCCCTGACTCCACAACACAGCACCTGGGCTGCTGGCCTGGAAGCCCTGAGATGGCTAATGTAGTGGATAGAGTGAGTGATATCGCGGAGGGTGATGTCTGGACGCTGAATCAATGTAAAAGGTGACAGTGCTGTTCAGTGCAGTGCAGTGGGTGTGCAGTGTCACTGACACTGCACAGCACTCTCACCTTTTACATTGATTCAGCGAGTCAGTCAGTTCTGCCAGCCAGTCACTATTGTTAGCTCCGGTGTCCCAATGCACAGCATTACAGGGAAGTAGAAACACAAAATAAACTACAGCTCCCAGCAGCCCTTAGCGCCGAAGCATTCCGGCCCTTAGAGCTGCTGGGAGCTGTAGTTTATTGAGTGCTTCTTCTTCCCTGTAATGAGGCGTATTGGGACACCGGGGCTAACAATAGTAACTGGCTGCTTGGCTGCTGTGCAAGTCTCCGGGAGAGCCACTGCCAAAGGGAGGACAGCAGCTTAGCTGCTTCCAGGAGGAGGAGCAGGAGAAGCATTACCAGCCCCTCCCCCACTCGCAGTACCTCCGGGCCCCATCTGCGACACCCCCACACACCCCCTCCACCACCTGCAGTGGCTCCGGACCCCCTCCCCCACCCGCAGCACCCCCGCATACGCCCCTCTCCCACCCACGACACCCTCGCAACCACTCCTCCCTCACCCGCGGCACCCCCGGACCCCCTCCCCCATCTGCTGCACCCCCGCACTCGATACTCCCCCATCCACAGCACCTACTAGGTGATTTATCAGGCCCTGCGGTGCGCTGTTCACACCATTGCAAGGGGCTACGACCCATTAACCATCATACGCCCTTTGTTCGTGCAATATTTAACCACTCACACAATTATGATTGGAGGTAATACTCCTTATAATACAAATTTTGCATGCCACAAGGGCGTGCAAGGGTTAAGGGGGCGTAGCCCCTTACGACGGTATGAAGTGGGCCGTAGGGCGCGATGAATCACCTAGTATGAGATATTGTTCAACTGTGTGGGAGACTGGAAGAGGAATAGTAACACCATTTTGGGCATATTGAGCTTATTTGGGCATATTGAGACTACTACAAAAAGATGATAGGTAGTTGGACACATGGGGTAAGAGAAAATAACAGAGGTTAGGGGAAGATGGGCAGCTTTGTATGTTGTCAGTATAGAGGAGGTAATGGAGGCCAAAGGTCTGGGAGAAGAGGTATAAAGTGAGAAAAGCACTTGAGCAATCACTCTAGTCAAATCAGTGTAGTATGGTTGGTGTATCTATGACATACAGAAGTATTCACATACCTTAGGGATGGACTGGGGCACTTAGACAGCCCTGGAAGTCCACTGGGCACTGCGCATGTGCACTATATAAGGGCGCGTAGTCAAGACTCAAGGAACGTACCACGAGTTAAAGGGGCCTGACCTTGTGACACCACCCCATCTCTATGTATGCCAGGTGGCCAAGCAGAGAGCCAGGAGGCGGAGCTACTCAGCCAGCCCCGGTCTTTATGTGTGCTGTGTGGCTAGACTGGCCCATCGGCATCCTATGCGCCAGAATGCTGGCCGTGGAGCGAGCACAATGAAGCCCCTTGCGGGCTCCCCACAGGTTCTATTCTCCCTCTATGGGTAACGTGGACACCCACAAAGGGGGAATCACCTAATTCGACCGTATTCCAGCGGCGGTATAGTACCCCTGTTGTGATTCTGGCATTGGTTATTCAGACAGTCAGGATCCCGATGGGCGATATTTTAACCGCATACCCATTTGACAAGTGTTGCCATATTCTCCTCTTACCTAACACATGAGTCAGAGACAGTGGGTTACATGAATAGAGACATATACAGTATACAGAGAAGGGAGGGTTACCCACAGAGAGATTCAGATACAGGGAGGTTTACATGTAGGGCGGGATTTACTAAAGGAGAAATGCAATAAAAAAAACATTTTCGGGGTTTTACTTTTCACTGCATTTTCAAACGCATTTTACTGCATTTTTAAACCCTGGCCGCCTGCTTACTGATGCAGAGGGTATCGCCATCTTTATATGGCGATACCGTTTAGAAGCCTATGGGCTGTCTCACCTGTGTGCTGTCAGCCTCCCTCCTGTTGCTCTCCGATCCCGGAACCTTCTCTTCCCCTGCAACACAGCCAGTTGTCCTAACAGCTGCAGGGAAGAGGAGAAGGAGCACGTGACTGGCTGCAGATGTCACCTCCCGAGGCTGGGAGGTGACGGAGACCCTCTCACAGGTAACGCAGTGGGTCTCTGTCATTGCATTGCGATACTAATCGAATATGTTAGTATATATGCGATTAGCATCTCTGCAATGACTGGCGATGGGCAGTGATGTATATTACTACATCCCACCCATAAACACACACACATATATATACACAGGGAGGGGTTTACATGTAGACACACACATGGGGATTAGGTTACATATAGAGATACACACATATATACTACCCTTGCATACCCTCCCTGAATAGCCAGGAGGCTCCAAAAAATGAGGTGGCGCTCCTGGCCCCACTGGAAATGTGGCAAGTCTCTTGAATCCCCCACCAGCTGCTTGCACCCCCTCGGGGGTGAAGTGTTATAAACCCATTATAAAGACGCCAGTGGCTGAATCACATCATTGTAGCCCCCCACCCCCTATGCAATACACCCCCTTAATAGCCCACCATGCCCCCTATGTGAGGACCGGAGGAGTTATATATAAATATATATATATATAGAGAGAGAGAGAGAGAGACACGCACAGCGAGGGGGTTACATTTAGAGGCACACATGGGGAGGGGGTTACATATATACACACACGGGGGTTACATATAGACACACACATATATACAGTGTACAGAGGGAGGAGGTTACATACAGAGACTCAAATACACACGCACACACACACACACACACACACACGTGGGGGGATCACATATAGGGCCTAATTCAGATGTGAATGAAGTTACTATAGCGACTGCTTCCTTGGAAGCAGCAGTGATAGCTCTGTATGATGATGCAGCAGGAGGTATCTATTACAAGCAGACGCCTTCTGCTACAGTAGTGATCTGACCTGCATCCTAGGTCATACCTCCCAACTTTGTCCCCTTTGAAAGAGGGACACACGCGCGGCGAAGCCGCGCGCGCTCCCGGAAAAGGGGCGTGACCTAAGTAAAGGGAGCGTGGCTTCACGGGAGGACCCGCGATCGCGAGCCATGCCCCCCGTTTTCGTCACTGAGGGGGCATGCCCAGCGCTCTGTGAGCCGCTGGCATGCCCCCTCTCCCTCTGTCTTCAGTGAATAGACGCTGTGCGCATGCGCACAGCGTCTGTTCATCGCTGCTATGCTAAGCAGGGCAACGACAGACAGAGCCTCCCAACTGCCCCCCCACCGCGGGACACTGCGGCCTGCGGGTGGGACAGCGGGACAGTCCCCAAAAAACGGGACTGTCCCGCGAAAATCGGGACAGTTGGGAGGTATGTCCTAGGTTGCAAATCTCTGTATTACGACGGAGATCCCTGACCGCTTCCCTCCACCTAAACAGCAGTGACACGCCTCCATTTTCACAAAAATTTGTTTTAAAAGTGAGTGGATTCCTCTTTAGCTGCTAATCTATATTTAGGTTTATATTTTCATGTAATGCTAAATTCTATCTTAAAGAGACAAATATAGAAATAAAGTATTTAAAAAAAAAATCTTCCCACACTACTGTTCAGGGTATGCAGTTGCCTACCAATCCCCTGCTAGGAATATCTGCAATTAAAATGTTTTTGTTTTTTTGTTTTTTGCTGCTTTCAATTCAAACAATATTTTAAAGTACATTTTTGAATGATAGTTAACAATATGAAATGTTTCCTCTACATCAAATGTAATCATAACCATTTTCTGAACCATTTATTGCAGTTGCCATCTGTCTCTTAACATCTGTGTCTACCACGTAATATTTTATGCCTAATAAATTTACGTATGCCAGCCCCTCCATAGGTTACCCGAACAACTGTTTATGACACACTGAGGGATGCTGTAATGCATTTGTGGCTCTAATTCATTATATATTTCATGTTTCTCTTTCCATACCTAGGGACACACCTGTATTAGAAATTATACCCATACATTTCATAGACATATATTCTGGGGTCCATTCCCAACAGTTTATTGCAGTAGAAAGATGTTGTCACCCCTCTGAGCTATTGTGTCTCCTGCTTGTCTGAAATGATCATTTATTACAGGGG
Source organism: Pseudophryne corroboree (assembly GCF_028390025.1). Classification (NCBI taxonomy): domain Eukaryota; kingdom Metazoa; phylum Chordata; class Amphibia; order Anura; family Myobatrachidae; genus Pseudophryne; species Pseudophryne corroboree. The sequence goes on from NC_086447.1 coordinate 750,742,296, forward strand.
TGGGGAACCTCTGGCCCGCGGGCCGTATAAGGCCCGCGAAGCCGTTTGCTCCGGCCCACCCGCTTCTCTGTGAGACACGCCACCGCTCAGTCCGGCGGCAGCGTGTCTCAGCTGTCAGGACAGGGACTCAGGAGGAGAGCGCGGCGGATGGCAGCGGCGGCGTGTAGGACTAGAAACCAGCCGCTGGTGAACCAATCAGAGCTCGCGGACCGGCAGCCAATCAGGAGCAGCGGCTGCCGGTCCGCGAGCTCTGATTGGCTCTCGAACCGGCGGCTGGTTTCAAGTCCTACACGCCGCCGCCCAACATAGCCGCGCTCTCCTCCGTGTCCCGCCGAAAGAAGCAGCGGTAAGCAGCACGGGTGGGGGAGGGGGGGCATCTGTATACCTGGCACTGTGAGGGGCAATTGTATACCTGGCACTGTGGGGGGCATCTGTATACCTGGCACTGTGGGGGGCATCTGTATACCTGGCACTGTGGGGGGCATCTGTATACCTGGCACTGTCGGGGGGCATCTGTATACCTGGCACTGTGGGGGCATCTGTATACCTGGCACTGTGAGGGGAATTTGTATACCTGGCACTGTGAGGGGCATTTGTATACCTGGCACTGTGGGGGCATCTGTATACCTGGCACTGTGGTGGGGGGGGGTCTGTATACCTGGCACTGTGGGGGTATCTGTATACCTGTTGAGTTACAGTGTAGCGCTCAGTCCTAACTTTTAGTTTTTCACTTAGGTGGAAGTGATATATTCTAAGAGTGTGCTTGGTTTAGTTCAATGGGTGTTTTGGATATCTCCAATGGTATATTGTAACACTAAATAATTAATACTAAATAACTAAATCCCACAAATGAAATGTCCACATACAGATAATAAATGATAGCGTAGGTTTATTATTGTCAATGTTACTAACAGTGAGAGTTATGAGTAACTCTTTGTCTTCATGTAGATTGAGTGTGTGTTGTAGCCTGCGGCGTCCCGCACGGCTGCTGACACTCGTTACTGTTCAAGTCCGTATTGAAAATATATAAAAAGGTATAGTGTGTGAAATAAAATAATATATATATATATATATATATATATATATATATATATATAGCGAAAAAATGTCAAAAAGCTGGAACAAAAACAAAAGGCAAAAACAAAAACAAAGCAAACCCCAGTCGTGGGTTTCTTCACGGTTTGGGTGTCTGGGGTTAATAAGGAAAACGTTGGTTGCTCCGGACTAGTCTTTCTCTCTATACTCCGCTTCACATGGCGTGTCCTTGTTCAGACACGCCTGGAAGCCGGAGGGTTCGAGAGGCTGACCTGTCTAGGGTGAAGGGGAAACTCTGTCAGTGCTCTGCGGAGCGACTTCAGGAGTGACCCCTGCCGCATACGGAGACTCACCTTCAGTTTCCTTCTGTTCCCCGTCGCACCTCGTCACCGACTTCTTCTCTTGGTTTCTTGGTTTTCAGATAGCAGTGGAGCTAACACTGCTATCTGAATACTGAAACAGACAAAGATCACTACAAGCGCCTACTACGGAGCAGAGTCCCGGTCACGTGATCGGGGAAACCCGGAAACCAACCACGCTGCCTAGCAACAGAAGAGAAACCAAGAGAAGAAGTCGGTGACGAGGTGCGACGGGGAACAGAAGGAAACTGAAGGTGAGTCTCCGTATGCGGCAGGGGTCACTCCTGAAGTCGCTCCGCAGAGCACTGACAGAGTTTCCCCTTCACCCTAGACAGGTCAGCCTCTCGAACCCTCCGGCTTCCAGGCGTGTCTGAACAAGGACACGCCATGTGAAGCGGAGTATAGAGAGAAAGACTAGTCCGGAGCAACCGACGTTTTCCTGATTAACCCCAGACACCCAAACCGTGAAGAAACCCACGACTGGGGTTTGCTTTGTTTTTGTTTTTGCCTTTTGTTTTTGTTCCAGCTTTTTGACATTTTTTCGCTATATATATATATATATATATATATATATTATTTTATTTCACACACTATACCTTTTTATATATTTTCAATACGGACTTGAACAGTAACGAGTGTCAGCAGCCGTGCGGGACGCCGCAGGCTACAACACACACTCAATCTACATGAAGACAAAGAGTTACTCATAACTCTCACTGTTAGTAACATTGACAATAATAAACCTACGCTATCATTTATTATCTGTATGTGGACATTTCATTTGTGGGATTTAGTTATTTAGTATTAATTATTTAGTGTTACAATATACCATTGGAGATATCCAAAACACCCATTGAACTAAACCAAGCACACTCTTAGAATATATCACTTCCACCTAAGTGAAAAACTAAAAGTTAGGACTGAGCGCTACACTGTAACTCAACTGTTTCCACAATCTGTAGTCCGGTCACCTGCAAGTGTTAGCAGCTCGTCCACACACTGAGGATCTCAGTGCGCAGATAAACCCGATAACAGCCGTATCTGTATACCTGGCACTGTGAGGGGCATTTGTATACCTGGCACTGTGGGGGGCATCTGCATACCTGGCACTGTGGGGGCATCTATATACCTGGCTCTGTGAGGGGCATTTGTATACCTGGCACTGTGGGTGCATCTGTATACCTGGCACTGTGAGGGGCATTTGTATACCTGGCACTGTGGGGGCATCTGTATACCTGGCACTGTGGGGGGCATCTGTATACCTGGCACTGTGGGGGCATCTGTATACCTGGCACTGTGAGGGGCATTTGCAGGGCCGGTGCAAGGTCTCTATGCACCCTAGGCAAAGCTTAGAGTGCCCCGTAACCTGCAACCCCCCTGCAGGAGGTGCATCAGGGCTATGAGGAGCGGCCGTGGGGGCGCTCCTCGGGAGCCATAGTTACATCCGCCTCCTATGTGCCTTCGCATGACTTGATGTTACTCATGTCAGCACAGAGGAAGTGCTGAGGCTTCATGTGGTACAGCCTGATAGTGGCAGCAGCACCTGATTCGACCCACAGCAGCAGCTAGCGCAATGTAAAAGGAGGAGGCCGCATACAGATACATCCTTCAGTTTTTTGCTAGATGAATTCAGTGGCGGCCTCCAGGAGCTGGTGCCCCTAGGCAGCCGCCTAAAGCTGCCTAATGGTGGAGCCGGCCCTGGGCATTTGTATACCTGGCACTGTGGGGGGCATTTGTATACCTGGCACTGTGAGGGGCATCTGTATACCTGGCACTGTGGGGGCATCTGTATACCTGGCACTGTGAGGGGCATTTGTATACCTGGCACTGTGGGGGCATTTGTATACCTGGCACTGTGGGGGCAATTGTGGATCTGGCACTGCACTATTGGGGGCATATGTGTATCACGTCCCATTTTAATTGGCCACACAGACCTACTGGGGGGCAGGGTAATTTTTTAAGTTGAGAATTTTTGTATGGCCCCCGAAGGATTTTATAAATATCCAAATGGCCCTCGGTAGAAAAAAGGTTCCCCACCCCTGATTTATTACATGTCACTGAAACACTTGGCCAGTATGAATTAGGATTGTTAGCCCTTTTAGAGCGCTCTATTATGGGGGTAATTCTGAGTTGATCGCAGCAGCAAGTTTGTCAGCAAGCAATTGGGCAAAACCATGTGCACTGCAGGGGGGGGGGGGGGGGGGGCAGATATAACATTTGCAGAGAGTTTGATTTGGGTGGGTTATTTTGTTTCTGTGCAGGGTAAATACTGGCTGCTTTATTTTTACACTGCAATTTAGATTTCAGTTTGAATACACCCCACCCAAATCTAACTCTCTCTGCACATGTTATATCTGCCTCCCCTCAGTGCACATAGTTTTGCCCAACTGCTAACAAATTTGCTGCTGCGATCAACTCAGAATTAGGCCCTATGTGTCAATGTATAAAGTGTTAAGCTAAGCGCTAATGTACACAGAACCAAAGTCTCAAGAGCGGTGTTACACGCTTTATTTAGGTAACACAAATAACACAGCATTGCTCAAAAACGGAGGTGACGTGAAGTAGGAATTGGACACACCGTGGAAGGGACAGTCACACACATTGCCTGCTAATGAGTAACCTCATTATCATGGCCATGTGTGCTCACCTAAGCTCTGGCCAAACTGCTCCTCTGGGCAAGCCACTGGTGGATGGCCACACAAAGCAGCCCGAGACAAAGGGAATATGGAGGAAAGAGTATCTCCTTAATGCATAGGTCCCAGATATATCTAAGCACTGTCTACTGCAGCTGTGTTCCTTAGGCCATTTGCTTGTTTCACTTTTTATTTTTGTGATTTGGGGGCTGATTCATCATGAAAAAATTGTGAAATGAGAAACTTTAGTTTTCAATTCTCCTACTTGCATTTCATAATTTGTTAAAAATTCATCATGCCTCCCCAGGGGCGTTTTAACAGAAGAGGGAGCCCGTGTGCACCACCGGGTGGGCCTCCACCTCTGTACGACACAGTAGTCTCCGGCATTATGCCAGAGTCTACTGCGCATGGGCAGGTCTCCGGAAAACATGGCGCCCGCCATGTTCCGGAGATCAATTTGACTACTGCGAATGCGCAGCAGGCACTTTGGCTGGGATTTTTGCAGCGACTGCAGCACCCGCTGGACTCCAGAAAGGTAAGTATTAAAATAGGTGCAGTGCAGTGCTGCCAAGTCTGGTGGGCTGACAGAGATATGCTGCAGCAGCAGGAGCCCTGCACCCCCTCTTCATCCCCCTTGTCAAGTCTGGCAGGATGATAGAGACATGCTGCAGATGCAGGACCCCTACACCCCTAAGGGTCTGTCAGGTCTGGAAGACTGACCTAGACTACCCCCCTTCCTTCCCCTGCCGGGACTGAGAAATGGGTCTGTCTGGCTGCATACAGGGATGAACGCTGCAGCCGCGGTCTCCCCTGCTGGCACTGTTATAAAGATTACCGGAGGAATTGAAACAGCTGGAAGGGATCAGAAAAAATCCCTCTGCTGCAACACATTTGGGTGCTGTACGCCAGCTTTCAAATTCCGAAAATAATGCATTTTTGGAGTTTGATGAAATCCACAATTTCTACATCCCCATACTTTACTACGGGCAGTGTGGAAATTATCGTGTCAGGTCTGTATCAAGGTGATATGAGTCATATCTCCTTTTTTACAGCCATTGATGAATGAGACTGTTACTTAAAAATGAGAAAAGGTCATGAAATCATTGTGAAAAAGGCAGTTTTCAAACAGAAGATTGCTTCAGGCTTGCTAAGTTTATTTTAGAGATGAGCGGGTTCGGTTCCTCGAGATCAGAACCCCCCCGAACTTCACCTATTTTACACGGTTCCGAGGCAGCCTCGGATCTTCCCGCCTTGCTCGGTTAACCCGAGCGCGCCCGAACGTCCTCATTCCGCTGTCGTATACTCGCGAGATTCCTATTGCATATAAAGAGCCGCGCTTCACCGCCATTTTCACTCGTGCATTGGAGATGATAGCGAGAGGACGTGGCTGCGTTCTCTCAGTTTCTGTGTTCAGTGTGCTGCAAATATCTGTGCTCAGTGTGCTGCAAATATCTACGTTCTCTGCCTGAAAACGCTCCATATCTGTGCTGCATTGTAGTTGTGCGCAGTATATAGTAGGAGGACAGTGCAGAATTTTGCTGACCACCAGTATATATATATATATATAGCAGTACGGTACAGTAGTACATTGCTCTACCTCTGTGTCGTCAAGTATACTATCCATACCTGTGCTGCATTGTAGTTGTGCGCAGTATATAGTAGGAGGACAGTGCAGAATTTTGCTGACCACCAGTATATATATATATAGCAGTACGGTACAGTAGTCCATTGCTCTACCTCTGTGTCGTCAAGTATACTATCCATATCTGTGCTGCATTGTAGTTGTGCGCAGTATATAGTAGGAGGACAGTGCAGAATTTTGCTGACCACCAGTATATATATAGCAGTACGGTGCAGTAGTCCATTGCTCTACCTCTGTGTCGTCAAGTATACTATCCATATCTGTGCTGCGTTGTAGTTGTGTGCAGTATATAGTAGGAGGACAGTGTAGAATTTTGCTGACCACCAGTATATATATATAGCAGTAGGGTACAGTAGTCCATTGCTCTACCTCTGTGCCGTCAAGTATACTATCCATGTCTGTGCTGCATTGTAGTTGTGCGCAGTATATAGTAGGAGGACAGTGCAGAATTTTGCTGACCACCAGTATATATATATATATATATATATATATATATATATATATATATATATATATATAGCAGTACGGTGCAGTAGTCCATTGCTCTACCTCTGTGTCGTCAAGTATACTATCCATATCTGTGCTGCACTGTAGTTGTGCGCAGTATATAGTAGGAGGACAGTGCAGAATTTTGCTGACCACCAGTATATATATAGCAGTAGGGTACAGTAGTCCATTGCTCTACCTCTGTGTCGTCAAGTATACTATCCATATCTGTGCTGCATTGTAGTTGTGCGCAGTATATAGTAGGAGGACAGTGCAGAATTTTGCTGACCACCAGTATGTATATATGTATATATATATATATATATATATATATATATATATATATATATATATATAGCAGTACGGTACAGTAGTCCATTGCTCTACCTCTGTGTCATCAAGTATACTATCCATATCTGTGCTGCATTGTAGTTGTGCGCAGTATATAGTAGGAGGACAGTGCAGAATTTTGCTGACCACCAATATATATATATATATATATATATATATATATATATATATATATATAGCAGTACGGTACAGTAGTCCATTGCTCTATCTCTGTGTCATCAAGTATACTATCCATATCTGTGCTGCATTGTAGTTGTGCACAGTATATAGTAGGAGGACAGTGCAGAATTTTGCTGACCACCAGTATATATATATATATATATATATATATATATATATATAGCAGTATGGTACAGTAGTCCATTGCTCTATCTCTGTGTCATCAAGTATACTATCCATATCTGTGCTGCATTGTAGTTGTGCACAGTATATAGTAGGAGGATAGTGCAGAATTTTGCTGACCACCAGTGTGTGTATATATATATATATATATATATATATATAGCAGTACGGTACAGTAGTCCATTGCTCTACCTCTGAGTCATCAAGTATACTATCCATATCTGTGCTGCATTGTAGTTGTGCACAGTATATAGTAGGAGGACAGTGCAGAATTTTGCTGACCACCAGTATCTATCTATCTATCTATATATATATATATATATATATATATATAGCAGTACGGTACAGTAGTCCATTGCTCTACCTCTGTGTCATCAAGTATACTATCCATATATGTGCTGCATTGTAGTTGTGCACAGTATATAGTAGGAGGATAGTGCAGAATTTTGCTGACCACCAGTATATATATATATATATATATTTATCTCTGCATCATGTGATGTTTGGGGCTAATTTTTTTAAGTGCCATCCTGTCTGACACTGCAGTGCCACTCCTAGATGGGCCAGGTGTTTGTGTCGGCCACTTGGGTCGCTTAGCTTAGCCATCCAGCGACCTTGGTGCAAATTTTAGGACTAAAAATAATATTGTGAGGTGTTCACAATAGACTGGAAATTAGTGATGAGCGGATTCGGTTTTACTCGGTTTTATTCGGTTCTCAAAACCGAATCTTATTGGCTCACTGATGTCACGTGTTTTGGATAGCCAATAAGATTCGGTTTTGAGAACCGAGTAAAACCGAGTAAAACCGAATCCGCTCATCACTACTGGAAATGAGTGGAAATTATGGTTATTGAGGTTAATAATACTATGGGATCAAAATTACCCCCAAATTCTATGATTTAAGCTTTTTTGAGGGGGTTTTGAAAAAAAAACCCGAATCCGACAAAAAATTTTCAGGGAGGTTTTGCCAAAACGCGTCCGAATCCAAAACACAGCCGCGGAACCGAATCCAAAACCAAAACACAAAACCCGAAAAATGTCCGGTGCACATCTCTAGTTTATTTGCAATACCTGCACCTTGAGGATCATAAATGTTTTATGGTACGTTATGGTATACAGACTCATGGTCAGCCGTGTGTACCCAGTTTATAAGCTAATCACATCTCTTGACGAGAACACACACAGTGATCACTTATATGATGATGTTAGTGAGAACAGAGCTGCATTTGGCAGGGACTAGCTCACTCCCACTTCTCTCCAACTAACCCACATTTACTCCCATTTGCTTAAGGCTGTGTACACATCAGAACGATGATCGCTCGATGCAACATCATCTGCTATGGGGCCCCGACATCGGCAACTGCATACACACTCGCCGATGTCGGCTGCGGCGGGGGGAGGAGCGGGGCCATGCTGCATTCTGCTTCATGGCCCTCGTAAGCAATATTGCACATCCGACGTGCGATACAGAATACAACCTGCGGGAGCGCGCATCGTATCCTGTATTGAGCGTACACGCTATACAATATCGCAACGAACCCACCGATATCAGCCTGAATGTATGCGATATTGCATAGTGTGTACTAGTGATGAGCGGGTTCGGTTTCTCCGAAACCGAACCCCCCCGAACTTCACCTTTTTCACACGGGTCCGAGGCAGGTTAGAACCTTCCCGCCTTGCTCGGCTAACCCGAGCGCGCCCGAACGTCATCATCCCGCTGTCGGATTCTCGCGAGATTCGGATTCTATATAAGCAGCCGTGCGTCGCCGCCATTTTCACTCGTGCATTGGAGATGATAGGGAGAGGACGTGGCTGGCGTCCTCTCCGTTTATTGTAGAAGTTGATTGGTTTACTTTATTTCTTATGTGTGGGGAGGATTGCTGAGCAGCTGTTAGGAGGAGTACAGTGCAGAGTTTTGCTGATTAGTGACCACCAGTTTGTTTCCGTTCTCTGCCTGAAAAAAACGCTCCATACCATATCTGTGCTCAGTGTGCTGCATGATATATCTGTGCTGAGTGCTCACACTGCTTAATTGTGGGGACTGGGGAGCAGCTATAGCAGGAGTACAGTGCAGAGTTTTGCTGACAGTGACCACCAGTATACGTTGTCTGCCTGAAAAACACTCCATATCTGTGCTCACAGTGTGCTACTTTATTGTGGGGACTGGGGACCACCAGTATAATTAATATTATATAGGAGTAGTACAGTGCAGAGTGCACTGCTGTACCTACCTCTGGGTCGTCACTCGTCATCCATTAAGTATACTATCCATCTGCATTGTATACCTGTGGTGCATTTTAGACTAGTTTAGCAGTTTGCTGACAGTGTCCACCAGTATACTATATATAGCAGTACGGTAGGCCACTGCTGTGTACCTACCTCTGTGTCGTCACTCGTCATCCATTAAGTATACTATCCATCTACATTGTATACCTGTGGTGCATTTTAGACAGTTTTGCAGTTTGCTGACAGTGTCCACCAGTATACTATATATAGCAGTACAGGGCCAGCTCCAGGCCTACTAGCACCCTGAGCGAGAAAATGTAAAAGTGCCCCCCCCCCCCCCCCCCCCCGCACGCCGAAGGCACGCGCTCGCTCCCGGAAAAGTGGGCGTGGCCTCTGGAAAAGTGGGCGTGGCCTCGTAACTTCATACCATCAAACTATAAATATATTTTCACACAATTAGCAGCCTTACACATAGCCACAGTAGTGTTCCTTACACACAATGTCTACAGTATAGTGCCAGATACACATAATGTGCAGTGCCAGATAGACATGACATGCCCCGCAGCAGTGCCAGCTACACATGACATGCCCCCCAGCAGTGCCAGCTACACATGATAGTGTTGTCAAAGTCAGAAAAATATCACGATGCACACTGCCATATTTGCACCTCATATGTGTCCCTGCTGCGCATGCGTGCGCTCTCCCGTGCGTGCGCATACTCGCAGTTGCGGGCACCCGCAGGCGCACGGTATGCACATTTACGGTAGAGATTGTATGCGTCTAGCGGGCGACTCTTTCGTTACATATTTTCACCATATAATGTATTTTGTAGATTATGGTCCCTTTGATAGAATCTGAAAGTTTGGTTAATGTAGCATGTTCATGGACAGAGAAATCCCTCTTTGTTTGATACGAAGGGTCAGACAGGAGTAATACAGTGGTGTTTAGTATCCATCGGAAGAGTATTTAATTAGCAATATTCCGGTGTTGGTTTGAAGCGGATTAATCGCTCGTGCGAATAGTTATGGACATAAGAAGTTTATGTCCATTTACTATTATTTGCACTTACTTATCCATGCGGCGGGAAACCTAGTTTCCCACCCACCTGAGCAGTTGGAAATCGTCACAGCCCACCTGTATGAATCAACCTATGACCTTTTGTTATAATGCGAGGAGGAATTCCTGTGTCCAATGAACAATGAGATTGTAGGGACCATTGAATTGTATTGTGTGTGGGGCATAAATAGACAAGCCGATCACATCCAGCTCACTCTTTAACGGTTCTCATTGCTGATAATCGGGAGCTGGATGTCCAGAGGCGCATGCGATCGTTCCCCTTTGTGCGTAAGTTTTCTCCGCAATCATATTGTCTTTCTTGTTATTATGGGCCATATCTCTCTCTCTCTCTCTTCTCCTCTTTCTCTCGTATTCTCTTAAACGTAATAGTATTGTATTGTATTTCCTGTGTAGTTACCCGGTTAGTTAGTCTATGTTATATTGGAGTGTATGACTTGTATTGTATTATTCTTTTCCTCAAGTATAACATTCATATAAGGCGTTAGACCCTAAGCCCGGTAGTTGTGTATTTATTATAGTGTTAAGTATTCACAGAGCGTCGGTGACGCTCAAACAGCTTTTAAGTTAATAAGGTTACACTGTGTTGCATCTACACCCTATCTCTTCACTAAGGTTTTACTGCATATTACATTGTTTATGGTTTAGATATAAAGGTTTAACATTGTGAGCGTCTGCGCCGCTGGTGATCTCCTCGTGGTCCCGAGCGTCCGCTACGCTATAGCGAACCATTACGTTAGTCGGCAGCCAATAGCGTGCCTGCCTGTGATCTCTTGGCCGGGAGCGAACGTGACGCTTGAGCGTCTCGACCTCGGCTAAGCGATTGCTATGCAACGTGCGTACCCTTACGGTACTCCATACGTCAATAGCGTACAGTGTTCTTAGGCCTCTTAAAGGGTTTTAAATAAGATAAATATTTAGCTTTATCAATTGGCGGCTCGTCCTGTCCTTCACATATCTCTGCTAGGTAATTTCAGCAGACATTATCCATCAGCAAAGGGCGGGAGATCATATTCTTCGCAGTGCTGACGGGATAAGCGTCTGCTTCGCTTAGTAAAGGGTGCTGAAGGAATCCGGAACCGGAGGTAAGAACAAAACGCTAGTGTCTTTTAAAACTGTTTATTTCTATCTTGCGTACGCACGCACATATCTGCATTTCTTTTCGTTCGTGTATTTTCATATATCACTCTCCTGTTTGCCATTTTATAATTGATAAAACGTGCTAAGAGAGATTTGTCGCTATTTCATAGTTAAAGTGTAAATGTAATATATAAAGGGATAAAGTGTAAAGCCCACACGCAACTCTACCTAAGGTATAAGGAGAGATTGGTGTGTTGCGCGGTAGACGATCGAGGATCATCTACATTGATAAACGTGTTAGTTGTGTTACGGTGGATATTTGCTTTGCGTACACGTGTCTCTAACAAAGGGAGAGACTCGCGTACGCAACTCAAAGGCCGACGCACGCAGCGTAAATTACGCAACGGAGCGTCCGGGTACGCCCACGTAACTCAAATCACACGATAGTGTTATTGCAACAGGCGGAAAGGTGGCAACGTGGTAAGTAGCGCAAGTTTATTTTAGTGTCCGAAATTTAGACTAACAGATCCTTCTCCAAATTCACAACACATCTGGTTTAAAGAAAATTTCTGCGCAGAAATAGAAATAGAAACAAAAGTGTACATGTGGTGAGTGAGTGTTTTGTATATATAAGTTTATACAATTTTCCAGGTTGAACCACAAGAAGTCGAGTTCTCGCAGAGGTACATGCATGTAAGTGTCGTACATGGTGGCGAGGGAGGCATCCTTTGTTAAATATAAAATTTGAGCAGTAGAGTATAGTAGACCAGGAGGTCATACTACAGACCAGGAGGTCATACTACAGACCAGGAGGTCCAGGTACAGCAGACTAAGAAGTCTGCCATAAATAAGAGAAAAGGGCACAACCCAGGGGGTTGGTGCAAAACCCATATAGGCCAATAAAGCTCTGGCTGAAGGAATTCGCAGCCGAAATTTTCGATTCCACTGGTCGCTCAGCACATAAGATTAGTTGCTTATGTGCTGAACGATTGTACCGCACGTAATTGTGTGCATTAGTTAGTCTGACCAGTACCATTTGTGTACGAACCCGGTCATAAAACTATTTGTACACTCTGATGTGATTTGTGTAATTTTTTATTTTCTGAAGGGAAGTTCGCTGGTCACTCAGGAATTGTCCAACAACCAATAGTTACTGGAAAGAGTAAGTGTTCTGCGGATATCCCTCGCATGTTCCAGTAAATAGAGGTTCATAGGGGCCCTGGGTCGAGTACGCCAGCGCTAAGGCAGTGTGTAGGTCGTATTGGTCGGCGTGGGCGAGTGAGTGGGGTACTCGGTAAACCGCCACCGTCAGCCTATCGTGAACATTTTGGTTTTTGTAAGGGTTCGCTGAAGACCCTGATTGAAGGTCAGAGGTGGTGAAAGCAACGCCTGCAAGTTATGGGGGCCAATTGTTCAGGAAGGGGGCGATCAACCTCGGTTCGGGTTGATTCAGTAAACCGACCAGTCGGGTCGGCAAGGTACGTAATGTGTGAAAAATATGGTTCACATACAGAGGTTTTATGTGATGAATGGGAGAGAATGACAGTGCATGACGGGGAGAAATTCCCAAGAGTAGGTAGCTTTAGCCCAGAAGTGTTGCAAAATTTAAGGAGGAGGATATGTCTCATTAAATCAACAAAGAGACGAATCCAACATTATGATTATTTGCAGTTATGGCAACAGGAGGGTGAAATACAGAGAGGATTGGCTCTGGCGGCGGGATCTAATCCTATCAAGAAATTGGTAGCCACGGCCCCGCCGCCACCATACATATCAGGAGAGAAATTGGTTGCGGAGAATGACGCATTAGGGTGTAACAAACAAACACTTAGCAACTGTGTAAATGTTAATAAGTTAACAAATGCAAGTATTAACCCGTGCAAGTTGTACCCTGTTTTGAACTTTCCCCAGGAGTGTGATCAAGAGGACGAATTGGCAACAATATCGGCGCTCTCTCTAGCAGCCACCATAGCAGAGACAACAGTAGGCACGGCTCCACCCACGAGATTAGTAACAAAAGCCCCTAGCGGAGGGATAGGTGAGGTCGTATCTACAGGTAAGTACGGCACCATACACTATGCTGAAACCATTTCACCACAGGCTGTAGAATCTACACAGAATGATGTTAGTAGACTTAATCCTGTTAGGGTAATAGCAGTGCCAAATGGGAAAACTGACACGACAGGAACCACACCTGTTAGGAACATTGCCATGTATAGCCCATTTTCCCAAATGGAATTAAGAACCATAGTGTCTGAATTCCCTGATCCTAGAAAAGACTTAGTTGCTAGCCAGAAATACATCAGAGACCTAGGGAACACTTTAGAGCCCAATAACAAAGACTGGCAGGTATTGCTGAGGGCATGTTTACCCTCCAATGTCGACGCAGCTCAATTTTTAGCTGACTGTGGACTGGATCAGGATGTACCTCTTACAGATGTGTACAACAAAGATAACGTAAAAAGAATAAATTTACAATTAAAAGAGTATTTTCCAGCGGTAGTTAAGTGGAACAAGATTTTCTCCATTAAACAGAAAGAGTCAGAAACTGCTGCAGAATATTTTCACAGGGCATTACTAGAAATGGCAAAATACACAGGTATAGAGGACATTAAAACAAACATAAACCATCGAGAAGTAGCAGTATCTGTACTAATGGATGGTTTAAAAGAGACATTAAAGACAAGGGTACAGACCACGCAACCATGTTGGCGAGGTCTGTCGGTGGCTACTTTGAGAGAGGCTGCTATTGATCACGACCGGAATATCACCAGACACAGGGAGTCACAAGGTGATAAGTTAATGGCCGTAAGTATACAGGCCCTGACCACAAGGCAGCCTTTGTATAAATCACCAAACCCTGTGGGTAAGTCAAATGTGGTAACTTGTTTTTCATGTCATAGACAGGGACACATGGCACGAGACTGTAGAGTGAAAAATTCACAAAACTCATATCAACCCCCTAGACAACGACACGACACACGACATTGGGAGCAGGGTCCGCAGAAACGGAGTTATGAGCCACATGCAGGGGAAACAAAAAGATACCCCCCGAACAGAGACTGGCAAACCTCTGGCAGTTCCCATTTAACCCCTTCACAAGTAGTTGCTGCCAGCGGGATTCAGGGAGGTCACCATACCCAATAGGGGTGTGGCCATACCTGTAATCTGCAGCCAGTAAAATTGATTGCAAGTCTTGGGAGTGAACCTGAAATTGCAATTAATGTAGCTGGTAAAACATTAAACTTCCTTGTAGATACAGGGGCGGCCAAATCAGTGATAAATTCGACAGTGGGCATGAGAACCACTGGTAAGACAATTCCAGCCATGGGAGTAACGGGAGTAGTCCAGCACTACCCTGTTAGCAAACCAGCCGAGATTACAATAGGGCCTTTACATACCAAGCATTCCTTTTTGCTGGCTGCATCGGCACCGACTAATCTCCTGGGAAGAGACTTATTGTGTAAAATGGGGTGCGTCATTTATTGTACTCCTGAAGGTGTATTCTTGGACATACCTGAGAATCACGCTCAGGAAGTGCGAGACATGTTAGACTCCCCATCAAAATTAATGTCACATACCATTATGACAAATAGGACTCCATCCCAAGTAGAAGAAATGACATCCCAGATACCAGAGTCACTTTGGACTAAAGACGGACAAGACACTGGATTGATGGCAAATGTAGCTCCAGTAGTTGTGCAAGTAAAAGATGGTAGGATAGCTCTAAAAATCCCACAGTACCCTCTGAAGCCAGAGGTGGAGTTAGGAGTTTACCCAGTAATAGAGCGCTTGCTACAACAGGGCATTCTGGTAAGAACGTCCAGCACTGCCAATAGTCCCATCTTCCCTGTGAAAAAGAGTGGGGGGAGGGGTTACCGGCTAGTGCAGGATCTAAGGGGGATTAACAAAATAGTTGAGAGTCAGTTCCCCGTAGTGCCAAATACAGCTGTCATCCTTATGCAAATCCCTCCCACTGCGAAATTTTTCACTGTTATTGACCTCTGCTCCGCTTTCTTTTCGGTACCTCTGCACCCTGACAGTCAATATTTGTTTGCATTTACATACAGAGGAGTCCAATACACATGTACTCGATTACCACAAGGTTTCATAGACAGTCCAAGTATATTTTCCCAGGCTTTGCATGATTGTCTACAGTCTTTCCAACCAGAGAGTGGATCAGTATTAATACAGTACGTGGATGATCTACTACTGTGTTCTGATTCATTGGAAGCATCCCTGAAGGATACGAAACAGCTCCTGTTTCATCTTTCAGACACAGGACACAAGGTTTCCAAAGACAAGTTGCAATTATGCCAAACTAAGGTAAAATATTTGGGACACTGTCTAACACAAGGACTGAGACACCTGACTGCTGATAGAATTCAAGCAATTAGAGACATGACTCTGCCACAAACCCAGCAACAGATCAGAACATTTTTAGGAATGTGTGGGTATTGCCGTAACTGGATCCCAGGGTTTTCCATTCTAGCGTTACCTTTGCAGGAGATGGTTTCCTCAAACAAACCTGATCGGATTTCGCATACAGACGAGTCCGAGATGGCATTTGAGAGACTTAAACAGTGCCTAACGCAGGCACCAGCATTAGGTATGCCAGACTATGGGAAACCCTTTGAGCTGTACGGAACAGAAAGTGCTGGTTGCGCGGCAGGCGTCTTAACCCAAAAGCACGGTGATGCCAGCAGGCCAGTAGCATATTACAGCGCTCAGCTAGATACGGTAGCGCGATCCCTCCCCACATGCTTGCGAAGCGTTGCTGCGATAGCATTGCTAGTAACGAAAAGCGAAGATGTAGTGCTAGGTCACAACCTCACAATTCATACACCACATGCAGTGTCAGCCTTGCTAAATTCTGCCCAAACCAGGCACGTCTCATCAGCGCGGTTTACAAGATGGGAATTGGCACTAATGGCCCCCGTAAACATCACCATAAGGAGATGCAGTGCATTAAATCCTGCAACATATCTCCCAGGTGTGCCTGGACAGGCACAAAGGGTGGAGGATGAGAGTGGTGGGGAAGGAGAATTTAATACAAAGGAGGACACACATGATTGTATGGAATATTTGACCCAAAATTTTACCGCAAGGCCTGACATCAGTGACAACCCACTGGAAGATGTAGATCTAACTTTCTACACGGACGGTAGTTGTCACAGACAGTCAGACTCGGGAGACTTGTGTACTGGATACGCAGTCGTAGATGACCAAGGCACCATAGAAGCGGAACCGCTAGGCCCACCTCACTCAGCCCAGGTTGCTGAACTGGTCGCCCTAACCAGAGCATGTGAATTGGCTAAGGGCAAATCAGCCAATATCTACACCGACTCTAGATACGCATTCGGGGTAGTCCATGATTTCGGAGCCCTATGGCGCCTCAGAAATTTCATGACGGCAGCTGGTACACCGGTAGCGCATGCAGCTCACATCAAAAGGCTTCTAACAGCGATACAGGAACCCGACAGAGTGGCTGTTATCAAGTGTAAAGCACACACATATAGCCAAGACCCAGTATCACTTGGTAACAGCCGAGCAGACGAAGCTGCTAAGTTAGCAGCTGGTACCCCCAGACAGACAGACACCACACAATTGATGGTATTTAATACCATCAACACACAGAAGTTGTGTGAGATGCAAAATTTGTGTTCCACACAGGAAAAGGCAGTCTGGAAGGCGAAGGGATATAGCCAGGAGTCCTCAGGACTCTGGACGGATGGACAAGGTAAACCGGTGGCACCCAGAGCATATCTTCCATGTTTAGCTGAGGCAGCTCACGGGCTGACTCATCTGGGCAAGGAAGGAATGTGCAAGTTGGTAAGAGCATATTGGTGCGCCCCAGGATTTTCATCTCATGCAAGTAAGAGAGCAATGTCATGCCTTACATGCTTGAGAAAGAATATCGGAAAGGCAATACCAACAGAACCATCTCATATCCCACCTACAGGCGGTCCTTTTCAGGTAATACAGATTGACTTTGTTCAATTACCCCCTTGTCGAAATTTGAAATATGTACTTGTTTGTATAGATGTGTTCTCAAATTGGGTCGAAGCATTTCCTGCGGCCACAAATACCGCTATGTTTACTGCTAAGAAAATTGTGCAGGAATTTGTATGTAGATATGGTATCCCTAGAATAATTGAAAGTGATAGGGGTACCCATTTTACAGGTGATGTCTTTCAAGGAATGTGTAAGTTGATGGGAATTGATAGCAAGCTGCACACTCCATACCGTCCACAGGCGAGTGCGAAGGTGGAAAGAGTGAACAGCACTATTAAAAATAAACTGAGCAAAGTTATGGCAGAGACAGGATTGACATGGCCAGAAGCTTTACCTATTGTACTGTACAGCATCAGAACCACTCCCAGGTCCCCTCTTAATCTGTCTCCCTTTGAAATCTTGTTTGGTCGACAACCGCATGTTATGATTAACCCTCAGGATGATTTGAAGTGTAACAATGAAGTGACTGTAAAGTACCTGATTAACATGAGTAAACAGCTAAGGAATCAAAATGATAATTTGAAGTTGGTGATTCCTGATTTACCAGATAGTAATTGTCATGACATTGAACCTGGGGATTATGTAATGATACGGAATTTTCTACGTTCAGGTTGCCTTATTGACACATGGGAAGGACCATACCAAGTCTTATTGACTAGCACTACAGCATTGAAAGTTGCCAAGAGAGAGACTTGGGTTCATTCGTCCCATTGTAAGAAGGTTGCTGATCCAGAGAGGTCCCGTGATAAGGAACAGACGGTAGAGGAAGTTGTATCACTGGAGTGTCTGTTCCAGGAGGACTGAGGCGGCACCTGAGCATTGAGAATCACAAGATCAAAAGCAGTTGTCGATTCCCTGTTCCCTTTTATTGTTTTTCTCCACTTCCCATCCCCTCTCCCTCAAATTATTTTTTCCCCTTCTCATTCTTCTTCATTTCCTCCTATAAGATGGACTTGCCCCAAGAGACTGTGATCCGGATTTTCCTGTTGACCATGATGTTGACCAGAGCAGTCTGTTCCGGCGAGAGTACCATGGAGGTCGAGAGAGGTTCTGGAATAGGTTCTGATGACAGAGATGGAGGCGTAGTTTTCCGAGAACAACATAATCAACAAGCAAAGGCGAGTATCAGAAAACGATCCGATAACATAGACCAGGCCTGGCCAACCTGTGGCTCTCCAGCTGTTGTAAAACTACAAGTCCCATCATGCTTTGCCACAGTTTTGCTATTAGGGAATGCTAAAACTGTGGCAAGACATGCTGGGACGTGTAGTTTCACAACATCTGGAGAGCCACAGGTTGGCCAGGCCTGACATAGACCATAGAAGGAATTGTGAAGGATTGTTAGCTGAAGAAAACTGTATCTGTAGGCTCTGTGACAATGTGGTTGAGGATGGGTGCATCAAGAAATGCCAATCCAGTTTTAATATCCACATGGACCGGCATCCATTGAGTGACTATCACTCCTTAGTGGGTAAAGTGTTAAATCAGACAGATTGTTGGGTATGCTCTCAAGTACCTCAAGGTCATAGCAAATCAGGACTAGTACCATTTCCTTTAACGATAGGGGAGGTACTTGAGCTAAGTGGTGGGAGGCCGGTGGACAGGAGGTTTAATATCTCCAGTCCTCCTAGTTTGAAGCTCCACCAATATCATGTGGATAGGTCCCTAATATGTTTTAACATTTCCAATCCCCGAAAGCCGGGAAATTGGGAAGTGTCATGGAGTAACCAAACCATGACCTTTTCATATAGAGCAGATAGAATGCCAACAGATACAGAACTTATACGCCACATAGCTGGTAGTGGAAAATATTTCCGATATAGGTATACTCTAGGAAGTAGGATTATGAGAGTTGGAGAGGTATCACCAGGATACTGTGCACATATCGTACAAACTGGTACGTGTACTAGACAGATGGGAGAATTAGGGTTAGGAGATTTCACATGGAAGATGTGTAATATGGTTATGTCCTACTCCGTCCCATATGTTCTCCCCGATGATGCATATTTCATATGCGGGAGGAAGGCGTATAAGTGGCTTGCCCCAAACTCTGAAGGATTGTGTTATATTGGAAAAGTACTGCCTGAAGTAATGACTGTATCACATGCCAAAATGAACGATATACACCGTGTTGCCCAAGCTCCTTATACTCACACCCATTACGAGCACGTAGTTAAACGGCACCTGATAGAAAGAACAGAGCATCCGGCCTCTGACATGATCCATGAATCCACCGGGATTCAGGTTCTAATCGCGTTAGACATCACTCGCACCGCCAGAGGAGTGTTGAATTATAAATACATATCTGCGCTCGCAAATTTGTTAGACAATATCACAGAAATGTATGATGACCCTTTTAGGTATACTGGAAGAGAGCTTCAAGCTTATAAAACAGAACTGGTTCAGCATAGAATGGTTCTCAATTATCTCACGGCAGTCACAGGTGGATATTGTGTCACACTGGCAACGCAGTACGGCGTGAAATGCTGCACATATATAACGAATAGTACCGAGGACCCGGTCGAGGTCATAGACCAAAAGATGGACGATATTCTCCAATTGAAGTGGGAATTTCGCAGGAGACACAATCTCACCCTTGCTGCTGTAGGTAATGAGCTGACTAGTTGGGTGTCATGGTTGAACCCGCGAAATTGGTTCTCTGGTTTAGGAGAATGGGCTCAAGGAGTCATAATGGATGTTGGGAAGTTTCTTCTATGTATCTTAGGTGTTATCATAACGATTGGCTTGATATTTAGATGCGGTCAGGCTTTAACGAAGTGTAAACGAAGTACCAGGGTGATGAGTTTAAGGAGTGAGGAAATTGTAATTCCAATGGATTTGATTTATGACCCAACTGTAGAAACAATGATGTGATGAAAATGCGATTTCTACGGTCCGTTTCTTTCACCTGTTTTTCTGGTTTCTCCAAGGTAAAAAGACCCACTTTTGACGAGGAATTTGATGATCCTGTATACAGACAACGGATGGATTAAAGAAGAAGTTTTGACAACCTTATACACAGAGATTTGATTAACTTTGCCATAGACCCCCAGTTTCCCTAGAAATTTTTAAATTACGCTAGCCCAACACTTTTGTAAGTCTATGGACATTGACAAAGCTTTTTGCCCACACGCCTTTTGGCAAAAGCACAAAGAAGACTGCATTCAACAGACACCGAACAAGACTTCAACCGACAAATGTTCATTAACCTGACATAGAATACCACTGCATTTACCGTAATTATGTCTTTTCTTCATCTCTACAACCTTCAGGTAAATACACACATAGTCGATAGGGAATACAGGCACAGATATCAGCAATCACATATTCCCCCATTCATGTATCATCAACTAAAATGTGCTCCCCATTTTGTTACAACCACAGCCGAAAAGAGCTCGGTAAAGTTTGACAGCCCATCCACAGACCCGTACCACGGGATAAGAAGGAATTCAAATGTATACTTCGCAATACCTCGAAGCTTGATTTAAAACACGTACGGCACGATGATACATGACCCCCAAACACGGATTCATACACACATGCTTCTGCTATCTCATTAGGTCATACCCTTTTCCTACCTTCTCCTCTCCTCCCCTACCCAACCATGGAAATGTATTAACCCCTGACATATATTTTTCTCGTTTTGAAATGTTTTAGGAAGTGGCAGTTATTGTTGACTGCCAAAGGGTGGACTGTCAAAGTCAGAAAAATATCACGATGCACACTGCCATATTTGCACCTCATATGTGTCCCTGCTGCGCATGCGTGCGCTCTCCCGTGCGTGCGCATACTCGCTGTTGCGGGCACCCGCAGGCGCACGGTATGCGCATTTACGGTAGAGATTGTATGCGTCTAGCGGGCGACTCTTTCGTTACATATTTTCACCATATAATGTATTTTGTAGATTATGGTCCCTTTGATAGAATCTGAAAGTTTGGTTAATGTAGCATGTTCATGGACAGAGAAATCCCTCTTTGTTTGATACGAAGGGTCAGACAGGAGTAATACAGTGGTGTTTAGTATCCATCGGAAGAGTATTTAATTAGCAATATTCCGGTGTTGGTTTGAAGCGGATTAATCGCTCGTGCGAATAGTTATGGACATAAGAAGTTTATGTCCATTTACTATTATTTGCACTTACTTATCCATGCGGCGGGAAACCTAGTTTCCCACCCACCTGAGCAGTTGGAAATCGTCACAGCCCACCTGTATGAATCAACCTATGACCTTTTGTTATAATGCGAGGAGGAATTCCTGTGTCCAATGAACAATGAGATTGTAGGGACCATTGAATTGTATTGTGTGTGGGGCATAAATAGACAAGCCGATCACATCCAGCTCACTCTTCAACGGTTCTCATTGCTGATAATCGGGAGCTGGATGTCCAGAGGCGCATGCGATCGTTCCCCTTTGTGCGTAAGTTTTCTCCGCAATCATATTGTCTTTCTTGTTATTATGGGCCATATCTCTCTCTCTCTCTCTCTTCTCCTCTTTCTCTCGTATTCTCTTAAACGTAATAGTATTGTATTGTATTTCCTGTGTAGTTACCCGGTTAGTTAGTCTATGTTATATTGGAGTGTATGACTTGTATTGTATTATTCTTTTTCTCAAGTATAACATTCATATAAGGCGTTAGACCCTAAGCCCGGTAGTTGTGTATTTATTATAGTGTTAAGTATTCACAGAGCGTCGGTGACGCTCAAACAGCTTTTAAGTTAATAAGGTTACACTGTGTTGCATCTACACCCTATCTCTTCACTAAGGTTTTACTGCATATTACATTGTTTATGGTTTAGATATAAAGGTTTAACATTGTGAGCGTCTGCGCCGCTGGTGATCTCCTCGTGGTCCCGAGCGTCCGCTACGCTATAGCGAACCATTACGTTAGTCGGCAGCCAATAGCGTGCCTGCCTGTGATCTCTTGGCCAGGAGCGAACGTGACGCTTGAGCGTCTCGACCTCGGCTAAGCGATTGCTACGCAACGTGCGTACCCTTACGGTACTCCATACGTCAATAGCGTACAGTGTTCTTAGGCCTCTTAAAGGGTTTTAAATAAGATAAATATTTAGCTTTATCAGTGTTCACTTATTAGGGCATGGTGCTGATCACAGGGAGGGCACATTTTTAAGTTAGGAGGGCAAAATGATGTACATATTGCTTGTTGTTCCCATACCTATATGCCAAAGCATGGACAGTGCGCGCCGAAGGCGCGCAGCAAAAAATAAGATTTTACTTACCGATAAATCTATTTCTCGTAGTCCGTAGTGGATGCTGGGGACTCCGTCAGGACCATGGGGATTAGCGGCTCCGCAGGAGACAGGGCACAAAAATAAAGCTTTAGGATCAGGTGGTGTGCACTGGCTCCTCCCCCTATGACCCTCCTCCAAGCCTCAGTTAGGATACTGTGCCCGGACGAGCGTACACAATAAGGAAGGATTTTGAATCCCGGGTAAGACTCATACCAGCCACACCAATCACACCGTACAACTTGTGATCTGAATCCAGTTAACAGTATGACAAACGTAGGAGCCTCTGAACAGACGGCTCACAACAATAACAACCCGATTTTTTTGTAACAATAACTATGTACAAGTATTGCAGACAATCCGCACCTGGGATGGGCGCCCAGCATCCACTACGGACTACGAGAAATAGATTTATCGGTAAGTAAAATCTTATTTTCTCTGACGTCCTAGTGGATGCTGGGGACTCCGTCAGGACCATGGGGATTATACCAAAGCTCCCAAACGGGCGGGAGAGTGCGGATGACTCTGCAGCACCGAATGAGAGAACTCCAGGTCCTCTTTAGCCAGGGTATCAAATTTGTAGAATTTTACAAACGTGTTCTCCCCCGACCACATAGCTGCTCGGCAGAGTTGTAATGCAGAGACCCCTCGGGCAGCCGCCCAGGATGAGCCCACCTTCCTTGTGGAATGGGCCTTGACAGATTTAGGCTGTGGCAGGCCTGCCACAGAATGTGCCAGTTGAATTGTGCTACAAATCCAACGAGCAATCGTCTGCTTAGAAGCAGGAGCACCCAGCTTGTTGGGTGCATACAGTTTTAAACAGCGAGTCAGATTTTCTGACTCCAGCCGTCCTTGAAATATATATTTTCAATGCCCTGACAACGTCCAGCAACTTGGAATCCTCCAAATCGCTAGTAGCCGCAGGCACCACAATAGGCTGGTTCAGGTGAAACGCTGACACCACCTTAGGCAGAAAATGAGGACGCGTCCGCAGTTCTGCCCTGTCCGAATGGAAAATCAGATATGGGCTTTTATACGATAAAGCCGCCAATTCTGACACTCTCCTGGCTGAAGCCAGGGCCAGTAGCATGGCTACTTTCCATGTAAGATATTTCAAATCCACTGATTTGAGTGGCTCAAACCAATGGGATTTGAGAAAATCCAAAACTACATTAAGGTCCCACGGAGCCACTGGGGGCACAACCGGGGGCTGTATATGTAGTACTCCTTTTACAAAAGTCTGGACTTCAGGAACTGAAGCCAATTCTTTCTGGAAGAAAATCGACAGGGCCGAAATTTGAACCTTAATGGACCCCAATTTGAGGCCCATAGACAATCCTGTTTGCAGGAAATGTAGGAATCGACCCAATTGAAATTCCTCCGTGGGGGCCTTCCTGGCCTCACACCACGCAACATATTTTCTCCAAATGCGGTGATAATGTTGTGCAGTCACCTCCTTCCTGGCTTTTACCAGTGTAGGAATGACCTCTTCCGGAATGCCTTTTTCCCTTAGAATTCGGCGTTCAACCGCCATGCCGTCAAACGCAGCCGCGGTAAGACTTGGAATAGACACGGTCCCTGCTGAAGCAGGTCCCGTCTTAGAGGTAGAGGCCACGGATCTTCCGTGAGCATCTCCTGAAGTTCCGGGTACCAAGTTCTTCTTGGCCAATCCGGAGCCACGAGTATCGTTCTTACTCCCCTTTGCCGTATAATTCTCAGTACTTTTGGTATGAGAGGCAGAGGAGGAAACACATACACTGACTGGAACACCCACGGTGTTACCAGAGCGTCCACAGCTATTGCCTGAGGGTCTCTTGACCTGGCGCAATACCTGTCCAGTTTTTTGTTGAGGCGAGACGCCATCATGTCCACCTTTGGTTTTTCCCAACGGTTCACAATCATGTGGAAGACTTCTGGATGAAGTCCCCACTCTCCCGGGTGTAGATCGTGTCTGCTGAGGAAGTCTGCTTCCCAGTTGTCCACTCCCGGAATGAACACTGCTGACAGTGCTATCACATGATCTTCCGCCCAGCGAAGAATCCTTGCAGCTTCTGCCATTGCTCTCCTGCTTCTTGTGCCGCCCTGTCTGTTTACGTGGGCGACTGCCGTGATGTTGTCCGACTGGATCAACACCGGCTGACCCTGAAGCAGGGGTTTTGCCAGGCTTAGAGCATTGTAAATCGCTCTTAGCTCCAGGATATTTATGTGAAGAGACATCTCCAGGCTTGACCATACTCCCTGGAAGTTTCTTCCCTGTGTGACCGCTCCCCAGCCTCTCAGACTGGCATCCGTGGTCACCAGGACCCAGTCCTGTATGCCGAATCTGCGGCCCTCTAACAGATGAGCACTCTGCAACCACCACAGAAGAGACACCCTTGTCCGTGGCGATAAGGTTATCCGCTGATGCATCTGCAGATGCGATCCGGACCATTTGTCCAGCAGATCCCACTGAAAAGTTCTTGCGTGGAATCTGCCGAATGGAATCGCTTCGTAAGAAGCCACCATCTTTCCCAGGACTCTTGTGCATTGATGCACAGACACTTTCCCTGGTTTTAGGAGGTTCCTGACAAGTTCGGATAACTCCCTGGCTTTCTCCTCCGGAAGAAACACCTTTTTTTCTGAACCGTGTCCAGAATCATTCCCAGGAACAGCAGACGTGTCGTCGGGGTCAATTGAGATTTTGGAAAATTCAGAATCCACCCGTGCTGTTGTAGCACTACTTGGGTTAGTGCTACTACGTCCCCCAGCTGTTCCCTGGACCTTGCCCTTATCAGGAGATCGTCCAAGTAAGGGATAATTAATACGCCTTTTCTTCGCAGAAGAAACATCATTTCGGCCATTACCTTGGTAAAGACCCGAGGTGCCGTGGACAATCCAAACGGCAGCGTCTGAAACTGATAATGACAGTTTTGCACCACGAACCTGAGGTACCCTTGATGTGAAGGGCAAATTGGGACATGCAGGTAAGCATCCTTGATGTCCAGGGACACCATAAAGTCCCCTTCTTCCAGATTCGCTATCACTGCTCTGAGTGACTCCATCTTGAACTTGAATTTTTGTATGTACAGGTTCAAAGATTTCAGATTTAGAATAGGTCTTACCGAGCCGTCCGGCTTCGGTACCACAAATAGTGTGGAATAATACCCCTTTCCCTGTTGTAGGAGGGGTACCTTGACTATCACCTGCTGAGAATACAGCTTGTGAATGGCTTCCAATACCGTCGCCCTGTCTGAGGGAGACGTTGGCAGAGCAGACTTTAGGAACCGGCGAGGGGGAGACTTCTCGAATTCCAACCTGTAACCCTGAGATACTATCTGCAGGATCCAGGGGTCCACCTGTGAGTGAGCCCACTGTGCGCTGAAATTCTTGAGTCGACCCCCCACCGCCCCTGAGTCCGCTTGTAAAGCCCCTACGTCATGCTGAGGGCTTTGCAGAAGCCGGGGGGGGCTTCTGCTCCTGGGAAGAAGCTGCTTGGTGCACTCTCTTACCCTTTCCTTTGCCTCGGGGCAAATATGACTGTCCTTTCGCCCGCTTGTTCCTATAGGAACGAAAGGACTGCGGCTGAAAAGACGGTGTCTTTTTCTGTTGGGAGGGGACCTGAGGTAAAAAGGTGGATTTCCCGGCTGTTGCCGTGGCCACCAAATCCGATAGACCGACCCCAAATAATTCCTCCCCCTTATACGGCAATACTTCCATATGCCGTTTGGAATCCGCATCACCTGACCATTGTCGCGTCCATAAACTTCTTCTGGCAGATATGGACATCGCACTTACTCTCGATGCCAGAGTGCAAATATCCCTCTGAGCATCTCGCATATAAAGAAAAGCATCCTTTAATTGCTCTAAAGTCAATAAAATACTGTCCCTATCCAGGGTATCAATATTTTCAGTCAGGGAATCCAACCAAACCACCCCAGCACTGCACATCCATGCAGAGGCGATGGCTGGTCGCAGTATAACACCAGTATGAGTGTATATACTTTTCAGGGTAGTTTCCAGCCTCCTATCCGCTGGATCCTTGAGGGCGGCCGTTTCAGGAGACGGTAACGCCACTTGTTTTGATAAGCGTGTGAGCGCCTTATCCACCCTAGGGGGTGTTTCCCAGCGCGCCCTAACCTCTGGCGGGAAAGGATATAATGCCAATAACTTCTCTGAAATTAGCAGTTTTCTATCGGGGTTAACCCACGCTTCATCACACACTTCATTCAATTCATCTGATTCAGGAAAAACTACAGGTAGTTTTTTCAGACCCCACATAATACCCCTTTTTGTGGTACATGCAGTATCAGAGATATGCAAAGCCTCCTTCATTGCCGTGATCATATAACGTGTGGCCCTACTGGAAAATACGTTTGTTTCTTCACCGTCGACACTAGATTCGGTGTCCGTGCCTGTGTCTGTGTCGACCGACTGAGGTAAAGGGCGTTTTACAGCCCCTGACGGTGTCTGAGACGCCTGTACAGGTACTAACTGGTTTGCCGGCTGTCTCATGTCGTCAACTGATTTTTGTAATGTGCTGACATTATCACGTAATTCCATAAACAAAGCCATCCATTCCGGTGTCGACTCCCTAGGGGGTGACATCACCATTACCGGCAATTGCTCCGCCTCCACACCAACATCGTCCTCATACATGTCGACACACACGTACCGACACACAGCAGACACACAGGGAATGCTCTTATCGAAGACAGGACCCCACTAGCCCTTTGGGGAGACAGAGGGAGAGTTTGCCAGCACACACCCAAGCGCTATAAATATATAGGAACAACCCTATAGAAGTGTTGTCTCCCTTATAGCAGCTTAATATATATCAAAAAACGCCAAAAAAGTGCCCCCCCCCCTCTCTGTTTTACCCTGTTTCTGTAGTGCAGTGCAGGGGAGAGTCCTGGGAGCCTTCCTCGCAGCGGAGCTGAGCAGGAAAATGGCGCTGTGTGCTGAGGAGATAGGCCCCGCCCCCTATTTCGGCGGGCTCTTCTCCGGAGTTTGTGAGACCTAGCAGGGGTTAAATACATCCATATAGCCCCAGGGGCTATATGTGATGTATTTTTTAGCCAGAACAAGGTATTCTCATTGCTGCCCAGGGCGCCCCCTGCAGCGCCCTGCACCCTCCGTGACCGCTGGTGTGAAGTGTGTGACAACAATGGCGCACAGCTGCAGTGCTGTGCGCTACCTCATGAAGACTGAAAAGTCTTCTGCCGCCGGTTTCTGGACCTCTTCACTTTTCGGCATCTGCAAGGGGGTCGGCGGCGCGGCTCCGGGACCGGACTCCATGGCTGGGCCTGTGTTCGATCCCTCTGGAGCTAATGGTGTCCAGTAGCCTAAGAAGCCAATCCATCCTGCACGCAGGTGAGTTCACTTCTTCTCCCCTAAGTCCCTCGTTGCAGTGAGCCTGTTGCCAGCAGGACTCACTGTAAAATAAAAAACCTAAAAAACTTTTTCTAAGCAGCTCTTTAGGAGAGCCACCTAGATTGCACCCTGCTCGGACGGGCACAAAAACCTAACTGAGGCTTGGAGGAGGGTCATAGGGGGAGGAGCCAGTGCACACCACCTGATCCTAAAGCTTTATTTTTGTGCCCTGTCTCCTGCGGAGCCGCTAATCCCCATGGTCCTGACGGAGTCCCCAGCATCCACTAGGACGTCAGAGAAATTAAGGGGAGTTACTTCGTGGGGAAGGTACGTGGCCACATAATAGTGGCAATTTGCATTACACCACACAGTAGTGCAGCTAATACACACTGCACCAGGTAGAACCTCCTATACACTTTGCGCCAGGCACAGCACTGAGACACATTGCACCAGGGAGAGCACTGAGACACATTGCCTAACCACAGACGCCTAGCGGGAACACTACATGACATGCCCCCCAGCAGTGCCAGCTACACGTGACATGCCCCCCAGCAGTGCCAGCTACACATGACATGCTCCCCAGCAGTGCCAGCTACACGTGACATGCCCCCGCCCCCCCAGCAGTGCCAGCTACACGTGACATGCCCCCCAGCAGTGCCAGCTACATAAAAGGCCACACAGTGCCAGATATGCACCCACAGTTCAGATACATAAATGCCCCCAAAGTGCCAGATACATAAATGCCCCCACAGTGCAGATATGCCCCCCACAGTGCCAGATACATAAATGCCCCCACAGTGCCAGATACATAAATGCCCCCACAGTGCCAGATACATAAATGCCCCCACAGTGCCAGATACAAAAGTGCCCCCACAGTGCCAGATACATAAGTGCCCACACAGTGCCAGATACATAAGTGCCCCCACAGTGCCAGATACATAAGTGTCCCCACAGTGCCAGATATAAAAATGCCCCCACAGTGCCAGATATGCCCCCACAGGGCCAGATACATAAATGCCCCCAGTGCCAGATACATAAATGCCCCCAGTGCCAGATGCATAAGTGCCCACACAGTGCAGATACATTATTGCCCCCCACAGTGTCAGATACATTAATGCCCCCACAGTGCCAGATATGCCCCCGCAGTGCCAGATACATTAATGCCCCCCACAGTGCCAGATACATTAATGCCCCCCACAGTGCCAGATACATTAATGCCCCCCACAGTGCCAGATACATTATTGCCCCGTGCCAGATATGCCCCCAGTGCCAAATACATTAATGCCCCCAGTGCCAGATATGCCCCCACAGTGCCAGATACATTAATGCCCCCAGTGCCAGATATGCCCCCACAGTGCCAGATACATTAATGCCCCCAGTGCCAGATATTCCCCCACAGTGCCAGATACATTAATACCCCCAGTGCCAGATATGCCCCCACAGTGATAGATACATTAATGCCCCCAGTGCCAGATGCATAAGTGCCCACACAGTGCCAGATACATTATTGCCCCCCACAGTGTCAGATACATTAATGCCCCCACAGTGCCAGATATGCCCCCGCAGTGCCAGATACATTAATGCCCCCCACAGTGCCTGATACATTAATGCCCCCCACAGTGCCAGATACATTAATGCCCCCCACAGTGCCAGATACATTAATGCCCCCACAGTGCCAGATACATTATTGCCCCGTGCCAGATATGCCCCCAGTGCCAGATACATTAATGCCCCCAGTGCCAGATATGCCCCCACAGTGCCAGATACAATAATGCCCCTAGTGCCAGATATGCCTCCACAGTGATAGATACATTAATGCCCCCACAGTGCCAGATACATTAATGCCCCCAGTGCCAGATATGCCTCCACAGTGATAGATACATTAATGCCCCCAGTGCCAGATATGCTCCCACAGTGCCAGATACATTAATGCCCCCAGTGCCAGATATGCCCCCACAGTGCCAGATACATTAATACCCCCAGTGCCAGATATGCCCCCACAGTGATAGATACATTAATGCCCCCAGTGCCAGATATGCCCCCACAGTGCCAGATACCTTAATGCCCCCAGTGCCAGATATGCCCCCACAGTGAGAGATACCTTAATGCTCCCAGTGCCAGATATGCCTCCACAGTGCAGATACATTAAATGCCCCCAGTGCCAGATATGCCCCCACAGTGACAGAAACATTAATGCCCCCACTGTGCCACATATGTCCCCTGAGTACCTGATGTGCCGGGCGCCGGCGATGAGGGAGGGGGAATGCAGCTGCAGGCAGGCGCGCTGTGCGGTGCCTGTGCCCTAGTGATCTGTGCGCGCTGTGCGGCGCCAGTGTCTTACATCAGACGCCGGCGCCGAACAGATACATTATTGCCCCGTGCCAGATATGCCCCCAGTGCCAAATACATTAATACCCCCAGTGCCAGATATGCCCCCACAGTGCCAGATACATTAATGCCCCCAGTGCCAGATATGCCCCCACAGTGCCAGATACATTAATGCCCCCAGTGCCAGATATTCCCCCACAGTGCCAGATACATTAATACCCCCAGTGCCAGATATGCCCCCACAGTGATAGATACATTAATGCCCCCAGTGCCAGATGCATAAGTGCCCACACAGTGCCAGATACATTATTGCCCCCCACAGTGTCAGATACATTAATGCCCCCACAGTGCCAGATATGCCCCCGCAGTGCCAGATACATTAATGCCCCCCACAGTGCCTGATACATTAATGCCCCCCACAGTGCCAGATACATTAATGCCCCCCACAGTGCCAGATACATTAAATGCCCCCACAGTGCCAGATACATTATTGCCCCGTGCCAGATATGCCCCCAGTGCCAGATACATTAATGCCCCCAGTGCCAGATATGCCCCCACAGTGCCAGATACAATAATGCCCCTAGTGCCAGATATGCCTCCACAGTGATAGATACATTAATGCCCCCACAGTGCCAGATACATTAATGCCCCCAGTGCCAGATATGCCTCCACAGTGATAGATACATTAATGCCCCCAGTGCCAGATATGCTCCCACAGTGCCAGATACATTAATGCCCCCAGTGCCAGATATGCCCCCACAGTGCCAGATATATTAATGCCCCCAGTGCCAGATATTCCCCCACAGTGCCAGATACATTAATACCCCCAGTGCCAGATATGCCCCCACAGTGATAGATACATTAATGCCCCCAGTGCCAGATATGCCCCCACAGTGCCAGATACCTTAATGCCCCCAGTGCCAGATATGCCCCCACAGTGAGAGATACCTTAATGCCCCCAGTGCCAGATATGCCCCCACAGTGCCAGATACATTAAATGCCCCCAGTGCCAGATATTCCCCCACAGTGCCAGATACATTAATACCCCCAGTGCCAGATATGCCCCCACAGTGATAGATACATTAATGCCCCCAGTGCCAGATATGCCCCCACAGTGCCAGATACCTTAATGCCCCCAGTGCCAGATATGCCCCCACAGTGAGAGATACCTTAATGCTCCCAGTGCCAGATATGCCTCCACAGTGCCAGATACATTAAATGCCCCCAGTGCCAGATATGCCCCCACAGTGACAGAAACATTAATGCCCCCACTGTGCCACATATGTCCCCTGAGTACCTGATGTGCCGGGCGCCGGCGATGAGGGAGGGGGAATGCAGCTGCAGGCAGGCGCGCTGTGCGGTGCCTGTGCCCTAGTGATCTGTGCGCGCTGTGCGGCGCCAGTGTCTTACATCAGACGCCGGCGCCGAACAGCGCGGCGCGCGCAGGGCTAGGACAGGGCCGGCTCCAGGCTCCAACATGTCGGCGCCAGCGTGTGGCGCCTTTAAGAGTGGCGCCCTGCGCGGGCGCTCGACTCGAACATGCCTGGAGCCGGCCCTGTAGCAGTACGGTAGGCCACTCCTGTGTACCTACTTCTGTGTCGTCACTCGTCATCCATTAAGTATACTATCCATCTACATTCTATACCTGTGGTGCATTTTAGACAGTTTTGCAGTTTGCTGACAGTGTCCACCAGTATACTATATATAGCAGTACGGTAGGCCACTGCTGTGTACCTACCTCTGTGTCGTCACTCGTCATCCATTAAGTATACTATCCATCTACATTGTATACCTGTGGTGCATTTTAGACAGTTTTGCAGTTTGCTGACAGTGTCCACCAGTATACTATATATAGCAGTACGGTAGGCCACTGCTGTGTACCTACCTCTGTGTTGTCACTCGTCATCCATTAAGTATACTATCCATCTACATTGTATACCTGTGGTGCATTTTAGACAGTTTTGCAGTTTGCTGACAGTGTCCACCGGTATACTATATATAGCAGTACGGTAGGCCACTGCTGTGTACCTACCTCTGTGTCGTCACTCGTCATCCATTAGGTGTACTATCCATCTACATTGTATACCTGTGGTGCATTTTAGACAGTTTTGCAGTTTGCTGACAGTGTCCACCAGTATACTATATATAGCAGTACGGTAGGCAACTGCTGTGTACCTACCTCTGTGTCGTCACTCGTCATCCATTAAGTATACTATCCATCTACATTGTATACCTGTGGTGCATTTTAGACAGTTTTGCAGTTTGCTGACAGTGTCCACCAGTATACTATATATAGCAGTACGGTAGGCCACTGCTGTGTACCTACCTCTGTGTCGTCACTCGTCATCCATTAAGTATACTATCCATCTACATTGTATACCTGTGGTGCATTTTAGACAGTTTTGCAGTTTGCTGACAGTGTCCACCAGTATACTATATATAGCAGTACGGTAGGCCACTGCTGTGTACCTACCTCTGTGTCGTCACTCGTCATCCATTAAGTATACAATCCATCTACATTCTATACCTTTGGTGCATTTTAGTTTTTCGCAGTAAATATAGTAGTAGGCCATTGCTATTGATACTGGCATATAATTCCACACATTAAAAAATGGAGAACAAAAATGTGGAGGTTAAAGGGAAAGATCAAGATCCACTTCCACCTCGTGCTGAAGCTGCTGCCACTAGTCATGGCCGAGACGATGAAATGCCATCAACGTCGTCTGCCAAGGCCGATGCCCAATGTCATAGTAGAGAGCATGTAAAATCCAAAAAACAAAAGTTCAGTAAAATCTGATGAGAAGCGTAAGCTTGCCAATATGCCATTTACGACACGGAGTGGCAAGGAACGGCTGAGGCCCTGGCCTATGTTCATGGCTAGTGGTTCAGATTCACATGAGGATGGAAGCACTCATCCTCTCGCTAGAAAAATGAAAAGACTTAAGCTGGCAAAAGCACAGCAAAGAACTGTGCGTTCTTCAAAATCACAAATCCCCAAGGAGAGTCCAATTGTGTCGGTTGCGATGCCTGACCTTCCCAACACTGGACGAGAAGAGCTTGCGCCTTCCACCATTTGCACGCCCCCTGCAAGTGCTGGAA
Organism: Pseudophryne corroboree; assembly: GCF_028390025.1. NCBI lineage: Eukaryota > Metazoa > Chordata > Amphibia > Anura > Myobatrachidae > Pseudophryne > Pseudophryne corroboree. The sequence continues at coordinate 750,775,562 of NC_086447.1, forward strand.
GGAGCACCCGCAGTCCAGTTCCTGATAGTCAAATTGAAGATGTCACTGTTGAAGTACACCAGGATGAGGATATGGGTGTTGCTGGTGCTGGGGAGGAAATTGACAAGGAGGATTCTGATGGTGAGGTGGTTTGTTTAAGTCAGGCACCCAGGGAGACACCTGTTGTCCGTGGAAGGAATATGGCCCTTGACATGCCTGGTCAAAATACAAAAAAAATCAGCTCTTCGGTGTGGAATTATTTCAACACAAATGCGGACAACAGGTGTCAAGCCGTGTGTTGCCTTTGTCAAGCTGTAATAAGTAAGGGTAAGGACGTTAACCACCTCGGAACATCCTCCCTTATACGTCACCTGCAGCGCATTCATCATAAGTCAGTGACAAGTTCAAAAACTTTGGGCGACAGCGGAAGCAGTCCACTGACCACTAAATCCCTTCCTCTTGTAACCAAGCTCCTGCAAACCACACCACCAACTCCCTCAGTGTCAATTTCCTCCTTACCCAGGAAAGCCAATAGTCCTGCAGGCCATGTCACTGTCAAGTCTGACGAGTCCTCTCCTGCCTGGGATTCCTCCGATGCATCCTTGAGTGTAACGCCTACTGCTGCTGGCGCTGCTGTTGTTGCTGCTGGGAGTCGATCGTCATCCCAGAGGGGAAGTCGGAAGACCACTTGTACTACTACCAGTAAGCAATTGACTGTCCAACAGTCCTTTGCGAGGAAGATGAAATATCACAGCAGTCATCCTGCTGCAAAGCGGATAACTGAGGTCTTGGCAGCCTGGGCGGTGAGAAACGTGGTTCCGGTATCCATCGTTAATTCAGAGCCAACTAGAGACTTGATTGAGGTACTGTGTCCCCGGTACCAAATACCATCTAGGTTCCATTTCTCTAGGCAGGCGATACCAAAAATGTACACAGACCTCAGAAAAAGACTCACCAGTGTCCTAAAAAATGCAGTTGTACCCAATGTCCACTTAACCACGGACATGTGGACAAGTGGAGCAGGGCAGACTCAGGACTATATGACTGTGACAGCCCACTGGGTAGATGTATTGCCTCCCGCAGCAAGAACAGCAGCGGCGGCACCAGTAGCAGCATCTCACAAACGCCAAATCGTTCCTAGGCAGGCTACGCTTTGTATCACCGCTTTCCAGAATAGGCACACAGCTGAAAACCTCTTACGGCAACTGAGGAAGATCATCGCAGAATGGCTTACCCCAATTGGACTCTCCTGGGGATTTGTGACATCGGACAACGCCACCAATATTGTGCGTGCATTACATCTGGGCAAATTCCAGCACGTCCCATGTTTTGCACATACCTTGAATTTGGTGGTGCAGAATTATTTAAAAAACGACAGGGGCGTGCAAGAGATGCTGTCGGTGGCCAGAAGAATTGCGGGCCACTTTCAGCGTACAGGCACCGCGTACAGAAGACTGGAGCACCACCAAAAACACCTGAACCTGCACCGCCATCATCTGAAGCAAGAGGTGGTAACGAGGTGGAATTCAACCCTCTATATGCTTCAGAGGATGGAGGAGCAGCAAAAGGCCATTCAAGCCTATACATCTGCCCACGATATAGGCAAAGGAGGTGGAATGCACCTGTCTCAAGCGCAGTGGAGAATGATTTCAACGTTGTGCAAGGTTCTGCAACCTTTTGAACTTGCCACACGTGAAGTCAGTTCAGACACTGCCAGCCTGAGTCAAGTCATTCCCCTCATCAGGCTTTTGCAGAAGAAGCTGGAGGCATTGAAGGAGGAGCTAAAACAGAGCGATTCCGCTAGGCATGTGGGACTTGTGGATGGAGCCCTTCATTCGCTTAACCAGGATTCACGGGTGGTCAATCTGTTGAAATCAGAGCACTACATTTTGGCCACCGTGCTCGATCCTAGATTTAAAACCTACGTTGTATCTCTCTTTCCGGCAGACACAAGTCTGCAGAGGTTCAAAGACCTGCTGGTGAGAAAATTGTCAAGTCAAGCGGAACGTGACCCGTCACCATCTCCTCCTTCACATTCTCCCGCAACTGGGGGTGCGACGAAAAGGCTAAGAATTCCGAGCCCACCCACTGGCGGTGATGCAGGGCAGTCTGGAGCGAGTGCTGACATCTGGTCCGGACTGAAGGACCTGCCAACGATTACTGACACGTCGTCTACTGTCACTGCATATGATTCTGTCACCATTGAAAGAATGGTGGAGGATTATATGAGTGACCGCATCCAAGTAGGCACGTCAGACAGTCCGTACGTATACTGGCAGGAAAAAGAGGCAATTTGGAGGCCCTTGCAGAAACTGGCTTTATTCTACCTAAGTTGCCCTCCCTCCAGTGTGTACTCCGAAAGAGTGTTTAGTGCAGCCGCTCACCTTGTCAGCAATCGGCGTACGAGGTTACTTCCAGAAAATGTGGAGAAGATGATGTTCATTAAAATGAATTATAATCAATTCCTCCGTGGAGACATTCACCAGCAGCAATTGCCTCCAGAAAGTACACGGGGACCTGAGATGGTGGATTCCAGTGGGGACGAATTAATAATCTGTGAGGAAGGGGATGTACACAGTGAAAGGGGTGAGGAATCGGAGGATGATGATGAGGTGGACATCTTGCCTCTGTAGAGCCAGTTTGTGCAAGGAGAGATTGATTGCTTCTTTTTTGGTGGGGGCCCAAACCAACCAGTCATTTCAGTCACAGTCGTGTGGCAGGCCCTGTCACTGAAATGATGGGTTCGTTAAAGTGTGCATGTCCTGTTTATACAACATAAGGGTGGGTGGGAGGGCCCAAGGACAATTCCATCTTGCACCTCTTTTTTCTTTCATTTTTCTTTGCATCATGTGCTGTTTGGGGACAATTTTTTGGAAGGGCCATCCTGCCTGACACTGCAGTGCCACTCCTAGATGGGCCAGGTGTTTGTGTCGGCCACTTGTGTCGCTTAGCTTAGTCACACAGTGACCTTGGTGCGCCTCTTTTTTTCTTTGCATCATGTGCTGTTTGGGGACAATTTTTTGGAAGGGCCATCCTGTCTTGATTGACACTGCAGTGCCACTCCTAGCTGGGCCAGGTGTTTGTGTCGGCCACTTGTGTCGCTTAGCTTAGTCACACAGTGACCTTGGTGCGCCTCTTTTTTTCTTTGCATCATGTGCTGTTTGGGGACAATTTTTTGGAAGGGCCATCCTGTCTTGATTGACACTGCAGTGCCACTCCTAGATGGGCCAGGTGTTTGTGTCGGCCACTTGTGTCGCTTAGCTTAGTCACACAGCGACCTTGGTGCGGCTCTTTTTTTCTTTGCATCATGTGCTGTTTGGGGAGTATTTTTTTGAAGGGCCATCCTGCCTGACACTGCAGTGCCACTCCTAGATGGGCCAGGTGTTTGTGTCGGCCACTTGTGTCGCTTAGCTTAGTCACACAGCCACCTTGGTGCGCCTCTTTTTTTCTTTGCATCATGTGCTGTTTGGGGAGTATTTTTTTGAAGGGCCATCCTGCCTGACACTGCAGTGCCACTCCTAGCTGGGCCAGGTGTTTGTGTCGGCCACTTGTGTCGCTTAGCTTAGCCATCCAGCGACCTCGGTGCAAATTTTAGGACTAAAAATAATATTGTGAGGTGTGAGGTGTTCAGAATAGACTGGAAATGAGTGGAAATTATGGTTATTGAGGTTAATAATACTATGGGATCAAAATGACCCCCAAATTCTATGATTTAAGCTGTTTTTTAGGTTTGTTTTTTTTAAAAACACCCGAATCCAAAACACACCCGAATCCGACAAAAAAATTTCGGTGAGGTTTTGCCAAAACGCGTCCGAATCCAAAACACGGCCGCGGAACCGAACCCAAAACCAAAACACAAAACGCGAAAAATTTCCGGTGCACATCACTAGTGTGTACGCGCCCTAAAGTCTGCCCTAGATCAAATCCCTCAGACATGTGGTCTGTGTTTTAATGTGACAATGGAAGAATGTCTCTGTTGCAGTATGTCACAGAACATGTTTAAATTACACTTTGCGCACAAAAAAAAGCATTTTCTTGCCAATATACAGAGCGTTAAACATCTCATTATGAGGCAGATGTATTAAGCCTGGAGAAGTGATAAAGCAGTGATAAGTGGAAAGTGATAACAAACCAGCCAATCAGCTCCTGTCATTCTTCAAACCGTAATAATTGGCCGGTGTTGTCACCTTCCACTTATCCCTGCTTTATCACTTCTCCAGGCTTAATACGTCTGCCCCTATATGTCTGGTTCCGAATCGACACTTATATGTGGTCAATTCAATTCGATGCGAGTTTGGAAACGTGAACTTGTAGCATAAGACTTGCATACATCGCGACCGTGTGTGCACCAGTGAAATGCCAGCTTCAATTTGAAATGGAGCTTCATGGAAATCGCAGGATGTCCTTTTTCTACTAAACCAACCTGGCAGAAGTGCAGGTCAAAGTGCAGAAACCATCTTGGACTCTAAAAAAGTGGCAAATAAGATAGAAGACTGGTAGTGGCCATGAGAAAAGTATTAGAGGTTCGTGAAAGCTGTCAAATGGTAGATTTGTTAGAATTTTTTTATTAATGGTGAAACAATTATATCCTGGAAGTGTTTATCAGTAAATGACAGTCTTTACAGTATTGTGGAGTACATTAAAGGGGTAATTCCGAGTTGATCGCTAGCTGCCGTTGTTCGCTGCGTAGCGATCAGTGAAAAAAATGGCTAATCTGCGCATGCATATGCACCGCAATGCGCATGCGCGACGTACGGGTACAAAGAGCATCATGGTTTTGCACTGTTTCTAGCGACGTTTTCAGTCGCACAGCCGATCGCAAGGAGATTGACAGGAAGAGGGCATTTCTGGGTGTCAACTGACCATTTTCTGGGAGTGTTTGGAAAAACGCAGGCGTGGCCAGGCGTTTGCTGGGCGGGTATCTGACGTCATTACCGTGTCACTCGTCGCAGCAATCATCGCACAGGATAAGTAACTACAGGGCTGATCTTGTTTTGCACAAAATGTGTTTGCAGGCGCTCTGCTGCACAGGCGTTCGCACTCCTGCAAAGCGAAAATATACTCCCCCGTGGGCGGCGACTATGCGTTTGCACGGCTGCTAAAAACTGCTAGTGAGCGATCAACTTGGAATGACCCCCTAAATTGTTTTCACATGATTTTTCAGTGTTTGTATACAATTGTTATGACCACCCCCCCAGACACACACACACACACACACACACACACACACACACATACACACACACTTTTCAGTTCTCATTTGCAATTTAAAAAACACATTTCCCATCAATGGGCAATACAACACCTCACCATACATTTCCCATTCATATAACCATTTATAACCTTTTATAGAAAATCATCTTAAAAATGCTGTCTATCTACATTAGGCCAAATTATACTGTTTAAACCCTCTAAGTAGTGGCGTATCTATAATGTCTGCAGGGTGCGTGGGCCCACTGTCTGCACTCATGTTCTACCATAATTACCTCTCCAGAGTCACAGATCGGCTGCGGCACACTGCACAAATCACTGGAAAAATGGCAAAACGGCCGCTGTGTGTTCCTTTAGACCAGACTTTTTCAACCAGTGTGCCGTGGCACACTAGTGAGCCGCGACCAGTTGCAAGTTGTGCCGCGGAGCCAGAGCAGCTCTTGCACCTTCAGAGTGAACTGTTGGCCCAGGCTCTTCTTAAAGGATCAGTCGTGCTCTGGGCGTGACCTATGCCTTGGACCACCCGCCTGCATACACATCTTCCAATTCCCGCATGTATACGCGGCTTTCCTTGCCAACCCACATCCATACCTGCCCGACCGCCCGCTGCTCAGTATTCGTAGCACTCCACTATGAACTACCCCCGCCACTGAGGGACAGGTAGGAGGACAGCTGACCGGTAGGGGCTAATATTTGTTATTTTATTTCTCCTGTGGGGAACAATAGGATTTATGTGGGGAGAATAAGGATTTATGGTTTATGGGGGGAACAATGTGAATAATTCATGGGGGGTGCAACATGATTTATGTGGGGAGCAACGTGATTGTTTTTTTTGTGTAGGCCAATGTATGTGTGGATATTTTTTTTACTGTGACGGCCAATGTGTATTTTTTGTTTTTATTCTGTGGGGAACTGATGGTGTGCCTAAGCAATTTTAAAATATTGTTCGGTGTGCCGCGAGTAAAAAAAGGTTGAAAATCACTGCTTTAGACCTATGCATGCTTATTACACTGTGGCACAGCGCCAGACTCTACTCCGCTGTGCTGCCGGCTAGAGAAGAGGAGGTACGGATGGAGACTTCACTCTTCTCTTAATACGACCCTGCCACCAAGTGTATGATTAGCCATTAAGAGGGGTGTACCGAAAGTTTTGCACTGTGTCCACTGACTTATTTATAATGGGTGCAATGCGTGCACTCACACTGCACACCCTGCACCCATTTTTTCAATACTTACCATCTGGAGTCCCGCATCGCAGCAGCAGTGCTGCAGAAATCACTGGGAAAATGGTGTGGAATTGCGATGTCCACCGCTGCATTTTACCGAAGATCTGCGTAGGCTCACAAGACTCTGGGACAGCGCTAGAGTCCCCTAGTGACCCTAGTGACCAGCGTAAAGAGCACTGCCGGTTAGAGAGGAGGAGTCCCAGAAGGGGTCTCTCACACTGGCCTCCTCCTCTCTGAAGACACCCCTAACTGTGTCTCAACATTTTTACCTTTACTATAAAATGACCTACCTTTTTACCTGCTATGGGGGGAGCACACAAAAATCAGAGATGCTGTTTGGAAAATGCAATAGAAATTTTGAATTAAACTTGCAATGAAAATTGCGGTGCAAATTTGCAGTGAAAATTACTTGCAGGACCCAGAATGCTCCCTATGGGGTAAATTTAATAAAAGTGTCAGTTTTTTAGAAGTGGAGATATTGCGCATAGCAACCAATCAGATTCTACTTATCATTCATCTAGCACCTTCTAGAAGATAATAGCTAGAATCTGATTGGTTGCTATGGGCAACATCTCCACTTCTAAAAAAACTCACACTTTAGTAAATATACCACTATGTGTCTGGTTTACGCCAAGTCAGTAAGAAGGCACAAAGCTGGATTAAGGTTTGTGGGTGCCCCAGGGCAACAAACCTGCTGGTGGCCCCTACTAATAAAATTGTCAACAAGATATGCTGCCAATATTATTAAAAGGTGTGATGTTCAAATACTGGAAGCACCACAAATGTATTAAACACACTGTACCAGACTGTAGTTGCCCCATTCCACACAGAAACCCCAGTTCACATATGCCACATTGCTCCTCATGCTGGTGATGTAGCTACAGTGGGCAGGGTGTATAAAAATACATCGCCACCACTCGCCGCCTACCGCAGCGATGCTAATGACATATTTACTAACATATGCGATTAACATCGTAATACGGTGACGGGGGCCCCCCGCGATACCTGTGAGATGGTGTGTGGCAGTGGCGTGCGGTGATGTCAGTGGCTGGTGAGGCACTGCAGCCATAATGTCCTTCGAGTATCGCCGATGACTCCTACCGCTGCAGAGTCAATGCCCGCTACTGCCGCCGCCCCTGCCAATGCTCGCAGCCTCCCTGCTATCAAACTTGTGATGAGCTGGAGGCTAATATATTGTCAACTTTTATAAATTTATGGGAAATGAGAGGAGGACTATGGGGAGATGAGAGAAAGGAGGAATAGGGGGGAGACGGCAGACAGGGAGAGAGGAATAGGGGAAGACAACGTAAAGGGAGAGAGTTGGAATGAGGGAGATGGCAGACAGAGAGCGAGGAATAGGGGGAGAAGGAAGAGAGAGAATGAATAGAGGGAGACGGCAGAGAGAAAAGGAATAGGGGGAGACGGCAGAGAGAGAGGAGGAATGGGGGGGGAGACAAAGCAGAGGGAGAGAGGAGGAATGGGGGAGACGGCAGACAGCGAGAGAGGAATAGAAGAAGAAGGAAGAGAGAGAAGGAATAGGGGGAGAAGGAAGAGGGAATAGAGGGAGATGGGAGTGAGAGAGAGAGGAATAGAGGGAGACGGAAGAGAGGTGGAATAGGTGGTGACTGGAGAGATGAGCGAGAGAAGGAGGAGGAATAGGGGGAGACCACTAAATATAGCAATAAGTCAGTATGTACTGTAAGTAAAAATCTGAACTAGTTAATGCAAGGAAAATGGACTACATGCAGTTACAAATGGGGGAATAGAAAATATATAATAGAAGGTTTTTAAGAGAATTTGCACACAAATTAAAGGTGCAGCTAAAAATAAGTGTCTCTTAGTGCATATCCCACCGAACCAACATTAACAAATCGTGTTAAAAAAAAGATACATAGATTTCAAGCGCTCCAATAATTAGCAATTCCACCATTACACACCAATAGGTGAACAAAATATTTTATGAAGTACCGTTTTTCAGTTTTTTCACAAGAATACAAACAGGCTCAAATAGATCGTATTTTACTTCTTTTTCAGTAGGACCTGCAATAAATGGTGTCTCCCTTTCATATATTTGGAAGAGCTCAAATAGCTCATAAAAGGGTACACCAAGACAAATATGCAATAGCACACATTGGGGGTCATTCCGAGTTGATCGCACGTAGCAACTTTTTCCTGCTCGTGCGATCAACTAGTCGCCGCCTATGGGGGGAGTGTATTTTAGCATAGCAGGGCTGCGATCGCTTGTGCAGCCCTGCTATGCTAAAAAAGTAAACAAGAGTAGCCCTGCAGTTACTTACCCTGTGCGACGGATCCAGCAAAGAAGGTCCTGGATTTGACGACAGATATCCGCCCTCCAAACGCCTGGACATGCCTGCGTTCGGATCTCCACGCCCGGAAAATGATGAGTTGACACACCGGAACTCCTTCCTCCTGTCAATCTTCTTGCGCTCGCCGCTGCGACCACTTTCATCGTATGTGGCGTTGCTGCCCGACGATGGGCGTCGCCAGGCAACAACGCGCCTGCACAATGTGTGCGCCGCGCATATGCAGTTCAGACCCATTTGCACCGCTGCGATGAACCGCAGCGTGCGAACGGGTCAGAATGACCCCATTATCTTTTAAAAAACACAGGTTTAATAATACATTTAAAGACCTCCCTGGTGGAGGGGGGGTATGGAGGCTAACTACAGGGGAGCACACTGTGGGGAGGGGGCTGGAGGCTAACTACAGGGGAGCACACTATGGGGAGGGGGCTGGAGGCTGGCTACAGGGGAGCACATTACGGGGAGGGGGGTATGGAGGCTGGCTACAGGGGAGCACACTACGGGGAGGGGGTATGCAGGCTGGCTACAGGGGAGCACACTACGGGGAGGGGGTATGGAGGCTGGCTACAGGGGAGCACACTACGGGGAAGGGGTATGGAGGCTGGCTACAGGGGAGCACACTATCGGGAGGGGTGTATGGAGGCTGGCTACAGGGTAGCACACTTTGGGGAGGGGGGTATGGAGGCTGGCTACAGGGGAGCACACTACGGGGAGGGGGGTATGGAGGCTGGCTACAGGGGAGCACACTACGGGGAGGGGGTATGGAGGCTGGCTACAGGAGAGCACACTACGGGGAGGGGGGTATGGAGGCTGGCTACAGGGGAGCACACTACGGGGAGGGGGTATGGAGGCTGGCTACAGGGGAGCACACTACGGGGAGGGGGGTATGGAGGCTGGCTACAGGGGAGCACACTACGGGGAGGGGGGGTATGGAGGCTGGCTACAGGGGAGCACACTACGGGGAGGGGGTATGGAGGCTGGCTACAGGGGAGCACACTACGGGGAAGGGGTATGGAGGCTGGCTACAGGGGGCTACACTGGCTACAGAAGATGGCTGCAGGCTGACTATGGGGGAATACATACTGCAGGCTGTATAGCTTACCTGCGGGCTGTGGCTGTCAGGAGTCGGGGATGAAGCAGGAACACGACCCATCACCTGGCCGGCCAGGAGCTGCCTAAGCCGGGTAAGCCCCATGGAAAGTTCGTGCCTGGGTGGGGGTGGAGACACACGGATGGACTGGAAGCTGCCTGTGGCTGCAATGTATCAGGAGGGGAGGATCACGGGGAGGTCGGCTGTCAGTGGCCACAGGAGATTTCCAGCAGCAGCATCAAGGAAGAGGGGGGGTTTAGGTTCGGCTGCTGCTGACTGTGGCATCAAGGTAGGAGGTGTGTGGCATGAGGTAGAGAGCCCAGGCCCAAAGGACTCCGCAGGAGTAGGCAGGCAGAGAACAGACAGGCAGGGGGGCCTAGACATGGTCGGGGGCGTGGCCTAATCACGGACCCGTAGCCACGCCCCCATAAACAATAAAAAATCCTCATCATGCAGCCAGCCATGAAAACACCACCAGCAGCCGTCCAGGTAAAGAGAGCAGGGGACGGACATCATTGGCTGCTGCAGGTATCAGCTCGGGGACTAGTCAGTGTCAGTGAGCCCTGGGAAGTGGGGTAGCCAGTTCGTCCCTGCCCACTACCCAATCACATCAGCCTTAGTGACAGGGGAGTCATTTCATTTGTGCTGAAAGCACGCCCCTGTCACAGCGGCACTTCTAGAGGTGCCGCTTACAGGGATTTTTTCAATGGGCTTTTACTGCCCGATGTTTGGCCCCGCCCCCTGTTTCCGGCCCTTCCATATTGACAGCAGGAGGCACCGAGAGTGGTGCCTCTGAACACATTTAAAACTTTTTTTTTTTACATTATAAAAACTATTTAAATAATATGAAGGCTAAAGCAGATACTTATGACACAGAATATGTGTCATAAGTATCTTCTTTGTATTATTTTAATCATAAATGACAGGGGAGGCACTGCCTCCCCTGACTGCACGTCCCTGCAGGGGAGTCATTTCATTTGTGCTGAAAGCACGCCCCTGTCACAGCGGCACTTCTAGAGGTGCCGCTTACAGGGATTTTTTCAATGGGCTTTTACTGCCCGATGTTTGGCCCCGCCCCCTGTTTCCGGCCCTTCCATATTGACAGCAGGAGGCACCGAGAGTGGTGCCTCTGAACACATTTAAAACTTTTTCTTTTTACATTATAAAAATGATTTAAATAATATGAAGGCTAAAGCAGACACTTATGACACAGAATATGAGTCATAAGTATCTTCTTTGTATTATTTTAATCATAAATGACAGGGGAGGCACTGCCTCCCCTGACTGCACGTCCCTGGTGTGTGGGGGGGGGGAGGGGTCTCCGTCACCTCCCAGGCTGGCATGCAGGCAGCAGTCAGTCCCGGGCTCCTCTTCCTCCTCCCTGCAGCCGGAAGGTTCCGGGACCAGGGCTACCTGCTCACAGGTATGCCGGGGGTCGGGGGGTCGGTTTGAGCAGCGCAGGGCAGTGGAGGCGGCGGGATGCAGCGGCCGGTGGTAAGAATGGCGATACCCTCAGCGTCAAAAATGCGGAGGCTGGAGGTTAGTACATATGGAAATGGGGGTTTTACCGCATTTTCCCTCTAGTACATCCTGCCCTGTATGTCCTGTTGTTAATCCAACTCTGGATATGCACAAGTCTACCTGCACAATTGCATATAACAGTGCAATTTGTGCAATTTGCACTATATAAAATTAGCGTAAAGTATCAGGGTCAGAAGCATCAACATGTTAAAAACATCAGCCTTTTTACTTGGTTACCTACTTAATTGTAATTAAACAGAAAGGGAAGGCAGGGAAGGAGAATTATGAAGGAGTATAACAAATAGGGATGGGCGGGTTCGGATTTACTCGGTTCTTTACGCCAGAATTATTGCCATTTCTTATTTTCTGGATCTTTCTTATTGGCTAACCAAAACACGTGATGTCCGATAGCCAATAAGGAGATTCGGGTAAATCCGAATAAAACCGAACCCGCTCATCTCTAATAACAAATGCACTAAAAGTGGTCTTTATTAAATCAATATTTGCCAACACGTAAAACTGGAACTATATAATACGATCCCCTTACTTGCACAAACTTCCCAATATTCCAATATTCCCAGAAACACACACTTTTGGTTGAACCTAGAGATGAGTTGGTCCGATTGTCTGAGAACCGGACCCACCCAAAATTCGGGGATCCAGGGGTATCTGAGCTACAGCTCGGATATCCGCACCTTCCCCGTATCCCTTTGCAAGGCAAAACCTGGAGGTCCCATTGTCGGACTTCACGGGTTTTGCCATGGGTGTCAGTCTCATTAAAGTAAATGGGCTGACCGTCTGCCACGGCTGTCAGCCAGTGTGTCCCCACTGACTTCAGTGAGGGCAATATGGTGCCCCCACTGCACAAAAAACACCTCCAGCCGCAATGCCGACACCACCAGCAACCGCTCACTACCATCACCCTTTTTTGCACACACCACCAACACCCCTCCCCCCGTTGCTGACACTGTTGGCACCCCAGCACTAAGGACACCACTGGGACACCCGCACTGCAGACACTGCCAGCACCCCTGCAATGAGTACACTGTCGGCAGCCCTGCACTGAAGACACCACTGGGACACCCGCACTGCTGACATCATCGGCACCCCTGCAAAGAGAACACCACTGGGACACCCGCACTGCTGTCATTTCTAGCACCCCTGCAATGAGGACACCGCCAGCACCCCTGCAATGAGGACACCGCCGGCACCCTCACATTGTTGACAATGCTTGAACCCCCCCCACTGCCAACAGCACCCACCGGCATACACACATTGAGGACACCGCTGGCACCTTCACACTGCCGACACTACCGCATTGAGGACAATGACAGCACCCCTGTATTGCCAACACCACCAACACCCCCACACTGAGGACACCGCTGTCACCCCCCAGTGCCGACACCGCCGGCACCCGCACACTGCTGGCAACCCTGCACTGAGGACAATGCCGACACCCCCGGTCACAGTAAGTGCTCTATTGTTGTAGCCGATCTGCACTGTATCTCGCACTGTATATTACGTGTTGGGAGAGTGTTCTTGGCTATCTGGTGCAGTGACGTCAGTCCACACACTTAGTGACTTATACAGTAATGCAGGTTTATTTAGTGTACACAGATGACTCCGATGTAACACTGATATCGGTAATCAGGAGCCCATATATCACACAAGGTAACAGCATTAGGTAGTGGTACTTATCAGATGTCTGTGGTGGTGAAGCATGGAGGACTGCACAGCCGTGCACAACCCTCAATGTATTCCACCTATACTGTATTCGACCTGCCCTGTATCCACCTGCACTGTATCTGACCCACACTGTAACCTGCATTGTATGCGGCCTGCATTTTATCCGACCCGCTCTGTATCTAACCTGCACTGTAACCCACACTGTGTCCGACCCTCACTGTATCCGACCAGCGCTGTATCCAACCAGCACTGTAACCTGGTCAATATTTAACTGTGTGTCCCAAAGTGTTCCGCACTGTACTACGCAGGTACTGAATGCTTTTTTTTTGTGACTGGGGAGATTTTGGGGAGCTGCTTGACAAAAAGGCTGATTGATCGGGGCTTTACATGGGCACAGTCATCAGTGACCCAGGACCCCCAGTAGGGAGGTACAGACTGAACACTGAGAATGGGCATGTGCTGGGGGCATCTGCACTTGTGTAGAAGTCATCCATGTCTTCATTGCTATTTTACACATGGTTTCAGGGTTTTTCTCTTTGCTGTTTGTTAACTACTACTACTTTTAGAGCAATTATATTCTACACATGATTCTTAGTAAACTTCTATGTTGGATTGTTTTCTATTGATTGTACTTGCAAGTTGGTTCGATTGGTTATTGCTAATACATTACTAATTTTCAAAGTATTTTTAAACAATAATAACTGCCTTGTGTTTGTGCCGCTGCTCTGTTGCTTAGTTCAGCCAACCAGGCGTGTTGGTGAACAATAGTGTGAGCTGTGAGGTGGTCAAAACTGACTGGAAATGAGGGAACTCAATGTTATTGCGGTTAATAATACTGTAGGAACAAAAACAGGCCCAAATTCTGTGATTTTAACTGTTTTTCTGATTTAAAAAAAAAATACGGCTCCAAAACCAAAACACACAAGAGCAGGTTTGGCAAAACCAAATACATATTCAAAACACGAAGGAGATACAGCTCCAACACCAAAACCAAAACACGGGGATCGGTGCACACCTCTAGTTGAAACATCTTTGAGTCCTACACATCTATACTGTGCCACCAAATTGAGACTGTTGGGGGTTATGATTACTCCGAGGTACTCACATAAAATGTCACTTTCCCTTGGCAGCCCCTCCATGTAGGCATAAAGATGCAGATTTTTACAGTCTGAACAGCGGTGACTCCTACCTTGTTGGAGGAGGAGGGCTGCTGCTGCCTCCAGGTCTCCCCCTCCTTGTCCCTTCCGTGGCCGCCTGGGTCCCGGCATCTGTGCTATGTATAGTTCACACTGTGAACTTCACAGATGCCGGGACCTGGCACATGCGCATTAGCGGTGACGGTACTGCTCGTGCGCAAAACCACTGCTTCTATGAACTGCATCGGCTGCAGCCTATAGAAGCCGGCTAGGGTTGACGAGGCAGGGAGCTGCTGTTGCAGCCGGTCTTGCTGTCTCGGAGGGAGGAAACACCTCCCAATAGGACTGTCTCTAGTGGCAGTGACTGGCAGTTGGGACTTCTCATAGGAAGTCACTGCCAGTCACAGTGAAGCCAGTGCAGTCTAACGGACTCCATCTGGCTTCACTATCAGTGCGCAGGGTGGCAGATTTTACCTGGGGAGGCTGCAGTCCTGAAGCCCATAGGTAAAAACCGCCACTGGTCTGAAACTATAAATTCTAAAAATTATATTCAATAAGAGCTATCATTTTACTGTTAAATTATTATGATAAAGGAGCCCATCTCATTCAGAGCTAAAATATTGAAAGTAATAAAGATAATAAGGGCATACATAACAAATCATCCCACAGTGATGTGCAAGCAATCCATTGCTTACAGCTTATCCAAAAATTACACCCATTGGGCGGTATTCAATTCTTTTCACCACCTTCCACACCCGTTCTGTTGATGGGCGTGTTATAATCATTTCAGCTCGCTACCCCCAGGGTAGCGAGGGCGCCCAATCCTTTACACAGCTAAACCTAATTACTATTGTCGCAATATGCTCGATAACGAGGATCACTTTAGAAAAGAGATTGGGCGTGATAATGTAAGCGGATCAGTTTATGGTACGAAGTCTGCGCCCGTGTAAGTGAATCACTGCTTACCTCCGTCTACGTCTTATGCGCCGCCCCTCAACCTGGGCTTCTGGGGTCGCCTCTTCGGAGCCCTCCCCGCCGTGACCCAACCGGAACTCGGCGGCTAGAAAAAGGACAAGAAATAATCTTACTGCGGGGCCACTGGTTCCCTCTGGGGAATAGGCGGCACACCGGGGCAGCTGCGACGTTCACCGATTAGGTGAATGTCATCATCGGCCCGTGGGCCTCAGCTACCCAAATCATCACCTATTGGCACTTGCGCACCGAGGTGTGAGCGAGCCCGCTAGGCCTAGCGGGATCCCGCAACCGGTGCTCAACACGGACAAGTACACAACTCACAAATAGTACTTACGCAGGCAATCTTGTCAGCTTGCTTGAAGCGCCCCTCCGCTCCTGGGGAAAAGGACGACAGCAACCTCCCTACAACTAAACAATGGCTAACAACAAACTGAGCCTAACTGTTAGAAACTACTACAACTTATTGGGCCGGCTACTTTTCCTAATCACTAACAAGTCAAGCAAGCACAAGTTCAATGCGAATACATTTATAATGAGGAGTACCTTATCATCCGGTCCGTCACAGGTTCTGCTGCCTCGCCCTGGTGAGGCCCCACTCCCCACGGTCCTTACCCGCCTTGGGGCGTACACCCGACGCGAGGGTCAGCCGACCCTCCGCGCCTCACCTACAACGCACCCCGCCGAGCTGCCGCACAGCCCACTCGTCGAGGTACGCAAGGCACGGGGTTCCACCGATTGTGTCAACAGCCCGATGGTGTTCTCCTCCCCTGGTTGGGGACCGGGGTCTGTTGCCCGGGTCACCTTACAATCCCCTAATGGTCAAAATACCCTAGGGCCTAATGCCCCACAGGCCTGGTGCCTGGCTTGTGCCCCGGGCCTAGTGCCCGCCTAACTGGTGCCCGTTGGGTGACCTGGGCCTAATACCCAGGGTCACCTTATTCGTCCCTACTTGGCCACGAGGGCCCAACTATATGTCCCACGGGCCAGGAGGACCCGACTCAATGCCCACGGGCCGGAAGGGCCCGACTAACTGCCCACAGGCCGAGAGGGCCTGACTATGCCCACGGGCCCAGTGCCCGAACACCCGGTGGTCTAGTGGTAGGTATGAGGCTCGGCACGAGGCCGCTCACCGGACCGTTGGGAGAGGCCACGGTGGGGAGCTTCGTTAGCTCTTTCGCATCCCACACACCGCGGCACTCTCCGCCGGGACTTCCGGTGGGCTCCTCTGTCACGGCCGTTCCGACGTCTTCTTCTTCTTCCCGGGCGTCGACAGGCTCTTCCAGCGGGGACCTCTTCTGCCTTCTTCTTCTGCTCCCAGGCCGCTCCCGTCGTCGTCGCCGCCTCTTCTTCCGCTCTCCGGGAGCCGCCGCCGTCTTCTTTCTTCTCCTTCTTCTGGAGCTCTTCTCTGCTCCGTCCCCGGCGCCGAATGCCCGCTCCCGCTCCGCCGCGTCTGTTATAAGACGCTGGGAGGGGGCGGAGCTATGACGCGACGAGCCTCGATTGGCTCGTCGCGGCATGTCCTGATTGGCTGACTGGGCGCGAGCCCTGATTGGCTCCCGCCCGGCGCCATTCCTGCCGCTCCGTGCCGCGATTGGAGGGGCTTGAATCCCACCGGATGCAAGCCCCTCCGCACTCGGGACCCGCTGCAATGCCGCCGCCGACCGGGGGAATGGGGGCAAGCAACTGCCCCCGTCCCCCCCAATCCGCTGCCCTCTCACATTTCCCCCCCCTGTTTCCTTTGTAGTCCCTACAAAAATGCGAGCTGCGGCCCACTCAAAATCTGGGTCCGCAAAACGGGGGGACGGCACCCCAAGGGTAGTTCGCGTCGACCGCCTGGGCAGGGTTGCGGAGGTGGGGACGGGAACTTCTGACACCGAAGTCACCAGTTCCTCACTCCCGGCCGACTCTCCCGATGGTAGAGGGCCCGGGACCCCTTCAGGCGGCGGAATCCACCAATCATCCTCCTCCGGGTCCGGAGTAGTTCCTGGGACTGTCTCCAGGGGAAGCAGATCCTCAAATAGGCAGGGACGCAGCATGTTCCTATGTAAGGTGCGGGCACGCCCACTCCCGTCTTCGGCCTTTACTTCGTAAACGGGGTTGTCAGGAGACACTCGCCGCTGCACAACGTAGGGCATCACCTCCCACCGTTCGCTCAACTTGTTCCCAGGACGTTTCTCGCGGACTAGCACTCTTTGCCCCTCCGCGAACGGTCCTCCTAGTGATCTCCCGGGGTTAGGGTGCAGGTTGGACCCGATGTTCCCCGCTGCCACCTCCTGGGCGAACGTCAGGCGGCGTTTCTGTTCCTCAATCCACCCACTGCGCGTCCACTCTTCCTCCTCCGCCGGTAGGGACAGATCGAGGTCCTGCAGGTCCTTCTCAGGTCGGCCGAACAACAGGAAATACGGCGAGAACCCAGTGGTCCGATGCACTCTGTTATTGTAGACCCACACTAATTCTGGAACGAAGTCGGGCCAACGTCGCTTCTTGTCAGCCTCCAGGACCCTCAGCATTTGTAGCAACGTCCGGTTGAATCGTTCGCAGGCCCCATTCCCCTGGGGGTGGTACGGGGTGGTCCTTGATTTATTCATGCCATAGGTGCGACACAACCGCTCCATCACCCGCCCTTGGAAGCACGCACCTTGATCCGAATGGAGGCGCTCCGGGCAGCCGTACCGCCGGATGAAATGCTCCACAATGGCCCTAGCCGCCGTGTCGGCCGTCTGGTCCCTGGTAGGGACAACCACTGTGAATTTGGTGAAGTGGTCGGTCATGACAATGGCATACTGGCACCCACGCACCGACTCCCCTATCAAAACATAGTCCACCATGAGGAGCTCCAGGGGTCTGGTGGTCCGGATGGTCTGCACCGGTGCCCGTTGTTTGCCACCTTTGGTGACAGCACACCTCCTACAGGTCTGACACACGCTTTCTACCAGGGTCTGCAAACCCGGGAAGAAATACTGTCGGCGGACCCATTGCAGGGTCTTCTCTGTACCAAAATGGGCGCCTTCTTCGTGGGCCTCTGTCACCAGGCCACGGGCCGACTCGCGGGGGAGAACAACCTGCCATACTTTCCGGAGCTCATGCTCGAGATAAGCTTGGCGGCACAACACCCCTCCTCGTACGGCCAATCGTTCCCACTGACGTACCAGCCTCCTGCCCCACGGGCTAAGCCGCAGCCTCTCCGCGGAGGTCGGCCAGTGGTCCCGCTCCTTCCACCCCCGCACACACCGCACCTCCGGGTCTTGCCCTTGGGCCGCAGCCCAGTCCGGCAAGGTCTGCTGTAGTAGAATCCCGCGTGCTGCCTTGGGCCCGATCGGGCTGGGGGTCATCCTGGTAAGGTCAGGCATCTCCTGACCCTCTCTCTCTTCATCCGTGGGTCCCGTAGGTAGCCCTACCGGGTAGCGGGACAGGGCGTCTGCGTTGGCATTCGCCTTACCCGGCCGGTATCGAATCTTAAAGGAGAACTTGGCCAAGCGGGCTACCCAACGCTGCTCCAGGGCGCCCAACTTGGCCATATGCAGATGTGACAGAGGGTTGTTATCCGTGACCACTTCAAAGTCGGTGGCGGTCAGGTACTCTGCAAACTTCTCGGTGACCGCCCAAACAACTGCCAGCAACTCCAGCTTGAACGAGCTGTAGTTGTCAGGGTTCCGCTCCGACTCCCGGAGACTCCGACTCCCATACGCGATGACTCGCTCCTGGCCCTCCTGCAGCTGGGAGAGGATGGCCCCCAGGCCTTGGTGACTCCCGTCGGTGTATAATATGAATGGCTTATCGAAGTCCGCATAAGCCAGCACGGGGGCCTGGGTGAGGGCTTGTTTAAGCCCCGTGAAGGCAACCTCCTGTGCTTGGTCCCACGCCACTGCCTGATTCCGCACATCCGTGGCAACACCTCGCAACAGTCCATGCAGAGGGCCGGCAATTTTGGCAAAATCTCGAATGAACCGCCGATAATAGCCCACCAACCCCAGAAATGCCCTCACCTCCGTCACGTTGCCCGGGGTCTTCCATTCCTGGACTGCGGCAATTTTATCGGGGGTGGGCCGCACCCCCTCCTCTGAGACTACATGGCCCAGGTACTCCAGGCTGGACTTCAGGAGGTGGCACTTCCGTGGCTTCAATTTGAGGCCGTATTGCTCCAATCGTTGGAGCACTTGTTCCAGCCTCTGCAAGTGTTCCTCCAGGGTGGGGGCGAACACTATGATATCGTCCAGGTAAATGAGGATTGCCTCGAAGTTCAGGTCCCCGAGACAGCGCTCCATAAGGCGCTGGAACGTGGCCGGTGCATTGGAGAGCCCGAAGGGCATTCGACAAAAATCAAAAAGCCCCATGGGCGTCACGAACGCCGTCTTCGCCTGATCCTTCTCCGCAACGTGCACCTGCCAGTACCCACTGGCCAGATCCAAGGTGGAGAAGAAGCGTGACTTCCCCAGGGCCGCCAACGACTCCTCAATGCGGGGCAAGGGATAAGCGTCCCGGACGGTGCAGCTGTTTAACCTCCGGTAGTCCACGCAGAATCGGATCGTCCCGTCTTTCTTCTTGACCAGCACGATGGGGGCAGCCCATGGGCTCTTACTCTCCCTGATGACGCCGTTGGCCAACATCTGCTGGATCATGGTCTTAACCTCTTGGTACAGCTTCGGGGGAATCTGCCGATAGCGCTCCCGAGCGGGCAGACTGTCACCGGTGTTTACCTCATGCTCTATCTCGGTCGTGTGCCCAAAATCTTCCTCGCTGCGAGAGAACGACTTCTGTCGTGCCCACAACATGCGCTTTACCCGGTCTACCTCGGCGGTACTAAGGCCCTCCAGTGATACATCCATCTGGTTCAGTATCACGTCCCCGTTCCACTCCGTGGTGGGTTCCTGTTTTTCCTCGAGGGCGACGGCCAACGTCCAAGGCTCGCATGCGTCTGGCTTTAAAGTAACCCTAGGGCCGGGTTCAATACCACCCTCGGGGATAGCCTCTAGATGGGCCAGCACTGACCTGCCCGGGATCTTAATTGGGGAGTTTCCCAGGTTGCACACCCGTAGGGGTACGGTACCATTCCGTACGACCGCTACGGTTCGGGCCAGCAGCAACCCGGCCTCCACTTGTCTGAACCAACAAGGCTCTATCACAACCTCCTTCCCTTCTAGCCGCTGCTGTGCACGGACGGGTACTTCCAGGACCACCTCCTGTCTCGCCGGGACCCTCACCCTTTGATTATATCGCGTCTTGATCAGGCCGAGAGGACGCAGGGTTTCTATAGAGGCGGTCTCCTCCTTCTGCTGGACGACCCTCTGGAAAGCCTGCTGCACCGGCCTCTGTACACCCAGGTACTTCCAGTACTGGGGGCCCTTATCGTGTACAAGTACTCGATCTAGACTCCGTAGGATGTTCATCCCCAGAATCACCGGCCCATGGTGAAACTCCTCGCCACTCACCACTACGAACCCTTTTCTTCCAAGGGACTGCCCATACACCTCCACCTCAATCCACACGACCCCTGTCACGGGAATGGGGAGGTTGTTCGCGGCCACTAGGGTTACCCAATTTCCGACGCTCTTGGTCGTGAGATGGGCATAATCTTCCCTAAACCGTTTCTCGGACATGGTGGACACTTGGGATCCGGTATCCAAAAGGCAACGTTGATCCCTCCCTCCTAGCTTTGCCACTACCGTGGGACACTCACTGAACAAGTCCGATGAGTTGACGACGTCTACTTGCGCGCCGCCTTCCCCCGCGGATTGTCCCGTTACCGCGAGGGACCTTAGTTTAAAGGTCTCCTACGCCCCTCCCGTCCGGAGCGGCGTCCCGGACAGTCCCGAGCGAAGTGTCCAGGCTCCTCACATTCCCAACACACCAGCTCGCGGGGTCCTCTCGAGCGCCCCTCGCCTCCCCGACGTCCGGCGGCCTCCGTTTCCTTTTTCCTCCGAGGGTTCCTTTCCTTGGGCCGGTCCTCGTCATCCCAGCTCCTCCTTTCAGGGTCGGCGTCACGGTTTTCGGCCCGTTCCACCCGCTGCCTCAACTGGGACACTTCGTCCTGGACGAGAAGGAGCGTGGTGGTTAACTCCTTGATGCATCCTTCCAGGGGACTAACCTCCGGTGCTCGGACCCTATCTACCGGTTGGGTGGGTGGTGCGGCCACGGCGCTGGAACTAAGCTCCGCATTTTCCTCCTTCTTCAGCGCCATCCCTAATACTTCGAAGAAGGTGAGCTCGCCATCCCCGTCGACCTTATCCTGGAGGTAGTTCCGCAGGGACCTGCTCCTCAGTCCACCAATTAAAATACCTCGCAAGGTGGAATCCGGGTCCCCTGTCATCAGGTCCTCATCTTCCCTCATCTGGATCTCGCTCATGTACTCCTGGATCGCGTTCGCGAACTGGGAGATCGTCTCATCTTCCCGTTGAACCCGTGCAAACACACGCTTCTTCAGGGTGGTGGTGGTGGCCTTCTCCCCATACACGCCTTTCAGGATGGTGAAGACATCGGCCAGGCTCTTCCGTAGCCGCTCGGGGCGTACTCGCACGGTCTTGCGGGCATCGCCAGTCAGAACCTTCAAGGCCAAATTCACCTGGATCCGCCTCGGAATTTGGTAGAGGTCGATCGTAGTTTCCAACTGCTCGATCCACTCTGTCAAGGGCATATTCTGTCCATCGAACTTATCGAGGTGGTTAAGGGCCGCCCCAATGGGTACCCTGTCCCGAGGCGCGTCCTTCGTCTCCTCGGAGGACTCGTTACCCTCATCCTCCGGATGGTCCACTTCCTGATCCATCTTCTCTTAGGATCCTGCCGACTACGCCAAATGTAAGCGGATCAGTTTATGGTACGAAGTCTGCGCCCGTGTAAGTGAATCACTGCTTACCTCCGTCTACGTCTTATGCGCCGCCCCTCAACCTGGGCTTCTGGGGTCGCCTCTTCGGAGCCCTCCCCGCCGTGACCCAACCGGAACTCGGCGGCTAGAAAAAGGACAAGAAATAATCTTACTGCGGGGCCACTGGTTCCCTCTGGGGAATAGGCGGCACACCGGGGCAGCTGCGACGTTCACCGATTAAGTGAATGTCATCATCGGCCCGTGGGCCTCAGCTACCCAAATCATCACCTATTGGCACTTGCGCACCGAGGTGTGAGCGAGCCCGCTAGGCCTAGCGGGATCCCGCAACCGGTGCTCAACACGGACAAGTACACAACTCACAAATAGTACTTACGCAGGCAATCTTGTCAGCTTGCTTGAAGCGCCCCTCCGCTCCTGGGGAAAAGGACGACGGCAACCTCCCTACAACTAAACAATGGCTAACAACAAACTGAGCCTAACTGTTAGAAACTACTACAACTTATTGGGCCGGCTACTTTTCCTAATCACTAACAAGTCAAGCAAGCACAAGTTCAATGCGAATACATTTATAATGAGGAGTACCTTATCATCCGGTCCGTCACAGGTTCTGCTGCCTCGCCCTGGTGAGGCCCCACTCCCCACGGTCCTTACCCGCCTTGGGGCGTACACCCGACGCGAGGGTCAGCCGACCCTCCGCGCCTCACCTACAACGCACCCCGCCGAGCTGCCGCACAGCCCACTCGTCGAGGTACGCAAGGCACGGGGTTCCACCGATTGTGTCAACAGCCCGATGGTGTTCTCCTCCCCTGGTTGGGGACCGGGGTCTGTTGCCCGGGTCACCTTACAATCCCCTAATGGTCAAAATACCCTAGGGCCTAATGCCCCACAGGCCTGGTGCCTGGCTTGTGCCCCGGGCCTAGTGCCCGCCTAACTGGTGCCCGTTGGGTGACCTGGGCCTAATACCCAGGGTCACCTTATTCGTCCCTACTTGGCCACGAGGGCCCAACTATATGTCCCACGGGCCAGGAGGACCCGACTCAATGCCCACGGGCCGGAAGGGCCCGACTAACTGCCCACAGGCCGAGAGGGCCTGACTATGCCCACGGGCCTAGTGCCCGAACACCCGGTGGTCTAGTGGTAGGTATGAGGCTCGGCACGAGGCCGCTTACCGGACCGTTGGGAGAGGCCGCGGTGGGGAGCTTCGTTAGCTCTTTCGCATCCCACACACCGCGGCACTCTCCGCCGGGACTTCCGGTGGGTTCCTCTGTCACGGCCGTTCCGACGTCTTCTTCTTCTTCCCGGGCGTCGACAGGCTCTTCAAGCGGGGACCTCTTCTGCCTTCTTCTTCTGCTCCCAGGCCGCTCCCGTCGTCGTCGCCGCCTCTTCTTCCGCTCTCCGGGAGCCGCCGCCGTCTTCTTTCTTCTCCTTCTTCTGGAGCTCTTCTCTGCTCCGTCCCCGGCGCCGAATGCCCGCTCCCGCTCCGCCGCGTCTGTTATAAGACGCTGGGAGGGGGTGGAGCTATGACGCGACGAGCCTCGATTGGCTCGTCGCGGCATGTCCTGATTGGCTGACTGGGCGCGAGCCCTGATTGGCTCCCGCCCGGCGCCATTCCTGCCGCTCCGTGCCGCGATTGGAGGGGCTTGAATCCCACCGGATGCAAGCCCCTCCGCACTCGGGACCCGCTGCAATGCCGCCGCCGACCGGGGGAATGGGGGCAAGCAACTGCCCCCGTCCCCCCCAATCCGCTGCCCTCTCACAATATATCATTTGAATACCGCCCATTTTCTGAAATGTTCTGTGACCCAAAGCATCACAAGTGTGCATTATATTCATGGAAAATGCAACAATTCCTAGTTCCTTCCTATACATATTTATATGTGCAACATGGATTGCAAATGCTTACTGTATTGTATATCATTTATACATACAAAGCAGATATAGTGTGTGCCTGACTCATGGGTCACTACATAATACAAAGAAAATGTATGCTATTTTAAAAGTGATGTAATTGCAGGATATTGAAAAGTAGACCTGAGGGCATTTTAAATGATAATCAATGACCAGGGCGTCAGTTCTAAATAGACATTGATTGAGTTTCTTGAAGCATATTATTCTCCTGCATTCAAAAGCCTTTGTTTTCTGTTCATCAGACGTGGTGAAACTATATTACTATCCGATGAGATTCAGATATCACCTGCTTGGTTTGTTTTTGATGAAAAAATATAAATGTTGTTATAAATCATTTCATGTAGCGATAACCCCAACACCACCTGTATTCCGAGTGAAAAAATTACAAGGGCAATGAAAATTGGTTCATGACACAAAATATCATCTGCATAGTCAATATTAAATCAACTCTACAATACTTTATTTTTATAAAAACCCTTGAATGATGTACAGTACACAGTTAAAAAAAAGTAATTTTTTGCCTGATATGTCTATCAACCATATTTATTCAGTAAAAATACTTTTTTTTACCCATTTGAAAATGTATTCCATAAAAGACAACAAACCACTTCACATCACTACACAAAAGTTTCCACAAGGTTCACCAGTGTCGTTCCACCTTCCAAAAACATACTGCTAGGTTAATTGGTTCTGGACCCTAGATGTTTGTGTGTGGTGAAGAATATAGATCATAAGTTCCAATGTGGCAGGGACTGTTGTAAATGAGCAGCCACTGGGAGCACCCTAGATGCCTTATCCTCTGCAATAAAGTGTTTGGCGTCCTATTGAGAGAAAGTCACTATGAGGTACAGACGGTATAATGGTTAGCATTACTGCTTCACATCACTGAGGGCATGGGTTCAATTCCCACCATGATCCTAACTGTGTGGAGTTTGTATGTTTTCCCAGTGCTTGCGTGGGTTTTCTCTGGGTACTCTGGTTTCCTCCCACAATCCAAATATATACTGGTAGCTTAATTGACTCCTGAGAAAAATTAACCCATGTTTTTAGGGTAGACTAGATGGGCCACGTGGTTCTTATCTGCTGGCAAAATTCTGTGTGAAATATATGTTATTATATTGATATGAGGATATGAGTTTTATCAACAAATTACAAATCTTCAACTTTGGTGAAATATAAGTTTCCATATGTAGAAAACCAGTAGGAATGGAGAGCATGAAGGCTAGATTGCCTCTTGGATATTACACAGGTTTGTTTAACCTTGTGAAGAGACTCAGCATCAAGTAGACAAAATTACCAGGATAAGGCATCACCTTTCACATTTTTGGCATCAGGTCACTTAGAGCCGCAAACTGAATTGTGATAAAAACATTGTGACCATCTCATTTGTCTAGATTTTAACGTTGAGTGGATAGTATATAAAGAAGATTCTTGTGGTCAGTTTAGATAGTTACTGGGATAAGAGCAGCCCAGAGCAAATTACTACTCCACTACTTCAGAGCTGATGACAGTGAGGAGTAATTTATCCCTAACTGTTTGTAATTAATGGGAGAAAAATACTTAGCACTGAAGGAGACAGGACAGCACCTACAGAGCTAAATTATGCTTCAAGGATGAAAAAATGAGGTTGTTATCAAGCTTGAGATGCTCAGGAAACAATATATTTGGATTTGCTGACTTCCAGGGTTCAACCACCTTACTAAACTGCCAGAATCCAAGAAAGTGCCGGGTCACCTTGAACCTACAGTAATAGGCTGAGGTCAATCGCTGATTACTTTGACTATGTCAGAACCCATTTGAATGTCAGCCTTAGAGATAATATAGCCAGGATAAAGTATTTGGGCTTGGTCAAAAAGACAATTTACACTAAAGGTGGTGTCTTATGAGCAGGGCCGGCTCTAGGCATGTTCGAATAGAGCAGCCGCGCAGGGCGCCACCCTTAATGGGCGCCGCCATATTCGATGCTGGAGCCGGCCCTGTGTGTGCAGCATTGGCCCGTCCCGCCCGTGTGTGCGCTATGCGCGCTGCGCGGCGCCGGTGTCAGACGCCGGCAACGCGCACACAAGTGGCCGCCCGCCCGGACCCAGGCTCACTCTCACTCGCCCGCCAGCACTCCCGCACTCGGACAGGCGGACAGCAGTACTCCTCCCCAGCGCCGCAGGTATTTGGGGGGGGGGGGAGATCCGCACTGTGGGGGCATTTATCTGGCACTGTGGGGGCATTTATCTGGCACTGTGGGGGCATTTCTGGCACACTGGGGGCATTTTTGGCTCTGTGGGGGGCATTTCTGGCACTGTGGGGGCATTTCTGGTACACTGGGGGCATTTCTGGCACTGTGGGGGCATATCTGGCACTGTGGGGGCATTTATCTTGCACTGTGGGGGCATTTATCTTGCACTGTGGGGGCATTTCTGGCTCTGTGGGGGCATATCTGGCTCTGTGGGGGCATATCTGGCTCTGTGGGGGCATTTCTGGCACTGTGGGGGCATATCTGGCACTGTGGGGGGCATTTCTGGCACTGTGGGGGGCATTTCTGGCACTGTGGGGGGCATATCTGGCACTGTGGGGGCATATCTGGCACTGTGGGGACATATCTGGCACCGTGGGGGCATTTATGTATCAGGCACTGTGGGGGCATTTATGTATCAGGCACTGTGGGGGCATTTATGTATCAGCATTTATGTATCAGGCACTGTGGGGGCATTTATGTATCAGGCACCGTGGGGGCATTTATGTATCAGGCACTGTGGGGGCATTTATGTATCAGGCACCGTGGGGGCATTTATGTATCTGGCACTGTGGGGGCATTTATGTATCTGGCACTGTGGGGGCATTTATGTATCTGGCACTGTGGGGGCATTTCTTGCACTGTGGGGGTATACTCACTACAGTTCTCTCTTATGCAAACTTATGTATGTTTCTTTATGTAATGATTTCTTGAAAATTTCATTGCATGTGTGGGGAAGTTGCTCAGTGAAACAGTTTAGTATTGCATACTAACTGGTGATTACCTCTTTTGAACATTAACCCATTGTGGTCAGGTGTACTATGTCTTTATATTTAGTAAGGTATAGTCGTGGTGTAAAGGACAGAGTATGATTACTGATTAGTAAAAGAAAACAAATACTGAGCAACATCCCCAAACAGGTAATTTCAACTTTAAACTTGTCATTCATTTTGTACGCTCTGGACATGGCTACTACTAACAAATGCACAGAAACATTTTTTAAAGCTATGTCTGCAAATGCTAGGAGCTTAGGAGACAAAATTCCAGAGCTAATTGCGATAATGACAAGGGATAACCTGGATTTTGTGGCTATTACAGAGTCTTGGTGCAATGAGAATCATGACTGGGACTTAACTATACCAGGATACAATTTATTTAGGAAAGATAGAATAGGAAGAATAGGAGGAGGGGTAGCAATGTATGTGAAAAAAAGCATAAATGCCACTTTAATACAAAATATTGAAGCCAAAACTGAGGCCCTTTGGGTCACCATAGAAACTGGGAAGAAGGACATTATTCGCATTGGGGTGATCTATAGACCACCAGGCCAGGGGCAGGATTTGGACAGGAACCTATTGTTGGACATCTCTAAAATGGCTTTTAAGGGAGAAGTCATAATCATGGGAGACTTTAATTTACCTGATGTAAATTGGGAGGGGTCTTTTGCAAGTTCAGCTACAAGTGGCAAATTTCTACATTCCTTACAGGGAGCATCTCTCAAGCAATTGGTGAGGGAGCCCACTCGCAAAGACTCAATATTAGATCTAATTCTTACAAATGGTGATAGAATATCTGATATATATGTGGGTGAGCACCTGGGATCCAGTGATCATCAAGCAGTATGGTTTAGTATAAAGACAGGATCCAACTCCTCTCACACAAAAACAAAGGTGTTGGATTTTAGAAATGCAGACTTTGCAAAAATGGGGAGATGTTTAAGTGATTCATTGGCAGACTGGAGGAACTTGGAAGGGGTGCAGGAGAGGTGGAAAAAAATTAAAAGTGCATTACTAAGTGTAACAGACCTTTGTATCAAAATGGTTAGGAAAAGCACCAGGAAAAGGAAGCCAGTGTGGTTCACAAAAGTAGTATCAACTAGTGTGAAAGCAAAAAAGATGGCTTTTAGGAAATACAAACAGACTCAAAATAATAATGACAAAGAGGAGTATCTGGACAGACGGAAGGATGCTAAGAAAGTGATCAGACGTGCAAAGGCAGAAGCTGAGGAGAAAATGGCCCAGTCAGTAGATAAAGGGGGCAAAACTTTTTTTAAGTATATAAGTGAAAGGAGAAAATCAAATGGAGGAATAATAAGACTTAAGACAGAGAGTGGGCATTTGGTGGAGGGAGACAAGGCAATAGCAGATCACCTAAATAATTATTTTTGCTCAGTATTTACTACAGAAGAAGGGATGGGGCCACAGTTAAATTGCAAGGACATTCATAAAAATAAGGTAGATGAAAATACATTTACAGAGGAGAAGGTCCTAACAGAACTTTCAAAACTAAAAGTGGATAAATCAATGGGACCAGATGGAATACACCCAAGGATACTCAAAGAGCTAAAAGATGTCCTGGTTACACCTTTAACAGAATTATTTAACCAGTCACTAAATACAGGTGATATTCCAGAGGACTGGAAAAGAGCAAATGTAGTTCCACTGCACAAAAGTGGAAGCAAGGAAGAAGCAAGTAACTACAGACCAGTAAGCCTTACATCAGTAGTAGGGAAAGTAATGGAAAAACTATTAAAAGAAAGAGTAGTGGAATATCTTAAATCGAACAACTTACAGGATCCAAAACAGCATGGATTTACTGGTGGGAGATCATGCCAAACAAATCTTATTGACTTTTTTGACTCTGTGATGAAAATAATAGATCAAGGGGGAGCTGTAGATGTAGCATATCTAGACTTTAGTAAGGCATTTGACACTGTCCCACATCACAGACTGCTAAATAAACTTGAAAGCCTGGGGGTGGATTATAAATTAGTGAAATGGATAAGAACCTGGTTGCAGGATAGGAAACAGACAGTTGTAGTTAATGGAGTGCAATCTATGGAGGGAAATGTTACCAGTGGAGTACCCCAGGGATCTGTACTAGGTCCAGTTCTCTTTAATATCTTTGTTGGTGACATTGCAGATGGTATTGAAGGGAAGATATGCCTTTTTGCAGATGATACAAAGATATGCAACAGGGTAGACACACCGGGAGGGGTCAAACAAATGATTGATGACCTAGGTAGGCTTGAGAAATGGTCAAGAACGTGGCAACTACAGTTTAATGCTAAAAAATGCAAAATCATGCACTTGGGTCTCAAAAACCCAAAGGCTAAGTATAGTATCAAGGGTACTATAATGGAAACTACTGAGGAGGAAAGAGATTTAGGAGTCACTATTTCAAGTTACTTGAAGGCAGGAAAGCAATGCAACAAAGCAATGAGAAAGGCAAGTCAGATGCTTGGTTGCATTGGGAGAGGAATCAGTAGCAGGAAAAAAGAAGTGATAATGCCACTGTATAGGTCATTGGTAAGGCCCCATCTGGAATACTGTGTCCAGTTCTGGAGACCCTATCTCCAGAAGGATATAAATACATTAGAGAGTGTACAAAGAAGGGCAACTAAAATGGTGCATGGCCTACATCACAAAACTTACCCGGAAAGGCTAAAAGATCTTAACATGTATAGTTTGGAGGAGAGAAGGGAAAGGGGAGACATGATAGAAACTTTCAAATATATAAAGGGTCTTAACAAAGTTCAGGAGGGAAACATTCTTCAAAGGAAAAGAAGTATTAGAACTCGAGGGCATACATTGAGACTGGAGGGGGGGAGGTTCAGGGGAAATTTAAGGAAAAATTACTTCACAGAAAGGGTAGTGGATAAGTGGAATAGCCTCCCATCAGAGGTGGTAGAGGCTAAGACTGTAGGGCAATTTAAACATGCTTGGGACAGGCATATGAATATCCTTACAAAGAATCAAGGTTAAAAAAGGGTTGAGATTGCCTAAAGGATAAAATAAAAAAGGGGCAGACTAGATGGGCCAAGTGGTTCTTATCTGCCGTCAAATTCTATGTTTCTATGTTTCTATGTTTCTATATCTTGCACTGTGAGGGCATTAATGTATCTGGCACTGTGGGGGCATATCTGCGCTGTGGGGGCATTTATCCATCTGGAACTGTGTGGCCATTTATGTAGCTGGCACTGCTGGGGGGCATGTCACGTGTAGCTGGCACTGCTGGGGGGCATGTCATGTGTAGCTGGCACTGCTGGGGGGCATATCATGTAGTGTTCCCGCTAGGCGTCTGTGGCTGGGCAGTGTGTCTCAGTGCTCTACCTGGCGCAATGTGTCTAACGTGCTCTTATAGGAGGTTCTACCTGGTGCAATGTGTATTAGCTGCACTACTGTGTGGTGTAATGTGAATTGCCACTATAATGTGGCTACGCACCTTCCCCACGAAGTAACTCCCCTAAATTTTTGCTGCGCGCCTTCGGCGCGCACCATCCATGCTTTAGCGTGTGGAAATGGGAACAACAAGCATTACAATATGTACATCATTTTGCCCACCTAACTTAAAAATGTGCCCTCCCTGTGATCAGCAACCTGCCCTAAAAAGTGAACACTATCATGTGTAGCTGGCACTGCTGGAAATCATGTCACGTGTAGCTGGCACTGCTGGAGGGCATGTCATGTGTAGCTGGCACTGCTGGGGGGCGAGACCACGCCCACTTTTTCAGGAGGCCACGCCCACTTTTCCAGGAGCGGGGGGGGGGGCACTTTTACATTTTCTCGCTCAGGGTGCTAGTAGGCCTGGAGCCGGCCCTGCTTATGAGGCACGTAGGATGCCCATGGCTCTCAGGGACTGATTTAGAAATGGACATGGCCACAGCTGCATTTTTTGGCATTTGACCATCTGTGAATTGATACAAATCTACACTACAAAGCCCACCCCTGGTGTAGAAACAAGCGTATGAATGTACAAGGACTTTGACGGTCACATTGAGTATCTGTTGATGCTGTAATACTGCTTGGTGCATCTTAGACACCACCATAGGAGACATCATCGAAAAATTGTACCAGCCCTACAGCAGGTGCAGTTCTTCCATCTGAGTATGGCCTCCAGAGTGACGATGAAGCATCTTTGTATGAAAACACTTCAGGGACACGCCTGTGACACTCCTGTAATACACCCATAACACAGACCACCTCTGTGCATCTGTCTAGCCACCTCCCAGTCACCGCTAAGCATCTCTGATACCATACATTTTGATCACAACAGTTCCTTTCAGGGTTGGACTGGCCCACAGGGGTACTGGGGAAACCACCGGTGGGCCCTTCTGCCTGGGGCCCCATCCCCTCCTCTAGGGATCAGGTTCCAGATTATGCTGTTACTAATCTAGTACATTATCTTGTATGCACTACAGTATTTACTGTATATATTTATCTAGGGGACCAACACTTGCAAAATGATTAGGTAAACCAATGTGGTGGCTGGACACACCCCTCTAGAGACTGGCCACACCCATAAACATGGGCCCTTACCACTGCATTCCCCCGGTGGGCCCTACATGCCTCAGTCCGACACTGGTTCCTTTGTGCATATACACTGTGTAACGCATGCTCTGTTGGAGATTTTAGTGATTTTTGTGTCTGCACAGTGGCATGAATACGGGAATACTGTATCTGCATTGTGTGCATCACTGAATCAGGCCCACAATGTCCTGAGAGAAGGTCAGCATGTTGTCTGAGCATAAAATGAACAACAGGTAAAGAATGTAATGAAAATATATTTAACCAAACTCTGGAATTGTGCTAGATATGGTCTTTCCACTCTCACAAAGTTAAAGCCCAAGCTAAGACTTGTCCGTAAGTAAGCAAATACATCACAGATGCCACTTTTGCCTTTCGCCCATTTCTCGCATCTCCAATATGCAACATATCCTTATTCGCAAACAGCCTTTAGTAATATACATGGTATTTTCATTTTATGACTAACATGACGTGAGGAAATGACAGTAGAAAAATCAGGAGCGGTATTATTATTATTCCCTTGCTGTAACCTGGCTGAAACAACTACAATCTAATCCTACGGCTATATACAGATATCCATGCAATGCATTTTGTATTATGTTAAACAGCACAAGCATTGAATTTGTGCCTAAGATATATTAATATGCCTTTACAAAATCATTAAATCTGTATTGCTTAAACATACAGTAGGTCTGTGCCCACTCATTCTATATTTTGCATTCAATTAAATACCCAAGTCTTAGAGAAAAATGAGTGATTCTCAATCTGATGCTTAAGTTTATAGCTGTGGCTGCCAGGGCTAGCCCTGGGCATAGGTGATCTACGTTAGTATATGGTGCGCTCTGTGCCTGTCTTCTTCTACACAGCAGTCTATGGGTGCATACCCTAGTGTTAATTCCCTAGTGCCAAGTCACTTGGAGGCAGAGCAATGTGATGTAATCCCTGCTCCTCCATCTGAGAGTGAGAGAGTAAGAGAGACTTAAGGGTCTATTTACTAAGCCTTGGATGGAGAGAAAGTATACGGAGATAAAGTGCCAGCCAATCGGCTCCTAACTGTCATTTTTCAAACACAGCCCGTGATATGGCAGTTAGGAGCCGATTGGCTGGTACTTTATCTCCAGCAACTTTATCTCCATCCAAGGCTTAGTAAATAGATCCCTGAGTCCTGGTGTATGCAAGCGTGCAGAGCTGAGACCGGGTGCGGATCTCAGCTAACGTGACTCACAGTGTTCCATTTGCATCTATCACGGCTCTGGAGCTGACGCTGAGCCGGGCACCGCATCTTCTCTACAGCGGGAGTCAGACTGCACGGCTGTGCAGTCCTCCGTCCCTTACCACCGGGAGATAACTTCTGCTGGGACACCGCAACCACACAATCAGACTGATAATTACCGCTAACACTGCTGTGTTACCTTGTATGATATAAGGGGGCCAATTACCTATATCAATAATGCATCCGAGTCACCTGTGTGTTTACTGAATAAACCTGCATTACTGTTTAAGTTCATTAAGTGTGTGGACTGATGTCACTGCACCAGGCAATTCCAATACACTCTGCCAACAGGTTATGGGCTTAGTCCAGCGCCCCAGACCAGAGTGTGCCTGAAGATTAACCTCCTGAGTGCTTTTGAATAATCACACAGATAAAGTTTAAAGTTAAATTTTTATATAAGAGCAGAAAGGATGTATTACACAGGACACAGTATGAACTTCACTAAGCTGAAAGGTTCAGAGAACTATGCTACATGGAAGTGTGCCATGGAGATGCAGCATAAGCAGGAAAAGTTGTTGAAGGTCACTATAGACCCAGGAGCAGGTCCACACCTGATGTAGATGACGTAGACAGAGCCATCGGGATGATAGGTTTAGCTGTGGAGCAGCATGTCTATTCAATAGTCAGTGGGAAAGTGTCAGCTAAGGACATGTGGACAGCTCTGCAAAATGCATATGAATACAGATGTAACAGGTAAGTATGGGGTGGAATGTCTGTGTCGATGCCAGTGGACGTACCTGGGTTCTTCACCCGTAATCACCTCTTGGACCGGATCTCACTGGTGGAACCCTAGGCAGAAATGCGAGGAACCCCAACCCCAGAGGACCCAAAATAATAGTCACCACACGTTAGGACAGGGACATATAGTTTATTATTCTGGAACAGCTGGTCACCACTATGGAATTAATGAATTAAAGGCAAATACACTTTCACAAATAAGGAAAATATTATTCACATACAAATATACTGTATGAAAAGGTTGTGATCAATAAAACAATGTCACCGTATACTATCAATCAATTCTGTAAATCAATCGCATAGGCGTTATCTTACTGGTAATTTGTAACTCTCTAATATGCCTACCCGGTGGAAATATAACTTCAGGTGTCACTCTAACCTATTTCTATCTAAAAGCATGTATTCAGTTCATAGCTAACTCAAAGTAGTAAAGGAGTCCCTTAAGTCTCTTTCTGGTGTGCACACCCTTCAAATAGCAGTTTTAAAGGAGGTAGGTAAAGCACAGTCAATAACAGAATATATCTAGATAGCACAGTTCCATAGTGCGGAGTAGCAGAATTTAACACAGTTTATAAATACAAAGTAGCAGGCAACAGAAATACAGAAAAGAAGGCAAGCAGTTCAGTGCAAGTGAAGAATGGCATGCAAATTTCCATACACAGCTTGTTCAACATGGGAGCATGCATAAGCTGGCGGATTTACAGAAGTCTAATAACATGCAGGCAGCAAGGCTCAGTTAGGGTGCCAAGAAGAAGTACAGTTTCAGGCAAAACAAAAGGGACTCTAAGCAAAGTTGAATGCAGATTGTAGTAAAATCCTGGGATGCTGATTAATTGTGTCTGCAGAGTAAAAGGAAGAGCATCTCTCTCTCTCTCTCTCTCATCTGACCCCTATTCAGCTGTGTATGCGGAGCTGGGTGACGCTGGCTTTCTAACTGAGGGCATTAGCTGGAGTGTCTGTGTGTCAGAAGTAGGTATCAGTGGCCTCACCCACTCCCCTCTATCACCTGAGACCTTTCCCGGCAGCTTCTCTCAGTACTGGGCAGGCTGGTGTCACTGCAGCGGCTGGCGGCTCTCACAGCGGTCTCCTCAATGGCGGGTCCGCTCTCCACAGCGTCTCCTCAGCATCACCTCAGTGCAGTATCACTTTCCGCGTTGTTACCACAGAGCACCACTCCTCACAGCGTCTCTCTCCCTGTCACCTCAGGAGACTCCTCAGTAATCACCTCAGGAGGTAACCCCCGCCTCCTACTCTTCCCACTCTGCACCACCCAATCAGCAGCTTTGATTCCTCCTGCTCTGCAGGTCTGCACCTGGGTCCTAGTGCTCCACAAGTTGCTGTCCTTTAGTTGCTGGGATTGTCTAGCAACCTAGGCAAGGGGAAGATGTTAACCCTATACATATATTCCCATAAATCCAAGTTAATAGGATATCCATGTCAGAGTTTCACATATTTTCCCACTAAAAACATGCGTGTCCTCATGCAAGATTTTCAAAGGCAAGAATTCTGAGAAACCGTTCGTCAAATACACACTCAAGTCTTTTTTTTTTTTTTTTGCAAATAAAGTTTTATTGAAAATTTCAAAAAGAAAAACAACTAAATAGCATCCGGTAACATCAGAGATACAGCATCAAGAAGTACTCAACACCGTGTACATTAAAGAGACCTGTAAAGGGAATATCGCCTTTCCACAAACATATCGTATCTCCAAAAAAAAAAACATTACATGAATTACAACTACTTAAAACAAAAAGGAAGGAATGGAAGAAGGAAAGGAAAGATGGAAAGCAAGAGAAAGAGAAAAAAGCAAGGAGATAAGGAGTAAAGTTACTCTCAGAATAGAGGGATAAAGAGAAAGATAGCGTAGACAAAAAAAGATTTAGTGAGGGAGGGGGGGTCTCTCTTCCCATCCTAAGGAGCTTTAACTTATCTTCACTTCTCTTCAGGGGACTACTGAAGATAAAAATGGGAGGTATCTCTTAAAGAGAAGATTTATAATGGGTTGTCGCTTTATATTCCAGCCATGGGCTCCAAGTAGCAGTGAAGGATGTGTTTCTCACTTCCAGTGACAAAATGAGGTCCTCCATTGCCATATAGTGATCTAAGCGGGCGGCCCACTCTTTCATAGTGGGAGACACTATAGATTTCCAGTGAACTGGGATAACTGCCTTAGAGGCACTCAAAATATGGCGAAGTAGTGATTTCTTGAGTTGATATCTGGGTGTACGCGTAAGATTTAATAACCAAAAACTAGGGCAGAAGGGTAAATCCTCACCGAGAATAATGCTAGCTGTCTCCACCACCCTGTGCCAATATGGTTGAAGGAGAGAGCATTCCCACCATATATGAAGTGGGGTGCCCACTGCTGTCCCGCATCTCCAACATGTGTTGGGTACTCCAGGGTAAATTTTCGCAAGGAGATTTGGGCATCTATACCACCTTGTAAGTACTTTGTAGTGAGTCTCCAAAACCAACACATTGGTAGTTAATGAGAAAGTATTGTTAAAAATATCTTCCCAATCGTCTGTGGTCACCAAACCCACAAGATCTAATTCCCAATCCTTGACAAATTTAGGTTGGGAGGAAAATCTGTGGTTTAATATCCATTTGTAAAACGTAGAAAGAGTGTGCCTGGGGTATGTGTGGGAGAGACACAGCTGCTCAAACAAAGTCAGTGCTCGTATACCTTTCCCAGAAGAGCAAAAAGTCTTTAGGTAATGTTTAATTTGGAGGTATCTCCAAATTTCTTTATTGGGTAGATTCCATTTAGTTTGCAGTTCGGGAAAAGATATTATGCCAGATGTGTTCAGCAGTTGGCTTGCTCTCAGGATGCCTCTTTCTCGCCATAAACAGAACGACAAGGAGTGGCATCCTGGGGGAAACCCAGGATTCCCAAACAGCGGTGAGAGTGGAGAAGGAGGCGCTGAAACATGAGGAAGGGAGCGTAGGAGACGCCAACACGAAAAGATGGGGCCAGCTAGCGGGTGCAATACCTGGGGGACTTTAGAAAGCCAAGGGGAGTCCGAGCTAAGAGAGGGGAGAGAGGCTAGTTCAATGTCTACCCATTGTTTCCTGTGGAGTTCACGACTCCACTCCATTACTCTCGTAAGGAGTACTGCATGGTAGTAGGATAAAAAGTGGGGAATTCGGAGACCTCCCTGGTGTTTCCATCTAAAGAGAATCTCATGCTTAAATCGGGGTATTCGTCCCGCCCAGATGTAGTCTCTAATCTTTCGTTGCAGTAAGGTAAACCATGATCGGGGAACAGCGACGGGTAGAGTTTGTAGCAGGTAAATAATTCTGGGTAAAATATTCATTTTGATAACTGCTATTCTACCTATCCATGAAATTTTTTTCCCACCCCATTTGGAGAGGTCAGATTGAAGTTTTGATAAGAGTGGGGGGAAATTCAATTGGTAAATCTGGGAAAGATCCCTATGTAGGATCACCCCTAAATATTTTAATTGTGTTGGGTGCCATGCAAAGGGCGAGATGGATTGGAGAACTTGGAGGCTCGTCTGATCCAATGTTAAATTCAATGCTGTGGATTTAGATAAATTAATTTTAAAATTGGAGAGAGTTCCAAAACGTTTAAATTCTTTAAGAAGATTGGGTATGGAGGTCAGAGGGTTAGATATCACTGCAAGGAGATCATCAGCAAACAAGGCAAGCTTATACTCCGTCTTTCCCACCTGTATCCCTGTGATGTTAACGTTCTGACGAATGGCCCTCGCCAGGGTCTCCATGCAAAGCACAAAAATAAGCGGTGACAAAGGGCAACCCTGACGAGTGCCATTCCGTATCTGGAATGGGTCCGACAATTCTCCATTAACACGAACACGAGCCGCGGGCCCAGAATACAGGGCCCTAATTCTCTGGAAGCCCACTAGGCCCAAGCCCATGTGCTCCAACACCCCCAACAGAAAATCCCAGTCAACTCTATCGAACGCTTTTTCTGCGTCTGTTGAGAGGAGAATGGAAGATTTGCAAGTTGATGCGTAATAAATTAAGTCCAGAACCTTCGTGGTGTTATCCCTGGCCTCACGGCCCGGAACAAAGCCCACTTGGTTTGAGTGTACCAGTTTTGGAAGGAGGAGTTTTAGGCGATTCGCCATTAATTTGGTGAAGAGCTTCAAGTCTACATTTAACAGGGAAATGGGCCTATAACTGGAACATTGGGCCGGATCCTTACCCTCCTTATGGATCACTGTAATATGTGCGAGCATAGACTGGGGAGAGAAGGGGGACTGGTCTGAAACCTGATTAAAAGCTCTAAGCATCAAAGGCAACAAAACATCTCCAAATGTCTTATAATAGGCTAAAGAGAAGCCGTCAGGGCTCGGACACCTACCATTAGGGGTGGTTTTAATAGCTTCTTCAAGCTCTGGCAGAATGTAGGGGTCCTCGAGTGACTCGACTTCTTCAGGTGTAAGTGTGGGGAAATTAATTTCACGCAAGAACTCTGCAATAGAGGCCTTTCGGAAGAGGTCAGGTTCAACTTCAGTAGAACCTCTTAGATTGTATAACTGAGTATAATAATGTCGGAAGGCTGCTGCTATTTCTGTCGTGGTATGCTGTGTTGTTCCAGTATGCGATTTTACTTTAGATATAAAAGATGCTGCACGTTGAGCCTGGAGAGCCCGCGCCAGCAGCTTCCCAGGTTTATTCCCCCATAGAAAATAACGACTACGGCATTTTCTTGCCTCCAATTTCAATCTATAGGACATAAGCGAGTCTAATTCCTTCCGAGCCAATAATAAAGGTTGAAGGTTATCATCTGACACGGTGGATTTATGGAGAAGTTCTAAGGCTTGAATTTTTTGTATCAAGGCCTCCCGTGCCGCCATGTGTTGTTTTTTCCTATGGGCGCCCAATTGAATGAGTTTTCCCCTTATTACACATTTGTGGGCCTCCCAGACTACCACTTTAGAGATCTCCTCCGTGTCGTTAACGTCAATATAGTCAGCTATAACCTCCCTGATCTGCTGTTGGCAATAAGGATCCTGAAGGATCAGCTCGTTTAATCTCCACGTGTAAGAATTCGGGCGGGCAGGGGACAAACGAACCCCCAAAGAGACAGGAGCATGATCAGCCCAGGATATGTTACCCACAGCAGAAGCCTCAGCCAGGTGCAAAAATCTATGCGGGATAAATAAGTAGTCAATCCTAGTGTAAGTGTTGTGAGGGTGTGAATAGAAGGTAAAATCACGAGTAGAGGGGTGTTGTATCCTCCAGACATCAATGAGTTGGAAGTTATGTAGGATCCTCCGGACCCTACGATGGAGTTTATCTGAATACCTAGGGGAGGGGTTGGAGGAGTCCAATCGAGGCTCCAAAGACCAATTTAAGTCCCCGCCAAAGAGCAAAATCCCATTAATATGGGGTTGGGCTAGGGTAAGGACTCTTTCTAAAAAGCCCGGTTGTACCTTGTTCGGGGCATAAACATTAAGAAATGTAAGAGCTCTATTGGCAACAGTGCAATTTATAAGCAGTGCCCTGCCGGGGACAAGTTGATGGCAGACAACATCAGCAAGGGCAACATGTTTGGCAAACAATATCGCTACACCCAAAGTCTTACCATCAGCGTTATTGGAAAAATACCCTGTAGGGAAGTCTCGATTCCTGAGAGAGGGGGCCACCCCCTCTTTAAAGTGGGTTTCCTGCACAAAGGCAACGTCTGCTTTTTCGGCCTTCAATTCTCGCAAGGCCCTTGACCGTCTCTCAGGAATGTTGAGTCCCCGGGCGTTAATAGAAACCACTTTTAATAGCGCCATTTACCTGTTCCAAAAAGAAATAATGAATCTAGTCTCATAGAGGTCCCAGCAGCATAAAATAGGGTTTGGGCATTAGTGAATCCAGGCAATTCTGGAAGGGAAGAGAGAACCAGAAGCAGAAAAGGGGAAAGAGAAGAGGACAGAGGAAGAACAGCAGGACAGAAAAACATGACAATATAGAACAATTGAACAAGTAACCAAGGTAAAGACATAACACCGCTCCCGGTGATACGAGCAATGGGGACGGTGTTCCCATCGATCGATCCGGGACCAAACATTGCGGTGCAAATGGGGCAACAAGGGAGGAACGGATCCACCCCCCGACACGAACCACATCATTGGCATAAAATGAGGAATATATATAAACAAATAAAAAAAAAATGGTAGAACACAATTAGCGACCACAATATTATGGACACGACATATCACAGTAATAGGAACAATACGTTACCCAAACTATGTTAAGGCAGTAGAGCCCATGGCAGAGTTGCTAAATCACCACTCTATTCGGGAAATAAAATGTCCAGGTCCCTCGAACAAAATGGGACTATCAAATAGAGAGACGGGGCTTCGGGAAACATCACGTCCTTCGACTGCAAGGTGCCTCAAGGGAGGGAGTCTTCT
Organism: Pseudophryne corroboree; assembly: GCF_028390025.1. Classification (NCBI taxonomy): domain Eukaryota; kingdom Metazoa; phylum Chordata; class Amphibia; order Anura; family Myobatrachidae; genus Pseudophryne; species Pseudophryne corroboree. The sequence continues at coordinate 750,815,379 of NC_086447.1, forward strand.
TGGAGGGACTGTGGCCCCTCCCATAGTGTCTCGGCATAATGATGCAGTCTTCTATGGGCCAATAAATCCTGCGTAGTAAGTAAGAGTTACAAATCAGAGAGTGGGGTAATCAGGTCTTCGCAGCCGAGGAGGAAGATGAAGAGGACGGAAGGGAGCGGTTCCGTTTCTGTGATGCTGAAGGAGATCCCACTGTTTGGAAAGGTGTGTCAACTCGGGGGGGTTGGGGGGGGCGAATCCTCGAGCACACGAATTGCCACTCAGGGACCTGCACCGGGTCAATAGATAGGGTGGAGCAGAAGAGGGCGACATCCTCAGGGGTCCGAATCGTGGCAGACCGACCTTCATTGGTAGCTGTAATGCTGAAAGGAAATCCCCATCTGTATTTGATATTGCTTTTACGAAGGGCATCAGTTAAGGGCTTTAATTGACGTCTAGACTGTAGGGTGTGACGAGAAAGATCTTGGAAAACCTGGATAGGTGAGCCATTGAAGTCTAGGTCTCCGGCGTTCCGGAGTTTCCTAATTATCTCGTCTTTTTGGCTATAGTAGTGAAGATGGCAAATAATATCTCTTGGTCGTTCAGACTGCAGGCCTCTGGGACGCACCCTGCTATGCTGTGTGCCCTGTCGAAGACGATGGGGTCGTTTGGGTCGGTTTCCAAGACTGCACCGAAAATCTTGTTAAGGACATCTGGGATGCTTTGCTGTGGTATGTCTTCAGGGATGCCCCTCACTCGCAGGTTGTTCCTGCGTCCCCTGTTGTCTATATCATCAAGATGGTCGTGCAGGCTCTGAATCTCTTCTGCTTGAAGTCTAATGGTATCCACCAATGCGTGGTGAAAAGCGTTGGATTCTTCTCCTCTAGTCTCCAATGTTTCGATACGAGAGCCCAGCTGAGTCAGTTCGGACCGAAGTGAGGACACCTCGGAGTGAACCACGTCCCGAAGTTTACTTTCCAAAGATGTGAAGTCCGCCTTAGTGGGCAAGGACTGTAAGAGGTTGAGGACTTTCTGCATATCCTGCTGTCCAGCGGAGCTCCTATCTGGTGGAGTCACCCTGGTTTCAGCTTGCGTCTCCGACCTCTCGGATTGAACAGGAGAGGATGGCGTCGATGGAGTCGACATATCTGTATCTTTCCGGAGATTGAGATACCGCCTAAGGTCCTAACTTCAGACTGACGGATAGAGGTTTTCACTCCCCTACGTTTCCTGCGACTCTTGGGTAACAGGAAGGGGATGGGAGCGTCAGAGCCTGCACGACAAGAGCTGGAGCAGGGGTATTGGTCGGCTCAGTGCCACAGATCACGCATTGACCACTCCCTCATTCCCATCTCCCATAGCTAGGGGCTGATATTCACAGAGCACTACGTCGCAACCATGTAGAAGCGAGTGTCAGGTACAGTGATGGGTACAGATAGCAAAGAGCATGGTTACGGGCATGTCGGAGTGGTTGCGTTATCGTGTCGGGTCTAGCAGAAGGATGTAGGATCAGCGAAACTAATCTATGGTCGTTTTGTCGGTAGTACGTGTCAGAAGGTGTCAGCCATCACTCCTCGAGAGGGCCTTACATGATTGTTGAAGGAGGCATCTACTCCCGTTAGGGTGGGGACGAGGTGTTCACATGGCAGTGACTACTCCATTGAAGGCAAGTTGTTTCGTTATAATACAAGCAGGTGTGACAGAAGGGAAGGTGAGATTCAGTAAGGACCCACAAGGGGGAGCTTCGGTTCCCTATGTCAGGCAAAGAGTGTGTATTCAGGCTTGTCTCATCCCATACAGCTAGTGAAGTGGCAGGAATTCTGTTCCAACAGCACCTGTCACCAATACTAGAGGTGCTAGCAGTGCAGTGATTCCCCACAGGGCAGCGTTCCTCAGTGTGGGCACCTTTCCAGTAACAAAGATGGCGTCGCTAGGCTCCTGCTCCAAATATCTGAAATCCGGCCACTTGCAGCCCCAGCCTGCGGGGAAGATTCGTTGGTGGCAATGGTGGGTGTCCCAGTAGCCAAAGTGGGGCCTCAGAAGACGGATGGCGAGCGCTGGAGGCAGCGGCGGCCGCGGCCGGTCCCGAGAGCGGCACCACGTGACCAGCGCCGTACTCTCCCACACTACGGAGCTACCCACCGAGCGCCGCGGTCAGCGGGGGAACCGCCGCATAGAGCAGCCCAGCAGGGGAGAGACTGAACTAGAGGAGGAGGGGAGTGGGGACTCCAGGGATAGCGGGGAGAGTTCCGTTGCAGCTCTCTATCGCAGGGCACCGCACTTCCGGTCCGGGGCAGCTCCAGACTCGAGGCCCCGGCTCCAACTGGTAGGGCAGGCCGCAACCCGCACGGGTCCAGGAGACACCCGCCGGCTCCGCAGCCCACTCACTCAGTGCAGGGGAGCCCGAGCAGATAGAAGGTAGGTCTCAATTTCACCAGTAAAAGGGTGTTTGAGTAGGTAAAACTACTACTAGTGCAGGAGCTCAAGACCGATACAACCTCCTGCATTCACAGCTAGGCCACGCCCCCCACACTCAAGTCTTGAATGTGGCAGAGCAATATTGAGCAATTGAGCAGAAACAATATACTCAAGGTAAGTACATACTTATTACATTATATACATATATACAGCGGTTGATAAAACATTTCACAATGGCCCTCATTCCAAGTTGTTCGCTCGCTAGCTGCTTTTAGCAGCAGTGCAAACGCTAGGCCGCCTCCCTCAGGGAGTGTATCTTAGCTTAGCAGAAGTGCAAACGAAATGATTGCAGCATTGCTACAAAAAAAGATTGTGCAGTTTCAGAGTAGCTCGAGACTTAATCCTAGCTAGCGATTACTTCAGTCTGTTTAGTTCCTGTTTTGACGTCACAAACACGCCCTGCGTTTGGCCAGCCACACCTACTTTTCCCCAGCCACTCCTGCATTTTTATCTGGCATGCCTGCGTTTTTACACACACTCCCCGTAAATGGTCAGTTGCCACCCAGAAACACCCACTTCCTGTCAATCACTCTGCGGCCAGCAGTGCGACTGAAAAGCGTTGCTAGACCTTGTGTGAAACTACATCGGCTTTTGTGAAAGTAAGTTGCGCGTGCGCACTGCGGCCCATACGCATGTGCAGAAGTGCCTCTTTTTTACCTAATCGCTGCGCTGCGAACGAAAGCAGCTAGCGATCAACTCGGAATGAGGGCCAATATTTCAATAGCGGTACCTTAGAGGTATCGTACCTCTTGTACTGTGTTCTGGCCTCTAAAGAACTGGGGACAACACCCCTTCGGCCTGATCAATACAAAACGTATCATCACATTTAGTGGGTACCTCTACCCTGGGTCTTGGGGCTATTGGTTTCATGAAGCTCTGCGTTGCACTACCCATAAATAATAAGAGCTCTATGGGGTCATGAAATGGAATACCCCCTGGGGTCCCCCACCCCTCTGCCAGAGGTGAGTCTTTCTCTACTGCTGGTATTTCAATGGTTCAGAGCTTCCCTTGGTCACAAGGAACAGTATTCAAATGTCCATTGGGTCTTTGAATTTGGTAGGTATATAGTCCATCAGCTGGAACTCGGACAATCACGTAAGGAACATCTTCCCACATAGCATCTAATTTACTTTTTCCAAACTTTATTTCCGATCTTGAGAGGCATTGGCAGAGCATCAGAGTTACAGTTTTTCTCCTGACGGTGATGCACCGTTTCCATCCGTTGTTCAACCAGTTGCTGAGCAGTTTCTATCCGGTACTGATGTTCTTGCACCCAGTCAGTCTGCACGGTGTCAGGCTCATCCACCACTGGTAACAGCTCTAAGTCTTTTGGGAGTTTGCCCTGTCCCAAACATTAGGTAGAACGGAGTGAATCTCGTGGAGCAGTGCTCCATATTGTTATAGAGGTAAGTCAGTTCCGGAAGGAGGATAGGCCACTGGTTACGTTTCTCTGCTGAAAGACTTTGGAGCATTCCAATTACAGTCTGGTTGGCTCTCTCGCATAAGCCATTCCCCTGCGGGTGATAGGCCGTAGCCCGCAACTTTTTACAACCGTAGAGGGAACAGAGTTCTTGGAATAACTGGGACTCGAATGAGGAGCTTTGGTCAGAATTTGCTGTAGTGATCGTGATGGTCAGGGCATACTGGAACCCAGCGGAGCTATGCTCAAGTTTCACATGATCTAAAGCAACAAGTTCAAGTGGGCGAGAGCTTGATATCGGATGTAGAAGATCTTTCTCGGACCCGTCAGCTGGTCTTTTCAAATTATATATCCTGAAATCACGACACCGCTTGTTGATATCAGATCTCATCCCGACCCAAAAGAATCTCTGTTGGAGTACCGCCTCCGTTTTCTGGGTCCCAAAGTGCCCCGACTGGCTGTGATAGGCGTTAAGCAACATGTCAGCTTGCTGTCTGGGTACTACAATTTGAGAGATGGGCTGGTGGGTACCGGGATCAAGGCTGGTGCGGACGACAAGGCCCTGTCGTTGGCTGATTCGGTCTCGGTGGTATAACAGTTTGATCATTTCTGAGTTGGCAGTGGCTCTTTGGGACTTAGATTACTTTTGCTGTGGATGAGGCCCATTAGGTCTTCTAACACAGGACTCGCTTCCTGTACCTGTTGCTGCAGCCAGACACAGTGCTGTGTTTGTATACTATATAGTATATATATATATATATATATATATATATAATACTACATATATACATATATATATATACATATGTAATATATATATATGTATATATATATATATATATATATCCTCGTAGAACATATATGCTCAAAAAAAATAAAGGGAATACTTAAACAAAACAATGTAACTCCAAGTCAATCACACTTCTGTGAAATTAAACTGTCCACTTAGGAAGCAACACTGATTGACAATCAATTTCACATGCTGTTGTGCAAATGGAATAGACAACAGGTGGGAATTATAGGCAATTAGCAAGACACCCCCAATAAAGGAGTTGTTCTGCAGGTGGTGACCACAGACCACTTCTCAGCTCCTAGGCTTTCTGGCTGATGTATTGGTCACTTTTGAAAGCTGGAGGTGCTTTCACTCTAGTAGTAGCATGAGACGGAGTCTACAACCCACACAAGTGGCTCAGGTAGTGCAGCTCATCCAGGATGGCACATCAATGCGAGCTGTGGCAAGAAGGTTTGCTGTGTCTGTCAGCGTAGTGTCCAGAGCATGGAGGCGCTACCAGGAGACAGGCCAGTACATCAGGAGACGTGGAGGAGGCCGTAGGAGGGCAGCAACCCAGCAGCAGGACCGCTACCTCCGCCTTTGTGCAAGGAGGAACAGGAGGAGCACTGCCAGAGCCCTGCAAAATGACCTCCAGCAAGCCACAAATGTGCATGTGTCTACTCAGACAATCGGAAACAGACTCCATGAGGGTGGTATGAGGGCCCGACGTCCACAGGTGGGGGTTGTGCTTACAGCACAACACCGTGCAGGACGTTTGGCATTTTCCAGAGAACACCAAGATTGGCAAATTCGCAACTGCCCCCCTATGCTTTTCACAGATGAAAGCAGGTTCTCACTGAGCACATGTGACAGATGTGACAGTCTGGAGACGCCAAGGAGAACGTTCTGCTGCCTGCAACATCCTCCAGCATGACCGGTTTGGCAGTGGGTCAGTAATGGTGTGGGGTGGCATTTCTTTGGGGGGCCGCACAGGCCTCAATGTGGAGGCCAGAGGTAGCCTGACTGCCATTAGGTACCGAGATGAGATCCTCAGACCCCTTGTGAGACCATATGCTGGTGCGGTTGGCCCTGGGTTCCACCTAATGCAAGACAATGCTAGACCTCATGTGGCTGGAGTGTGTCAGCAGTTCCTGCAAGATGAAGTCATTGATGCTATAGACTGGCCCGCTCGTTCCCCAGACCTGAATTTAACTGAGCACATCTGGGACATCATGTCTCGCTCCATCCACCAACGCCACGTTGCACCACAGACTGTCCAGGAGTTGGCGGATGCTTTAGTCCAGGTCCAGGAGGAGACCCCTCAGGAGACCATCCGCCCCCTCATCAGGAGCATGCCCAGGCATTGTAGGGAGGTCATACAGGCACGTGGAGGCCACACACACTACTGAGCCTCATTTTGACTTGTTTTAAGGACATTACATCAAAGTTGGATCAGCCTGTAGTGTTTTTCCACTTTAATTTCGAGTGTGACTCCAAATCCAGACCTCCATGGGTTAATAAATTTGATTTCCATTGATAATTTTTGTGTGATTTTGTTGTCAGCACATTCAACTATGTAAAGAACAAAGTATTTAATAAGAAAATGTCATTAATTCAGATCTAGGATGTGTCATTTTAATGTTCCCTTTATTTTTTTGAGCAGTGTATATATATATATATATATATATATGCAGAAATAGCCGGCACTCTCTCCTCACGCTTTGCAATGCCTCGGTGCCTCCCAAACTGGTCTCACAACCGGATACAAATGGGAAAATGGTGGCACTCGCAGGACTTATACCAGTAATAAATGACACAGCAGTCAGGAATCGAGAATCAATGTTTTGTTAATTTAATAACGTCATCAGGATACAAACAAAGTAAAGGCGTTTTAGAGCACTAAATCATGGCCTTGCTACACTGAGATACGAAATCATAGACACCGTCCCCAAAAACCTACGAGGGGGTGATAGGGGTAAGGTCCTCCTGCAGAAAGAGGGACGGTGGATCCACCGTCTCAGTACTATAACTCCGAAAGGTCTCAATGAGCACCTTCCCTTAAATTGCTTCCTGTAAGTGCTTATGTCCTTTTTCCACTCCATTAATTATACACTCAAGCTGTGTATTTATATTTTTTAGTATCCATCTAGATTCAGCCCAGTTCACCCGTTGCGCCTCAGTCTACCATGCTACTATTGTTGCGACACTGTTCTATATTTTTTTGATATGGTGTGTCCCTAGTCTTGGGGATTATGTTCCCCGTGTCTTCTTAAATTTATAATGTGCAGTTTATTATGCTATTTTTGGGTAGATGATGTATGGGGAGAGGTACAGGAGCGAGCACTGATGTTCTGTTCTCATTCATGCTATCTGTCACTGTTGTTTTTTGTTTAACTAGGTTGCCTAGCAACCGCCAGACGTGGCCGGGCATACAGGAAGTGCGCAGCGCCGGAGGGTGTTGTCACAGGACCCGGCGCTGACGGCGATGGCAGGGACACACGAGGTGGGGTAAGTGGGTATAAAATGTCTGTTTTTTACTTTGTTTGTATCCTGATGACGTTATTAAATTAACGAAATGTTGATTCCCGATTCCTGACCGCTGTGTCATTTATTACTGGTATAAGTCCTGCGAGTGCCACCATTTTCCCATTTATATATATATATATATATATATAGAGTAAAGATACACTCGGCACTCCGCCAAATAAATGTAGACATCTTGCCCGGTGCCTTCCTTCTGAGTTTGATATAAGTATGGTATGTAGGCGGCACTCGTGGACTTAATTCAAATAAGAAACCCGGACATTCCTGGGTTGAATACAACGTTTCGGATTTATTATCCTTCGTCAGGTATATAACAAATGCAAGAAATCAAGCTTACCTTTATGCAGTTAAGAAACACCAAGTGAAAGTGAAAGTAAGTGCAAAAACACTCCATGCTGCTGCTGCTGACGTCATCACCAATAGACGGCGCCTGAGCAGTGACTGGGACAAAGTGAAAATGAAAGTGAAAGTAAAAACCGTTACCATGGTTACAATGATACATTGTACAAACGGACATTACTACAAATGATCTTACAGCAATACTACAAAAAATAGTAACATAACCATTATAAGAAACAATTAAAGGAAATCATTTCATTCAGTCCATGCGGGGAAACAGTATTCAAAAGATGTATCCATTTAATTTCTAACTGCAGAAGGATCTTTCCTCTATCACCCCCCCTGATATCTTCCTTGACATGGTCCAACATCATGTAGCGTAATGAGGAGAGACTGTGCTTGCAAGTTTTAAAATGTTTGGCAACAGGCTGATCTATGTTTTTCCCTTCCAATATCTGCTTAATGGCGCTACGGTGTTGTGCCATTCTTTCTTTGAACTGGCACACCGTTTTGCCTATGTAATATAAGCTGCAAGGGCACCTAATGCAGTAGATCACATATTTGCTGGTGCAAGTAAAAACATGTTTTAATTTGATCTGTTTACCACTATGTGGATGCCTGATATAATTGCCGGTGTCCAGATAGGTGCAAGTAGTGCAACCTAAGCACCTGTAGTTTCCTGGTTTTTTAGTCATGAAGTGTTTAGGATATGTGGGTGACATGTTAGCAATGTCAACATGTATCACATGGTCCCCGATGTTTTTACCCCTTGTATAACAAGGTAGTAACGCACTTTCAGACAATTCTGCAAGGTCTGGGTCAGCTTGGACTACTGGCCAAACCCTTTTAGCGGTACTGACAATGGTCTTAGTAGATACCGTGTATATATACAAGGGGTAAAAACATCGGGGACCATGTGATACATGTTGACATTGCTAACATGTCACCCACATATCCTAAACACTTCATGACTAAAAAACCAGGAAACTACAGGTGCTTAGGTTGCACTACTTGCACCTATCTGGACACCGGCAATTATATCAGGCATCCACATAGTGGTAAACAGATCAAATTAAAACATGTTTTTACTTGCACCAGCAAATATGTGATCTACTGCATTAGGTGCCCTTGCAGCTTATATTACATAGGCAAAACGGTGTGCCAGTTCAAAGAAAGAATGGCACAACACCGTAGCGCCATTAAGCAGATATTGGAAGGGAAAAACATAGATCAGCCTGTTGCCAAACATTTTAAAACTTGCAAGCACAGTCTCTCCTCATTACGCTACATGATGTTGGACCATGTCAAGGAAGATATCAGGGGGGGTGATAGAGGAAAGATCCTTCTGCAGTTAGAAATTAAATGGATACATCTTTTGAATACTGTTTCCCCGCATGGACTGAATGAAATGATTTCCTTTAATTGTTTCTTATAATGGTTATGTTACTATTTTTTGTAGTATTGCTGTAAGATCATTTGTAGTAATGTCCGTTTGTACAATGTATCATTGTAACCATGGTAACGGTTTTACTTTCACTTTCATTTTCACTTTGTCCCAGTCACTGCTCAGGCGCCGTCTATTGGTGATGACGTCAGCAGCAGCAGCATGGGGAGTGTTTTTGCACTTACTTTCACTTTCACTTGGTGTTTCTTAACTGCATAAAGGTAAGCTTGATTTCTTGCATTTGTTATATACCTGACGAAGGATAATAAATCCGAAACGTTGTATTCAACCCAGGAATGTCCGGGTTTCTTATTTGAATTAAGTCCACGAGTGCCGCCTACATACCATACTTATATCAAACTCAGAAGGAAGGCACCGGGCAAGATGTCTACATTTATTTGGCGGAGTGCCGAGTGTATCTTTACTCTACTATAGGTTGGACTGCCATATCCACACCATTGCTAAGGCAACCGCACTTCTTTGAACCAAGTGGGTCAGTATATTTTCTTTGATTTTATCCTGCACCTGACCGTACATCATGGATACGATACCAGAGGACGTTCCAGGATACAGAGCAACTACACTACTAACTGGGGAAATTCTATCCTTATCTGATATTGATGCCAACAGGATCCTGATTACAGACAAGCTGGCACAAACTACTGGAGTCAAAACCAGTGAACAAATCTATACTGATTTTCTGAGACTCAGAAACAGGGAAACTGATTTCTACCTACATGGAGTATGCTTATCGGACTATTTTCGGGAGAAAAAAATCCCCAGGGGCTTTCGCATCAAAAACATGCCCACCATTGGACGCTTCAACACAGATTTCTGTCGGAAATGGGCAGCCGTTTTAAATAAAGCCTCGTTTGACTTAATGCTGCTCGTCATTGAAGAGTCCACAAGGGAGTTAGCCATCACCAGAGAGAAAATTAAAACTCTGGAGCAGAACAGCCTGGATGCTCTGATCTCAGATACTTCTGTGGACTGGATCGCTAAATTAAACACAGAGGTAGAAAAATACAGATCTGAATTAATTCAATTTAAAACCAAAAAATTGGCTACTGTCAATAGAGACTATGATGAGAACCGGGTATACTACTGGGCGAATCCGCAACCGGGCGGACGGAGACCATACCGCAGGAGGTTCAATAAATTTAATAAACAATCTGGACGATCATCTCAAGATACGGACACCTCCAGTGGAACTTCTCACAGTGAAGCAGAACTACCAAGCACCAGTCGCACCAATTCCAGAGGTCGTTCCCCTTTAGGGGTAAAAACGAGAGCAAAGGAGGACGGCGCAGAAGACAAAGAACCAGACGTGGCGGCCAATGCCAAAGGGAGACCAAAGCGAGCTGCAAAAACAACAAAGAAATGATATATAATTTATCATCACGCACATTGACTGACATTGAGACTGCGGTGTTGAGTAAAGGTTTGAATTTTGTTCCGACTAACCCCCATAATAGTCTCAAAAGCAAAGTTGACCTGAGTCGCCTTAACAGGCAACTGAGACTGAAAGAATTCTTTAGTAAAAATGACTCTGATAAACCTTTAACTAAAATTGATAAACCAGCATGTCCTGTTAAACCAAAATCTAACTTTGACCCCTATTCTTCCAACACAGCCATAAAAGCTTTCACTAGAACTGTCACTAATTGTATTGATTTATGTGAAAAAGAAAATGTCACTAGCACCATGAATTTATCACCTGCTGAATGGCAGGCATTGCGTGATCTTGCGACCTGTAATGACATAACAATACGCCCTGCCGACAAAGGTGGGGGCATTGTGGTGCAAGACTTATGTGATTATAGAGATGAAGCTTACAGACAGTTATGTGATGATAATGTGTATACCAAGCTAGAGGCTGATCCCACTGCTATGTATCTAAGGGAGCTTGAGGATGTCTTGCTGTCTGCGGTTGAGGCTGGACATATTACTGAATCTGTAAAGAATGCTTTGTGTTGTAATTATCCCCGGGTACCCGTATTCAATATGCTTCCCAAATTGCATAAAAACAGTGAGAAGCCACCTGGCAGACCCATTGTGTCTGCCAGGGACTCCTTGTACTATCAAGTATCCAAATATCTTGACTTTTACCTCCAGCCGGTAGTTCAGAATCAATCTACATATCTAAAAGACACGACAATGTTTTTGCATAAACTCAGATCTTTTGGTGTTATACCTGAAGACTGCTGGCTAGGCACTATTGATGTAGTAAGCCTATACACTAGTATTCCTCATGACAGGGGACTTGAGGCTGTACGAAGTCTGATTACCAATAACACCCTCTATCTTGGTCCTAATGTGGATTTTTTCTTGCAACTTTTGAGGTTGGTTTTGGAGAGAAATTATTTTATTTTTAACAATGAATTTTTCCTGCAGACCCGGGGTTGTGCGATGGGATCTTGTGTCGCACCAACCTACGCGAATGCTTTCATGTTCCTAGTTGAACACCAATTGTTCTTTGATAACCAGGACCTGGCCAATCTCATACCCCTATATACAAGATATATAGACGACGTGTTCCTCCTATGGAGGGGCACAGAGGAGGAATTCACTAATATGATGTCACTGGCCAACACTAGGGACAGACACATCAAGTTTACGTGGAACATTCAAAAGGAAAACATACATTTTTTAGATGTAGAGGTAAAAATACGTGGTGTTGACTTCAGTACATCTATTTACCAGAAACCCACTGATTGCAACAATATGTTGCATGCCTCCAGCCACCATCCGAGCTCCCTTAAAAGAGGTCTCCCCTATTCGCAATTCTTACGGGTTCACCGCATTTGCAGTGATCCTGTTGATGAGGTGAATAAAATGGAACTTATGACTAAAAAATTTCTAGAAAGGGGGTACAGCAACAAGGATTTACAATCAGCCAAAATTAAGGCACTCAAAGCACCTAAAGTAAAGAATATCACCTGTCCCAAACCTAATAAAATAGACACTACCATGATTTGGGTCAACAATTACACGGTATCTACTAAGACCATTGTCAGTACCGCTAAAAGGGTTTGGCCAGTAGTCCAAGCTGACCCAGACCTTGCAGAATTGTCTGAAAGTGCGTTACTACCTTGTTATACAAGGGGTAAAAACATCGGGGACCATGTGATACATGTTGACATTGCTAACATGTCACCCACATATCCTAAACACTTCATGACTAAAAAACCAGGAAACTACAGGTGCTTAGGTTGCACTACTTGCACCTATCTGGACACCGGCAATTATATCAGGCATCCACATAGTGGTAAACAGATCAAATTAAAACATGTTTTTACTTGCACCAGCAAATATGTGATCTACTGCATTAGGTGCCCTTGCAGCTTATATTACATAGGCAAAACGGTGTGCCAGTTCAAAGAAAGAATGGCACAACACCGTAGCGCCATTAAGCAGATATTGGAAGGGAAAAACATAGATCAGCCTGTTGCCAAACATTTTAAAACTTGCAAGCACAGTCTCTCCTCATTACGCTACATGATGTTGGACCATGTCAAGGAAGATATCAGGGGGGGTGATAGAGGAAAGATCCTTCTGCAGTTAGAAATTAAATGGATACATCTTTTGAATACTGTTTCCCCGCATGGACTGAATGAAATGATTTCCTTTAATTGTTTCTTATAATGGTTATGTTACTATTTTTTGTAGTATTGCTGTAAGATCATTTGTAGTAATGTCCGTTTGTACAATGTATCATTGTAACCATGGTAACGGTTTTTACTTTCACTTTCATTTTCACTTTGTCCCAGTCACTGCTCAGGCGCCGTCTATTGGTGATGATGTCAGCAGCAGCAGCATGGGGAGTGTTTTTGCACTTACTTTCACTTTCACTTGGTGTTTCTTAACTGCATAAAGGTAAGCTTGATTTCTTGCATTTGTTATATACCTGACGAAGGATAATAAATCCGAAACGTTGTATTCAACCCAGGAATGTCCGGGTTTCTTATTTGAATTAAGTCCACGAGTGCCGCCTACATACCATACTTATATATATATATATATATATATATATATATACTGTACAGTATATATAAAATTACACCAAGAAAATATATATATATATATGTTTGGATGAAATATACGGGAGAACTCTAAGTCTATTCCAGCGTGAGAGTGTAGGGCCAATGGTAGGGTGTGAAATGATTGGTATCTTTGAGCGCCATGGATAGTAAGCTATGGGAGCGGATAAAGCTGCATCCTCTATAAATACCCAATGTTTGGTGTCATGTGAGCGTGACCACTCCATAATCCTATTGAGAACAATAGCATCATAATACAGAGAGAAATGTGGTAGCTGAAGACCACCCATGTGTTTACGGCGGAAAAGTATGGCATGTTGGAAACGAGGCCTTTTGTTAATCTCTGACTAAACTGTGTAAGTCCCGGAACCAAGTTTTGGGGATGGTGACTGGGAGCGCCTGGAGGAGATAGGACCCTGGGTAAAACGTTCATTTTAATTACACTGAGTCTCCCCAGCCAGGAAAGTCTCCTGTTGCCCCAGTCCTGGAACGCGGAGCATAGTGTGGTAAGTAATTTTTTAAAGTTTTCATCAAAAAGGCGTGTTAGGTCCTTATTCAAAATAACCCCCAGGTATTTAAAGCTAGAGGGATGCCAGTTGAAAGGAAAATATTGTTTAAGATCGTCAAGGGCTTGGGAGGGAGCTGATACATTCACTGCCACGACTTAGAAAGGTTAATTTTAAAATTCGACAGAGAGACAAATCTATTGAATTCGGACATCAAGTTGGGGACAGATGGGTTCGATATGACAGCTAGCAGATCGTCTGCAAACAGTGCGAGTTTGTATTCTCTGCCCCCCACCGTGAATCCTGAAATGTTTGGATTTAGTCTAAATAAGGGGCGAAAGAGGGCATCCTTGTCTAGTTCCGTTCCTAATCAGGACTGGGTGGGACAGGGCTCCATTAATTTTGATCCTCGCAGTAGGGGAATTATATAGTGCCAGAATGCAGCTCAAGCTGACAGGTCCCAGCCCCAGGTGTCGTAGGACCCCTTCCATAAATACCCAGTTAACTCTATCGAAAACCTTCTCGGCATCAGTAGAGAGTGCCACTACCGGGTTAGGACTATGCGAGGCTAAATACATCAAATCAATTATTTTGGTCGTGTTATCACGAGCTTCCCTCCCAGGTACAAATCCCACTTGGTCCGAATGGACAATATTGGGGAGCAATAACTTCATTCTGTTTGCTATAAGTTTAGCAAACAGCTTGATGTCTGTGTTAAGGAGTGATATCGGGCGGTAGCTGGCACATTGAGCCGGGTCTTTCCCTTCTTTCAGTATAACCGTAATGAAATCCTCTAATGTTTGAGGGGAGAAACCACAATTGTTTGAAACCTCATTAAAAGCCGTTAACATATTGGGTAAAAGAGAATCCTTAAAGAGTTTATAATAAGAGATGGTATATCCATCAGGACCCAGACTCTTCCCAGTAGCAGTCTCCTTGAGGGCTTGTTCCAATTCTGAGAGAGAGAGAACGGGGAGTCTAGCCAAGCGCTGTTGTCTCCTGACAGCCTGGGGAGCTTTGCATCACAGAGGTACCCATCCACCAAATCTGGGGTAACCAATGATGATCCCAGGGGTCTAGACTCATGGAGATTGTATAGTTTAGTATAATGAGAGTGGAATGCATCAGCTATATCTCTTGTGAGGGTACGGCGGGTCCCCGCCGCATCCTGTATCCATTGGATGAATAGAGTAGACCTCTGCATGCGGAGTGCCCTGGCTAAAAGCTTCCCCGGTTTGTTACCCCATTGAAAAAAGCGATTTCTACATAGCTTATAGTCCTTCTTAACATCCTCAAATAACAAGGCATTGAGGGCTGCCCTCATCTCATTCAGTTCAGTCAGCACCGGAGGAGACGGGCCCACCTTGTGTATTGTCTCCAGATCCCTTAACGGCTGAAGCAAAGTGTTTTTTTCCCCCAGCTTTTCTTTTTTCAACATTGAGCCTAAATGGATAAGCTTACCCTGCAGGACACATTTATGAGCTTCCCACCCCGTGACTCGGGAGACGTCCGGTGTCTCATTCGTTATAAAGTAGTTCTCTATTGTCTCAAGTAGTTGAGGTTGAAACCGTGTATCCATTACAATTTGTTCGTTTAACCTCCAAGTACACTGGTTGGAGTGTGGACAAGACATCTCCAGAGTCAGGGAGACGGGAGCATGGTCTGACCAGGTAATTAACCCAATATCAGTATCCCTAACTAAATGCAGAAATCTGTGGGGCAAAAAGAGATAGTCAAGCCTGGAGTAGATGTCGTGTGGCTTGGAATAGAATGTGTAGTCTCTGTCCCCGGAGTGTTGGAGCCTCCACGTGTCAACCAGCTGGTGGTCATGGAGAGAACTAATACTCTACGATGCGAAGCTAGTGAGGGCCTAGCTGGTGTCCCGGAGATGTCCACCTCCTGCTGAAGAGACCAGTTGAGGTCCCCTCCTATAACTGGAATACCCTCGACCAAAGAGGCAATAAGATTAAGAACTGTCACTAGGAAACTAGGTTGTGATTGGTTGGGGGCATATATGTTTATAAAGGTGTACAACTGATCAAACAATTTACACTTTACTAGGAGTGTTCTGCCTTCCTCAAGAGCCATGGACGTCACCTCCTGAAATGGTAGGCGTTTGGACAATAATATAGCAACACCCAAAGACTTACCCTTGCTATTGTTATTATAAAAGGAGTGTGGGTAATTACGGTCTTTAAGAACCGGGGCTACCCCGATTTTGAAGTGCGTTTCCTGGAGAAATGCAACATCAGCCCTGAAGGCAAAAAGGTCTCTAAGTACCCTCAAGCGATTTTCCGGGATGTTTAGGCCCTTCACATTGAGGGAGACAAATTTTATGGCTGTCGCTTTGGGGTCAACTGCCATTGTCTATGGAATGGGGGGCAATATGGAGTCCGACAAGGAGGGCAGCACATCTCTCGAAACAGAAAACCACACCAGAAGGGGGGGAGGGAAGAAGAGAAAAAGAGAGAAACAGAATCAAACAATACATTAGGAAGAGAGTTAAAAAATTCTAACGCAGTCAGAAATAGGCAATTCAAACTACGAATGTAGAAGTAGAACACCCTACCGCCTCTTGGGAGCTCGGACGTGATAATCACGTCAGAGGCCAAGAATACTCGGGCAGTGTAGGGGTAAACTGGGGGTCAGTGCCGACCCCAACCCCAACAGGAACATCAATATAACAGTCAAAAATTTGAATAAACAATTCAACCACACAACCGTAAAGCAACTTAAAAACATCATATGGCAAGAAACAACATCCACCAACTCAAGGTGGTCGGGTGAACACTCAGCAAGTCAAGTACGATCTCGAAGCCGCGAGTATGCCTCCAAAAAGGGAGAGGCACATCACGGCAAGGAAATCCCCCAACCCAACAGTGTACCTTTAAACTAAACAAAAGTAATTTGGAAATACAAAAGCAAATGGTCCAAACCATCAGGGGACCCTCATTTCTTCACCGTCTGCGTGGGGGAGCGTTGCTCCCTAGGGGGTTTCGGGTTAAGGTGGACGAGGTGCCAGTGACTATCAGGGTGAGAGAGTTCCGGTGGAATACAGCGGGTCAGGGGCTGCCAGTCCGGGAGAGTGACCAGAGGCACTCCAAGCTTTTGACAGAAAGGGGATATATCAGTGGGGTCTTTAAGGGAGTACAACTTCCTATTTTGCGAGACCTGCAGGCCAAAAGGAAAGCCCCATCTATATTTAATTCCCAACTTCCGGAGCTCCGCAGTACAGCTCTGCGCTTTGGAGGGTCACCCATGATAAATCCCGGAAGATCTGAATTCTGTGAGACTCAGTCTCTATCACATCCATGCGACAAGTTTTGCGAAGGATCTCCTCCTTTACTGTATAGTAATGTAAGCGGCAAATGATGTCGCGAGGTCGGCCAGATGGTGCTCCTCTGGGTCTCAGGGCTCGATGAGCTCTATCGAACTCATTTATTGAAGCAGGATCTCAGCCCAAGAGTTTGTTAAAAACCGTTGTGAGAAAGTCAATAAGACAGTGAGGTGAAATATCCTCCGAAACCCCCCGAACCCTCAAATTATTTCACCTTTCACGGTTATCTAAATCATCTATGCGGTCTTGAAGCTGTTGGAGACTAGACGCTTGGCTAATAACTGTACCTCTGAGGGCGTTGTGTGCCGCAGCTGTATCCGAGGAGAAGCCTTCCAATGAAGTTAGGCGGGATCCTATGTGAGATATCGCAGATTGAACAGCGGCAATCTCCGAGTGGACTGTTTCTCTGAATCTACTCTCCAATTGCTCAAAGTCCTGTTTCGCTGGCAGGGCCTGAAGAAGGTTTAAAATCTGTGAGAGACTTCCTGGATCCGTTGTTGTGTGCAGGTCTGCCGCATGGGCCCCCACTTGAGAGGCAGAATCGGAGACAGGCGAAAGACGTGGGGTCGAGGGCATAGAAGTATCTTCCATGGGAGCGGAGCCCTGGGGAAGGAGATATTGCCTCATATCGGCTGAAGTCAGAGTATCCATTGCACGTGTCAGGGTGACCTTTTGTGATTTTCTCCCTCTCCCTTGCGATCCTCTCTTACCTCTCACCATGAGGCACCTTGGTAACACCAATGGAGCGTCGGTAACTGTGTTGTGTGTGCAGGTCTGTCGCATGGGCACCCACTTGAGAGGCAGAATCGGAGACAGGCGAAAGACGTGGGGTCGAGGGCATAGAAGTATCTTCCATGGGAGCGGAGCCCTGGGGAAGGAGATATTGCCTCATGTCGGCTGAAGTCAGAGTATCCATTGCACATGTCAGGGTGACCTTTTGCGATTTTCTCCCTCGCCCTTGCGATCCTCTCTTACCTCTCACTATGAGGCACCTCGGTAACACCAATGGAGCGTCGGTAGCTGTGTTGTGTGATTAGAACAGCATCCCGTCAGGGCCAACACCGGCACATTTCCCCCAGAATCGAAGTGGCTAACCGGGCATCAGTGTGGAAGTAAACTTGCAAAGAAGGGGCAGTAATTATGTATGGCCACGGGAGGGCAGCACAGCATCGTACATGATGGACAGCAGGTGAGTAGGAAATAATTCCAGGATTTGGTGCTGCACAAGTATTTCTGAGAAAAGATACAGTGGAAGCTGGGCGTGGGTTAGGTAATGAGAGGGGCAGGGGTAGCAGCTGTGCTCAGCTCCAAGATAGCATCCAGCCAGATCTGCAGTGTAATGTATACTTAGGTGGGAGAGCAGTGCTTATGAGGGCTGCACTGATTTTCACACTAGATGGATGGCAGCAGGTAATCAGGGTCAGTGGAACAGGTAGCAGGAGGCACTGGTTACAGACCTGCCAGGGACCGCGGCACCCCAGCCACCTCACAGCCGTGGAGCAGGGCGAGTGTGGTGCCAATCGCAAGATGGCCACCACCCGCCAGTACCGCGTGCTCCCTTCGCAAGTCCCCCAGCCTCCGGCCACCGGCAATACAGTGGAGCCCGCTGAACGAGGGTGCAGGAGATGGGATCCGGGACCCGGGTGTGCAGGAGATCCGCGGTGCAGGCGGAACAAGTCTCGAGGGCCGAGCAGTGTCAACCACAAGATGGCCACCGTCCGCCAGTAACAAGCGCTCTGTCTGTTACCTCTAGCGAAGCCTCCAGCCTCCGGCCACCTGTAGGGTAGTGGGGTCCATTGGGCGAGGGATCCGGAGATGGGGAACGGTACCCAGATGGAAGGGGGATCTGCGGTGCAGGCTGAGCTGAGCCCAGCAGTCGAGCGTCATCAGCGGCCTCCGCCAAAAATCGAGGTCCCGGCTTCTATGATGAGGTAGGCCACAATCCGCAGGGGACAACGCAGGTTCCCCCCAATTCCGCAGCACCGACCTCCAGATACAGGGTGACTCAGCGGGCCCAGGGGACTGTGTCACAGTTGGTGGACCACTAAAACCAGGGTCAGGGCTTTATGTAGGAGATAGTGCAGGCCGGAGCTCTGTGGAGATACGTCTTTCCCTGATGCCGGCTAAGCCACGCCCCTCTATTGCTCCTTTTTTTCTATTGGTATATTGTTGTTGGAACCAAGGTGAAGGTTCGGTGTAATAGATAGATGCTGCATTAGATTTCTGTTACATACGCGCAGTGACCCAGTTTCTTTTGTTCATTGCACACCTTAATATGACATCCCCTCCGCAGCACACATTAATACGACACCCCATCCCTCCCAGGCACACATTACTATGACACCCCCATCCCTAGCCAGCACACATTATTATGACACCCCCCCTGCCTCCCCAGTACACATTATTATGACACCCCCTCTCTCCCCAGCACACATTATTATGACACACCCATCCCTCCCCGGCACACATTAATATGGCATCCCCCTGTCTCCCCAGCACACATTATTATGACACCACCCTTCCTGCCTCTCCAGCACACATTATTATGACAGACCCCTGCCTCACCAGCACACATTATTATGACACCCCCTCCCTCCCCAGCACACATTATGACACCCCCTCTCTCCCCAGCACACATTATTATGACCCCGCCTCCCCAGCACACATTATTATGACACCCCCTTGCCTCCCCAGCACACATTATTATGGTACCCCCTCTCTTCCCAGCACACATTATTAGGACACACACACACACCCCACCTCCCCAGCACACATTATTATGATACCCCCTCCCTTCCCAGCACACATTATTATATATTATTATACAGTATCCCCTCCCTTCCCAGCATACAATATTATGACACCCCCCGCCTACCCAGCACACATTATTATGACACCCCCCCTTCCTGTCTCCCAGCACACATTATGACACACCCCTGCCTCCCCAGCACACATTTTGATACCCCCTCCCTCCCCAGCACACATTATGACACCCCTCCAGAACACATTATTATGACACCCCCTACCTCCCCAGCACACATTATTATGACACCCCCTCCTGCCTACCAAGCACACATTATTATGACACACCCCTTCCTGTCTCCCCATCACACATTATGACACCCCCCTTCCTTCCTTCCCAGCACACATTAATATGACACTCCCCTGCCTCCCCAGCACACATTATGACACCCCCTCCCTCCCCAGCACACATTATTATGACACCCCCTCCCTCCCCAGCACACATTATTATGACACCCCCCCTGCCTCTCCAGCACACATTATTATGACACCCCCTGCCTCCCCAGCCCACATTATTATGATACCCCCTTCATTCCCAGCACACATTATTAGGACACCCCCCCCCCCTGCCTCCCCAGCACACATTATTATGACACCCCCCTGCCTCCCCTGCACACATTATTATGATACCCTCTCCCTTCCCAGCACACATTATTATGACACCCCCCCCTGCCTCCACAGCACACATTATTATGATACCCCCCTCCCTTCCCAGCACACATTATTATAACTCCCGCCCTGCCTCCACAGCACACATTATTATGACATCCCCCTTCCTGCCTCCCCAGAACACATTATTATGACCCCCCCCCCCCTTGCCTCCCCAGCACACATTATTCTGATAGTTTATCTCGTTCTCCCTCTCCCTTAGATTGTCTGCAACAGAACTACCTCCTCTGAGTGGCACTGTGGATGGCTGCTAGTGCTGCTCCTCTTCCCTTGCTGCTGGCTACTCCAGTCAGTGCACAGTCAAGTGTACAGCACGTGACTTCCTGCCTGTGCATTGCTGCCCCCTACTAGAATCTACCGCTGATAAGACGGGAGGGGTGAGTGGTGCTGAAGACTACTGTGTTTTCAGACACAGAGGGGAGGAGAGGGAAGGGAGGAGGGGCGACACTGCTGCCTGTCTTAACAAATGCAGCGGGCAGGAGCAAGCAGGGGGTGGAAGATTTCTGACACGAGATCAGAGTGTGTGAAGAGCTTCTGCTCATGCTACAGCTGCCGGCGCTGCTGCCTGTCAGTGTGACAGGCGCGCGCTGTGGCAACCGGCACCAACACTACACATCAGCAAGGTTGCAGAGCAGGGAGAGTGCCTCCCTGCTTTGCAGACCTTGCTGAGCGGGTAGCGCCGGACCTGGGCGGCAGGAACAATGCAGTGGGATTGGCCACGGGCTCAAAGCAGGGCTAGCGGTGGCGGCGGGCGCAATGCAGGGGGAGCGGAGGTGGGTGCAATGCAGGGGGAAAGTGTGGGGGGCCATAATGTGTGGGGGCCCCATGAAAACTGCCCCTGTTGCCCCTAGTTGGATCCGGTCATGACTGTTATTGATTCAGCAACCCGGTGCAACCAACTATATGTCCTATATGTCCTGGACACTGAGGAGTGTACTGCAATGATGGCTACTGATGAAAAACAGTCAATGGAGCTGTGGCACAAATGCTTGGGTCATCTGGGATATGACAATGTCCAGAAACCGCTAGATGGAATGGTAACGCATAAAAGTTAAGCAAACTCGCAACCCATTTCCAAAGTCAGTTAATAGAGCGGAAACACCATTAGCTCTAGTGCACACAGACCGGGGTGGTCCTATGAAGGAAGAATCAATCAGTGGCTACAGGTATTCCATAACTCTCATTGAGGACACTACAGGAATGACACATGTGTACTTCCTTAAAGAGAAGAGTGAAGTGGTCAACAAAATTGTGGAATACAAAAACCTGGTGGAGAATCAGACAGATCTAAAACTAAAGATCCTGAGATCAGACAACAGTGGAGAGTATGATAACAAAGTCTTAGCTGCCTTCCTTTGGAAATATGGCATAAAGCATCAGCTAACAATTGCCTACGAACAGAATGGCGTGAGTGAGCAGGCAAACTGCACAATTGTTGAAAGAGCACGGAAAATTATAAGTGATGCTGGCCTGGAAAAGAAGTTTCGGGCAGAAGCAGTATCTACTGCAGTATACCTAAAGAATCATGCACCTACAGTGGCTGTCAAAGGTAAAATGCCACTGGAGGTGTGGTCCAGGAAAAAGCCAAGTGTCAGTCATCTTCGTGTCTTCGGGAGCAAAGCTTTTGCACATATACCAAAGGAGAAAAGGAGAAAGATTGATACAAAATCCATAGAATGTATAATGCTCAGATACTGCAATGAAAGCAAAGGATACAGACTTTGGGATGTTACAAATAAACGTCTTCTTAAATCTAGAGATGTGGTATTCTACAAGACAGAAGAAAAACCAACCTTGGTTGAAGTGGCGCTATTGGGGTGCATTTCTAAATATAGCTGCTACTTGAATAGGTTACTCACACCTAAATTAAAGATATGCACAAAAAGAAATTAAGGTAGCGCTAATCAATGAACAGATGGATTGTCTGTTAATGACACATTTAATATAAAAAATGTAAATTACTCATATGAAATACAATAGGTTAAAAATTAATTCATAAGTAATGCACTGTGGACATAGAAAGCTTCTGGTCACCGTAAACATAAAGCATACCACATCTCACCTGTTCCTGATAGTTCACATAGGACCTTGCGAGATGTAGTATGCTTTATGTATACGGTGACCTGAAGCTTTGTATGTCCACAGTGTATTGCTGGTATGTAAAGTTGGATGCAGCGTTACAAGAAATGAACTTTGTTAGGTCACAGACTGATCACTGCCTATACCATAAGACTTTAGAAGAAAAGTTGTTCACCATAGCTGTCTATGTGGATGATTCACTTCTGGCAGGTAAAGAAAATCACATCACTGACGTGAAGCACCAGCTTAAACAAAGATTCAAGTTGAAAGATCTAGGCTCTACAAATCATCTATTAGATATGAAGATTGTACAAAACCTGCAAGAAGGAACTGTCACAATTGACCAACAAACATACATTGAGGAAATAATTTCCAAATACAGAATGACAGATGCAAAACCAGTAAGTACTCCCATTGACAAAAGTACAAAGATGATCAAGGCCATGTCACCAAGCAGCAAGGGGGAGATAGAGGAAATGCAACAATTCCCTTATCAAAATGCTATTGGTAGTTTGATGTATGCAAGTATTGGGACACGACCTGACATCACATCACACATGCAGTGAGTCGGGCAAGCCAGTTCGCAAATAATCCTGGGAGACAACACTGGATTGCAGTAAAGAGAATACTAAGGTACCTCAAAGGTACAAGTTCACTAAAGCTGAGATGTACAAAATCAACAGATACCAGCTTAAAAGTATTCTGTGAAACCAACTGGGGGTCAGATGAGGATGATAGACGTTCTTATACTGGATAGCTGTTTGCACTAGCAGGCGCAGCCATAAGCTGGGCAAGTAGGAAACAACCCACAGTTGCACTTTCTACAACAGAGGCAGAGTACATGGTGCTCACAGAAACTGCAAAGGAAGCGCTTTGGATAAGAGAAACTTTATGTGAATTAGGTCTTCTTTACAACAGTGAGATCATCAACATGAAGTGTGATAACAAGGGAGCTATTGATCTTTCTTGTAGCACAAAGCATCATGGATGGTCTAAGCACACTGCTATAAGACATCACTTCATCCGTGAGTTGGTGGAAAACAAGTCCGTCACTGTGGAATACGTTGCAAGTGAAGAAAACATTGCCGACATGTTGACAAAAGGACTGTCATCACACTTGTTACATGCATTCCTGATGGAATGTGGATTGGAATATGGTTAATGTTGATGTGTTCTTAAAGTTTTGCTTCAAATTTATGTTTTTCGGTTACATGAATGACTTTATTGTAATTGTTTGATAAAATGTCATGTTCTTTAAAATATGTGACCGGAGACAGTCTTAAGCGAGGGAGAGTGTTAGCATATGGGGGGTCATTCTGACCCGATCGCACGCCGCAGTTTATCGCAGCAGTGCAATTGGGTCAGAACTGTGCATGAGCTGGCGCATGCCAGACGTCGAAGGCCGTCGGGCCACTACGATCGCCTCTGCTTGATTGACAGGCAGAGGCAGTCGCTGGACGGGGGTGGGGGGTGGGGGGTGGGGGGTGGAACGGCGCCATTTTGTGGGCGTGGTCCGGACAACGCAGGCGTGGCCAGACCAAACGGGGGGCGGGACATCACATGCAGCCGCTGCGGGCCGGGGAGCGATGAGAAGCTCCCAGCCAGCATGCTAAAGCTGCGCTGATCGGGAGCTACTCTTGAAGTGCAAAGGCATTGCCGCTGTGCGATTCCTTTGCACTTCTGTGGGGAGGGGGGGCAGCGCTGACATGTGGGGCGGGATAGCCCTGTGCTGGGCGTCCCCCCGCATGTCAGTGTGAATGATCGTAGCTGTGCTAAATTTATCACAGCTACAATCATCTCGGAATGACCCCCATGGTGCGCTCTGTGCCTGTCTCCTTCTACACAGCAGTCTTTGGGCACATCCCCTAGTGTTAATCCCCTAGTGCCAAGAGTCACTTGGAGGTAGAGCTATGTGATGTAATCCCTGTTCCTCCATCTGAGAGTGAGAGAGTAAGAGAGACTGAGTCCTGGTGTATGCAAGCGTGCAGAGCTGAGACCAGGAGCGGATCTCAGCAACAGAAGCTCAGAGTGTTCCATTTGCATGTATCACAGCTCCGGAGCTAACGCTGAGCCGGGCGCCGCATCTTCTCTACAGTGGGAGTCAGACTGCACGGCTGTGCAGTCCTCCGTCCCTTACCACCGGTAGATAACTTCTGCTGGGACACCGCAGCCACACAATCAGATAATTACCACTACCACTGCTTTGTTACTTTTTATGATATAAGGGGGCCAATTACCTATATCAATAATGCATCCGAGTCACCTGTGTGTTTACTGAATAAACCGCCATTACTGTTTAAGTTCATTAAGTGTGTGGACTGATGTCACTGCACCATGCAATTCCAATACACTCTTCCAACAATCTAGGCACTTGCCTAGCTCCAGAGGGGGCACCTAGGCAGGTATAGAAATGTGTCCCGCTGGGGACATATCTGTGTCTGTTGCTGGGATCGAGCTTTCCATTCTGATGGAGGAGCCCCTGCAGCATTTCAGTCATGGCTCATGGGCCAGCAGCAAAAGAGGGGAGGCTGCAACGAACCAATTGTGAGGAGCCGTGTCATCTCTAAGCCCACTTACACCGGTGCAAAACATTAGAAAAAAGACAGAGGGAGAGCATAGAAGAGTTCCTGAAGAGGCGCAGAAGATGCCACACAGAAGAGGCTACACGATGAGAAGAAGATCAAAAGGAACAGAAGACCAGAAGAGGCAGCAGAAGGAAGACAGAATATGCCTATTGTAATTAGGTGTCCTGGAGCTCTGTGTTGCCCAAAACACCTGAGCACATTAAATCATCACATCCTCAGGATGCTCTGGGGGATGGGGGGAGGGGGGGGGGGGCTGTAAGGGCTGCAGTGTGCACGTCTGTAGCATCCTAAGGATGCTCTGAGTAGTATTATACTGTATCAGAGATTCTGGTTGCAGTTTTCCATTCCATGCATCCTGCTACCTAGATGAAGGCACCATGGGGCATTGTCTATGGTGACCACAGGGCTCTGCAGCTCTGCGGCTGCACCACTTGCATACCCCTGGTTATGGACCTACCATAGTGACAAGGTGTGTCCCGCAAGAGCTTAAATTTCCCCCTTGCTGTTCAGGTGAAATCCGGTGATCAAATAGCAGGCTGAGTCAAGCCAGCACTTAGAGGCAAGAGAGGTTCTGGTACTTGGCAAGCTGAGTGGCGCTGAACCTTGTGGGGAATGGCTGGCCCAGGAGGTAACCCTCTGTGCCAGGCAAGGTAGGCAGAGTGGATTAGGATCCAGTGGGACAACTTTTCTCATTGCCACCATGGAACACATTCGGGTCGGGCCCATGAAAATGGTGGCCCGAACACTTGCAGTAGTATATAACAAGAAAAAACAATTCCTTATATGGGAATTGTCTGAGGTACAGTATTTCAAGGATAGAAGGTATCATGGAAAGTAAAGTAGTTACCCCAAAAGTGTAAAATCAGTAAATGTCAAATTTGAGACTGAATGAAACATTTGTAGACAGTTATAACTGTCAATCATACTCTACTTGTGACCATAACAATTGGTTCTTATCTAGATTATGATGCAGAGAGTTGAGTGACAACTTTGCAAAAGCTCCATAGCATTTTAGTGTACATAATGCAACAGAACATCCATTGGGAGAAGGTAGATTGGTAACAGATGTGTCCAAAGCGGGCCTCACTATGTAGCGATCTACCTCTTCAGGCACCACACAAGACCGAAACAATTACCATCAGAGCAGCAATCATGCTACCCCCTTGAACTTGTGCCCTGGCAGCGGCACCAGTTATACCCACCTCCTAACAGCCCTGGTTCTTGGTTCCCTGGGGCGGAGCACTAGTTCTTGGTTCTCTAGGGTGGTACCCAAAAAAATAAGATTTTACTCACCGGTAAATCTATTTCTCGTAGTCCGTAGTGGATGCTGGGGACTCCGTAAGGACCATGGGGAATAGAAGGGCTCCGCAGGAGACTGGGCACTCTAAGAAAGATTTAGTACTACTGGTGTGCACTGGCTCCTCCCTCTATGCCCCTCCTCCAGACCTCAGTTAAGGAAACTGTGCCCGGAAGAGCTGACATTACAAGGAAAGGATTTTGGAATCCAGGGTAAGACTCATACCAGCCACACCAATCACACCGTATAACTTGTGATAACATACCCAGTTAACAGTATGAACAACAACAAAGCATCAACCACGGATGCCAACATAACATAACCCTTTATTAAGCAATAACTATATACACGTATTGCAGAAAGTCCGCACTTGGGACGGGCACCCAGCATCCACTACGGACTACGAGAAATAGATTTACCGGTGAGTAAAATCTTATTTTCTCTAACGTCCTAGTGGATGCTGGGGACTCTGTAAGGACCATGGGGATTATACCAAAGCTCCCAAACGGGCGGGAGAGTGCGGATGACTCTGCAGCACCGAATGGGCAAACACAAGGTCCTCCTCAGCCAGGATATCAAACTTGTAGAATTTTGCAAAGGTGTTTGAACCCGACCAAGTAGCTGCTCGGCAAAGCTGTAATGCCGAGACCCCTCGGGCAGCCGCCCAAGAAGAGCCCACTTTCCTTGTGGAATGGGCTTTTATCGATTTTGGATGCGGCAATCCAGCCGCAGAATGAGCCTGCTGAATCGTGTTACAGATCCAGCGAGCAATAGTTTGCTTTGAAGCAGGAGCTCCCAGCTGGTGGCACAAAAGGGGGCTTAATATGCAGCACTCCCTTAACAAACGTCTGAACCTCAGGAAGAGAAGCCAGTTCTTTTTGAAAGAAAATGGATAGGGCTGAAATCTGGACCTTTATGGACCCCAACTTCAAGCCCATAGTCACTCCAGACTGTAAGAAGTGCAGGAAACGGCACAGCAGGAATTCCTCTGTAGGGGCCTTCCTGGCCTCACACCAGGCAACATATTTTCGCCATATACGGTGATAGTGTTTTGCTGTCACGTCCTTCCTAGCCTTTATTAGCGTAGGAATAACTTCATCCAGAATGCCTTTTTCCGCTAGGATCCTGCGTTCAACCGCCATGCCATCAAACGCAGCCGCGGTAATTCTTGGAACAGACAGGGCCCCTGTTGCAACAGGTCCTGTCTGAGAGGCAGATGCCATGGGTCCTCTGTGAGCATTTCTTGCAGTTCCGGGTACCAAGTCCTTCTTGGCCAATCCGGAACAATGTTGTTTCTCACTCCTCTTTTTCTTACGACTCTCAGCACCTTGGGTATGAGAGGAAGAGGAGGAAATACATAGACCGACTGGAACACCCACGGTGTCACTAGTGCGTCCACAGCTATCGCCTGAGGGTCCCTTGACCTGGCGCAATACCTTTTTAGCTTTTTGTTGAGGTGGGATGCCATCATGTCCACCTGTGGCAGTTCCCATTGATTTGTAATCTGCGTGAAGACTTCTTGATGAAGTCCCCACTCTCCCGAGTGGAGGTCGTGCCTGCTGAGTAAGTCTGCTTCCCAGTTGTCCACTCCCGGAATGAACACTGCTGACAGTGGTTGCACGTGATTCACCGCCCAACGAAGAATCCTGGTGGCTTCCGCCATCGCCACTCTGCTTCTTGTGCCGCCCTGGCGGTTTACATGAGCCACTGCTGTGATGTTGTCTGACTGAATCAGCACCGGATGGTTGCGAAGCAGAGGCTCCGCTTGACTCAGGGCATTGTATATGGCCCTTTGTTCCAAGATATTTATGTGCAGACAAGCCTCCTGACTTGACCACAACCCTTGGAAGTTTCTTCCCTGAGTGACTGCCCCCCATCCTCGGAGGCTCGCATCCGTGGTCACCAGGACCCAGTCCTGTATGCCGAACCTGCGGCCCTCGAGAAGGTGAGCACTCTGCAACCACCACAGAAGAGACACCCTGGCCCTGGGGGACAGGGTGATCAGCCGATGCATCTGAAGATGCGATCCGGACCACTTGTCCAACAGATCCCACTGAAAGATCCTTGCATGGAACCTGCCGAAGGTAATGGCTTCGTATGATGCCACCATTTTTCCCAGGACTTGCGTGCAGTGATGCAACGACACCTGTTTCGGTTTTAAGAGGCCTCTGACTAGAGTCACGAGCTCCTGAGCCTTCTCCGCCGGGAGAAACACCTTCTTCTGGTCTGTGTCCAGAATCATGCCCAGAAAGGGCAGACGCGTCGTAGGAATCAGCTGCGACTTTGAGATATTCAGAATCCAGCCGTGCTGTTGCAACACTTCCTGAGAGTGTGCTACGCTGATCAGCAACTGCTCCCTGGACCTCGCCTTTATGAGGAGATCGTCCAAGTATGGGATAATTGTGACTCCTTGCTTTCTCAGGAGCACCATCATTTCCGCCATTACCTTGGTAAATATTCTCGGTGCCGTGGAGAGCCCAAACGGCAACGTCTGGAATTGGTAATGACAGTCCTGTACCACAAATCTGAGGTACTCCTGATGAGGTAGATAAATGGGGACATGCAAGTAAGCATCCTTGATGTCCAGAGACACCATAAAATCCCCCTCTTCCAGGCTTGCAATGACCGCTCTGAGCGATTCCATTTTGAACTTGAATCTTTTCAGATAAATGTTCAGGGACTTTAAATTCAATATGGGTCTGACCGAACCGTCCGGTTTCGGTACCACAAACATTGTGGAATAGTATCCCCTTCCCTGTTGAAGGAGGGGAACCTTTACCACCACCTGCTGGAGATATAATTTGTGAATTGCCGCTAACACTACCTCCCTTTCCATGGGGGAAGCTGGCAGGGCCGATTTGAGGTAACGGTGAGGGGGCATCACTTCGAATTCCAGCTTGTATCCCTGAGACACAATCTGTATAGCCCAGGGATCCACCTGTGAGCGAACCCACTGGTGGCTGAAATTTCGGAGACGCACCCCCACCGCTCCTGGCTCCACCTGTGGAGCACCAGCGTCATGCGGTGGATTTAGTGGAAGCTGGGGAGGACTTCTGTTCCTGGGAACTAGCTGTATGGTGCAGCTTCTTTCCTCTACCCCTGCCTCTGGCAAGAAAGGATGCACCTCTCACTTTCTTGCTTTTTTGTGATCGAAAGGACTGCATTTGGTAATACGGTGCTTTCTTAGGCTTTGAGGGAATATATGGCAAAAAATTTGACTTCCTAGCCGTAGCTGTGGAAACTAGGTCCGAGAGACCGTCCCCAAATAATTCCTCACCCTTGTAAGGTAAAACCTCCAAGTGCTTTTTGGAGTCGGCATCACCTGTCCATTGCCGAGTCCACAGGACCCTCCTGGCAGAAATTGACATTGCATTTATTCTAGAGCCCAGTAGGCAAATGTCCCTCTGGGCATCCCTCATATATAGGACAGCGTCTTTTATATGCCCCAGGGTCAGTAAAATAGTATCCTTGTCCAAGGTATCCAGTTCCTCAGACAGATTATCTGTCCATGCTGCTACAGCACTACACATTCAGGCCGACGCAATTGCCGGCCTCAGTAGAGTACCTGAATGTGTATAAACAGACTTCAGGATACTTTCCTGCTTCCTATCCGCAGGATCCTTTAGGGAGGCCGTATCCTGTGACGGCAGGGCCACCTTCTTAGATAAGCGTGTCAGAGCTTTGTCTACCCTAGGGGAGGATTCCCAGCGCATCCTGTCCGTTGGCGGGAAAGGGTACGCCATAAGTAACCTTTTGGAAATCAGCACTTTCCTATCGGGGGAATCCCACGCTTTTTCACATAACTCATTTAACTCATGTGAAGGGGGAAAAGTCACCTCTTGCTTTTTCTCCCCAAACATATAAACCCTCTTGTCAGGGACAGGGTTTACCTCTGATATGTGTAATACATCCTTCATTGCTATAATTATGTAGCGGATGGCTTTAGCCATTTTAGGCTGCAATTTTGCATCATCGCCATCGACACTGGAGTCAGAATCCGTGTCGATATCTGTGTCAACAATTTGGGATAGTGGGCGCTTCTGAGACCCTGACGGCCTCTGCGCTGTAGGATCAGGCATGGGCTGAGACCCCGACTGTCCCAAGGTTTCAGCTTTATCCAACCTTTTATGCAAGGAGTTTACATTATCATTTAACACCTTCCACATATCCATCCAATCAGGTGTCGGCGCCGTCGGCGGAGACACGTCATTCATCTGCACCTGCTCTGCCTCCACATAGCCCTCCTCGTCAAACATGTCGACACAAGCGTACCGACACACCACACACACAGGGGATGCTCTATATGAGGACAGGACCCCCACAAGGCCTTTTGGAGAGACAGAGAGAGAGTATGCCAGCACACACCCCAGCGCTATATGACCCAGGAATCACACAGTAACTTAGTGTTTACCCAGTAGCTGCTGTATATATGATTAATGTGCTAAATTTATGTGAACCCCCTCTCTTTTTACCCTCTTTCTACCGTGAGTCTGCAGCGGAGAGCCTGGGGAGCTTCCTCTCAGCGGAGCTGTGGAGAGAACATGGCGCTGGTGAGTGCTGAGGAAGAAGCCCCGCCCCCTCAGCAACGGGCTTCTGTCCCGCGATTTTGTGTAAAAATAATGGCGGGGGCTCATGCATATTACAGTGCCCAGCTGTATATATGCTGCTTTTTGCCAGGAGGTACTCAATTGTCGCCCAGGGCGCCCCCCCTGCGCCCTGCACCCTACAGTGACCGGAGTGTGTGGGTTAGTGTGGGAGCAATGGCGCACAGCTGCAGTGCTGTACGCTACCTCATATGAAGACAGGAGTCTTCTGCCGCCGATTTTGACGTCTTCTTGCTTCAACCCGCCGGCTTCTGGCTCTGCGAGGGGGACGGCGGCGCGGCTCCGGGAACGGACGACCAAGGTTAAGTACCTGTGTTCGATCCCTCTGGAGCTATTGGTGTCCAATAGCCTAAGAAGCGCAACCTAGCCGCAGTTAGTAGGTTTGCTTCTCTCCCCTCAGTCCCACGTAGCAGAGAGTCTGTTGCCAGCAGAAGCTCTCTGAAAATAAAAAAAACCTAACTAAAATACTTTCTTATTAGCAAGCTCAGGAGAGCTCACTAAAATGCACCCAGCTCCTTCCGGGCACAGATTCTAACTGAGGCCTGGAGGAGGGGCATAGAGGGAGGAGCCAGTGCACACCAGTAGTACTAAATCTTTCTTAGAGTGCCCAGTCTCCTGCGGAGCCCGTCTATTCCCCATGGTCCTTACGGAGTCCCCAGCATCCACTAGGACGTTAGAGAAATAATTGGTACCCTCACCTGGACAGTATTGGGCTTCTTTTAGTATCCTTTGCTGTTGTGAACCAACTATCAAATCATAGAGCAAGCTGTTGTTGCCATGAAAGTGCCAGTGTGCCCTGGCAGCCCATGAATGTGACTGCACAAGCACCAGCATGCACAAGTGTGCACTATGGGCCTGATTCTACATCACGCAGATGGCCGATAATTATTCGTCTGCACATGCATCTCAGTCACACTGCGCATGTGTCCGGATTTTGTATATACAGAGTCAAAGTACAGATTTGGATGCATGGTAGCAGAATTGTGAGGGGCGTTTCTGGACAGTGACTGGGAGGTTACAAGGGCGTGTCTAAAAAGATGCACAGAGATGTTGTGTCTTATGGGAGGGTCGCAGGCATGTCCTGGGGGTGCCGCGGAAAGGGGATATGCACAGAGCCACTCACATGGAAGGCCATAATCAGAAGGAAGAACTGCACCTGCCATAGGGCTGGTGCAAGTCTCAATGGTGTGTTGTCAGTCACCAAGTAGTATTTCAGCGCCTACGAACGCTGACAGTGGGCATCTCAGTCCTTGCACATTCGGATACATTAGCACATTGGTTCCCAAACTTTTTTGAATCACGGCACCCTAGAGTATCAGGAAAAAAAAATTTCACTGCACCCTTAGGTCAAAAGTTTTTTCTTGAGAAAATTATAAAGAAATATTAAATTAAGTAAATTGTGTTTATATACCATCTATTGTGTACAATTGTGTGGTAAGGAACAGAATTTGCTTCTGTTTATCCACATAATTTATGATTGGCAGCCACCATCACTGGTTATGCCTATTACCTTGGCCATAAATAAATTTAATTGGTCCTGGACCACCAATCCAAGGCACCCCTGCAAGTGCCCTGAGGCACCCCAGGGTACCACAGCACACAGTTTGAGAACCACTGCATTAGCATATAGGTGCAGGTGCGTCAGTGGCGCAAGACGCTGCCGAGTCTGCATCCGGCTCAGAATCAGGAGCTAGAAGTGCTGGCCCTGTGAGCACTGGATAACTATAGAGTCAAATATTCTGCTTCCTAGATTTACTGCATACAGTAGCTGGGAAATGGAGTAGCCCGTGTGACTCACAGAGTTAAAAACACACTTGTCACAGCAGTGTACAGCTATAGGTCTGTGGAGGGAGAAGCCCATAAATGTAGGATTCCGATCACCACACTGATGTCTGCATATATGGAAAGACAACAGCGAATTTTATTTTGTTTCCTCCCATTCAGATATAAAGCAGACAAGCTCTTATTTTAACAATTGTACGTTAGTTTTATAGAGCACTAGTGAGACTGCCGCCTGAAACAAAACAACAGTTTTATGTGGAGAATGCATTTAGAAGATTATAACTTCGTCTTGGTATTTTAATAAAATGGAAAATATTGGTAATGATGATATAAAACTTATATAAAGTAATGAGCAGAGATCACAGTGCTTTATATTGGTTCAGGAAGAATATTTTTATTTTATAGGGAAATACTGGACATTTTCAGTCTAGAGGATGATCCCTATGAATTACTCAGTCTTCAGTGACCCCATCCTGTTACACAATGATAATGCTGAAGGAGTCAGAGGGCAAATGACTCCTTGATCATTGGATCAATCCTCTTTAGGTTGTGATTCTCATCTACATCAATTTTCAATAAAGAAATTGGGGCTATCCCTAGCCGTCACCACCCGAGGGTAACAGTAGGGTTAAGCGGGTGGGATGGGGGGGGGGGGGTTAGAAATATTTACCCCTCTGATGTCTGGATCTTTAATGTCGGAATGACGCGGTTGGTCATGTGACCGTCGGCATCCCGACGGCAGGGATACAGTATGTATTCCCAGGTGACTAAATGTTTCAGTTAAACTTCAGACTTTCCGTTTCTTGGATCTGCCTCCAATAAATCAATACTGTATTATTTTAGAGATGTGCACCGGAAATTTTTCGGGTTTTGTGTTTTGGATTCGGTTCCGCGGACGTGTTTTGGCAAAACCTCCCTGAAATTTTTTTGTCGGATTCGGGTATGTTTTGGATTCGGGAGTTTTTTTTTCAAAAACCCCTCAAAAACAGCTTAAATCATAGAATTTGGGGGTCATTTTGATCCCATAGTATTATTAACTTCAATAACCATAATTTCCACTCATTTCCAGTCTATTCTGAACACCTCACAATATTATTTTTAGTCCTAAAATTTGCACCGAGGTCGCTGGATGACTAAGCTAAGCGACCCAAGTGGCCGGCACAAACACCTGGCCCATCTAGGAGTGGCACTGCAGTGTCAGACAGGATGGCACTTAAAAAAATTGTCTCCAAACAGCACGATGCAAAGAAAAAAAGAGGTGCACCAAGGTCGCTGGATGGCTAAGCTAAGCGACCCAAGTGGCCGACACAAACACCTGGCCCATCTAGGAGTAGCACTGCAGCGTCAGACAGGATGGCACTTAAAAAAATTGTCCCCAAACAGCACATTATGCAAAGAAAAAAAGAGGTGCACCAAGGTCACTGGATAGCTAAGCGACCCAAGTGGCCAACACAAACACCTGGCCTATCTAGGAGTGGCACTGCAGTGGCAGACAGGATGGCACTTAAAAAAATAGTCCCCAAACAGCACATGATGCAAAGAAAAAAAGAGGTGCACCAAGGTCGCTGGATGGCTAAGCTAAGCGACCCAAGTGGCCGGCACAAACACCTGGCCCATCTAGGAGTGGCACTGCAGTGTCAGACAGGATGGCACTTAAAAAAATAGTCCCCAAACAGCACATGATGCAAAGAAAAAAATAGGTGCACCAAGGTCGCTGGATGGCTAAGCTAAGCGACCCAAGTGGCCGGCCTCCCTCCACATTTTTGTTCTCCATCTTTTAATGTGTGGAATTATATGCCAGTAATATATCAATAGCAATGGCCTACTGTACCGTATTGCTATATATATATATATATATATATATATATATACTGGTGGTCAGCAAAATTATGCACTGTCCTCCTACTATATACTGCGCACAACTACAATGCAGCACAGATATGGATAGTATACTTGACGACACAGAGGTAGAGCAATGGCCTACTGTACCGTACTGCTATATATATATATACTGGTGGTCAGGAAAATTCTGCACTGTCCTCCTACTATATACTGTGCACAACTACAATGCAGCACAGATATGGATAGTATACTTGACGACACAGAGGTAGAGCAATGGACTACTGTACCGTACTGCTATATATATATATACTGGTGGTCAGCAAAAAATCCTGCACTGTCCTCCTACTATATACTGCGCACAACTACAATGCAGCACAGATATGGATAGTATACTTGACGACACAGAGGTAGAGCAATGGCCTACTGTACCGTACTGCTATATATATATGCCGGTGGTCAGCAAAATTCTGCACTGTCCTCCTACTATATACTGTGCACAACTACAATGCAGCACAGAAATGGATAGTATACTTGATGACACAGAGGTAGTGCAATGGCCTACTGTACCGTACTGCTATATATATATATATATATATATATATATACTGGTGGTCAGCAAAATTCTGCACTGTCCTCCTACTATATACTGCGCACAACTACAATGCAGCACAGATATGGATAGTATACTTGACGACACAGAGGTAGAGCAATGGACTACTGTACCGTACTGCTATATATATATATATATATATATATATATACTGGTGGTCAGCAAAATTCTGCACTGTCCTCCTACTATATACTGCGCACAACTACAATGCAGCACAGATATGGATAGTATACTTGACGACACAGAGGTAGAGCAATGGCCTACTGTACCGTACTGCTATATATATATATATATGCTGGTGGTCAGCAAACTTCTGCACTGTCCTCCTACTATATACTGCGCACAA
Organism: Pseudophryne corroboree; assembly: GCF_028390025.1. Lineage (NCBI taxonomy): Eukaryota > Metazoa > Chordata > Amphibia > Anura > Myobatrachidae > Pseudophryne > Pseudophryne corroboree. The sequence goes on from NC_086447.1 coordinate 750,850,851, forward strand.
CTACAATGCAGCACAGATATGGATAGTATACTTGATGACACAGAGGTAGAGCAATGGCCTACTGTACCGTACTGCTATATATATATACCGGTGGTCAGCAAAATTCTGCACTGTCCTCCTACTATATACTGCGCACAACTACAATGCAGCACAGATATGGATAGTATACTTGATGACACAGAGGTAGAGCAATGGACTACTGTACCCTACTGCTATATATATATATATATATATATATACTGGTGGTCAGCAAAATTCTGTACTGTACTCCTACTATATACTGCGCACAACTACAATGCAGCACAGATATGGATAGTATACTTGACGACACAGAGGTAGAGCAATGGACTACTGTACCGTACTGCTATATATATACTGGTGGTCAGCAAAATTCTGCACTGTCCTCCTACTATATACTGCGCACAACTACAATGCAGCACAGATATTGATAGTATACTTGACGACACAGAGGTAGAGCAATGGACTACTGTACCGTACTGCTGTATATATACTGGTGGTCAGCAAAATTCTGCACTGTCCTCCTACTATATACTGCGTACAACTACAATGCAGCACAGATATGGATAGTATACTTGACGACACAGAGGTAGAGCAATGGACTACTGTACCGTACTGCTATATATATATATACCGGTGGTCAGAAAAATTCTGCACTGTCCCCCTACTATATACTGTGCACAACTACAATGCAGCACAGATATGGATAGTATACTTGATGACACAGAGGTAGAGCAATGGACTACTGTACTATACTGCTATATCTATATCTATATATATATATAGGTAGCATGCCTTTCCCACCTGTGGCTCAGGTATATCAGGAAGGGACAAAGGCGGCACTCCAAGGACTTAAAAATATTTTATGTGCAAAACATGGCAAATACAGAAAAAACTGTGCAGGCAATCAAACCATGGAAACCTTACGACGTTTCAAGGCAGAGCCTTTTCATCAGGTAAGTTGACCCATGTAGAAGCGTGTAGTGGGGAACAGCAAGAGCAATGGCCTACTGTACCGTACTGCTATATATATATACTGGTGGTCAGCAAAATTCTGCACTGTCCTCCTACAATGCAGCACAGATATGGAGCGTATTCAGGCAGAGAACGTAGACATTTGCAGCACACTGAGCACAGATATTTGCAGCACACTGAACAGTGAACACAGAAACTGAGAGAACGCAGCCACATCCTCTCACTATCATCTCCAAAGCACGAGTGAAAATGGCGGCGACGCGCAGCTCCTTATATAGAATACGAATCTCGCGAGAATATGATAGTGGGATGATGACGTTCAGGCGCGCTCGGGATAACCGAGCAAGGCGGGAAGATCCGAGGCTGCCTCGGAACCGTGTACAATAGGTGAAGTTCGGGGGGGGGGGGGGGTGTTCGGATCTCGAGGAACCGAACCCGCTCATCTCTAATTATTATCACACATGTTTTATTACATTGGCTTAAATACGCCTATTAATATATATTTTTTCCACAAAAGTACAAGGTGAAGCTGCAAATTACATCCTATGGACAGTGTCAGGGTAAATGTAATAGTCTGGGATTTGCAGGCATAGGCGAGTTCTCGGCAAGTCTACCCAGTTGGTTTTGCCTTTTTAAATGACTACCCCTATAAAACATAGGGCAGACTTGCCAGGAACTTGCCAATCGCTGCAAGTCACATGCTATTTCATATACCCCTTAGGCTTGAGAATGGAATATTGTGCCCTCTGAAATGACAAAAGGACTGATGTTCCTCTTCTAACTATCATTATATAGAATGTACTTTATATAAATGATAACTAGGGCAACTTCTCGATTTGTACTTTATTAGGTTTGATAGATCTCCTTAATTCTTATTGTCCAGAGTCTACTAGTGCTCAGATCACAGACAAGCACTGCTGGCTAGAGGAGAGGGGGCCCATATGGAGATAGCACATGGACCCCCTCCTCTCATGATACGTCCCTGCTCGGCACACCCCTGGAATGATGAAAACGAGGCTGGCCCATGAGGACACACCCCTCCCTGCAAGATCACGCCCCATTTTTCACACTGAAGTCATGAGCAGTGGGGATGTTCAGCGCATCAGGTGTCAGAACAGTGAAGCCCTCGTCTACAAGCTCCAGCATGCAAGAACATCTTTCAGAGTTATCATTGTACTTGCTGGCTAAGGTTTACCAGAATAGGCACAGTGCCAGGGCAGTAATAAGGGGAGGGTAAGCAGAGCAGAGTTTAGGACACTTCATACACTCAGCTTCTCCCTGGTCCTAGTGGCAAGTCTCCACAGAGCTGCCAGAAATGTCCTTTTAAAGCTCCGGGTGCTCAGCTTCTCCATGGTTCCGACGGCCCCACCCCCTTTAGTACTTGCTATATTATGATGTAACGTATTCAGGGAAGGGGCAGACACAAGGTGCATTATCGCCCTGCTACGACCCTGTTAAGTATTGAGCCTGTTAACTCTATGTACAGATCAGTTTTCTTTTGGGGAGTGCCATATCTACCTATTGGCCAGCATAGCACTCCCCAGGGGCATCTGGTGAGAGGGGACGCCACCCGACGGTGCCCCCCATGGCCAGGGGGTAGCTTGAACGGGGCTAGCTAGTTTTGGCACCGACCGCGAGCCAATCGCAGCTCGCAGACCGTCAGCCATCAGTCACCTGGTCTACTTAAACTTGGTGGAGGGAGGACAGATCTCCGTGTATCTAATGAGGCAAGACAGGAGGGGCAACTGGCTCTGAGAAAGTGAAAGTGAAAGAAAGCAGCAATTGCACAGCAACAGAAACTGAGCGACTCACCAGAAACACTGGAGCCAAGCATGCAGTCAGGGCCATAACTAAGCGTGTGCGGAGTGTGCCATGCAAATAGTGCTGAAGGGCAGGGGGTGATCTTGGCGGCACTTGTCCATTATCTGTTTTAATTACTTTAACTTTCAGCTTCCCCCCTTTTTAAATATATTGTTACTAATGTTATATAGAAATATCTCGCAACGACAAGCATTTAAGCATAGGCACGCCCATTTGTGGAACTAGACACACCCTTTGTGCAGAATATGACACGCCTGCTCGGCGGCAGCACACTACGCTTTGCGCGCACCTCCAACTGTAATCTCCCTGATTCTAGTTCTCAAAAGAAAGTAGGCGAATATGTGTGAGGGGCATCATAGCATGCGCTTTCTCTTTGTCATTCATTCCCCTTCCCCATGAGGTATGTGCCTTATGTCCCTATTGGAAAAATGAGGGGGCGCCAATTCTCTTCTGGCACAGGGCACCATAAAGTCTAGTTACAGCTCTGCATGCAGCAGCCATGAGTGCCCACACTACCTACACAGGGCTGGTGAGTGTTCCTGGAGTGCAGCGTACAACCCCCATACCCTCTCATACACATTGATCACCAATATGTACAGTATGTGCTGGCAATAATACACTACTTTCTTGTTAATCCATTGCAAGTGCAGCCTCATTTTTGTTTGTTTGTTTGTTAGTGTGTGTATATAAATCCAGGGCCGCCATCAAGGGGGGACTGCGGGTACTGCAGTCCCGGGCCCGGACATTCAGACCGATAGGGGGGGCCCGGCCCGCTCATGCCTCGCTCCCCCACTCCTACCACAAATGATAGGGGGCCCCTGTCCTACTGACCGCTGAAGCTTGTAAATGTCTTCTCTGCCTCTCTGCTTAGTAGCCCCGCCCACTACCATCAGGCTGGGAACCCACGCACAATGCAGTGTCTGGCTGCTCTCCAGTCTGTCTGTCCTAACGCTGAGGAGTTTCCTGATCAGAGCAGGAACTCCTCTGCAGTGTGTGCTGTGCTCCGATTGGCTGAGTGACACATCACACACAATCACTCAGCACAGACACTCCCCACCCTACACAGACAGTACACTGCCGAGAAAGTTGTACTGGAATAAGTTGGAGGAGGAGTCAGGGAGGTTGCTGCTGCCGGAGACTGCAGTCAACAAAGATGAAGAGCCTGGTCAGTGTTCCTGTGTGTATGTGTAATGTGTGTGAGCATAGTCAGTGTCACTGTGTGTGTACCTGGACAGTGTCACTGTGTGTGAGAGTTTGGTCAGTGTCACTGTGTGTGAGAGTTTGGTCAGTGTCACTGTGTGTGAGAGTTTGGTCAGTGTCAGTGTCACTGTGTGAGAGAGTTTGGTCAGTGTCACTGTGTGTGAGAGTTTGGTCAGTGTCACTGTGTGTGAGAGTTTGGTCAGTGTCACTGTGTGTGAAAGTTTGGTCAGTGTCACTGTGTGTGAGAGTTTGGTCACTGTGTGTGAGAGTTTGGTCAGTGTCAGTGTCACTGTGTGTGAGAGTTTGGTCAGTGTCACTGTGTGTGAAAGTTTGGTCAGTGTCACTGTGTGTGAGAGTTTGGTCAGTGTCAGTGTCACTGTGTGTGAGAGTTTGGTCAGTGTCAGTGTCACTGTGTGTGAGAGTTTGGTCAGTGTCACTGTGCGTGAATGTGCCTGGTCAGTGTCACTGTGTGTGAGAGTTTGGTCAGTGTCATTGTGCATGTATGTCAGGTGTGTGAGCTTGATCAGTGTCCGAGTCACTGTGTGCGTATGTCAGGCGTGTGAGCTAGGTGTATGTGTATCTTCCAAACCTTCACTACATTAGCAATGGGTTGGATATGGGATCTCGGCGGTCAGAATACTGATGCTGGGATCCCGACTGCCAAAATGCCAACAGGGGGGCGAGCGTAATGAAGCCCCTAGCGGGCTCGGTGGCTTGCTGCCGGCATTCTGGCAGTCGGGATTCTGGCGTCTGTATTCTGACCGCTGGGAACCCGACTACATCCCTTAGTACGGTGAGAATATTAAATATCTGGTGGTGCCTTAAGGATAGTGTCCACAAGCCCTGTGACTATAACATCTACGTTATCTCAACATTGAAGCTCTCTCTCTCCCCTTCTCTTATCCTACCATATCCCTGCCCTTGGTCTCTCTCTCCCCCTCTCCAACCCCCCCACCCCCACCCCCCCCCTGGTCTATTTTGCCTCCTTTCCCCTGTCTCTTTCTCTCTCCCTCTTGGTCTCCCCCTAAAATACTTTTTCTCTCTCACCACTTTTATTCCTCTCTCTTCCTTCTTTTTTCCTGCTATGTTTTTTTTCCTCAATGTACACATCCTTTCTTGCTTTTTGTCTATTTCACTGTGTCCTATGACAGCGGCCATCACAGGCTTGGACACGTGTATCTCAAGTGCACTGCTGAAATGGACAAACAGCCCATTGTTGGGAGAAAGTGCCCATAAATTAGTGCGATGGGCATGTGGGTAAGCGTGTTTATCTGATTGGTGACAGTGGGAGCTGTGAGTGGAATGCACACATGTGCCAATATCCGCACGCACTGCTTAGGCAAATGCTGTGATAAGTAGGGAGGGAAGTTAGTGCTCTGGTAAAGCTGTGCCATGGTGGGTCCCTCCTCTAATGCTTCTCTAGTGATTGTCCATACTCCATCTGGCGGGTGGGGGGCCCTGCCTATTTCTCTAACGTCCTAAGTGGATGCTGGGGACTCCGTAAGGACCATGGGGAATAGCGGCTCCGCAGGAGACTGGGCACAAAAGTAAAGCTTTAGAACTACCTGGTGTGCACTGGCTCCTCCCCCATGACCCTCCTCCAAGCCTCAGTTAGATTTTTGTGCCCGAACGAGAAGGGTGCACACTAGGTGGCTCTCCTGAGCTGCTTAGTGAAAAGTTTAGTTTTAGGTTTTTTATTTTCAGTGAGACCTGCTGGCAACAGGCTCACTGCATCGAGGGACTAAGGGGAGAAGAAGCGAACTCACCTGCGTGCAGAGTGGATTGGGCTTCTTAGGCTACTGGACATTAGCTCCAGAGGGACGATCACAGGCCCAGCCATGGATGGGTCCCAGAGCCGCGCCGCCGGCCCCCTTACAGAGCCAGAAGACAGAAGAGGTCCGGAAAATCGGCGGCAGAAGACGTCCTGTCTTCAACAAGGTAGCGCACAGCACTGCAGCTGTGCGCCATTGCTCTCAGCACACTTCACACTCCGGTCACTGAGGGTGCAGGGCGCTGGGGGGGGGGGCCCTGAGACGCAATAAAAACACCTTGGATGGCAAAAAATGCATCACATATAGCTCCTGGGCTATATGGATGAATTTAACCCCTGCCAGAATACATAGAAAAACGGGAGATAAGGCCGCCGATAAGGGGGCGGAGCCTATCTCCTCAGCACACTGGCGCCATTTTCCCTCACAGCTCCGTTGGAGGGAAGCTCCCTGGCTCTCCCCTGCAGTCACTACACTACAGAAAGGGTTAAAAAAGAGAAGGGGGGCACTAATTACGCGCAGTATTAAAGATACAGCAGCTATAAGGGGAAAAACACTTATATAAGGTTATCCCTGTATATATATAGCGCTCTGGTGTGTGCTGGCAAACTCTCCCTCTGTCTCCCCAAAGGGCTAGTGGGGTCCTGTCCTCTATCAGAGCATTCCCTGTGTGTGTGCTGTATGTCGGTACGTTTGTGTCGACATGTATGAGGAGAAAAATGATGTGGAGACGGAGCAGATTGCCTGTAATAGTGATGTCACCCCCTAGGGGGTCGACACCTGAGTGGATGAACTGTTGGAAGGAATTACGTAACAGTGTCAGCTCTGTATAAAAGACAGTGGTTGACATGAGACAGCCGGCTACTCAGCTTGTGCCTGTCCAGACGTCTCATAGGCCGTCAGGGGCTCTAAAGCGCCCGTTACCTCAGATGGCAGATATAGACGCCGACACGGATACTGACTCCAGTGTCGACGGTGAAGAGACAAATGTGACTTCCAGTAGGGCCACACGTTACATGATTGAGGCAATGAAAAATGTTTTACACATTTCTGATAATACGAGTACCACCAAAAAGGGGTATTATGTTCGGTGAGGAAAAACTACCTGTAGTTTTCCTGAATCTGAGAAATTAAATGAGGTGTGTGATGATGCGTGGTTTTCCCCCGATAACAACTGATAATTTCAAAAATGTTATTGGCATTATATCCTTTCCCGCCAGAGGTTAGGGTGCGTTGGAAAACACCCCCTAGGGTAGATAAAGCGCTCACACGCTTGTAAGAACAAGGGCTCTACCCTCTCCTGAGATGGCCGCCCTTAAGGATCCTGCTGATAGAAAGCAGGAGGGCATCCTAAAAGGTATTTACACACATACTGGTGTTATATTGCGACCAGCAATCGCCTCAGCCTGGATGTGCAGTGCTGGGTTGGCGTGGTCGGATTCCCTGACTGAAAATATTGATACCCTAGATAGGGACAGTATATTATTGCCTATAGAGCATTTAAAAGATGCATTTCTATATATGCGTGATGCACAGCGGAATATTTGCCGACTGGCATCAAGTCTAAGTGCGTTGTCCATTTCTACCAGTAGAGCAGGCATTCCCAACCACGGTCCTCAAGGCACACCAACAGTGCAGGTTTTAGTGATATCCAGGCTGCAGCACAGATGGTTAAATCAAAATAACAGAGCTACTAATTAAGTCACCTGTGCTGAAGCCTGGATATCACTAAAACCTGCACTGTTGGTGTGCCTTGAGGACCGTGGTTGGGAATGCCTGCAGTAGAGGGTTATGGACACGACAGTGGTCAGGTGATGCGGATTCCAAACGGCATTTGGAAGTATTGCCTTATTAAGGGGAGGAGTTATTTGGGGTCGGTCTTTCAGACCTGGTGGCCATGGCAACAGCTGGGAAATCCACGTTTGTACCCCAGGTCGCCTCTCAACATGAGAAGATGCCGTATTATCAGGCGCAGTCTTTTCGTGGGCAAGCGGGCAAAAGGTTCCTCATTTCTGCCCCGTGACAGAGGGAGAGGAAAAAGGCTGCAGAAATCAGCCAGTTCCCAGGAACAGAAACCCTCTCCCGCCTCTGCCAAGCCCTCAGTATGACGCTGGGGCTTTACAAGCAGAATCAGGCACGGTGGGGGCCCGTCTCAATGAATTACAGCGCGCAGTGGGCTCACTCGCAAGTAGACCCCTGGATCCTTCAGGTGATATCTCAGGGGTACAAATTGGAATTCGAGACGTCTCCCCCTCGCCGTTTCCTAAAGTCGGCTTTACCGATGTCTCCTTCTGACAGGGAGACAGTTTTGGAAGCCATTCACAAGCTGTATTCCCAGCAGGTGATAATCAAGGTACCCCTCCTGCAACAGGGAACGGGGTATTATTCCACACTGTTGTGGTACCGAAGCCGGACGGCTCGGTGAGACCGATTCTAAATCTAAAATCTTTGAACACTTACATACAGAGGTTCAAATTCAAGATTGAGTCACTCAGAGCAGTGATTGCAAACCTGGAAGAAGAGGACTACATGATGTCTCGGTACATCAAGGATGCTTACCTTCATGTCCCAATTTACCCTTCTCACCAAGGGTACCTCAGGTTTATGGTACAGAACTGTCACTATCAGTTTCAGACGCTGCCGTATGGATGGTCCACGGCACCCCGGGTCTTTACCAAGGTAATGGCCGAAATGATGATACTCCTTCGAAGGAAGGGAATTTTAGTTATCCCTTACTTGGACGTTTCCCTGATAAGGGTAAGATCCAGGGAACAGTTGGAGGTCGGTGTAGCACTATCTCAGGTAGTGTTGCGGCAGCACGATTGGATTCTCAATATTCCAAAATCGCAGCTGATTCCGACGACTCGTCTTCTGTTCTTAGGGATGATCCTGGACACAGTTCAGAAAAAGGTGTTTCTCCCGGAGGAGAAAGTCAGGGAGTTATCCGAGCTAGTCGGGAACCTCCTATAACCGAGCCAAGTCTCAGTACATCAATGAGATGGTTCTGGAAAAAATGGTGGCTTCCTATGAAGCAATCCCATGCGGCAGATTCCACGCAAGAACTTTCCAGTGGGACCTGCTGGACAAATGGTCTGGGTCGCATCTTAAGATGCATCAGCGGATAACCCTGTCACCAAGCACAAGGGTGTCTCTCCTGTGGTGGTTGCAGAGTGCTCATCTTCTAGAGGGCCGCACATTCAGGACTGGGTCCTGGTGACCACAGATGCCAGCCTGCGAGGCTGGGGAGCAGTCACACAGGGAAGGAATTTCCAGAGCTTATGGTCAAGCCTGGAGACATCACTTCACATAAATATCCTGAAGCTAAGGGCCATTTACAATGCTCTAAGCTCAGCAAGACCTCTGCTTCAAGGTCACCCGGAGTTGATCCATTCGGACAACATCACGGCAGTCACCCACGTAAACAGACAGGGTGACACAAGAAGCAGAAGGGCAATGGCAGAAGCTGCAAGGATTCTTCGCTGGGCGGAAAATCATGTGATAGCACTGTCAGCAGTATTCATTCCGGGAGTGGACAACTGGGAAGCAGACTTCCTCAGCAGACACGACCTCCACCCGGGAGAGTGGGTACTTTACCCAGAAGTCTTCCACATGTTTATAAAACTCGACAAGTATTGCGCCAGGTCAAGGGACCCTCAGGCAATAGCTGTAGACGCTCTGGTAACACAGTGGGTGTACCAGTCAGTGTATGTGTTCCCTCCTCTGCCTCTCATAACCAAGGTACTGAGAATTATAAGATGGAGAGGAGTAAGCACTATATTCGTGGCTCCGGATTGGCCAAGAAGGACTTGGTAACCGGAACTTCAAGAGATGCTCACGGAGGATCCGTGGCCTCTACCTCTAAGAAGGGACCTGCTCCAGCAAGGACCCTGTCTGTTCCAAGACTTACCGCGGCTGCATTTAACGGCAGGGCGGTTGAACGCCGGATCCTGAAGGAAAAAGGCATTCCGGATGAAGTCATCCCTATCCTGATCAAAGCCAGGAAAGATATAACCGCAAAACATTATCACCGCATTTGGCGAAAATATGTTGCGTGGTGCGAGGCCAGTAAGGCCCCGACGGAGGAATTTTCAACTAGGTCGATTCCTACATTTCCTGCAAACAGGAGTGTCTATGGGCCTGAAATGGGGGTCCATTAAGGTTCAAATTTCGGCCCTGTCAATTTTCTTCCAAAAAGAACTAGCTTCAGTCCCTGAAGTTCAGACGTTTGTGAAAGGGGTACTGTATATACAGCCTCCTTTTGTGCCTCCAGTGGCACCTTGGGATCTAAATGTAGTTTTTGGGTTCCAAAAGTCACATTGGTTTGAACCACTTAAATATGTGGAGTTAAAATATCTCACATGGAAAGTGGTCATGCTGTTGGCCCTGGCCTGGGCCAGGTGCGTGTCAGAATTGGCGGCTTTATCCTGTAAAAGTGTTATGCACACCAGTGCCTGCAGGAAAGTACTGGTGTCAGAACTGTTATGCACTCCAGTGTCTGCAGGAATGTACTGGTGTTTGAACTGTTATGCAAAACAAATGGACTCACAGACAAACTGGGGAATATGACATAACGTACACAGAAGGTAATAGGGTAACAAAATACACACAAAGTGAACAGAGAAGCCCAGAGGCTAAGGAACTGGGTATCTCCTTTGTATTAGAACTGCACAGATGGAAAAAGCAAGATGTTGTGTTTTAATACATAGAGAACCCGAAATGCTGTTGCTAAGGGCAACAGCAAAACCCTAAAGGGTTACCAACGGGTGTGGCAGTAAACTCCTTGGTCAGAGATGGAATGATAGACACAAGGAGAGTCTCCACAATCCTATTTCTCACTTGCAGTGCACAGGTTTTAGCTTACTGCCACTAAACTGACCCCTGACACCTAGCACAGTGAGACAGGATTAGACAGGCAAGTCTTAGAATACAGCCGCAAACTTGCTAAGTTCACAGAGTGGTAACAGAACCCCAGCAAGCTAAACGACTGACTCCAGTCTTACTGCTAGGTCTGGATTGGCAGAGTGTAATACCAAATCCCCAGGCCTATTTGCAGTAAGCAACAAACAAATACAAAGCTACACAGTACTGGCTAACTTTCATGAACTGACTAACCAACAAAGATTCAGCAGCATCTGCTTACCCTGAAAAGAGGCCTTATAAAGCAGGTGCTGTCCACGCCCCACTCAGACCTCACAGACTGTGAGCACAAAAACCAGCACCGGATCCCCTGCCGTGCACAGAGCCTATAACCACTGCACAGCAAAAGACCCGAACCGGAGTATCAGCTGCGCTCAGGTTACTCCACTAGCACTTGTCTCCCGGTTGCCATGACGACGTGGCAGCACAGGGCAGGAGACCCTAACAGTACCCCCCCTCTGACGAGGGGTCAAAGAACCCCTACCACCGGGTTTATCGGGGAACTGCGAGAAGAAAGAGCGTATCAGTCTGGGGGCATGAAGATCACAACTGCGCACCCACGACCGCTCCTCCGGGCCATACCCCTTCCAGTGCACCAAAAATGACAGCCGACCCCGAACCACCTTGGAGTCAAGAATCCTTTCAACAACAAACTCCCTCTGGCCACGTATCAGAAGAGGGGAAGGTCTTCCACTGGAAGAAGGATTACTAATCGCCCGTTTTAAAAGGGAACAATGAAATGTTTTATTGATACCCAAAGAACGGGGCAGATCTAACTGAAATGCCACCGGATTGATAACCCTGGTGATCTTATAAGGGCCGATGAACCGGGGCCCTAACTTATGAGATGGCTGTCTCAACTTCAAATTCTTGGTAGACAACCAGACGAAGTCTCCTAATTTGAAGCTGCAGGGTCTTTTCCGCTTATCAAAAACCCTTTTGGTCACTAATGACACAGACACAAGGGCTTTCTTCACTTTCCGCCAAATACCTCTAAGGACCGAAACCACAGAGGAACCAACAGGCGTGGAGTCCAGGGGGTCAAAAGAATTGGCCTTAGGATGATGCCCATACACACAAAGGAAGGGAGAGATCCCTGTAGCAGAGTGAGCCGCGTTGTTATAGGCAAACTCCGCCATGGACAGATGAGCAACCCAGTCAGTCTGACACTTGGAGACATAACACCTGAGGAACTGCTCCAAGGACTGGTTCACCCTTTCAGTCTGCCCATTAGACTGCTGATGGTAGCCTGACGACAAGCTGACAGAAATCTGGAGATCGGAACAAAATGCCCTCCAGAATTTGGCCACAAACTGGGATCCGCGGTCAGAGACCACATCAAGTGGCAACCCGTGGAGACGCACAACATGCAGCATAAATAAATCAGACAGGCGTCTGGCTGATGGCAGCCCAACCAGTGGAACGAAGTGCGCCATCTTCGAAAACCTGTCAACGACAACCCAGATGGCTGTCATCCCCGAGGATTTGGGCAAGTCCACCACAAAATCCATTGAAATGTGGGTCCATGGCTTAGATGGGATAGAGAGTGGATGTAATGGGCCAACAGGAACCCCTCTAGGAGTCTTATTTCGGGCACAGATGTCACATGCCCGAACCCACTGATCCACATCCTTAGCCACCGAGGGCCACCACACCGCCCTAGATAGCAACTCCCGAGTTCTGGCAATACCCGGGTGACCTGCCGACTTCTTGGCATGGAATTCCAGGAACACTCGCTGTCTTAACCTAGGAGGCACAAACAAAAGACCTACCGGAAGGTCTGGAGGAGCCTGCTCCTGTGCTCTAAGGACTAATGATAAGAGGTCCTGGGTAATGCCCACTTTAATACATGATGGGGAAACAATGGGCAACGGCTCCTCGGTGGTCTCCTGGATTGGAGCAAAACTCCGCGAGAGCGCATCAGCCTTGATGTTTTTTGACCCAGGGCGATATGTTATCAAAAAATTAAAGCGAGCAAAAAACAAAGCCCATCGTGCCTGCCTGGCATTGAGACGCTTCGCTGACTCTAAATATGCCAGATTCTTATGGTCAGTGAGAATTGAGACCACAAACTTAGCCCCCTCAAGCCAGTGTCTCCACTCCTCGAGTGCATCCTTAATAGCCAACAATTCCCGGTTACCCACGTCATAATTCATCTCGGCAGGCGAAAATTTACGGGAAAAGTAAGCACAGGGATGAAGGCGATTATCAGACACTCCCATCTGAGAAAGCACTGCCCCAATACCCATCTCAGAGGCATCCACCTCCACCACAAAAGGACGCTCTGGATCTGGGTGTCGCAGCACCTTGGCCGAAACAAATGCCCTTTTGAGACGGGCAGAAGCCGCTTTAGCCTCACAAGACCAGTGAGCAACATCCGCCCCTTTCTTAGTGAGTGCCACCAAGGGCGCCACTATAGACGAAAATCCAGCGATAAATCGTCTATAAAAATTCGCAAAGCCCAGGAAACGCTGAAGCGCCTTCAAACTAGTGGGCTGCACCCAATCCAGGACTGCCTGTACCTTGGAACCCTCCATTTGGAAACCTTCTGGGGAGATAATATATCCTAGAAATGCGATTTGCTGAACTTCAAATTCGCACTTCTCCAGCTTCGCCCCAAGCCGGTGGTCTCTGAGTTTCTGGAGGACTAAGCGTACATGCTTCCGATGTTCCTCCAGGGAATGGGAGAAGATTAGGATGTCATCTAAGTATACAACTAAGAATCTATCCAAATATTCCCTGAGCACATCATTCATGAAATCCTGGAAGACTGCCGGGGCATTACAGAGCCCAAAAGGCATCACCAAATATTCATAATGCCCTGAGTGGGTATTAAAGGCAGTCTTCCATTCATCCCCCTCTCTTATTCGGATTAGATTGTACGCACCGCGTAGGTCAATCTTAGAAAAAATGGTGGCAGTACGAAGCTGGTCAAACAAGACCGAAATGAGAGGCAGTGGGTATGAGTTTTTAATCGTGATACGGTTCAATTCCCTGAAGTCGATGCAGGGTCGCAACGAACCGTCCTTTTTACCCACGAAGAAGAACCCCGACCCAACTGGAGACTGTGAAGGTCTGATAAATCCCATAGCCAAGTTCTCCTGAATGTACTCTGCCATAGCCTGAGTCTCAGGACGTGACAGGGAGTACAACCTGCTCTTGGGAAGCTTAGCATTTGGCAACAAATCAATGGCACAGTCATAGGGGCGATGGGGAGGTAGTACCTCTGCAACTTTTTTGGAGAACACGTCCGCAAAATCTGCATAACACCCTGGCAATCCTGGCAAACTTAGCTGCGAGAGCCTGACTGGAAGGCTCAAGCATCTCCTGAAACAATCAGTACCCCAACTAAGAATCTCCCTAGAGACCCAGTCAAATTGAGGATTGTGGGCCCTTAACCAGGGTAACCCCAACACCAATGGGGCAAAAGTACAGACAGTCACATAAAAGGACAATTTTTCAGAGTGTGTGGCTCCAATAAACAAAGAAATCTGGCTAGTGCAAGAGGTAATTTTACCTTGGGATAATGGTTCCCCGTTTAACCCACAAATCTCAATTTCCGATGCCAAGGGTACTAAGGGAACAGAGTGTTTCAGGGCGAATTGGCGGTCCATAAAAACCCCGTCGGCCCCACTGTCCACAAAGGCCTCAGTCTTGACAGTTTGACCGAGGATCTTCAAGGTCACCGGAATGATAAAAGTCTTCTTGGGAAATTCTGACTTCTGGCCTGACAGGATATTTCCCATCACCCTCAGGCCCTGAAGTTTTCCGGCTTTTCTGGGCATGATACTACCACATGACCTTTATTCCCACAGTACAAACACAACCCCTGCTGTCTCCTCCGCGTCTTCTCACGCGAGGAGAGGCGGGTAGCCCCAATCTGCATAGGCTCCTCAGAAAATTCCTCAGAGTCTGAGGTTCCCTTGGGAAGGAAGGAAATCTCAGTCTCCCTTTCAAGCCTACGCTCTCTCAGCCGTCTATCCCCCCGGATGGATAACTGCATGAGCTGATCCAAGCTATCAGGCAAGGGATATTGTACCAGTTGGTCCTTTATCTGGTTAGAAAGACCTCTTCGGTACTGGTGTCTCAGGGCTGGGTCATTCCACTGGGTATCATGGGCCAACCTCCGAAACTCCGTACAGTAAACCTCAACTGGCCTTCGCCCTTGCTTAAGGATCGAAATCTGAGCCTCGGCTGAGGCCGTCTTGTCAGGGTCATCATACAACATGCCCAGTGCCGTAAAAAAAGCATCAACACTTTTAAGCGACGGACAGTCAGGCTGCAACCCATATGCCCAGACCTGTGGGTCTCCTTGTAGCAAGGAAATCACTATGCCCACCCGCTGAATCTCCGACCCAGAAGACTGAGGCCTAAGCCGGAAGTATAGCTTGCAGCTCTCCTTGAAATAAAAGAACTGCGAGCGATCTCCAGAAAAACGATCCGGGAGATTTACTTTCGGCTCCTTAACCCCTGCAGGTGCTGCTGCTGCGGGAGCTCCACCAGCAGCCTGGGAGGTGTGCATTTTAATGGACAAATCATTAAATTGTCGAGTCAGGACCTGCACCTGATCGACCACCTGTTGCAACGTATTTTGAGGGGTATGCTCCATATTCCCACAAAATTTCAACAGGAGTATTAGGCTGCTGAATATGTTATGCACACCAGTGCCTGCAGGAAAGTACTGGTGTCAGAACTGTTATGCACTCCAGTGTCTGCAGGAATGTACTGGTGTTTGAACTGTTATGCAAAACAAATGGACTCACAGACAAACTGGGGAATATGACATAACGTACACAGAAGGTAATAGGGTAACAAAATACACACAAAGTGAACAGAGAAGCCCAGAGGCTAAGGAACTGGGTATCTCCTTTGTATTAGAACTGCACAGATGGAAAAAGCAAGATGTTGTGTTTTAATACATAGAGAACCCGAAATGCTGTTGCTAAGGGCAACAGCAAAACCCTAAAGGGTTACCAACGGGTGTGGCAGTAAACTCCTTGGTCAGAGATGGAATGATAGACACAAGGAGAGTCTCCACAATCCTATTTCTCACTTGCAGTGCACAGGTTTTAGCTTACTGCCACTAAACTGACCCCTGACACCTAGCACAGTGAGACAGGATTAGACAGGCAAGTCTTAGAATACAGCCGCAAACTTGCTAAGTTCACAGAGTGGTAACAGAACCCCAGCAAGCTAAACGACTGACTCCAGTCTTACTGCTAGGTCTGGATTGGCAGAGTGTAATACCAAATCCCCAGGCCTATTTGCAGTAAGCAACAAACAAATACAAAGCTACACAGTACTGGCTAACTTTCATGAACTGACTAACCAACAAAGATTCAGCAGCATCTGCTTACCCTGAAAAGAGGCCTTATAAAGCAGGTGCTGTCCACGCCCCACTCAGACCTCACAGACTGTGAGCACAAAAACCAGCACCGGATCCCCTGCCGTGCACAGAGCCTATAACCACTGCACAGCAAAAGACCCGAACCGGAGTATCAGCTGCGCTCAGGTTACTCCACTAGCACTTGTCTCCCGGTTGCCATGACGACGTGGCAGCACAGGGCAGGAGACCCTAACAAAAAGCCCTCATCTGATTTTCCATTCGGACAGGGCGGAATTGAGGACTTGTCCTCAGTTTCTCCCTAAGGTGGTTTTCAGCGTTTCACCTGAATCAACCTATTGTGGTGCCTGCGGCTACTAGGGACTTGGAGGACTCCAAGTTGCTAGACGTTGTCAGAGCCCTGGAAATATATGTTTCCAGGACGGCTGGAGTCAGAAAATCTGACTCGTTGTTTATTCTGTATGCACCCAACAAGCTGGGTGCTCCTGCTTCTAAGCAGACTATTGCTCGTTGGATTTGTAGTACAATTCAGCTTGCACTTTCTGTGGCAGGCCTGCCACAGCCAAAATCTGTAAAAGCCCATTCCACAAGGAAGGTGGGCTCATCTTGGGCGGCTGCCCGAGGGGTCTCGGCTTTACAACTTTGCCGAGCAGCTACTTGGTCAGGAGCAAATACGTTTGTAAAATTCTACAAATTTGATATCCTGGCTGAGGAGGACCGGGAGTTCTCTCACTTGGTGCTGCAGAGTCATCCGCACTCTCCCGCCCGTTTGGGAGCTTTGGTATAATCCCCATGGTCCTTACGGAGTCCCCAGCATCCACTTAGGACGTTAGAGAAAATAAGAATTTACTTACCGATAATTCTATTTCTCGTAGTCCGTAGTGGATGCTGGGCGCCCATCCCAAGTGCGGATTGTCTGCAATACTGGTACATAGTTATTGTTACCAAAAAATCGGGTTATTGCTGTAGTGAGCCATCTTTTCTAGAGGCTCCTCTGTTATCATGCTGTTAACTGGGTTTAGATCACAAGTTATATGGTGTGATTGGTGTGGCTGGTATGAGTCTTACCCGGGATTCAAAATCCTTCCTTATTGTGTACGCTCGTCCGGGCACAGTATCCTAACTGAGGCTTGGAGGAGGGTCATGGGGGGAGGAGCCAGTGAACACCAGGTAGTTCTAAAGCTTTACTTTTGTGCCCAGTCTCCTGCGGAGCCGCTATTCCCCATGGTCCTTACGGAGTCCCCAGCATCCACTACGGACTACGAGAAATAGAATTATCGGTAAGTAAATTCTTATTTTTGTCAGTCCCGGGCCCCACAATTTCTGATGGCAGCCCTGTATAAATCTATCTATCTATCTATCTATCTATCTATCTATCTGTCTATCTATCTATCTATCTATCTATCTATCTATCTATCTCCAGGAGTGCATCCAAAGTTTATTTTGAAAATATGAAGGGGAGGGGGGGGGGGGGCGATTGGACCACTAGATACTGCTTTTGGGGTATTAAAAATTAAAGGAATGTTTTTTTTTTATAACATTTCTTTTTCCTTAAAGTCAGTATGGCTCAAGCAGCATGCGAGAGCTCAGGGTGTGCTGTCAAGTACTCTCAGTTTGATTTGTCAGAGAGCCCATAGTGTTGAGTGATAGGAGCATGGATTTATTCTGACAAGCGTATGTGGCGACTGTCCACCCAACAGGTGTAGCGAGACACAGGAGCTATTGGGAAGACATAAACTGAAGCGATGTGACAGCAGAGCAAATGGTAGGCTCTGACGCTGGAAAGAGAAAGTCATTTTCACTCAGGAAGAGTATCCACTCTGGGTATGAATTTTGTGATGCTGCAGCCAAGATTAGGGGGCACATTTATAAACTTTTGTTTTTACTAAAATAATGTGAAATACACCCTTTTCACATTATTTTAGCATCACTGGAATGTATTAAAGGGCTTTTGGTTCAAAACCTTTACTTCATTTTTTTTTTTAGTAAGCAAAATCGCATTTCCCATACTTAGAATGGAAAATGCGATCTGACCAGATTTACAGATATAAAAAAACAACTGAAAAAAAAACACAGCAGTGAGCCCTGTGATGGCAGAGGAAGCTGTGCGGAGAGCCAGCAGTGTGATCAGCTCTGTGTGTCCGATGAACACACAAGCTGATCACTGTGTAAAAAATGGGGGCTCACTGCTGCTCCCGTGACCTCCGGAGTAGTAATGTGATGCTGCAAAACAGCAGGTCACTTTACAGCACCAGAGGTCACAGCAAGCAGGGAGCCCTGATGATCGTCAGACGTCCAGGAGCTCTGACCACCAATCCCTGCCTGGTGAGTATGAGTCAGTGATGAAGGAGGGGTCACGGGAATGGGGTCATCGCAATGGGGGTCGTGACGGGGGTCAACCTGGCGGTGGCAGCGCTTTCTCACAAGCTGTGTCCCTGCATGCGATAATTGATACATCCTTGCGATGTAGTCAATTATTGCAGTGCGGATTGGGTCGATTTTCTCACATCCCATCCGCATCCTCAGGTGCGGATGGTGATAAATCAGCCCCTAAATCCTGACCACAACTTCTGACACAATTAGAAATACTCTTAAAGATGGAATTAGAAGCTATATATTTAATAGCCATATACTGCAAAAATGACCCCACCACCATTCAATCAGAAATGTTGGTTAAGAAGATGAGATTCCAGTAAGTAAACCCCACACCAGGAAATGCCTCCCACTGTCTCTAGTGCCAGAATGATAAATGCCCCTCTGGCCAGAATACCATATTTACCAGAACACATACAGTATGTATTATTATTATTTTTACCAGTTATTTCTATAGCGCACACATATTCCGCAGCGCTTTACAGAGAATATTTGCCCATTCGCATCAATGCCTGCCCCAGTGGAGCTTACAGTCTATATTTCCTACCACGTGTACACACAGACACATTCACACTAGGGTTAATTTTTGTTGGGAGCCAATTAACCTACCAGTATATTTTTGGATTGTGGGAGGAAACCGGAGTACCCGGAGGAAACCCACGCAAGTACGGGGAGAATATACAAACACAGTTAGGGCCATGGTGGGAATCGAACCCATGACCTCAGTGCTGTGAGGCAGTAATGCTAACCATTACACCATCCATACTGCCAAAGACCATATAAAGAAATGTAAAAAGAACATGAAAAATCTGTAAACTACAGGTTGAGTATCCCATATCCAAATATTCCGAAATACGGAATATTCCGAAATACGGACTTTTTTGATTGAGAGTGAGATAGTGAAACCTTTGTTTTCTGATGGCTCAATGTACACAAACTTTGTTTAATACACAAAGTTATTAAAAATATTGTATTAAATGACCTTTAGGCTGTGTGTATAAGGTGTATATGAAACATAAATGAATTGTGTGAATGTATGCACACTTTGTTTAATGCACAAAGTTACAAAAAATATTGGCTAAAATGACCTTCAGGCTGTGTGTATAAGGTGTATATGAAACATAAATGCATTCTGTGTTTAGATTTAGGTCCCATCACCATGATATCTCATTATGGTATGCAATTATTCCAAACTACGGAAAAATCCGATATCCAAAATACCTCTGGTCCCAAGCATTTTGGATAAGGGATACTCAACCTGTACTAAAAGTGTATGCTACGTATTGGAATCTGGCTCTGCTAGATTCACATTGCTGTTTCATGCCTGTAGTACCATGGTTGTGTCTCCTCTCCCCTTCAGCGAATGTTGCCTCAGATGGAATCAGACCACGAACGGGAACCATGGAACATACCATGTAAACCGCGATAGCAGGGTGAGAAGAAAGGTTCAGAACATGGGACCAAAAGTGTAACATGGTGACCCAAACTGTACCCTCGCAGGCTTCGGGCTCGTGGCTTGCTCTGGGTACAGGTTACCCATGGCCTGCTCGCCACAGGTTACTAAATGGAATAGATGTTAACATTGATAGTAAGGGATGCGGTCAATTTACCAACAATCAAAATACTGACAGTCAAAATACTGACAACCATTGACCGATGGTCAAAATACCGACAAGGTCAAAATACCAACATGGTCAAAATACCGACATTTAAAATACTGACACGTTCAAAATACCGACATTTAAAATGTCGGCAGGTCGGAAAATCAACATGTTTTTCATGATTTTTTCATCAAAACCGACCTGTTCATACTTTACAGCTAAATGCTTATTTAAGTGAGGAAGTAGTCTGTGACTGAATAAAAAAAATGAAGATTAATAAGTCACCTGGTCCCGATGGAATTTACCCAAGGGATCTCATGGAGCTACTCTCCGAATTAGCAAGACCCCTATTTTTGATTTTCATTGACTCACTTACATCAGGTATGGTTCCCAAAGACTGGCGTATAGCGGAGGTAGTGACAATATTTGAAAAGGGAGGTAAATCTGAACTGGGTAATTACAGACCAGTAAGTCTTACATCTATAGTGGGGAAAGTACTGGAAGGTATTTTAAGGGATAGAATACAAGAGTTCCTTGAAACCAATAAGGTTATCAATAGGAACCAACATGGATTCATGAAGGATAGGTCATGTCAAACAAACTTAATAGGCTTTTATCAAACAGTTAGTACAAACCTAGATCAGGGTAAGGGGGTGGATGTTATATTTTTAAACTTTGCTAAAGCTTTCGACACAGTACCTCACATGTGACTAATCTAAACGGTTACAGAACTTGGGCTAGGGAACACATTATGCACTTGGGTGAGTAATTGGTTGGATAAAAGGGAGCATCAAGTGGTAAATAGAACTCTTTCAAAATGGACTAAAGTGGTGTGCCACAGGGGTCTGTACTTGGAACACTATTGTTCAACATTTTCATAAATGATCTATTAACAGGTCTAGAGAGCACAGTGTTAATTTTTGCAGACGATACCAAATTGTGTAAGGTTATACATTTGTTGGAGGATGCTGAGTCTCTTCAGAACAACTTATTTAAATCAGAAGCATGGGCAGCAAAATTGAGAATGAGGTTCAATATAGAAAAATGTAAGGTAATGCATTTCAGTAGCATAAATAAGAACACTACCTACATACTAAATGGGGAGAAACTAGGGAATTGTGTACTGGAAAAAGATTTAGGTGTTCACATAGATAACAAACGTAACAGCAGTACCCAAAGGAGAAATGCAGCAAAAAAGGCAAAAAAGGTATTAGCATGCATTAAGTAGGGAATTGATACAAGGGATGAGAGTGTTATACTCCCACTGTATAAATCACTGGTGAGGCAACATCTTGAATACTGTGTACAATTATGGACACCATACTATCAAAAGGATATTCTGGAAATAGAAAGGTTCAGAGACGAGCGACCAAATTGATAAAGGGGATGGAGACTCTAGAATACGAGGAAAGGCTTGCTAGGCTAGGCATGTTTACATTGGAAAAAAGGAGCTTAAGAGGGGACATGATTAACATTTACAAATACATAAGGGGTCAATACACAGAGCTAGCGGGGATTTGTTTTTGGTAAGACCCTCAAAAAGGACACGTGGACACCAACTTAGGTTGGAGGAGAGGAGATCTCGCACAAAGAGACGGAAATGTTTCTTCACAGTAAGGACAATACATATATGGAATTCCCTGCCTGAGATAGTAATGATGGTGGACTCTGTCACTACTTTTAAAAATGGGCTTGATAAATTCCTAATGGATAGGAATATACTGGGTTATGGTGGTTAAATCATATACTATAGTAATAAAAAAACTGAGTTCTTTTTTTTAGTTTACGGCTAAACCCTCACTACAGTTAAAATTAGTCTTATAAATAGTTCAGTGTAGGAGACCACTACCAGGTTGAACTTGATGGACAAATTGTCTTTTTTCAACCTCAGAAACTATGTTACTATGTTACCAACCCAGTGGACCTGGAGGGGGAATATAAAAGTGTGACGAGCGCAGCAAGGCACTGTGCCTGAAGCACTGCGAGTGCAGCAAGCCATGCGAGGGGACTTATACGGTGTACATGTCAACCTATGTCGACATACACACCCCAAAAAAACTGAAAACCTTGTATTGATGTTTTGACCTGTCGACATTTGAAATGTCGGTAATTTGACCGTGTCGACATTTTAAATGTTGGTATTTTGACCTTGTCAGTATTTTGACCATAGGTCAATTGTTGTCAGTATTTTGACCGTCTGCATTTTGATTGTAGGTATTTCATACTGATCCCGATAGTAAAACTGGTATCCCATGACTTTGGTTTTCCCTCTTCCGTCGTGGTTCATATAGTATCAGGGCCGGTTCTAGACCTTGTGGCGCCCAGGGCGAAAGTTTCCTTTGGCGCTCCCCCCACCCCCTCCCCGATAGGTAAAACAGGGTTAAATCAGGGCATGGCTTCATAGGGGAGGGGCGTGACCACAGTTATGCCCCCTGTAGTTGTGCCCCCAGTAGAGTTATGCCCCCTTTAGCTGTGTCCCCAGTAGATGTGCCCCCTGTTGCTGTGCCCTCAGTAGTTTTCCCCCGTTGCTGTGCCCTCGGTAGTTTTGCCCCCTGTTGCTGTGACCTCAGTAGTTTTGCCCCCTGTTGCTCTGCCCCTGTAGTTTTGCCCCCTATTGCTGTGCCCTCAGTATTTGTGCCCTCAGTAGTTGTGCCTCTGTAGTTTTGCCCCCTGTTGCTGTGTCCTCAGTAGTTGTGCCCCCTGTTGCTGTGCCCTCAGTAGTTGTGCCCCTGTAGTTTTGCCCCCTGTTGCTGTGCCCCTGTAAATGTGCCCCCTGTTGCTCTGTCCCTGTAGTTTTGCCCCTTGTTGCTGTGCCATCAGTAGTTGTGCCTCTGTAGTTTTGCCCCCTGTTGCTGTGCCCTCAGTAGTTGTGCCCCCTGTTGCTGTGCCCCTGTAGTTTTGCCCCCTATTGCTGTGCCCTCAGTATTTGTGCCCTATGTTGCTGTGCCCTCAGTAGTTGTGCCTCTGTAGTTTTGCCCCTGTTGCTGTGCCCTCAGTATTTGTGCCCCATGTTGCTGTGCCCTCAGTAGTTGTGCCTCTGTAGTTGTGCCCCTGTTGCTGTTCCCTCAGTAGTTGTGCCCCCTGTTGCTGTGCCCTCAGTAGTTGTGCCCCTGTAGTTTTGCCCCCTGTTGCTGTGCCCTCAGTAGTTGTGCCTCTGTAGTTTTGCTCCCTCTTGCTGTGCCCCTGTAGTTGTGCCCCCTATTGCTGTGCCCTCAGTATTTGTGCCCCATGTTGCTGTGCCCTCAGTAGTTGTGCCTCTGTAGTTTTGCCCCCTGTTGCTGTGCCCTCAGTATTTGTGCCCCATGTTGCTGTGCCCTCAGTAGTTGTGCCTCTGTAGTTTTGCCCCCTGTTGCTGTTCCCTCAGTAGTTGTGCCCCCTGTTGCTGTGACCTCAGTAGTTGTGTCCCCTGTTGCTGTGCCCTCAGTAGTTGTGCCCCTGTAGTTTTGCCCCCTGTTGCTGTTCCCTCAGTAGTTGTGCCCCCTGTTGCTGTGCCCCCTGTTGCTGTGCCCTCAGTAGTTGTGCCCCTGTAGTTTTGCCCCCTGTTGCTGTGCCCTCAGTAGTTGTGCCTCTGTAGTTTTGCTCCCTGTTGCTGTGCCCTCAGTAGTTTTGCCCCCTGTTGCTGTGCCCCTGTAGTTTTGCCCCTATTGCTGTGCCCTCAGTATTTGTACCCCATGTTGCTGTGCCCTCAGTAGTTGTGCCTCTGTAGTTTTGCCCCCTGTTGCTGTGCCCTCAGTATTTGTGCCCCATGTTGCTGTGCCCTCAGTAGTTGTGCCTCTGTAGTTTTGCCCCCTGTTGCTGTTCCCTCAGTAGTTGTGCCGTCAGTAGTTGTGCCCCCTGTTGCTGTGCCCCCTGTAGTTGTGCCTCTGTAGTTTTGCTCCCTGTTGCTGTGCCCTCAGTAGTTTTGCCCCCTGTTGCTGTGCCCCTGTAGTTTTTCCCCCTATTGCTGTGCCCCCAGTATTTGTGCCCCATGTTGCTGTGCCCTCAGTAGTTGTGCCTCTGTAGTTTTGCCCCCTGTTGCTGTTCCCTCAGTAGTTGTGCCCCCTGTTGCTGTGCCCTCAGTAGTTGTGCCCCTGTAGTTTTGCCCCCTGTTGCTGTGCCCTCAGTAGTTGTGCCTCTGTAGTTTTGCTCCCTGTTGCTGTGCCCTCAGTAGTTTTGCCCCCTGTTGCTGTGCCCCTGTAGTTTTGCCCCCTATTGCTGTGCCCTCAGTATTTGTGCCCCATGTTGCTGTGCCCTCAGTAGTTGTGCCTCTGTTGCTGTGGCCTCAGTATTTGTGCCCCATGTTGCTGTGCCCTCAGTAGTTGTGCCTCTGTAGTTTTGCCCCTGTTGCTGTGGCCTCAGTATTTGTGCCCCATGTTGCTGTACCCTCAGTAGTTGTGCCTCTGTAGTTTTGCCCCCTGTTGCTGTTCCCTCAGTAGTTGTGCCCCCTGTTGCTGTGCCCTCAGTAGTTGTGCCCCCTGTTCTGTGCCCTCAGTAGTTGTGCCCCTGTAGTTTTGCCCCCTGTTGCTGTGCCCTCAGTAGTTGTGCCTCTGTAGTTTTGCTCCCTGTTGCTGTGCCCTCAGTAGTTTTGCCCCCTGTTGCTGTGCCCTGTAGTTTTGCCCCCTATTGCTGTGCCCTCAGTATTTGTGCCCCATGTTGCTGTGCCCTCAGTAGTTGTGCCTCTGTAGTTTTGCCCCCTGTTGCTGTGCCCCATGTTGCTGTGCCCTCAGTAGTTGTGCCTCTGTAGTTTTGCCCCCTGTTGCTGTTCCCTCAGTAGTTATGCCCCCTGTTGCTGTGCCCCTGTAGTTTTGCCCCCTGTTGCTGTGCCCTCAGTAGTTGTGCCTCTGTAGTTTTGCTCCCTGTTGCTGTGTCCTCAGTAGTTTTGCCCCCTGTTGCAGTGCCCCTGTAGTTTTGCCCCCTATTGCTGTGCCCTCAGTATTTGTGCCCCATGTTGCTATGCCCTCAGTAGTTGTGCCTCTGTAGTTTTGCCCCCTGTTGCTGTTCCCTCAGTAGTTGTGCCCCCTGTTGCTGTGCCCTCAGTAGTTGTGCCCCCTGTTGCTGTTCCCCCTGTAGTTGTGCCTCTGTAGTTTTGCTCCCTGTTGCTGTGCCCTCAGTATTTGTGCCCCATGTTGCTGTGCCCTCAGTAGTTGTGCCTCTGTAGTTTTGCCCCCTGTTACTGTGCCCTCAGTAGTTGTGCCCCTTGTTGCTGTGCCCATGTAGTTTTGCCCCCTGTTGCTGTGCCCTCAGTAGATGTGCCCCCTGTTGCTGTGCCCTCAGTAGTTTTGCCCCCTGTTGCTGTGCCCCTGTAGTTTTGCCCCATATTGCTGTGCCCTCAGTAGTTGTGCCTCTGTTGTTTTGCCCCTGTTGCTGTGGCCTCAGTATTTGTGCCCCATGTTGCTGTGCCCTCAGTAGTTGTGCCCCTGTAGTTTTGCCCCCTGTTGCTGTTCCCTCAGTAGTTGTGCCCCCTGTTGCTGTGCCCTCAGTAGTTGTGCCCCCTGTTGCTGTGCCCTCAGTAGTTGTTCCCCTGTAGTTTTGCCCCCTGTTGCTGTGCCCTCAGTAGTTGTGCCTCTGTAGTTTTGCTCCCTGTTGCTGTGCCCTCAGTAGTTTTGCCCCCTGTTGCTGTGCCCCTGTAGTTTTGCCCCCTATTGCTGTGCCCTCAGTATTTGTGCCCCATGTTGCTGTGCCCTCAGTAGTTGTGCCTCTGTAGTTTTGCCCCCTGTTGCTGTGCCCTCAGTATTTGTGCCCCATGTTGCTGTGCCCTCAGTAGTTGTGCCTCTGTAGTTTTGCCCCCTGTTGCTGTGCCCACAGTAGTTGTGCCCCTTGTTGCTGTGCCCTCAGTAGTTGTGCCCCTGTAGTTTTGCCCCCTGTTGCTGTGCCCTCAGTAGTTGTGCCCCTGCTGCTGTGCCCTCAGTAGTTTTGCTCCCTGTTGCTGTGCCCTCAGTAGTTATGCCCCTGTAGTTTTGCCCCGTTGCTGTGCCCTCAGTAGTTGTGCCCCGTTGCTGTGCCCTAAAAAAATGTGCCCACTGTTGCTGTGCCCCCATTGCTGTGCCCTCAGTAGATGTGCCCCCTGTTGCTGTGCCCCAGGCGCTTACAAAAAAAAAAAAATACTCACCAGCCCCGCTCCTGCTTCCAGACCACTGCTGTCCTCCGTCTCCGGCCACCGCTCCTCGGATCTATGGGAGAGACATCATGATGTCTCTCCCGTAGTGCTGCACACAGACACTAGACTAGAGGTCAACTATGACCTCTAGCGTGTGAGGCCACTACCACAATGCCATGCGGTGCGCAATGACGTCAGGCGCACCGCACGGCACCAGTGGGAAGGGACAGGCGGCGGCGGTGGTAGCGGCAGCAGTAGCGGTGCCCCCAGGACTGTGGCGCCCCGGGCAAAAATCCTGTTTGCCCACGGCAAGAGCCGCTACTGTATAGTATGTCCCATGGTTCACATGGTCTCATGACATCAGAGGCTACATTGTCTGAAGGGGGTCTAGCTGCTATCGTAGTACCATGTCTCACCACTGTGTTGTTTCACTGTGCTGTTTGCAGCCTGCTACAAAACGTGTTGCTTTATGTTTGTCTTCAGTTGAGTAAAGTGTTTGACATCATGCTGATCACATCTCCTGGTCTCCATGTCTGTTTGTATGAGAGCACATACACATACACAGACACTACAGTTTACATTTTATACTGGTCACAATGAGCCTGAAATCATGCAGTTGCAAGAGCACACATATTATACCACTATATCCAGCTACACATTGTTCAATATGATGACAAAGGCCCCATGTGATATATTGACTGTCAAAACATTGAGCAGCTACGTCATAGTAACAGTTATATAACAATCGATAGTAAGGCTGAGTAATATGCACAGTACTATAATTATTATTATTTTTTTATTATTATTATTATTATTATTATTATAGCATTACTATGCCTTTAATAGTAATGGCTAGTAATAGGAATAATTAGTACTAGTATAATCAAACCTCCCAATTATCCTGATTTTGGCGGGACTGTCCTGTATTTCACGGTCTGTCCCGCTGTCCTACACACAGGTCGCAGTGACCCGCGGTGGGGGAGGGGCAGCTGCGAGATTACCCCCTGTCACTCGCTGCTCTGAGCAGAGCAGTGGTGAATAGATTATATTCCCCGACAGAGAGGGACAGGGAACATGGCTAACAGCTCACTGAGCACTGTCCATGCCCCTATAGTGACTAAAAGGGGGCATGGCTTGTGACCGAGGTTCTTGCCATGAGGCCACGCCCCATACAGTGATGTCACACACCCCATTTTGGACATAGGCCTCCAGCGCGCATTGATGCCACGCATCCTCTGTCACAGATGTTGGGGGGTATGGTATAACCATAATATGCCCAACAGAAGAACTTTGTAATAGTCTGCGAGATGCAGTCTCTGGAGAGATCCCGATGAGTCTGCCAGTATTTTAAAAGCTGTAATGATTTAAAAGGCAAAGCTAACACGGTGTTGCCTTTTAAATGATTGCCGCTGTAAAAATCGTCCAGACTCATTGGAATCTCACCAAAGCCTACATCCTGCAGGCTGTTGCATGAATCCCTGTGGCATTAATATATGCAGCATTATCCTCTTTGGGCCATTAAAATCCCATAACCTTTAGTATAACATTGGTGTATGTTTAACTAGACTAGTGATACGGGAGTTATACACCAATAATATGACCATTACTAATAATTAGAGATAAGCGGGTTCGGTTCCCTGAGAACCGAACCCTACCGGACTTCACTACCCGAGCCCGGCTCCGAGCCCGGATCCAAGCCCTCCTGCCTGACTCGGAAACCAGAACAAGGCAAAACGTCACCATCCCGCTGTCGGATTCTCGCGGGGTTTGGATTCCATATAAGTCGCGGCGCGGCGCCGCCATTTTCACTCTGGCATTGGAGAGTGTATAGAGAGGATGTGTCTCCGTCCTCAGTGTCCTGCATCAGTTCAGTGTTAGTGTCTTGTGCTGCATCAGTCTAGTCACATTGGTTGTGTCCTCTGCTGTCATATGTCCAGTGCTGCTTAATAAGTCCAGTCCAGTGGTGCTGTGTTGTGCTGCATTAGTCCAGTGGTGGCGTCTTGTGCTGCATCAGTCCAGTCACAGTGGTGGTGTCCTCTGCTGCTATATGTCTAGAGCTGCTGTATAAGTCCAGTCCAGTGGTGCTGTGTTGTCCTGCATCAGTCCAGTGGTGGTTTCTAGTGCTGCATCAGTCCAGTCACAGTGGTGGTGTCCTCTGCTGCTATATGTCCAGAGCTGCTGTATAAGTCCAGTCCAGTGGTGCAGTGTTGTGCTGCATCAGTTCAGTGGTGGTGTATTGTGCTGCATCAGTCCAGTGACAGTGGTGGTGTCCTCTGCTGCCATATGTCCAGTGCTGCTGTATAAGTCCAGTCCATTGCAGTGGTGCTGTGTTGTCCTACACCAGTCCAGTGGTGGTGCCCCTGTGCTGCTGTACATGTCCAGTGGTACTGCTGTATATGTCCAGTGATACTGCCTTATATGTCCAGCGGTACTGCCTTATAATTAAATACAGTGATCCTGCCGTATAATTCCAGTGATCCTGCCGTATAATTCCAGTGGTACTGGTGTATAACTCCAGTCCAGTGATACTGCTGTATATATCCAGTGGTACTGCCGTATAATTCCAGTGATCCTGCCATATAATTCCAGTGGTACTGGCGTATAAATCCGGTGATCCTGCCGTATAATTCCAGTGATCCTGCCGTATAATTCCAGTGGTACTGGCATATAAATCCAGTCCAGTGATACTGCTGTATATATCCAGTGGTACTGCCGTATAATTCCAGTGATCCTGCCATATAATTCCAGTGGTACTGGCGTATAAATCCAGTGATCCTGCCGTATAATTCCAGTGGTACTGGCGCATAAGTCCAGTGGTACTGGCATATAAATCCAGTGATCCTGGCGTATAATTCCAATGATCCTGCCGTATAAATCCAGTGATCCTGCCGTATAATTCCAGTGATCCTGCCGTATAATTCCAGTGGTACTGGCGTATAAGTCCAGTCCAGTGATACTGCTGTTTATGTCCTGTGGTACTGCCATATAAATCCAGTGGTACTGGTGTATAATTCCAGTGATACTGCTGTTTATGTCCAGTGGTACTGCCATATAAATCCAGTGGTACTGGTGTATAATTCCAGTGATCCTGCCGTATAATTCCAGTGGTACTGGTGTATAAGTCCAGTGATCCTGCCGTATAATTCCAGTGGTACTGGCGTATAAATCCTGTTCAGTGATACTACCGTATAAATCCAGTGGTACTGCCATATAATTCCAGTGATCCTGCCATATAATTCCAGCGGTACTGGCGTATAAATCCAGTGATCCTGCCGTATAATTCCAGTGGAACTGGCGTATAATTCCAGTGGTACTGACGTATAATTCCAGTGGTACTGACGTATAATTCCAGTGGTACTGGCGTATAAGTCCAGTGATACTGCCGTATAAATCCAGTCCAGTGGCACTGCCGTATTTCTCCAGTGGTGCTGCCGTATAAATCCAGTGATACTGCTGTATAAATTCCAGTGGTACTGCCGTATAAATCCAGTCCAGTGATACTGCCATATATTCCAGTGGTACTGCCGTATAAATCCAGTGATACTGCCGTATATATGTCCAGTGGTACTGCCATATAATTCCAGTGATACTGCCATATATATGCCCTGTTGCAAAGCAGATTACTGAGGCCATAACAACTATGCTGGTGTTAGACATGCATCCAGTATCCACCATTAGTGCAGTGGGACTGCAGTGCCACTCCTTGCTGGGCCAGGTGTTTGTGCCGCACACTTGTGTCGCTTAGCTTGCTCATACAGCTACCTTATTGCACCTCTTTACTTCTTTGCATGATGTGCTGTTTGGGGACTAGTTTTTTTTTCAAGTGCCATCCTGTCTGCCATTGCAGTGCCACTCCTAGATGGGCCAGGTGTTTGTGCCACACACTTGTGTCGCTTAGCTTAGTCGTACAGCTACCTCATTGCACCTCTTTTTCTTCTTTGCATGATGTGCTGTTTGGGGCCTAGTTTTTTTAAGTTCCATCCTGTCTGCCATTGCAGCGCCACTCCTAGATGGGCCAGGTGTTTGTTCCACACACTTGTGTCGCTTAGCTTAGTCATACAGCTACCTCGTTGCACCGCTTTTACTTCTTTGCATGATGTGCTGTTTGGGGACAATTTTTTTTAAGTGCCATCATGTCTAACACTGCAGTGCCACTCCTAGATGCGCCAGGTGTTTGTGCCACACACTTGTGTCACTTAGCTTAGTCATACAGCCACCTCGGTGCAACCTTTTGGCCTAAAAACAATATTGTGAAGTGTGAGGTGTTCAGAATAGACTGGAGATGAGTGGAAATGAATGTTATTGAGGTTAATAATACTGTAGGATCAAAATTACCCCCAAATTCTGTGATTTTAGCTGTTTTTATGTTTTTTTCAAAAATCATCCAGATCCAAAACCAAAACACGAAAGGGTGGTTTTGGCAAAAGCAATCCAGATCCAAAACACGAGCATGGTACCAGAACCAAAACCAAAACACGACATTGCCCGCCGCACATCTATACTAATAATACCAAATAGAACTGATTATAGCAATAAGACCTTAGCAGTGGTGGCTCCTAGCCGTTTTAAGGAGGAAGGCTGCCTGCTGTGCTGCTTTCTGGTCACAGACTGCAGTGCCTTGACCATGTCTCGCCACCTGCTAGGTCCTTTGTGATATGGCAGGAGCTCGGACTGCCACTTGCACACAAATCGGTGCACCGTCAGACCAGTGCGTGCCTACAAGCAGTGGGAGGGGGGAGAGGGTACAAATTACCCCGGCCCAGGTCTGATGGAGGGGCCCATTGGGGGCCTCCAGATTCCTCCCCCTTAACTGGCAGCAACAGCTACAGCGATTCTTCTAAGCCCAGCATACGCCACTGACTGCTGGGCTGGAGTGTGGTCATGGTGGTGCTTAAAATACAATCTTTTCTCTAACGTCCTAGTGGATGCTGGGGACTCCGTAAGGACCATGGGGAATAGACGGGCTCCGCAGGAGACATGGGCACTTTAAGAAAGAATTTAGATTCTGGTGTGCTCTGGCTCCTCCCTTTATGTCCCTCCTCCAGACCTCAGTTTGAATCTGTGCCCGGACGAGCTGGGTGCTGTTCAGTGAGCTCTCCTGAGCTTGCTGTAAGAAAGTATTTTGTTAGGTTTTTTATTTTCAGGGAGCTCTGCTGGCAGCAGACTCCCTGCATCGTGGGACTGAGGAGAGAGAAGCAGCCCTACTCTCTGAAGATAGGTCCTGCTTCTTAGGCTACTGGACACCATTAGCTCCAGAGGGATCGTACACAGGATCTCACCCTCGTCGTCCAATCCCAGAGCCGCGCCGCCGTCCCCCTCGCAGAGCCGGAAGACAGAAGCCGGGTGAGCATAAGAAGCAAGAAGACTTCGAAATCGGCGGCAGAAGACTCCAGTCTTCACTAAGGTAGCGCACAGCACTGCAGCTGTGCGCCATTGCTCCCACACACACCTCACATACTCCGGTCACTGTAAGGGCGCAGGGGGGGCCGCCCTGGGCAGCAATTGGGACCTCTTTGGCAAAAGTTTAGCATATATACAGTTGGGCACTGTATATATGTATGAGCCCCCGCCAAGAAAATGTATATTTCTCTAACGTCCTAGTGGATGCTGGGGACTCCGTAAGGACCATGGGGAATAGCGGCTCCGCAGGAGACTGGGCACAGCTAAGAAAGAATTAGGACTACCTGGTGTGCACTGGCTCCTCCCACTATGACCCTCCTCCAGACTTCAGTTAGAATCCTGTGCCCGGCCGAGCTGGATGCACACCAGGGGCTCTCCTGAGCTCCTAGAAAGAAAGTATATGTTAGGTTTTTTATTTTACAGTGAGATCTGCTGGCAACAGACTCACTGCAGCGAGGGACTAAGGGGAGAAGAAGCGAACCTACCTAACTGGTGGTAGCTTGGGCTTCTTAGGCTACTGGACACCATTAGCTCCAGAGGGATCGACCGCATGGAACCGGCCATTGGTGTTCGGTCCCGGAGCCGCGCCGCCGGCCCCCTTACAGAGCCAGAAGCAAGAAGAATCCGGAAAATCGGCGGCAGAAGACATCAGTCTTCACCAAGGTAGCGCACAGCACTGCAGCTGTGCGCCATTGCTCCTCATACACACTTCACACTCCGGTCACTGAGGGTGCAGGGCGCTGGGGGGGGGGGGGGGCGCCCTGAGAAGCAATAAATACACCTTGGCTGGCAAATATATAACAATATATAGCCCCAGAGGCTATATATGTGATAAATACCCCTGCCAGAATCCATAAAAAAGCGGGAGAAAAGTCCGCAAAAAAGGGGCGGAGCTATCTCCCTCTGCACACTGGCGCCATTTTTCCCTCACAGTTCCGCTGGAAGGAAGCTCCCTGACTCTCCCCTGCAGTCTACACTACAGAAAAGGGTAAAAAAGAGAGGGGGGGCACTAAATTTAGGCGCAAAATACATATATAGCAGCTATAGGGGATATAATTTAGTTAATCCCTGTATTATATAGCGCTCTGGTGTGTGCTGGCATACTCTCTCTCTGTCTCCCCAAAGGGCTTTGTGGGGTCCTGTCTTCTGTCAGAGCATTCCCTGTGTGTGTGCGGTGTGTCGGTACGGCTGTGTCGACATGTTTGATGAGGAGACTTATGTGGAGGAGGAGCAGGTGCCTATAAATGTGTTGTCACCCCCTGCGGGGCAGACACCGGAGTGGATGGACTTGTGGAAGGAATTACGCGAAAGTGACGACTCCTTACATAAAAAATTTGACGACATGCCAAATGTGGGGCAGCCGGCTTCTCAGCCCGTGCCTGCCCAGACGTCTCAAAAGTCATCAGGGGCTCTAAAACGCCCGCTACCTCAGGTGACAGACACAGATGTCGACACGGATACTGATACCAGTGTCGACGACGAAGAGACTAATGTAATGTCCAATAGGGCCACTCGTTATATGATTGAGGCAATGAAAAATGTTTTACACATTTCTGAGGTGACCCCAGGTACCACAAAAAAAGGGTATTATGTTTGGGGAGAAAAAACTACCAGTAGTTTTTCCCCCTTCTGAAGAATTAAATGACGTGTGTGAACTAGCGTGGGCTTCCCCTGATAAAAAATTTGTAATTTCAAAAAAATTACTAATGGCGTACCCTTTCCCGCCAGAGGATAGGTCACGTTGGGAAACACCCCCTAAGGTGGATAAAGCACTTACGCGCTTATCAAAAAAGGTGGCACTGCCGTCCCAAGATACGGCCGCCCTAAAGGAACCTGCTGACAGAAAGCAGGAGGCTCTCCAAAAAGCTATATATACACACACTGGTATTATACTGAGACCAGCTATTGCCTCAGCATGGATGTGCAGTGCGGCAGCTGCATGGTCAGACTCCCTGTCAGAGAACATTGACACCCTAGACAGGGACACTATATTGCTAAACGTAGAGCATATTAAAGACGCTGTCTTTTACATAAGAGATGCACAGAGGGATATTTGCCGGCTGGCATCAAAAATAAGTGCACTGTCCATTTGTGCCAGGAGAGGGTTATGGACCCGGCAGTGGACAGGGGATGCAGATTCCAAAAGGCACATGGAAGTTTTGCCTTATAAGGGTGAGGAGTTGTTCGGGGATGGTCTTTCAGACTTAGTTTCCACAGCAACAGCTGGGAAGTCGGCATTTTTGCCACATGTCCCCTCACAACCAAAGAGAGCACCGTATTATCAGGTGCTGTCCTTTCGCCCCCAAAAGAGCAGACGGGGTAGAGGCGCGTCCTTTCTGCCCAGAGGCAGAGGTAGGGGAAAAAAGCTGCAGCATACAGCCACTTCCCAGGAACAAAAGTCCTCCCCCGTTTCTTCTGCTAAGTCCGCCGCATGACGCTGGGGCTCAGCAGGCGGAGCCAGGTACGGTGGGGGGCCGTCTCAAAAACTTCAGCAATCAGTGGGCTCGCTCACAGGTAGATCCCTGGATCCTTCAAGTGGTATCTCAGGGGTACAGGCTGGAATTCGAGACATCCCCCCCCCCCCTTCCCCGCCGTTTCCTCAAATCTGCCTTACCAACGACTCCTTCAGAAAGGGAGGCTGTGTTAGAGGCAATTCACAAGCTGTATTCCCAGCAGGTGATAGTCAAGGTACCCCTACTTCAACAAGGACTGGGTTACTATTCCACAATGTTTGTGGTACCGAAACCGGACGGTTCGGTGAGACCCATTTTAAATTTGAAATCCTTGAACACATATTTGAAAAAATTCAAGTTCAAGATGGAATCGCTCAGGGCGGTTATTGCAAGCCTGGAAGAGGGAGATTACATGGTATCTCTGGACATCAAGGATGCTTACCTGCATGTCCCCATTTACCATCCTCACCAGGAGTACCTCAGATTTGTGGTACAGGATTGTCATTACCAATTCCAGACGTTGCCGTTCGGCCTGTCCACGGCACCGAGGGTATTTACCAAGGTAATGGCCGAATTCTGGACACGGTCCAGAAAAAAAAAAAAAAAGTGTTTCTCCCAGAGGAGAAAGCCGAGGAGCTGTCGTCTCTAGTGAGAGGCCTCCTGAAACCAAAACAGGTGTCGGTGCATCATTGCACGCGAGTCCTGGGAAAGATGGTAGTTTCCTACGAAGCGATTCCATTCGGCAGGTTCCATGCCAGAACTTTTCAGTGGGACCTGTTGGACCAAGGGTCCGGATCGCATCTTCAAATGCATCGGTTGATAACCCTGTCTCCAAGGACCAGGGTGTCTCTGCTGTGGTGGCTGCAGAGGGCTCATCTCAGAGAGGGCCGCAGATTCGGCATACAGGACTGGGTCCTGGTGACCACGGATGCCAGCCTTCGGGGCTGGGGGGCAGTCACTCAGGGAAGAAACTTCCAAGGACTTTGGTCGAGTCAGGAGACTTCCCTACACATAAATGTTCTGGAACTGAGGGCCATTTACAATGCCCTAAGTCAAGCAAAGCCCCTGCTTCAAAACCGGCCGGTTCTGATCCAGTCAGACAACATCACGGCGGTCGCCCATGTAAATCGACAGGGCGGCACAAGAAGCAGGGCGGCGATGGCAGAAGCCACAAGGATTCTCCGTTGGGCGGAAAATCACGTGTTAGCACTGTCAGCAGTGTTCATTCCGGGAGTAGACAACTGGGAAGCAGACTTCCTCAGCAGGCACGACCTCCACCCGGGAGAGTGGGGACTTCATCCAGAAGTCTTCCAACTGATTGTAAACCGTTGGGAAAGGCCACAGGTGGACATGATGGCGTCCCGCTTAAACAAAAAGCTGGAAAAATATTGTGCCAGGTCAAGAGACCCTCAGGCGATAGCTGTGGACGCTCTAGTGACACCGTGGGTGTACCGGTCGGTTTATGTGTTCCCTCCTCTTCCTCTCATACCCAAGGTACTGAGGATAATAAGGAGAAGTGGCGTAAGAACTATACTCATTGTTCCGGATTGGCCAAGAAGAGCTTGGTACCCGGAACTTCAAGAATTGATCTCAGAGGACCCATGGCCTCTGCCGCTCAGACAGGACCTGCTGCTGTTCCAAGACTTACCGCGGCTGCGTTTGACGGCATTGCGGTTGAACGCCGGATCCTAAAAGAAAAGGGTATTCCGGAGGAAGTCATTCCTACGCTTATTAAAGCTAGGAAAGATGTAACCGTACAACATTATCACCGCATATGGCGAAAATATGTTGCGTGGTGTGAGGCCAGGAAGGCCTCAACGGAGGAATTCCAGTTAGGTCGATTTCTGCACTTCCTACAGTCAGGGGTGACTATGGGCCTAAAATTGGGTTCCATTAAGGTCCAGATTTCGGCTCTGTAGATTTTCTTCCAAAAAGAACTGGCTTCACTGCCTGAAGTTCAGACATTTGTCAAGGGAGTGCTGCATATTCAGCCTCCTTTTGTGCCCCCAGTGGCACCGTGGGACCTCAACGTGGTGTTGGGTTTCCTAAAGTCACATTGGTTTGAGCCACTCAAAACCGTGGATTTAAAATATCTCACGTGGAAAGTGGTCATGCTTTTGGCCTTGGCTTCGGCAAGGCGGGTGTCAGAATTGGCGGCTTTGTCATGTAAAAGCCCCTATTTGATTTTCCATATGGATAGGGCAGAATTGAGGACTCGTCCCCAATTTCTTCCTAAGGTGGTATCAGCTTTTCACTTGAACCAACCTATCGTGGTGCCTGCGGCTACTAGGGACTTGGAGGACTCCATGTTACTGGACGTAGTCAGGGCCTTGAAAATTTATGTTTCCAGGACGGCTGGAGTCAGGAAGACTGACTCGCTATTTATCCTGTATGCACCAAACAAGATGGGTGCTCCTGTTTAAAAGCAGACTATTGCTCGCTGGATTTGTAGCACAATTCAGCTTGCGCATTCTGTGGCTGGCCTGCCACAGCCTAAATCTGTAAAAGCCCATTCCACGAGGAAAGTGGGCTCTTCTTGGGCGGCTGCCCGAGGGGTCTCGGCTTTACAACTTTGCCGAGCTGCTACTTGGTCAGGGGCAAACACGTTTGCAAAATTCTACAAATTTGATACCCTGGCTGAACCTTGAGTTCTCTCATTCGGTGCTGCAGAGTCATCCGCACTCTCCCGCCCGTTTGGGAGCTTTGGTATAATCCCCATGGTCCTTACGGAGTCCCCAGCATCCACTAGGACGTTAGAGAAAATAAGATTTCTCTGACGTCCTAGTGGATGCTGGGAACTCCGTAAGGACCATGGGGAATAGCGGCTCCGCAGGAGACTGGGCACAAAAGTAAAGCTTTAGGACTACCTGGTGTGCACTGGCTCCTCCCCCTATGACCCTCCTCCAAGCCTCAGTTAGATTTTTGTGCCCGGCCGAGAAGGGTGCACACTAGGGGCTCTCCTGAGCTTCTTAGTGAAAGTTTAGTTTTAGGTTTTTTATTTTCAGTGAGACCTGCTGGCAACAGGCTCACTGCATCGAGGGACTAAGGGGAGAAGAAGCGAACTCACCTGCGTGCAGAGTGGATTGGGCTTCTTAGGCTACTGGACACCATTAGCTCCAGAGGGACCGAACACAGGTCCAGCCTCGGAGCTCGGTCCCAGAGCCGCGCCGCCGGCCCCCTTACAGAGCCAGAAGCAAGAAGAGGTCCGGAAAAATCGGCGGCAGAAGACATCCTGTCTTCACCAAGGTAGCGCACAGCACTGCAGCTGTGCGCCATTGCTCCTCAGCACACTTCACACTCCGGTCACTGAGGGTGCAGGGCGCTAGGGGGGGGCGCCCTGAGCAGCAATAAAAACACCTTGGCTGGCGAAAATACATCACATATAGCCCCCAGGGCTATATGGATGAATTTTAACCCCTGCCAGATTCCACAGAAAAACGGGAGAAAAGGCAGCCGAGAAGGGGGCGGAGCCTATCTCCTCAGCACACTGGCGCCATTTTCTCTCACAGCTCCGTTGGAGGGAAGCTCCCTGGCTCTCCCCTGCAGTTACTACACTGCAGAAAGGGGTTAAAAAAGAGAGGGGGGCACTAATTAGGCGCAGTATAACAATACAGCAGCTATAAGGGGAAAAACACTTATATAAGGTTATCCCTGTATATATATATATATAGCGCTCTGGTGTGTGCTGGCATACTCTCCCTCTGTCTCCCCAAAGGGCTAGTGGGGTCCTGTCCTCTATCAGAGCATTCCCTGTGTGTGTGCTGTGTGCCGGTACGTTGTGTCGACATGTATGAGGAGGAAAATGAGGTGGAGGCGGAGCAATTGCCTGTAACAGAGATGTCACCCCCTAGGGAGTCGACACCTGAGTGGATGAGCTAATGGAAGGAATTATGTGACAGTGTCAGCTCTTTACAAAAGATTGATGACATGAGACAGCCGGCGACTCAGCCTGTGCCTGTCCAGGTGTCTCAAAAGCCATCTGGGGCTCTAAAACGCCCGTTAACGCAGATACAGACGCCGACACGGATACTGACTCCAGTGTCGACGATTAAGAGACGAATGTGACTTCCAGTAGGGCCACACGTTACATGATTGAGGCTATGGAAAATGTTTTTACACATTTCTGATAATACCAATACCACTAAAAAGGGTAGGTTGGGTGAGAAAAAACTGCCTGTAGTTTCTCTAACGTCCTAGTGGATGCTGGGGACTCCGTCAGGACCATGGGGAATAGCGGGCTCCGCAGGAGACAGGGCACATCTAAAAAAGCTTTTAGGTCACATGGTGTGTACTGGCTCCTCCCCCTATGACCCTCCTCCAAGCCTCAGTTAGGTTTTTGTGCCCGTCCGAGAAGGGTGCAATCTAGGTGGCTCTCTTAAAGAGCTGTTTAGAAAAGTTTTTTTTTAGGTTTCATTCAGTGATTCCTGCTGGCAACAGGATCACTGCAACGAGGGACTTAGGGGAGAGATCTCCAACTCACCTGCTTGCAGGATGGATTGGGATCTTAGGCTACTGGACACTGAGCTCCAGAGGGAGTCGGAACACAGGTCAGCCTGGGGTTCGTCCCGGAGCCGCGCCGCCGATCCCCCTTACAGACGCTGAAGAAGACAGCAGAACGGAGGTCCGAAAACAGGCGGCAGAAGACTTCACAGTCTTCATGAAGGTAGCGCACAGCACTGCAGCTGTGCGCCATTGTTGTCACACGGCTCACTGACCTAGTCACGGAGGGTGCAGGGCGCTGCTGGGGGCGCCCTGGGCAGCAATATAAGTACCTTATTGGCAAAATAAATACATCACATATAGCCATTAAGGCTATATGTATGTATTTTAACCCAGGCCAGTTCTTAAAAACCGGGAGAAAAAACCCGCCGAAAAGGGGGCGGAGCTTATTCTCCTCAGCACACAGCGCCATTTTCCCTCACAGAAAGGCTGAGGGGAAGGCTCCCATGCTCTCCCCTGCACTGCACTACAGAAACAGGGTTAAAACAGAGAGGGGGGGCACTGATTTGGCGATATAAATATATATTAAATGCTATAAGGGAGGAACACTTTTATAAAGGTTGTCCCTGTATAATTATAGCATTTTGGTGTGTGCTGGCAAACTCTCCCTCTGTCTCCCCAAAGGGCTAGTGGGTCCTGTCCTCTATCAGAGCATTCCCTGTGTGGGTGCTGTATGTCGGTACGTGTGTGTCGACATGTATGAGAAAAATGTTGGTGAGGAGGCGGAGAAAATTGCCTGTAATGGTGATGTCACTCTCTAGGGAGTCGACACCGGAATGGATGGCTTACTTGTGGAAGTACGTGATCATGTCAACACGCTGCGAGCCGGTTGACGACACGAGACGACCGGCAAACAAATTAGTACCTGTCCAGGCGTCTCAGACACCGTCAGGGGCTTGTAAAAACGCCCATTTACCTCACGGACACTGACTCCAGTGTCGACGGTGAAGAAACAAACGTATTTTCCTTTAGGGCCACACGTTACATGTTAAGGGCAATGAAGGAGGTGTTACATATTTCTGATACTACAAGTACCACAAATAAGGGTATTTTGTAGGGTGTGAATAAACTACTTGTAGTTTTGCCTGAATCAGATAAATTAAATGAAGTGTGTGATGATACGTGGGGTTCCTCCGATAGAAAGTTATGGGCGGTATACCCTTTCCCGCCAGAAGTAAGGGCGAGTTGGGAAACACACCTTAGGGTGGATAAGGCGCTCACACGCTTATAAAACAAGTGGCGTTACCGTCTCCAGATACGGCCGCCCTCAAGGAGCCAGCTGATAGGAAGCTGAAAAATAGCCTAAGAAGTATATACACACATACTGGTGTTATACTGCGACCAGCAATCGCCTCAGACTGGATGTGCAGCGCTGAGGGGGCTTGGTCGGATTTCCTGACTGAAAATTTTGATACCCTTGACAGGGACAAGATTTTATTGTCTATAGAGCATTTTAAGGATGCATTTCTATATATGCGTGATGCGCAGAGGGATATTTGCATTCTGGCATCAAGAGTAAATGTGATGTCCATATCTGCCAGACGAAGACACGACAGTGGTCAGGTGAGGCAGATTCCAGACGGCACATGGAAGTATTGCCGTATAAAGGGGCGGTCCATCGGACCTGGTGGCCATGGCAACAGCTGAAAAATCCACCTTTTGTTCCCCGAGTCACATCTCAGCAGAAAAGGACACAGTCTTTTCAGTCTCAGTCCTTTCGTCCCCATACGGGCAGGCGGGCAAAGGCCAGTCATATCTGCCCAGGGGTAGAGGAACGGGAAGAAGACTGCAGCAAGCAGCCCATTCCCAGGAACAGAAGCCCTTCACAGCTTCTGCCAAGTCCGCAGCATGACGCTGGGGCAGTACAAGCGGACTCAGGTGCGGTAGGGGGTCATCTCAAGAGTTTCAGCACGCAGTGGGCTCACTCGCAAGGGGACTCCTGGATCCTACATGTAGTATCCCAGGTGTACATTGGAAATTCGAGACGTCTCTTCCTCACAAGTTCCGGAAGTCTGTTTTACCAACGTCTACCTCCGACAGGGAGGCAGTATTGGAAACAATTCACAGGCTGTATTCCCAGCAGGTGATAATCAAAGTACCCCTCCTACAACAAGGGAGGGGGTATTATTCCACACTATATTGTGGTACTGAAGCCAAACGGCTCGGTGAGATCTGAAATATTTGAACACTTACATACAAGCGTTCAAATCAAGATGGAGTCACTCAGAGCAGTGATAGCGAACCAGGAAGAAGGGGACGAGAGGGTGTCACTGGATATCAGGGACATTTACCTACATGTCCAAATTTGCCCTTCTCACCAAGGGTACTTCAGGTTCGTGGTACAGAACTGTCACTATCAGTTCAGACGCTGCCGTTTGGATTGTCCACGGCGCCCCGGGTCTTTACCAAGGTAATGGCCGAAATGATGATTCTTCTTAAAAGAAACTTGGACGCTTTCCTGATAAGGGCAAGGTCCAGAGAACAGTTGGAGGTCGGAGTAGCACTATCTTTAATAGTTCTACGACAGCACGAGTGGATTTTAAATATTCCAAAATCGTAGCTTTTCCGAGGACACGTCTACTGTTCCTAGGGATGATTCTGGACACAGTCCAGAAAAAGGTGTTTCTCCCAGAGGAGAAAGCCAGGGAGTTATCCGAGCTAATCGGGATCCTCCTAAAACCAGGAAAAGTGTCAGTGCATCATTGCACAAGAGTCCTGGTAAAAAATGGTGGCTTATTACGAAGCAATTCCATTCGGCAGATTTCACGCAAGAACTCTTCAGTGGGA
Organism: Pseudophryne corroboree; assembly: GCF_028390025.1. NCBI lineage: Eukaryota > Metazoa > Chordata > Amphibia > Anura > Myobatrachidae > Pseudophryne > Pseudophryne corroboree. The sequence continues at coordinate 750,892,085 of NC_086447.1, forward strand.
TCTGCTGGACAAATGGTCCGGATCGCATCTTCAGATGCATCAGCGGATAACCCTATATCCAAGGACAAGGGTGTCTCTCCTGTGGTGATTACAGAGTGCTCATCTTCTAGAGGGCCACAGATTCAGCATTCAGGATTGGATGCTGGTGACCACGGAGGCCAGCCTGAGAGGCTGGGGAGCAGTCACACAGGGAAAAAATTTCCAGGAAAGTGTGATCAAGTCTGGAGAATTCTCTCCACATAGATAGAGCTAAGAGCAAAATTATAAGGCTCTAAACTTAGCAAGACCTCTGCTTCAAGGTCAGCCGGTATTGATCCAGTGGGATAACATCACGGCAGTCGCCCACGTAAACAGAAACGGCGACACAAGAAGCTGGAGGGCAGTGAAAAAACTGCAAGGATTTTTCGCTAGGCGGAAAATCATGTGATAGCACTGTCAGCAGTGTTCTCTCCGGGAGTGGACGACTGGGAAGCAGACTTCCTCAGCAGGCATGACCTCCACCTGGGAGAGTGGGAACTTCATAGGGAAGTTTTTCCGCATGATTGTGAGCCATTGGCAAAGACCAAAGGTGGAAATGATGGCGTCCCGCCCGAACAAAAAACGGGACAGGTATTGCGCCAGGTCATGAGACCTTCAGGCGATAGCTGTGGATGTCCTAGTAACACCGTGGGTGTAACAGTCGGTGTATGTGTTCCCTCCTCTGCTTCTCATAACCAAGGTATTGAGAATTATAAGATATAGAGGAGTATGAACTATACTCGTGACTCCGGATTGGCCAAGAGGGACTTGGTACCCGGAACTTCAAGAGATGCTCACAGAGGACTAAGGGCCTGGGGAGCTAAGAAGGGACTTGCTTCAGCAGGTACCATGTCTATTCCAAGACTTACCGCGGCTGCGTTTGACGGCATGGCGGTTGAATGCTGGATCCTGAAGGAAAAAGGCATTCCATAAGAGGTCATACCTACCCTGGTCAAAGCCAGGAAGGAGGTGACCGCACAACGTCATCACCACAGGTGGTAAAAATATGTTGCGTGGGTGAGGCCAGGAAGGCCCCACGAAGAAAATTCAACTAGGTCGAATTCTACACTTCCTGAAAACAGGAGTGTTTTGAGCCTAAAATTGGGGTTCTTTAAGGTTTTAAGTTTCGGCCCTGTAGAATTTCTTCCGAAAAGAATTGACTTCAGTTCCTGAAGTCCAGATTGTCAAGGGAGTATTGCATATACACCCCTTTTTGTGCCTCTAGTGGCACCGTGGGATCTCAACATAGTGTTGGGATTCCTTAAAATCATATTGGTTTGAACCGCTCAAATCTGTGGATTTGAAATATATCACATGGAAAGTGAACATGCTGTTGACCAATATCTCACATGGACAGTGACCATGCTGTTGGTCCTGGCCTCGGCCAGGCGATTGTCAGAATGGGCGGCTTTGTCTTACAAAAGCCCATATTTAAATTTCCATTCGGACAGGGCAGAACTGGGACTCGTCTCCAGTTTTCTTCCTAAGGGGGTGTCAGGTTTTTCACCTGAAACAACCTATTATGGTGCCTGCGGCTTCTAGGGACTTGGAGGACTCCAGGTTAATAGACGTTGTCAGGACCCTAAAAATATATATATATATATATATATATAGTTTAGGACGGCTGGAGTCAGAAAGTCTGACTTGCTGTTTATATTGTATGCACCCAACAATATGGGTGCTCCTGCGTCTAAACAGACGATTGCACGTTGGATCTGTAGCACAATCCAACTTGCACATTCTGTGGCAGGCGTGCCACAGCCTAAATCTGTAAAGGCCCACTCCACTAGGAAAGTGGGCGCATCTTGGGCGGCTGCCCGAGGGGTCTCGGCATTACAACTTTGCCGAGCAGCTACGTGGTCAGGGGAGAACACGTTTGTAAAATTTTACAAATTTGATACTCTGGCTAAGGAGGACCTGGAGTTCTCTCATTCGGTGCTGCAGAGTCATCCGCACTCTCCCGCCCGTTTGGGAGCTTTGGTATAATCCCCATGGTCCTGACGGAGTCCCCAGCATCCACTAGGACGTTAGAGAAAATAAGAATTTACTTACCGATAATTCTATTTCTCGTAGTCCGTAGTGGATGCTGGGCGCCCATCCCAAGTGCGGATTGTCTGCAATGCTTGTACATAGTTATTGTTACAAAAATCGGGTTATTCTTGTTGTGAGCCATCTTTTCAGAGGCTACTTCGTTTTGTTATCATACTGTTAACTGGGTTCAGATCACAAGTGGTACGGTGTGATTGGTGTGGCTGGTATGAGTCTTACCCGGGATTCAAGATCCTTCCTTATTGTGTACGCTCGTCCGGGCACAGTACCTAACTGAGGCTTGGAGGAGGGTCATAGGGGGAGGAGCCAGTACACACCATGTGACCTAAAAGCTTTTTTAGATGTGCCCTGTCTCCCGCGGAGCCCGCTATTCCCCATGGTCCTGACGGAGTCCCCAGCATCCACTACGGACTACGAGAAATAGAATTATCGGTAAGTAAATTCTTATTTTTTCCTGCATCTGAGGAATTAAATGAAGTGTGTGATGATGCGTGGGTTTCCCCCGATAAAAACTGTTAATTCCTAAAAAGTTATTAGCAGCATACCCCTTCCCGCCAGAGGATAGGGCACGTTGGGAAACACCCCTTAGGGTGAATAAAGCGCTCACACGCTTGTCTAAACAGGTGGCACTACCGTCCCCGGATACGGCCGCCCTTAAGGAACCTGCTGACAGAAAGCAGTAAAATATCCTAAAATGTATATACACTCACACGGGTGTGATACTGCGACCAGCAATCGCCTCAGCCTGGATGTGCAGTGCTGGGGTGGCTTGGTCGGATTCCCTGACTGACAATATTGATACCCTAGATAGGGACAGTATATTACTAACTATAGAGCATTTAAAAGATGCATTTCTATATATGCGTGATGCACAGAGGGATATTTGCCGACTGGCATCAAGAGTTAGCGCGCTGTCCATTTCTGCCAGAAGAGGGTTATGGACAAGACAGTGGTCAGGTGATGATGATTCCAAAAGGCATATGGAAGTATCGCCTTATAAAAGGGAGGAGTTATTTGGGGTAGGTCTAACAGACCTGGTGGCCACTGGAAAATCCACATTTTTACCCCAGGTAGCTTCTCAACCTAAGAAGACGCCGTATTATCAGGCGCAGTCCTTTCGGCCCCATAAGGACAAGCGGGCAAAAGGCGCCTCATTTCTGCCCCGTGGCAGAGGGAGAGGAAAAAGGCTGCAGCAAACAGCCAATTCCCAGGAACAAAAGCCCTCTCCCGCCTCCGCAAAGTCCTCAGCATGACGCTGGGGCTTTACAAGCGGTCTCAGGCACGGTGGGGGCCCGTCTCAAGAAATTCGAGACGTCTCCCCCTCGCCGTTTCATAAAGTCTGCTTTACCGACGTCTCCCTCAGACAGGGAGACAGTATTGCAAGCCATTCACAGGCTGTATTCCCAGCAGGTGATAATCAAGGTACCCCTCCTGCAACAGGGAAAGGGGTACTATTCCACACTATTGTGGTACCGAAGCAGGACGGCTCGGTGAGACCATTTTTAAATCTAAAATCCTTGAACACTTACATGCAAAGGTTCAAATTCAAGATGGAGTCACTCAGAGCAGTGATTGCAAACCTGGAAGAAGGGGACTATATGGTCTCTCTGGACATCAAAGATGCTTACCTACATGTCCCAATTTACCCTTCTCCAAGGGTACCTCAGGTTTGTGGTACAGAACTGTCACTATCAGTTTCAGACGCTGCCGATTGGATTGTCCACGGCACCCCGGGTCTTTACCAAGGTAATGGCCGAAATGATGATGCTCCTTCGAAAGAAGGGAGTTTTAGTTATCCCTTACTTGGACGATCTCCTGATAAGGGCAAGATCCAGGGAACAGTTGGAAGTCGGGGTAGCACTATCTCAGATAGTGCTGCGGCAGCACGGTTGGATTCTCAATATTCCAAAATCGCAGCTGATCCCGACGACACGCCTTCTATTCCTTGGGATGATCCTGGACACAGTCCGGAAAAAGGTGTTTTCTCCCGGAGGAGAAAGCCAGGGGGTTATCCGAACTAGTCAGAAACCTCCTAAAACCAGGCCAAGTATCAGTGCATCAGTGCACAAGGGTCCTGGGAAAAATGGTGGCTTCCTACGAAGAAATTCCATTCGGCAGATTCCACGCAAGAACTTTCCAGTGGGACCTGCTGGACAAATGGTCCGGATCGCATCTTCAGATGCATCAGCGGATAACCCTGTCACCAAAGACAAGGGTGTCTCTCCTGTGGTGGTTGCAGAGTGCTCATCTTCTAGAGGGCCGCAGATTCGGCATTCAGGACTGGGTCCTGGTGACCACGGATGCCAGCCTGAGAGGCTGGGGAGCAGTCACACAGGGAAAAAATTTCCAGGGCTTGTGGTCAAGCCTGGAGACATCACTTCACATAAATATTTTGGAGCTAAGGGCCATTTACAATGCCCTAAGCCAAGCAATACCTCTGCTTCAAGGTCAGCCGGTGCTGATCCAGTCGGACAATATCACGGCAGTCGCCCACGTAAACAGACAGGGCGGCACAAGAAGCAGGAGGGCAATGGCAGAAGCTGCAAGGATTTTTCGCTGGGCGGAAAATCATGTGATAGCACTGTCAGCAGTGTTCATTCCGGGAGTGGACAACTGGGAAGCAGACTTCCTCAGCAGGCACGACCTCCACCCGGGAGAGTGGGGACTTCACCCAGAAGTCTTCCACATGATTGTAAACCATTGGGAAAAACCAAAGGTGGACATGATGGCGTCCCGCCTAAACAAAAAATTGGACAGGTATTGCGCCAGGTCAAGGGACCCTCAGGCAATAGCTGTGGACGCTCTGGTAACACCGTGGGTGTACCAGTCAGTGTATGTGTTCCCTCCTCTTCCTCTCATACCAAAAGTACTGAGAATTATAAGACGGAAGGGAGTAAGAACTATACTCGTGGCTCCGGATTGGCCAAGAAGGACTTGGTACCCGGAACTTCAAGAGATGCTCACGGAGGACCCGTGGCCTCTACCTCTAAGAAGGGACCTGCTCCAGCAAGGACCCTGTCTATTCCAAGACTTACCGCGGCTGCGTTTGACGGCAGGGCGGTTGAACGCCGGATCCTGAAGGAAAAAGGCATTCCGGATGAAGTCATCCCTACCCTGGTCAAACCAGGAAGGATGTAACCGCAAAGCATTATCACCGCATTTGGCGAAAATATGTTGCGTGGTGCGAGGCCAGTAAGGCCCCGATGGAGGAATTTCTACTAGGTCGATTCCTGCATTTCCTGTAAACAGGAGTGTCTATGGGCCTAAAATTGGGGTCCATTAAGGTTCAAATTTCGGCCCTGTCGATTTTCTTCCAGAAAGAACTGGCTTCAGTTCCTGAAGTTCAGACGTTTGTCAAGGGGGTACTGCATATACAGCCTCCTTTTGTGCCTCCAGTGGCACCTTGGGATCTCAATGTAGTTTTGGGGTTCCTAATATCACATTGGTTTGAACCACTCACCACTGTGGACTTAAAATATCTCACATGGAAAGTGGTAATGCTGTTGGCCCTGGCTTCAGCCAGGCGTGTCTCAGAATTGGCGGCTTTATCCTATAAAAGCCCTTACCTAATTTTTCATACGGACAGGGCAGAATTGAGGACTCGTCCTCAATTTCTCCCTAAGGTGGTTTCAGCGTTTCACTTGAACCAGCCTATTGTGGTACCTGCGGCTACTGGGGACTTGGAGGACTCCAAGTTGCTGGACGTAGTCAGGGCCCTGAAAATATATGTTTCCAGGACGGCTGGAGTCAGAAAATCTGACTCGCTGTTTATCCTGTATGCACCCAACAAGCTGGGTGCTCCTGCTTCTAAGCAGACTATTGCTCGTTGGATTTGTAGTACAATTCAGCTTGCACATTCTGTGGCAGGCCTGCCACAGCCAAAAGCCGTTTGCTAAATTCTACAAATTTGATACCCTGGCTGAGGAGGACCTAGAGTTCTCTCATTCGGTGCTGCAGAGTCATCCGCACTCTCCCGCCCGTTTGGGAGCTTTGGTATAATCCCCATGGTCCTTACGGAGTTCCCAGCATCCACTAGGACGTCAGAGAAAATAAGAATTTACTTACCGATAATTCTATTTCTCGTAGTCCGTAGTGGATGCTGGGCGCCCATCCCAAGTGCGGATTGTCTGCAATACTTGTACATAGTTATTGTTACAAAAATCGGGTTATTATTGTTGTGAGTCATCTTTTCAGAGGCTCCTCTGTTATCATGCTGTTAACTGGGTTCAGATCACAGGTTGTACGGTGTGATTGGTGTGGCTGGTATGAGTCTTACCCGGGATTCAAAATCCTTCCTTATTGTGTACGCTCGTCCGGGCACAGTATCCTAACTGAGGCTTGGAGGAGGGTCATAGGGGGAGGAGCCAGTGCACACCAGGTAGTCCTAAAGCTTTACTTTTGTGCCCAGTCTCCTGCGGAGCCGCTATTCCCCATGGTCCTTACGGAGTTCCCAGCATCCACTACGGACTACGAGAAATAGAATTATCGGTAAGTAAATTCTTATTTTTACTCACCGGTAAATCTATTTCTCGTAGTCCGTAGTGGATGCTGGGCGCCCGTCCCAAGTGCGGACTGTCTGCAATACTTGTATATAGTTATTGTTAACTAAAAGGGTTATTGTTGAGCCATCTGTTGAGAGGCTCTGTTATGTTCATACTGTTAACTGGGTATAATATCACGAGTTATACGGTGTGATTGGTGTGGCTGGTATGAGTCTTACCCGGGATTCAAAATCCTTTCCTTATTGTGTCAGCTCTTCCGGGCACAGTATCCTTACTGAAGTCTGGAGGAGGGTCATAGTGGGAGGAGCCAGTGCACACCAGGTAGTCCTAATTATTTCTTAGCTGTGCCCAGTCTCCTGCGGAGCCGCTATTCCCCATGGTCCTTACGGAGTCCCCAGCATCCACTACGGACTACGAGAAATAGATTTACCGGTGAGTAAAATCTTATTTTAGGCGGGACAGAAGCCCGCCGTCGAGGGGGCGGGGCTTCTTCCTCAGCACTCACCAGCGCCATGTTTTTTCTCCACAGCACCGCTGAGAGGAAGCTCCCCAGCCTCTCCCCTGCAAGAAGAGGGTAAAAAGAGAGTGGGGGCACATAATTAGGCGCAAAAATCAATAAAACAGCAGCTACTGGGTTAACATTAAGTTACTGTGTTATTCCTGGGTTAATAGCGCTGGGGTGTGTGCTGGCATACTCTCTCTCTGTCTCTCCAAAGGGCCTTGTGGGGGAATTGTCTTCAGATGAGCATTCCCTAAGTGTGTGGTGTGTCGGTACGTGTGTGTCGACATGTCTGAGGTAAAAGGCTCCCCTAAGGAGGAGATGGAGCAAATGTGTGTGTGAGGGGTGTCTCCGTCGACAAAGCCGACACCTGTTTGGATATGTGTAATTAAGTGCTAAGGTGAATTTATTGCACAAAAGATAAGAGAACAGACAGGGAATCTACCCATGTCTGTCCCTATGTTGCAGAGACCTTCAGAGTCTCTCAATGCTCACTATCCAAAATAATAGACACTGATATCGACACAGGGTCTGACTCCAGTGTCGACTACGATAATGCAAAGTTACAGCCAAAATGGCAGGAAAGTATTCAATATATGATTATTGTAATAAAAGATGATTTGCATATCACTGATGACTCATCTGTCCCTAACACAAGGGTACACATGTTTAAGGGGAAGAAAGCTGAGGTAAATTTCCCTCCTCTCATGATGAAAAAGAGCGGGAATCTCCAGACAAGAGACTGCAGTTTCCCACAAAGAATTCTCAGGGAGTATCCTTTCCCTTCTAGGGCCAGGATACGATGGGAATCTTCCCCTAGGGTGTCACGTTTGCCCAAAAGGTAGCCCTGACTTAACAGCTATCCTCAGGGATCCTGCAGATAGGGTGCACATTCTGGTACACTACTCAGACCGGCGATTGTGTCGGCATGGGTTTATAGCGCTGTAGCAGCGTGGACAGGTACCTTATCAGCAGAGATTGAGAACCTAGTATGTATATATATATATATATGTATATATATAGATATATATATTAAAGATGCTGTCTTAAGATATATATATATATTTCTCTAACGTCCTAAGTGGATGCTGGGGACTCCGTAAGGACCATGGGGAATAGCGGCTCCGCAGGAGACTGGGCACAAAAGTAAAGCTTTAGAACTACCTGGTGTGCACTGGCTCCTCCCCCTATGACCCTCCTCCAAGCCTCAGTTAGATTTTTGTGCCCGAACGAGAAGGGTGCACACTAGGTGGCTCTCCTGAGCTGCTTAGTGAAAAGTTTAGTTTTAGGTTTTTTATGTTCAGTGAGACCTGCTGGCAACAGGCTCACTGCATCGAGGGACTAAGGGGAGAAGAAGCGAACTCACCTGCGTGCAGAGTGGATTGGGCTTCTTAGGCTACTGGACATTAGCTCCAGAGGGACCGATCACAGGCCCAGCCATGGATAGGTCCCAGAGCCGCGCCGCCGGCCCCCTTACAGAGCCAGAAGACAGAAGAGGTCCGGAAAATCGGCGGCAGAAGACGTCCTGTCTTCAACAAGGTAGCGCACAGCACTGCAGCTGTGCGCCATTGCTCTCAGCACACTTCACACTCCGGTCACTGAGGGTGCAGGGCGCTGGGGGGGGGCGCCCTGAGACGCAATAAAAACACCTTGGATGGCAAAAAAAAAATGCATCACATATAGCTCCTGGGCTATATGGATGAATTTAACCCCTGCCAGAATACACAGAAAAACGGGAGATAAGGCCGCCGAGAAGGGGGCGGAGCCTATCTCCTCAGCACACTGGCGCCATTTTCCCTCACAGCTCCGTTGGAGGGAAGCTCCCTGGCTCTCCCCTGCAGTCACTACACTACAGAAAGGGTTAAAAAAGAGAGGGGGGCACTAATTGCGCGCAGTATTAAAAATACAGCAGCTATAAGGGGAAAAACACTTATATAAGGTTATCCCTGTATATATATAGCGCTCTGGTGTGTGCTGGCAAACTCTCCCTCTGTCTCCCCAAAGGGCTAGTGGGGTCCTGTCCTCTATCAGAGCATTCCCTGTGTGTGTGCTGTGTGTCGGTACGTTTGTGTCGACATGTATGAGGAGAAAAATGATGTGGAGACGGAGCAGATTGCCTGTAATAGTGATGTCACCCCCTAGGGGGTCGACACCTGAGTGGATGAACTGTTGGAAGGAATTACGTGACAGTGTCAGCTCTGTATAAAAGACAGTGGTTGACATGAGACAGCCGGCTACTCAGCTTGTGCCTGTCCAGACGTCCCATAGGCCGTCAGGGGCTCTAAAGCGCCCGTTACCTCAGATGGCAGATATAGACGCCGACACGGATACTGACTCCAGTGTCGACGGTGAAGAGACAAATGTGACTTCCAGTAGGGCCACACGTTACATGATTGAGGCAATGAAAAATGTTTTACACATTTCTGATAATACGAGTACCACCAAAAAGGGGTATTATGTTCGGTGAGGAAAAACTACCTGTAGTTTTCCTGAATCTGAGAAATTAAATGAGGTGTGTGATGATGCGTGGGTTTCCCCCGATAACAACTGATAATTTCTAAAATGTTATTGGCATTATATCCTTTCCCGCCAGAGGTTAGGGTGCGTTGGGAAACACCCCCTAGGGTAGATAAAGCGCTCACACGCTTGTAAGAACAAGGGCTCTACCCTCTCCTGAGATGGCCGCCCTTAAGGATCCTGCTGATAGAAAGCAGGAGGGTATCCTAAAATGTATTTACACACATACTGGTGTTATACTGCGACCAGCAATCGCCTCAGCCTGGATGTGCAGTGCTGGGTTGGCGTGGTCGGATTCCCTGACTGAAAATATTGATACCCTAGATAGGGACAGTATATTATTGCCTATAGAGCATTTAAAAGATGCATTTCTATATATGCGTGATGCACAGCGGAATATTTGCCGACTGGCATCAAGTCTAAGTGCGTTGTCCATTTCTGCCAGTAGAGGGTTATGGACACGACAGTGGTCAGGTGATGCGGATTCCAAACGGCATTTGGAAGTATTGCCTTATTAAGGGGAGGAGTTATTTGGGGTCGGTCTTTCAGACCTGGTGGCCACGGCAACAGCTGGGAAATCCACGTTTGTACCCCAGGTCGCCTCTCAACATAAGAAGACGCCGTATTATCAGGCGCAGTCTTTTCGTGGGCAAGCGGGCAAAAGGTTCCTCATTTCTGCCCCGTGACAGAGGGAGAGGAAAAAGGCTGCAGAAATCAGCCAGTTCCCAGGAACAGAAGCCCTCTCCCGCCTCTGCCAAGCCCTCAGTATGACGCTGGGGCTTTACAAGCAGAATCAGGCACGGTGGGGGCCCGTCTCAATGAATTTCAGCGCGCAGTGGGCTCACTCGCAAGTAGACCCCTGGATCCTTCAGGTGATATCTCAGGGGTACAAATTGGAATTCGAGACGTCTCCCCCTCGCCGTTTCCTAAAGTCGGCTTTACCGATGTCTCCCTCTGACAGGGAGGCAGTTTTGGAAGCCATTCACAAGCTGTATTCCCAGCAGGTGATAATCAAGGTACCCCTCCTGCAACAGGGAACGGGGTATTATTCCACACTGTTGTGGTACCGAAGCCGGACGGCTCGGTGAGACCGATTCTAAATCTAAAATCTTGAACACTTACATACGGAGGTTCAAATTCAAGATTGAGTCACTCAGAGCAGTGATTGCGAACCTGGAAGAAGGGGACTACATGATGTCTCGGGACATCAAGGATGCTTACCTTCATGTCCCAATTTACCCTTCTCACCAAGGGTACCTCAGGTTTATGGTACAGAACTGTCACTATCAGTTTCAGACGCTGCCGTATGGATGGTCCACGGCACCCCGGGTCTTTACCAAGGTAATGGCTGAAATGATGATACTCCTTCGAAGGAAGGGAATTTTAGTTATCCCTTACTTGGACGATTCCCTGATAAGGGTAAGATCCAGGGAACAGTTGGAGGTCGGTGTAGCACTATCTCAGGTAGTGTTGCGGCAGCACGATTGGATTCTCAATATTCCAAAATCGCAGCTGATTCCGACGACTCGTCTTCTGTTCCTAGGGATGATCCTGGACACAGTCCAGAAAAAGGTGTTTCTCCCGGAGGAGAAAGTCAGGGAGTTATCCGAGCTAGTCGGGAACCTCCTATAACCGAGCCAAGTCTCAGTACATCAATGAAATGGTTCTGGGAAAAATGGTGGCTTCCTACGAAGAAATCCCATTCGGCAGATTCCACGCGAGAACTTTCCAGTGGGACCTGCTGGACAAATGGTCCGGGTCGCATCTTCAGATGCATCAGCGGATAACCCTGTCACCAAGCACAAGGGTGTCTCTCCTGTGGTGGTTGCAGAGTGCTCATCTTCTAGAGGGCCGCACATTCAGGACTGGGTCCTGGTGACCACGGATGCCAGCCTGCGAGGCTGGGGAGCAGTCACACAGGGAAGGAATTTCCAGAGCTTATGGTCAAGCCTGGAGACATCACTTCACATAAATATCCTGAAGCTAAGGGCCATTTACAATGCTCTAAGCTCAGCAAGACCTCTGCTTCAAGGTCACCCGGAGTTGATCCATTCGGACAACATCACGGCAGTCACCCACGTAAACAGACAGGGTGACACAAGAAGCAGGGGGGCAATGGCAGAAGCTGCAAGGATTCTTCGCTGGGCGGAAAATCATGTGATAGCACTGTCAGCAGTATTCATTCCGGGAGTGGACAACTGGGAAGCAGACTTCCTCAGCAGACACGACCTCCACCCGGGAGAGTGGGGACTTCACCCAGAAGTCTTCCACATGTTTATAAAACTCGACAAGTATTGCGCCAGGTCAAGGGACCCTCAGGCAATAGCTGTGGACGCTCTGGTAACACAGTGGGTGTACCAGTCAGTGTATGTGTTCCCTCCTCTACCTCTCATACCCAGGGTACTGAGAATTATAAGATGGAGAGGAGTAAGCACTATATTCGTGGCTCCGGATTGGCCAAGAAGGACTTGGTAACCGGAACTTCAAGAGATGCTCACGGAGGATCCGTGGCCTCTACCTCTAAAAAGGGACCTGCTCCAGCAAGGACCCTGTCTGTTCCAAGACTTACCGCGGCTGCGTTTGACGGCATGGCGGTTGAACGCCGGATCCTGAAGGAGAAAAGCATTCCGGATGAAGTCATTCCTATCCTGATCAAAGCCAGGAAAGATATAACCGCAAAACATTATCACCGCATTGGCGAAAATATGTTGCGTGGTGCGAGGCCAGTAAGGCCCCGACGGAGGAATTTTTCAACTAGGTCGATTCCTACATTTCCTGCAAACAGGAGTGTCTATGGGCCTGAAATGGGGGTCCATTAAGGTTCAAATTTCGGCCCTGTCAATTTTCTTCCAAAAAGAACTAGCTTCAGTCCCTGAAGTTCAGACGTTTGTGAAAGGGGTACTGTATATACAGCCTCCTTTTGTGCCTCCAGTGGCACCTTGGGATCTAAATGTAGTTTTTGGGTTCCAAAAGTCACATTGGTTTGTACCACCTAAATATGTGGAGTTAAAATATCTCACATGGAAAGTGGTCATGCTGTTGGCCCTGGCCTGGGCCAGGTGCGTGTCAGAATTGGCGGCTTTATCCTGTAAAAGCCCTCATCTGATTTTCCATTCGGACAGGGCGGAATTGAGGACTTGTCCTCAGTTTCTCCCTAAGGTGGTTTTCAGCGTTTCACCTGAATAAACCTATTGTGGTGCCTGCGGCTACTAGGGACTTGGAGGACTCCAAGTTGCTAGACGTTGTCAGAGCCCTGGAAATATAGGTTTCCAGGACGGCTGGAGTCAGAAAATCTGACTCGTTGTTTATTCTGTATGCACCCAACAAGCTGGGTGCTCCTGCTTCTAAGCAGACTATTGCTCGTTGGATTTGTAGTACAATTCAGCTTGCACATTCTGTGGCAGGCCTGCCACAGCCAAAATCTGTAAAAGCCCATTCCACAAGGAAGGTGGGCTAATCTTGGGCGGCTGCCCGAGGGGTCTCGGCTTTACAACTTTGCCGAGCAGCTACTTGGTCAGGAGCAAATACGTTTGTAAAATTCTACAAATTTGATACCCTGGCTGAGGAGGACCTGGAGTTCTCTCATTTGGTGCTGCAGAGTCATCCGCACTCTCCCGCCCGTTTGGGAGCTTTGGTATAATCCCCATGGTCCTTACGGAGTCCCCAGCATCCACTTAGGACTATAGAGAAAATAAGAATTTACTTACCGATAATTCTATTTCTCGTAGTCCGTAGTGGATGCTGGGCGCCCATCCCAAGTGCGGATTGTCTGCAATACTGGTACATAGTTATTGTTACCAAAAAATCGGGTTATTGCTGTAGTGAGCCATCTTTTCTAGAGGCTCCTCTGTTATCATGCTGTTAACTGGGTTTAGATCACAAGTTATATGGTGTGATTGGTGTGGCTGGTATGAGTCTTACCCGGGATTCAAAATCCTTCCTTATTGTGTACGCTCGTCCGGGCACAGTATCCTAACTGAGGCTTGGAGGAGGGTCATAGGGGGAGGAGCCAGTGCACACCAGGTAGTTCTAAAGCTTTACTTTTGTGCCCAGTCTCCTGCGGAGCCGCTATTCCCCATGGTCCTTACGGAGTCCCCAGCATCCACTACGGACTACGAGAAATAGAATTATCGGTAAGTAAATTCTTATTATATATATATATATATATATATATATTAAACATGCCCAAAGAGACATTAGTCTACTGGGTTCTAGAGTCAACGCTATGTCGATTTCTGCTTGACGTGTCCTGTAGAATATGCAATGGACAGGTGATGCCGACTTAAGAGGCATATGGAAGGCTGAGGATTGTGTGGAGAAGGGATCTCGGACCTGGTCTCCACAGCTATAGCTGGTAATTCTGATCTTTTGCCTTATATTCCTGCACAGCCTAGGAAAGCACGACATTATCAAATGCAGCCTTTCGAACACAAAGAACAAGAAAGTCCGAGGTGCGTCCTTTCTTGCCAGAGGCAGAGGCAGAGGAAAGAAGCTGCACAACACAGCTAGTTCCCAGGAACAGAAGTCCTCCCCGGCCTCTACAAAATCCACCGCATGTCGCTGGGGCTCCACAGGCGGAGCTAGGCCCGGTGGGGGCACGTCTTCGTAATTTCAGCCACAAGTGGGTTCACTCCCTGTTGGATCCCTGGGCAATAGATATTGTGTCTCAGGGATACAAGCTGGACTTTGAGGAGATGCCCCCTCACCGACGGCCCTGCCGGCTTCCCTCCACGAGAGGGAAATAGTGTTAACTGCAATTCACAAATTGTATCGTCAACAGGTGGTGGTCAGGGTTCCCCTCCTTCAACAAGGAGGGGGTTATTATTCGACCATGTTGTAGTCCCGAAACCGGACGGTTCGGTCAGACCCATATTGAATTTAAAATCCCTGAACATATACCTGAAAAGGTTCAAGTTCAAGATGGAATCGCTAAGAGCGGTCATCGCAAGCCTGAAAGGGAGAGATTTTATGGTGTCTCTGGACATAAAGGATGCATACCTTCATGTCCCCATTTATCCACCTCATCAGGCGTACCTCAGATTTGCGGTACAGGATTGTCATTACCAATTTCAGACGTTGCCGTTTGGTCTCTCCACGGCCCCGAGAATCTTCACCAAGGTAATGGCGGAAATGATGGTGCTCCTGCGGAAGCAAGGTGTCACAATTATCCCGTACTTGGACGATCTCCTCATAAAAGCGAGATCAAGAGAGCAGTTGCTGAACAGCGTATCACTTTCTCTGAAAGTGTAACGGCAACACGGCTGGATTCTATATATTCCAAAGTCGCAGTTGGTTCCTACGGCTCATCTGCCTTTCCTAGACATGATTCTAGACACAGATCAGAAAAGGGTTTATCTCCCGACAGAGAGAGCTCAGGAGCTCATGACACTGGTCAGGAATCTATTAAAACCAAAACAGGTGTCAGTGCATCACTGCACTCGAGTCCTGGGAAGGATGGTGGCATCATACAAGGCCATTCCCTTCGGCAGGTTCCATGCAATGACCTTCCAATGGGACTTACTGGACAAGTGGTCCGGATCACATCTTCAGATGCATCGGTTAATCACCCTGTCCCCCAGGGCCAGGGTGTCACTCCTGTGGTGGCTGCAAAGTTCTCACCTTCTAGAGGGACGCAGATTCGGAATTCAGGACTGGGTCCTGGTGACCACGGACGCTAGCCTCCGAGGGTGGGGAGCAGTCACACAGGGAAGAAATTTCCAAGGTCTGTGGTCAAGTCAAGAGACTTGCCTTCACATCAACATCCTAGAACTAAGGGCCGTATACAACGCCCTACGTCAAGCGGAGCACTTGCTTCGCGACCAACCGGTTCTGATTCAGTCAGACAACATCACCGCAGTGGCTCAGGTGAACCGCCAAGGCGGCACAAGGAGCAGAGTGGCGATGGCACAAGCCACCAGAATTCTTCGCTGGGCGGAGAATCATGTAAGCGCTCTGTCAGCAGTGTTCATCCCGGAAGTGGACAACTGGTAAGCAGACTTCCTCAGCAGACACGACCTCCACCCGGGAGAGTGGGGACTTCATCAGGAAGTCTTCACACAGATCACATATCGGTGGGAACTGCCACAGGTGGACATGATGGCATCCCACCTCAACAAAAAACTACAGAGGTATTGCGCCAGGTCAAGAGACCCTCAGGCAATAGCGGTAGACGCCCTGGTGACACCATGGGTGTTCCAGTCGGTCTATTTATTTCCTCCTCTTCCTCTCATCCCAAGGTGCTGAGGATAATAAGAAAAGGAGGAGTGAGAACAATCCTCATTGTTCCAGATTGGTCACGAAGGACCTGGTATCCAGATCTGCAAGAAATGCTCACAGAGGACCCGTGGCCTCTTCCTCTAAGACAGGACCTGTTGCAACAGGGGCCCTGTCTGTTCCAAGTCTTACCGCGGCTGCGTTTGACGGCATGGCGGTTGAACGCCGGATCCTAGCAGAAAAGGGCATTCCGGATGAGGTCATTCCTACGCTGATAAAGGCTAGGAAGGACGTGACAGCTAAACATTATCACCGTATATGTTTCTTGGTGTGAGGCCAGGAATGCTCCTACAGAGGAATTCCAGCTGGGCCGTTTCCTTCACTTCCTACAGTCAGGAGTGAATTTGGGCCTAAAATTGGGCTCCATTAAGGTCCAGATTTCGGCCCTATCCATTTTCTTTCAAAAAGAGTTGGCTTCTCTACCAGAAGTTCAGACGTTTGTAAAGGGAGAGCTGCATATTCAGCCTCCTTTTGTGCCTCTAGTGGCACCTTGGGATCTTAACGTGGTGTTAAGTTTCCTGAAATCACACTGGTTTGAGCCACTTAAAACGGTGGAGTTAAAATATCTCACGTGGAAGGTGGTCATGCTATTAGCCTTGGCTTCGGCTAGGCGTGTGTCAGATTTAGCGGCTTTGTCACATAAAAGCCCCTATCTGGTTTTCCATATGGATAGAGCAGAATTGCGGACCCGTCCACAATTTCTGCCAAAAGTTGTGTCATCTTTTCATATGAACCAACCTATTGTGGTGCCTGTGGCTACTCGTGACTTGGAGGATTCCGAGTTACTGGATGTGGTCAGGGCTTTGAAGGTTTATGTAGCCAGAACGGCTAGAGTCAGGAAAACGGAATCGCTGTTTATCCTGTATGCATCCAACAAGCAGGGTGCTCCTGCTTCAAAGCAAACTATTGCTCGCTGGATATGTAACACGATTCAGCAGGCTCATTCTACGGCTGGATTGCCGCTGCCAAAATCAGTTAAAGCCCATTCCACTAGGAAGGTGGGCTCTTCTTGGGCGGCTTCCCGAGGGGTCTCGGCATTACAACTATGCCGAGCTGCTACTTGGTCAGGTTCAAACACTTTTGCAAAGTTCTACAAGTTTGATACCCTGGCTGATGAGGACCTATTGTTTGCTCAATCGGTGCTGCAGAGTCATCCGCACTCTCCCGCCCGTTTGGGAGCTTTGGTATAATCCCCATGGTCCTTACGGAGTCCCCAGCATCCACTAGGACGTTAGAGAAAATAAGATTTTACTTACCGGTAAATCTATTTTTCGTAGTCCGTAGTGGATGCTGGGCGCCTGTCCCAAGTGCGGACTTCTTCTGCAATACTTGTATATAGTTATTGCTGCAATAAGGGCTATGTTATTGTTGCATCAGGGTTGAACTGATGCTCTGTTGTTGTTCATACTGTTGACTGGGTAAGTTTATCACAAGTTATACGGTGTGATTGGTGTGGCTGGTATGAGTCTTGCCCTGGATTTCCAAAATCCTTTCCTTGTACTGTCAGCTCTTCCGGGCACAGTTTCTCTAACTGAGGTCTGGAGGAGGGACATAGAGGGAGGAACCAGAGCACACCAGAATCTAAATTCTTTCTTAAAGTGCCCATGTCTCCTGCGGAGCCCGTCTATTCCCCATGGTCCTTACGGAGTCCCCAGCATCCACTACGGACTACGAGAAATAGATTTACCGGTAAGTAAAATCTTATTTTCAGTATTTTTTCAAAGAGTGCATGACGACGCCTCCTGTGAATAGGCCACAGACCCTGAAAAAAACCTGGGCCCAGCCAGACTCTCTACTGCCCTGTACTGTATGTGTGTGTATAATATCTATCTATATACAGTATATACGTGTGTGTGTGTGTGTGTGTGTGTGTGTGTGTGTGTGTGTGTGTGTGTGTGTGTGTGTATCTCTATATATGTCATGGCTGGCACTCTATCCAAAATACTGCACGATTTCCCAGGTGGTGCCATTAGTGGGATGACAGGTAGTATAAGCAGAAATACTGTGGCACTCTCAGGACTTACTAATGTAACAATATGTTGCGGTGATGACCACTAATGTGCAACTCAACATTTCAGTTTATTCAACCTTAACCATAGTAAGTCCTGAAAGTTCTGTGTTATTTCTGCATATAGGGGGTCATTCCGAGTTGTTCGCTCG
Source organism: Pseudophryne corroboree (assembly GCF_028390025.1). NCBI lineage: Eukaryota > Metazoa > Chordata > Amphibia > Anura > Myobatrachidae > Pseudophryne > Pseudophryne corroboree. The sequence goes on from NC_086447.1 coordinate 750,910,103, forward strand.
TTATTTTTTTCTCACAACGGAGCGATTAGTCGCTAATGCGCATGCGCAATGTCCGCAGTGCGACTGCGCCAAGTAAATTTGCTATGCAGTTAGGAATTTTACTCACGGCATTACGAGGTTTTTTCTTCGTTCTGGTGATCGGAGTGTGATTGACAGGAAGTGGGTGTTTCTGGGCGGAAACAGGCCGTTTTATGGGAGTGTGTGAAAAAACGCTACAGTTTCTGGGAAAAACGCGGGAGTGGCTGGAGAAACGGAGGAGTGTCTGGGCGAACGCTGGGTGTGTTTGTGACGTCAAACCAGGAACGACAAGCACTGAACTGATCGCAGATGCCGAGTAAGTCTGGAGCTACTCAGAAACTGCTAAGAAGTGTCTATTCGCAATTCTGCTAATCTTTCGTTCGCAATTTTGATAAGCTAAGATTCACTCCCAGTAGGCGGCGGCTTAGCGTGTGCAAAGCTGCTAAAAGCAGCTTGCGAGCGAACAACTCGGAAAGACCCCCATAGTGTGTGTGTGTGTGTGTGTGTGTGTGTGTGTGTGTGTGTGTGTGTGTGTGTGTGTGTATATACAGTGATTGTACTTACGTGCTATAGCGCATCCTTTATCCTAAATGGAGGATCCACTTTCACAAAATGATGGTGTTCCAGGGAATGCGCTCTGCAACCAATGCAGCTTTTATGTGACTTTCCCACCATCCTAATAGCTAATAGCGAACACTTTTGTCTCAACTGCTGGGAGGTATGTCAGGCTCCTGTGAGTGGGTACTTCTCGTGTGCTAGACATGACCCCAAAGTGGTGCAGCCATGCAACTAACAGGGTGTGGCCACGCTCCCTGCAGGAAGGGGCCCCCGGGAAGTTACTGTACCAGGGCCCAGGATTTCTCTTGGCAGCCCTGCCTACAAGACTGACTTCTAGGGACTGCATCAGATGCAGACAAGGCCCATTGGAAGCACTCTCTGATCATCGCAGTCTGGACTGGCAGTCCCCCCTGTATGTGATCAGCAGATAGTGTTTCCCATAGGAAAGTTACTACCAGTGTAGCATGTGCACTGACTCATTGGAGGTGGCAGATTTTACTTGGGGGCTGCAGTCCATAATTAGTCCTTAGCTAACCAATAAGCCAATAAGTAGTAATATACCAGTAATAACATTACATCTGTTGCCTGTCCCAATAGACGGCACTAGGGCCATTTAATAGCTTGCATGTAATGCTTGCATATTGCTGGCATATCCATAATAATAAGGTCAAGAAATATACAATTTTAAAGCAATCTCTTTTTCTGTCCTGGCTGCTTAATTTTCTGTCTTTGCTGTCTCTTTATCAAATACTCTGTCCTCACTTATGTAGTTCCATTAAATAAAGAGCTCCCGCGGCAATGTCTACAGTCTAAAGGCACAGAGGCCAATCAGATTCATTTATGTCACAAGATGTGTAGTAATAACTGCTGCTATCCAAACATCCTATACTATCAAAAGTACAGTCATGGACACTTTCACCCACCAGACCCACTGCCTGCGCTAGGAGTGCTTATCTCTTTCACTGATCTAGAGTACTTTGAGAGCTGATATACAATAGGCAGTGTCAGACAGGGGCATGTAGGGCCCACCGGGGGGAATACAGCAGTAGGGTCCCATGTTAGGGGTGTGGCCAGTCTGCAGAGGGGGTGTGGCCTGCTACCTCATTGGTTTGACTAACCATTAGAAAGTGCAACGTCTGGGCCTGTTCATAAATATATACAGTAAATTCAGCTGCTGCATGCCTGATAATGTACCAGATTAATAACAGCAATGCAATGTAGAAAATACACCATAGTCCAGTATAAGGTAACATATGTATGATGTATAGTTCAAGTGCACAGTCTGGAACCTGATCCTTAGAGCAGAAGCTGGGGCCCCAGGCAGTAGGGCCCACCGGTGGTTTCCCTTGTACCCCTGTGGGCCATTCCAAGCCTGACAGTAGGGAAAGGCAGTGGAAAGACAGATTATTGCATACATCCAATTAATTAGCATTGCAGCGACTATCTCCGGGCTGTGTCTTGTCCTGTGGGGATATGCAGTGAAGTAAGGGAAATATTCTATTTCTGAACTACACTTATATACTTGTCAGAATATTTACTTGACACCTCCCCCACCCAGTGAGAATATGGATAAAGGACCTACATCAGCCATAAACTGGAATACTCGCAAGTCAGAGTAGTCCGGTGCTTGATGGGTAAAAATCAAGTTATAATCAAGATAATCTAGAAACATAAAGGCATTAGCTGTTATAAGGTTTACATCTTTGATGGGTCAGAAGAACAGCTAGAAAGAACTGGGCCTAATACTGCAGACACCAAATAATTGATCACATTGAGAGATACCTGTGTCCAGTATCTACCATGAATCAGATTTTTAATGTGTTTTCTGGAATTGACTGCTGACGTAAACACAACCTGGTGAATAAAGTTACCCTGGTAGGTCTCGGATTCAAGCCCCAGTTCAAATAAGATGCACATTTCAAAACCAGCTAGTATGAGGCACTGATGTCACCAGTACGAGCGAGATTTATGCGGGGGAGCATTTTACAGCTGATAACATAAAGCAAAGAGTGCAGACACTGACATATCAATTATTGTGACTTTGCTGGAGACATTGGGCAGCAAAAGGCAGATGTTCCAGTAATAACATTGTAACACTTATTTTCTCTTTCCCGGTATAAAAGATTGCAAGGGTGGATTGCATAAATCTCGTTATTGTCTATCAGGTAAGAACATGCCAACTGTTAATTAAGTCATCGGAATCCAACTTCCCTTTGTGTTTTATTTTATTATTAGTATGAAAAGATTAGATATAACTGATGATACATACAGTCCAGTACTCATGTCAAAATAGAAGGCGAGTCAAATACAAATACGATATAACAGGAAGACATACACACCTGATTTATTTTAGGTGTGAGAAGTTAAATTGTTGTAGTTACTAATTGTATTTGTACATTTTCACATGTAAATATGTATTCCTCAGAAAATCTGTTTAGCAGGTAGCAGTATGGATAACTCGATGATTATGATGATGATGATGATGATGATGATTTAAAATCTATTTATATAGCACCAACATATTCCTAGCACTTTAGAAATGTCAAACACAGGCAACGTTGAACGTGGCTACATCTCTAGGAATGCAAGTCTGGTCTAGGGAAGACTAGTAAGAAGGCAATTGCAATAGTCAATGCCAGAGATTATTAATGCAGGATGTAACATTTTTGCAGTGTCTTGTGTGAGATATGTGCATATTCTATTATCCAGCAGATAGAGGAGGTGGATTAAGAGAAACAAACACATAAAGTAGAAGTTTCATAAGCAGGATGAGACTCAGATAGAACAGTTTCTCAAAGACGTATTGGGCCGGGTTCAATTGTTTATTCGCGCCAAATCTCCTGTCTAAAGTGACGGGAGATCGCAGAGCAATATTCAATTGCTGCCACTTATCGTGCCCAAACCCAAACAGGTCTCTTTACTCGCATTTCAGCTGGCCACCCCAGGGGTTTGCAAGCTGAAAAGAACTTCTCGTGCTTGTCGGCATCAACATTTGAATAGCTGCCGGTGGGCACTCGCGGGTGCCGGGACCCACGATAAGAATTTAATCCAGCCCATTCTATTTAGTGTTCTAGGCTCTTTCTTTAGTTAATCAATAATATTATATTCATTTTTATAACATAAAATCCAACTCATCAGTTAAGTTAACCTCATAGACCACCATAGGACAGTCAAGCAAAATTTATTTTTTAGCAACAGTTAGATTTTACTTGGCATTTTACTAGTCCTACAATACACACTAAATTTATAGGTGGTTGTTTCTGATGAAGTAATGCTGGGGCCCATTATACAGTACATTATGTTCTCTAACACCTGACAAGAGCCTGCTAATTGTTGCTGAGAGACATTGAACCCCGTGTGAGTGTAATCCGGGATCCGGTCTGAAGATCGACAGTGCCTAGGTTGACAATGTTTAGGTCGACCACTATAGCGCGACAGTTACTAGGTCGACATGTTTTCAAGGTCAACAAGGTTTCTAGGTCGACAGGTCAACATGAGTTTTTCATATTTTTTCCTTTTTTGGAACTTTCTTATACTTAACGATCCACGCGGACTGCGATCGGGAACGGTAACCTGTGCTGAGCGCAGTGGTAGCGGAGCGAGGCACCTTGCCTTCGCTCACCATGCGAGGGGACACGGTGCACTAATTGGGCATCCCGGTCACTGTACGGAGAAAACCACACCAAAGAACCATGAAAAACTCATGTCGACTTTTTGACCCGTCGACCTAGAACATGTCGACTTAGAAACCCTGTCAACCTTCAAACCCTGTCGACCTAGCGACTGTCTACCTATAGCGGACGACCTAAACATTGTCGACCTAGACACTGTCGATCTAATGATCCACACCCGTGTAATCCACCCCCCCCCCTTCCCCAGAGACAGCAGCTGGGAGAAACATTTCTCAGCAGCCTCTGAGCCTTCCAGTGGCCCCTACACCTCCCAGAAGCCCCCCTCCCCAGTGTAAAGATGGAGGGGAGACCACCGGGAGCCATGGAGACCACCAGAGTTCACCTGGATGGGTTAGTAAAAAAAATTTTTTACCTTACACCACTGGGTTTTGCTTGGGTCCTTAGGATGAGGAGAGACAATCTGTGGACCGCACTCTCCTGCACACATTTGTCATAACTTTACAATGAAGGTTAAATCTGTGACTTAGTCACACATCTTGATGCTGTAACATGGTAGAGTTGGCTCATCTTAATTAAAAATAAAATTCCAGTGAGAGACTGACTGCTTCCCCTGAGCAGAACATAGGCATAATCTATATTTAATTAAATGTCAATTAATTTTTGAAAACATGGTTTAAAGTTTGAAAATGAATGTCTGAACAAGATACGCCACGTGTTTGATTAGATTCCACATCTCCAGTGACTTTTTTAGATTAGTCATAGTTCATATTGTCCTTTATCAATTATTTCCCATCTAATTATGGAAATATCTAGTTACATTATTACACAATATGCCTCACTGACGAATTGTTTTTAAAGCATATGAAAAATGTTACATGGGTAAACATAACATTATTTAGTCATGACATGTTTCCAATCCAAATTATATATTGGCAGCCTCATCATTTATTAATAAAATGCCACAAAACACAGCACCGGACAGTACATACATCAAATGATGCAACAAAACAATTCATACACAGACAAAATTGTAATGCCACCCAAATCCAGCGACCGTGCGGAATGCCGGCTGAACGCGGACATTTTTTTAAAGGGGCAATCACTTACAAGGCATCCCGCACAGCCCCTGGACTCGGATGGCATTAGGTGGAGAGGATCTTGGTCTTGAGAGCTTACAATCTAGCTAAAGAGAGCAACGTAGAGCCAAAGGTGGTCATTCCGAGTTGTTCGCTCGCTAGCAGTTTTTTTTTTTTTAAATCACAAAAGTTTATTGACAAGAGAAAAACAATGACAAATGGAAGTAATTGACATACTCAGAGCACAAGAAAACTAGAATACATAGGCTAGAAAATTAAGTGCAGGAGTTTGTCTCTATGTTATTTGTTATTATTATTATTATTATTATTTTTTTTTTAAACAAACCCAAAAACAATCAAGAGTTAGGAACAAAAATATATATATTCCGAAGGGCCAACCAGTGGAACCCATGGAAGGGCTTGTAGGATATTACCAAGAGCGTCAGAGGGAAAAAGAAGCAAGAGGGGTAATAAAAATTGAAGAGAGAAGAGAGTGGAGAGAAATAAAGAGTGTAAAAAACAAAAACAAATCACAGACGAGGGGAGAGCGAGTCGGGAGATAAGTAGGGTGGGGAAAAAGGGTTAGGTGAACTAGGAGAGACCTGGGAGAGCTACTTGAAATTTAGTGTACCAAGGTGTCCAAACGACGTGGAATTTATCCACTGTGTTGTTCATCAAGGAGGAAAGGTATTCCATCTTTGCAACAAACCACACGCGGTTCATAAGTTCAGGACGGGTTCGAGGGGTGGGGAGTTTCCATGATTTAGCAATTTGGAGTTTAGCTGCACAGGCTATATGCACAGCCAGTTTGTTCTCCGGCTTGGATAGCTGACAGGCTGGGGCACACAGGAGCAACGTCTCAGGGGGGAGGGAGGGGCAGTCCGGGATAAGCGACTGAATAAGGATACGGACCATTGACCAGAAAGAGGCTATCTTCGGGCAGCTCCACCAGATATGAAAATACTAGCCTACTTGACCACATTGACGCCAACAGAGGTTAGAAGTATTCGGATATATTTGGTGTAAGTGTTCGGGAACCAAATACCAGCGCGTATAGACTTTGTAGGAGTTCTCCTTAATGGAGACGCTAATAGAACATTTAGAAATATTCAATCGGACAGATTCCCATACGTCATCATCTAGGGAAGTCCCCAAGTCAGTTTCCCATGCAAGTTCATGTGCTGTGCGGGGAGGCACAGCTGGAGACAAAATGGAGTGATACAGATTAGAAATAGTGCCTCGATCGTGGGACGATACATGCAAAGGCGCTCCATCGGAGTCGGGACATTAGGAAGAGGCGTTGTCCTAGTTGAGGACATCACAAAATTTCGAATTTGAAGGTATTGATAAAAATATGAAGTCGGGAGAGAATGCTTTGTTTGAAGGTCTGCGAAAGAGTACGGTACATTGTTATGAAGTAGATGGTGAAAGCAGGAGACGCCCGCCCTGGCCCAGTTGGAAGCAAAGCGATGGGATCGACCCGGGGAGAAGGAGGGGTTGTTCCAGATGGGGGTTAGGGGAGAGGGAAGTGTGTGGAGTGAAAGTTTAGATTTTAGTGAGTCCCACACCGATAAAGTTAGGGATATTGTTGGCACTGGCTGAATGGTTTTAGGTCTGTGCGGACGGGGGAGCCATGGAAGATGAGAAACTGAATCGACCTGAGCCAAGTCACTCTCCAAGTCCACCCATCTCCTTGTGTGCCGTGGAGAATGCCAGGCAACAAGTTGACTGAGTGCCGTGGCGTAGTAGTATCTTGATAGCGAGGGAATGCCCGAACCACCACTCGTAGAGCTCTGCTGGAGAGTCTCCCTACGCAATCGCGGTTTCTTATCATTCCATATGAATTTACCATATTGGGTCTGGAGGGAGGATAGAATCCGGGGAGGGATTGGGACAGGAAGAGTCTGGAAGAGGTATAAAATCTTGGGGATGACGTTCATCTTAATGGCATTAATCCTGCCAATCCAAGAAATGAAATGTTTTTTCCATCCTAAGATGTTTTTAGATATTTCCTTAAATAAGGGAGGAAAGTTTGCGTCATAGAGAGAATGGTAAGATTTGGTAATATGCACCCCCAAATATTTAATGGAGGTATGACGCCATGCAAAAGGGAAGTTGGATTTCAGAAGATTTAGCGTGTTGAGAGGGATGTGTAATGGGAGAGCCTCTGACTTGTCATTGTTCACCTTATATCCAGAGAGGTCCCCATAGAGAGTTAGTTCTTTGAAAAGATTGGGTAGGGAAATTAACGGGCTAGTGAGGGTGAGGAGGACGTCATCCGCAAAAAGGGAAAGTTTGTAGTGTGAGTCTTTGATAGAAAAGCCCGTAATGTCCGGATTAAGACGGATGCGGCAAGCGAGAGGTTCAATTATCAGAGCGAAGATGAGAGGCGACAGGGGGCATCCCTGTCGCGTACCATTGGTGATGGCGAAGGAGTCTGAAAGAATTACGTTCGCTAGAACAGAAGTGGAGGGATTGTGATAGAGTGCTGAAATGGCTTGGAGAAATTCCCCGCGAACACCAAAGCTGCGGAGTGTTTGATCGAGAAAGGCCCACGAAACCCTATCGAAGGCTTTCTCCGCGTCTAGTAGAAGAGAGGGGAGTTTGAGAGAGTTAGCATGATGGATCAGGTTAACGGTGCGTCTGGTATTATCTAGAGCTTGGCGTGTAGGGACAAATCCGACTTGGTCGGGATGTATAAGAGACGGAAGAAGGGGGTTCAGGCGTAGGGCAAGAATTTTTGCAAAAAGTTTCAAGTCGGTGTTGAGAAGAGAAATAGGGCGGTAATTAGAGACCTGTTGGTGATCTTTACCAGGTTTGGGAATAACAGTAATTAGTGCTTTAGTAGTTTCGCTGTGAAAGAGTTCCCCATTAAGGATTTTATTAAAAGTAGACAGTGGCGTAACTACTGCCCCCACAGCCCTCGCGGTGGCTTGGGGGCGAGGGGCTGCGGGGGCGCCACTGATTTACAGCAGACTGACATGCGGACGAGCGTCCGCATGTCAGTCTGCAGTCTCCTTCCCTCCGCCGCTTTTTGGAGGGACACAGAGGGCTCAGCGCGCCTCCCTGTGTCCCTCCTGCTGCATCATCTCTGGCGGCCGCGGGTCTAATAGGGGAAAGTGCCATCCGTGAGCTCTAATTGGCTCACGATCCGGCACTTCCCCCTATTAGACCCGCGGCCGCCGGAGATGATGCAGCAGGAGGGACACAGGAGAGGTGAGCTGTGCCCTCCGTGTCCCTCCAAAAAGCGGGGGGGGGGGGGATATCTGGCACTGGGGGGAATATCTGGCACTGGGGCATATATGGCACTGGGGGGGAATATCTGGCACTGGGGCATATATGGCACTGGGGGGAATATCTGGCACTGGGGCATATATGGCACTGGGGGGGAATATCTGGCACTGGGGGAATATCTGGCACTGGGGCATATATGGCACTGGGGGGAATATCTGGCACTGGGGCATATATGGCACTGGGGGGGAATATCTGGCACTGGGGGCATATATGGCACTGGGGGGGGAATATCTGGCACTGGGGGGAATATCTGGCACTGGGGCATATATGGCACTGGGGGGGACTATCTGGCACTGGGGCATATATGGCACTGGGGGGGAATATCTGGCACTGGGGGCATATATGGCACTGGGGGGGAATATCTGGCACTGGGGGGAATATCTGGCACTGGGGCATATATGGCACTGGGGGGAATATCTGGCACTGGGGCATATATGGCACTGGGGGGGAATATCTGGCACTGGGGGCATATATGGCACTGGGGGGGAATATCTGGCACTGGGGGCTTATATGGCACGGGGGGAATATCTGGCACTGGGGGCATATATGGCACTGGGGGGGAATATCTGGCACTGGGGGCATATGTGGCACTGGGGGCATATTTGGCACTGGGGGGGAATATATGGCACTGTGGGCATATGTGGCACTGGGGGGCATATGTGGCACTGGGGGGGAATATCTGGCACTGGGGGCATATATGGCACTGGGGGGGAATATCTGGCACTGGGGGCATATATGGCACGGGGGGAATATCTGGCACTGGGGGCATATATGGCACTGGGGGGGAATATCTGGCACTGGGGGCATATATGGCACTGGGGGCATATATGGCACTGGGGGGGAATATATGGCACTGGGGGCATATCTGGCACTGGGGGCATATGTGGCACTGGGGGGAATATCTGGCACTGGGGGCATATGTGGCACTGGGGGGGGGCTATATTTGGCACTGGGGCATGTGAGTACCTGGCACCGTGGGGGAATATCTGGCACTGGGGACATATGTGGCACTGGGAGCACAGCCCTAGCAACAAGGACTACCTCCTAGCAACGAGCATGACACCCAGTGCATGAAACACCTGGCAACAAGCATGACACCCAGTGCATGAAACACCTGGCAACGAGCATGACACCCAGTGCATGAAACCCCTGGCAACGAGCATGACACCCTGAGCATGAAAACCCCTGGCACCGTGCATGGAACCAAGAGCATGAAACCCCTGGCAACGAGCATGACACCCAGTGCATGAAACCCCTGACAACGAGCAGGTAATTGAAAAGTAATTAGAAGCCTTACTGTAGGACTTAATGTGTAATGGGCATTACGGTGTGTGGCATAACGTATCACGGACATTGCGGTGTGTGTCATAATGTGTCACAGGCATTACGGTGTATGGCATACTATATCGCGGGCATTGTGATATGTGGTATAATGTCTCAGGGTCATTGCAGTGTGTGGCATAATGTATCACGGACATTGCGGTGTGTGTCATAATGTGTCACAGACATTGTATGTGCTATAATGTATCAGGGGCATTGCAGTGTGTAGCATAATGTATAACGGGCATTGCGATTCCTGTCATAATGTGTCACAGGCATTACGTTGTGTGGCATAATGTGTCGGGGGCATTACAGTGTGTGCATATTGTGTCATGTGCATTATTGTGTGCGGCATAATGTCTAAGGGCCATTGCAGTATGTGGCATAATGTATACTGGGCATTACTATAAGGAGGAAAAATGACAAATAATGTAAGGGGCATGAATCAGGATTATTTTTCTTTCCTGTGGTGGCCAACGTATGGGCGTGCAGGTTGCAAAACTGGGGTATAAGGTAGTCTTTTCCTGCCATGCCACGCCCCTTTATGCGAAACCACGCCCATTCCAACGAAACCACGCCCCTTATTTGCCGCGCGCGCCTTCGACGCGCACATATTTATCCCTTTCTTGCTCCCAATTATGGAGCATGGAGGGGGGGGGGGGGGGGGGGCGCCGAAGAATTTTTTGGCTTGGGGGAGAAAAATTTCTAGTTACGCCACTGAAAGTAGACGTCAAGTGAGGGACAAGAGAACACTCGAATGTTTTATAGTACGCAAAGGGTAGGTCATCCGGTCCCGGAGCCTTAGAGGGTTTCTGTAGTTTAAGAGCAGCCGATACTTCCTCATCAGATATAGGCTTACATAATGCAGTGGCTGAGGGTGTATCCAACTGCGGTAGGGAGCATGAGGTCAGGAAGTCGGAGATGCGCGTGTTTGGGTCAGGTAGGGATGACGTACTGCCTGGGGAGTTATACAAACGGGTGTAGTATTCCTTAAAGATAGAGTTGATGTCTGAGGGATTATAGTGTGTATTACCATTAGAGTCCTTAAGCGAGACTATAGAAGAAAGGGCTTTGCGTGCTTTTAATCTATTTGCCAAGAGGGCATCAGCCTTGTTGCTTTTCTCATAAAATCGCTGATTCAGCCAACGTAGGGATTTATCTATCTTTTCTGTGATTAGTGCATTGAGAGTTGCCCTAGCTGCCATAAGCTGTTTATAGTTCGAGTCCGTGGGACTACGCTTGTGAAGAGAGTCTAGGATTTGGACCTGATCAGTGAGGTTTCTAAGTATTGCTTTGTGTTCCCTATTGCGGTGAGATGCATAGCTAATTACATGGCCTCTGAGGACAGCTTTGTGAGCTTCCCAGACTAATGGGGAGCATCCTGATTCAGGATTGTTAAGAGAAAAGTATTCCGTGAGCAGTCCAGCTATCTTGGATTTGAAGGAGGGAATTTTAAGAAGTGTCTCATTCAGGCGCCAAGATGGGCGGGAAGTTGGGGCATCCAACAGATCAAATGCGGACGCGACGGAGGAGTGGTCCGACCATACATTGGGGATAATCGATGAGGATAAAATGTGGTTAGAGGCCGGGGGGCTGCAGAAAAGGTAGTCAAGTCTGGAATAAGACTGATGGGGATTGGAAAAAAAAGTGTAGTCCTTGGAGGATGGGTTAAGAGCACGCCAAGTATCGAAGAGAGATGCTTCTTTAATTAGTTTAGAGAAAGTATCGGATATATGACAGGTGCGAGGGTGTTTCTGGGAAGCGGATTTATCTAATAGAGGGTCTAGAACTGCGTTGAAATCCCCTCCCAGGAACACATAACCCGCTCTGTGTTTTTGGAGAGCCTTGAAAAAGGATCTCAAAAACCGTTGTTGGCCCGTGTTGGGAGCATAGAGGTTAGCTATAGTCACTTCCAGGTGCCCCAGCCTGCCAACCAGAATGATATACCTCCCCTCTGTGTCAACATGAACCGAGCTTTGAGTGAAGGGGAGTTTGTTGCTTGTCAGGATAGCGACTCCGTTATGCTTAGATTCACTTGAGGAGTACAACACAGTGGAGAATCGTCTGGAAGACAAAGTGGGGTGACCATATCACTTAAAATGTGTTTCTTGTAGTAGAACTATGTCTGCGCGTAGAGTGCGGATTGTACGGAACAAGTGAGAGCGTTTATGGGGCGTGTTAAGGCCCCGGACATTCATAGAGGCAATGGTGAAAGGCATGATGTTGAGAGCAGGGGGAGTGTGGATGAGGTATTGAAAAGGGGGAGCAGAGGAAAGGAGCCGACTCGCTCAAGAGAGAGAGTTTAGAAAAGAAGGAGAGAAAGAAAAGAGAGAAAAAGAAAAAGAAAAGAGGGGGGTGTTAAAGGAGCAGAGTACCCAATTCGGATTGAGCAAAACAGAGACGGGTAAGAAAAAGGGGAAAGGCAGGTTACTCAATACAAAGGAGATTGGTACTCCTGTAATTAGGACTTAGTGGTCCAGAAAGGCGAGGGAACCAAATTTCCGAGTCGCCAAAAGGGAATAAAAAATAAATAAAATTGGGTGGTGGTGGAGATCTAAATGAGTAGAGAAATATCACATGCAGGGAGGAGAACAGGGAGTATACGCACAACCCAAGAAGAGAAAGCATAATGCGTTAAATGTGTGTAGGAGACAAGAGGTGGATCGGTGTCCCCTGGGTGAGGGGGATAAAGGGAGAGAGACAAGAGGGAGGGAAAGAGAAAGGAAAAAAAAAAGTGTGGGGGGGAAAACAATCATCACCAGAAAATACATTGAGTAATTATCATCTGGAGATACTAGTAACTTTTACGGAGTACAAAGATACACACTTGTTAAAACCGGTAGGGGCGACAGGCACGTGCGGCATGTGGAGTCTAGGAGAAAGCCAACGGAGAAGCTGGCTAAATATGTGAGGCCCGTGGACCACGCCACAACCCAAAACAAATAGAACTTGTAAACGTTAGGACAGCGGGAGAGAAAAGACCTAATAATGCATGAAGCTATAAATGTTACTGTGAACAACTAAGAGAAACATTGATTCCCTGAACTGGGAGCAAACTAACAACGGGAGGTAAAATGCAGCATCAGGGGACGTTAAAGTCAAACCGTGGCTAGAAGTGGCATGCGAGGCTAGGGGCGATTGCTAGAAACCGAAATTTGGCCACCTAGGCTACTGTAAACATATTGAGTTTAGTGAGTTTGAACTGCTACAAAGAGTGACCTTGAGACAATTCCAGAAAAAGAACATAAGGCATCATGGGGTAGGGAGGGGAGGGGGGGGGGGGGGTAAAAAAAAAAAAGGGAAAATGGGTACCCGCGCTGGCTGAATGGGGTCAAGTTGATAAATTATCAACAATACTACAAGTAATAAAAGTAATAATCACAACAATAATTTATAATGATATTAATAATAATAATGCGGATGGTTTGTTCTATGTAAAAAATATATAACAATTTAATAACATCTCATATAAGACAGTTCTAAAAGAAGAGGAATTCCTCTTGCCACTAAGTGGCAATAAAAACAAAAATAAGGCTTATCTGGACAAAATTCATAAATTCACATTCTCCAATATTGAAGTATGTCCAATCCTAAAGGCTAGGACAGCCTCCCTCTGTGCATTCACTGTACTGGGTGGATATTTACCAGATCCCCTTGTTGATGTGCATCAGCATTGGAGCAAGTCCATAATGTAGCTGTAGGGGTATAGCCAGTTGAATGGAAAAATCCAGTGATGGGAGAAAGTCCAAATAGTGCCAAGGAGGACATGGCTTTTGCGGGCCGGTTAGGAGAACGGAGTCCAGATAAAGCAGATGAATTCAAATCCAGATAGGCAGGGCTCAACGCGTTTCGCTGGTACCATCCAGCTTCCTCAGGAGCATATAATCCATAGGTGTAGGGTACTCTATTTATACCTTTACTAATAAGTCTATAAGTGTCACCTGTTTAGGTAATTACTAATACATAGAGACAAACCATCCAAAATACTGCAAGGACTATTCAGTCCAAAGTACACATTAGAAATCTGATCAAAAATCATATTAGACTTAAAAAACGAGTATAAATACCTCTTTTAAACCTATAAAAATATATAAGATAGTGCCGATCATGTGACACACATCGTCACATGATCGGCAAAGGGCAGTCCTATTGGTCCATACAGATGTCATTCAATATCCATATTGTGTTAAGGAGCGTCCACGTGACGCGCGTCATCACGTCACGTGGGCGCAACCCGCTCGTGAGTTCCCCTTCATAGAGGAGCCCCGGAAGTCTCCAAGGTCTCTTGACTTGTGGAGACCTGAGGGAACCTCCCTATCAGTGTGTAGAAGTTGCTTGACGGGCGCGTCCACGTGACGCGCATCATCGCGTCACGTGAGCGCAACTCACTCGTAGGATCCCCTTCCAAGTGGAGACCCGGAAGTCTCTTAGTGTGTTGGTCACTTCATCCCGTGCCTCCCCCATGCATCGGCTTCCGTACCGCACTGTTGCTATGGAAACCGGCAGGTCACTTTAAATCCCCTGAATCCATATATGGTTAACGTGTTACACTTTAATCAGAAATATACCTTAATAAACAAATAGAAGGCAGTACTAGTAAAGAAAGATCAATCAAGATTTGTAAAAACCACTAATAAAAAAGTTCATCACAAAATAAACAGCGTTTGTTTTAAATGAGGAGAAACCCAAATATCTTTTCTCTTAAGCATATTATTATCAAAAAAGGTTTACATCAAGGGAAATATCAGTGGTCTTTTGTATATACCCCAGGTTATTATACTTTAGACATCATTCTGGTGGCTGAAATGTATTAGTTCTTAACAAATTTCTAGTGGGTTGTATAATACTGAAAATCTCAATATATCAATATCTCATATCTCAATAGAAGTGTTCATATTTATAAATAAATCTCGTCTAATGACCAACAAAAGGTCTATTTATAAAGAACTAATGTTAGTATTTATTAGTAATCCTAATATCCATAACGTTATTAATAGTGTTATCAGTCCTACCATAAACACCACTCTCAACAGTATTAGTCTGAAAAATGTATAAATCATGATTTTAGATAGATCCTAATTTTGAAAGAGAGAGGGAAGGTTCCACATAACCCTAAATGACGGAGTTCAGTTCTATAGCTTCATTTAGTCCATCTGGATGTAATGAGTTGTATTTGAGCATCCAGAAGACCTCCCTACGACATAATTGGTTGAACCTATCACCCCCTCTTTCTGTTGGTGTGATATGTTCCAAACACACAATGGAAAGACAGGCAGGGTTGCCTTCATGTTTTGCTAAGTAGTGTCGTGGGACACTGTGTGTCACTAACTTGCGTATTATGTTACGGCGATGTTCCATGAACCGTGTGTGTATCGCTCTCGTGGTTCTACCAACGTAATTTAGGCCACACCCGCATGTTAGGACATATATCACAAATCTTGAATCACAATTCATAAAAGATTTAAGAATATATTTCTCAGAGGAACCGGGTATGGAGATATATGTAGTTTTGCGGTCCATATGGTGACACATAGTACATCTGGTCTTGCCGCATCTATGAGAGCCTACTGGTTTAGTAGTTAGCCAGTTTGAACCCTCTCCTTGTCCCTTCTTTGGAACAGGTTTAAAATGACTGGGTGCCAGAATGGTTTTAAGGGCTCTATTTTTCTTATATATAATTTGTGGTCTATCGGGTAGTATACTTCCTAAGACATTGTCCTGTTTTAATATCCTATAATTTCGACTGACAATAGTTCTAATTTCATTGGCGCATCTGTTATATTTACAGATAAACGCCAGTTCTCTTTCTTGTGTATCATGATTAGTAACTTTATTTCTAGAGGGGAGGAGTAGATCTTGTCTGTCCATATTCAGAACCTCCCTAAGAGCTTTGTCAAGAATATGTTGTGGGTATTCCCTATTTTTGAAAGAATCTATGAGTTGATTAGCTTGTATTTTGAACATATCTAAATTTGAACAGTTGCGTCTAAGTCGCATTAATTGCCCCTTAGGAATATTGTTCTTCCATGGGGCATAATGCGCACTTCTGTAATGTAAATATGAATTGGTATTTACAGGTTTGATAAAATTGGATGTAATGATAGTATTTTCTCTTATCTCAAGGGTCACATCCAGGAAATTTACACGGTTCCTGTCATAAGTGAAAGTGAAATTAAGATTGTGCATATTAGTTTGGAGTTGTGTGACAAATAAAGTGGTCTAATTTAGGTGATGTGAATGTCAAACAATCTGTATCTGATAAACCTGATATAATGAGAGACTTCTATAAATTAGAAAGTCTATTAAAAGCAGAATCCAGGAATTGGCTGGACAGTGTAAACTTACAACAATACGCAAACAAGAAAATGATCCCTAGAGGCCTTAGGCTCTTTAAATCGTCAATATTTCAAGACGATGTTAACTACCAAAAAGAATGGGATCAATTACTTGATAATTGTTCTTTGGAATTAATCAAGTTGATTATCAGATACAGAAATAACAAGGTTTCTTTGATCGAGAGAGAGATCGAGGAACTGAAAAAGACAATGGAAAAATCTAAAGATGATGAGAGTTTTGAAAGAAAAGACAGAATTATTAATGAGAAGGTCATTAAGTTTGAACAGGGTTTGATGGAAATGAAACAGAAGAAATTTAAACGTGATTTGACTGATTATGAGAATAACACTGTCCGCACGTTCAAATACAAACAAAATCATGTAGATAAAAATATTTACTCTAAAGAAACTAGATATCAAGAGCCCGGTACACACACGACACAGAAACGAGAACAATATTCTTCAGGTTACAGAGAATTTGTACATCCCAATAAATTTCAACCCCTAGCAGAATATAGGGATAGTGACACAGATTCTCCAAATCAATTTAATTCTTACAGATCAAATAGGAATAGACAGAATTATACGAAAAGTTACGGCAAATATACTGTCAGGGATAATGAATCCTCTGAACAGAGGACTAATTTTTTAGGGGCACGCCCAAAAACCAATCCAAGGTGGGCTCTAGATACCGAACAGAGAACCACCCCAAAAAGAGGCAGAGATCTAAGCCTAGAGGATGCAGAGGAGGAGGACATAAGACAAAAAAATCCCAGAAGGATATAAATGTCGACCCCCCCCCACATCCAAATCGAGTGTTTTCAATCTGTCAGACAGAACACTGTCTAAGTCCGAACTTTCACTTTTAGAAAAAGGCTTAAAATTCTCTCCATCTAGTGGCCCCAATATCTTTGACTTGTACGTTGAACTAAATAGGTTTATCCGTACCCTGTGCAGGAAGAGATATTTTGCAAAGAAAAATCTTTTAGCAAAAAACGATGATTCTCTACCCATAGTACTGGACAGTTCAGACCACCATATGCTGGCAATACTAGAAGAACTGTGGGATGAGAACCATACACAGGAAAACACTCCCAATAAAATAGAGAAGCTATATGATATACAAAGAGGAGGACCCAAATTCAAGTGTAAATCGGAATTTTTTCCGATTTCATTTAAAAGCAGCTGTATAGAATCTTTTTACAAGGTAACACTGGAGGACTTTAAACAACTGGTAGGACAGAACAACAATAGTTTTAAAGTTACCTCAAATCTCACCAGGCAAGAGAGAAAAGCGATCAAAGAACTCACACAGGATACATCTATAATTATTAAGGAAGCCGATAAGGGCGGAGGCCTGGTAGTGATGAATAGGTCATACTACCTGACCGAAGCCCTTAATCAATTAGAAAACAAGGAATTTTATAGTATCCTTGCCCAGGATCCAACTTCTAGATTTATTCAAGAACTCAAAACACTTTTGGAGTCAGGGCTGAGCAAGGGGGTCATATCCAGGGAGGAATCACGGTTCCTGTTACCCCACTTCCCCACCACCCCCACTTTCTATTTTCTCCCCAAGATTCACAAGTCCCTCACAGCACCACCGGGGCGCCCAATTATTTCTGGCATCAACTCACTCACCTCCAATCTTTCTTTTTATATTGATGCTTTTCTTCAACCACACGTACCATTATTGAAATCACACCTGAGAGACACTAAAGATTTTCTAAATAAAATTCAACAGATCCAGTGGAAGGAGACTTATGCTTTCCTGACCCTGGATGTTCAGGCACTGTATACGAATATACCGCACACTATGGGTATTAAAGTTATTACAGATCTGCTATATAAAACACAAGTTCTTGAGGAACAGCATCAATCTTTTCTCATACAATGCATTCACTTTATCCTTACACATAATTATTTCTCTTTTAATCACCAATATTATTTGCAACTCACAGGTACCGCCATGGGAACTAGGTTCGCCCCCAGTTATGCAAACCTCTACATGGGGGATTTTGACAACGCCCATGTGTGGGACGCGGCCTGGGAGGCGAACCTGGTGTTCTATGGGCGGTACATAGATGATTTATTTATTATTTGGGATGGGGACCTTTCTTCAGCCACTTTATTTGTCACACAACTCCAAACTAATATGCACAATCTTAATTTCACTTTCACTTATGACAGGAACCGTGTAAATTTCCTGGATGTGACCCTTGAGATAAGAGAAAATACTATCATTACATCCAATTTTATCAAACCTGTAAATACCAATTCATATTTACATTACAGAAGTGCGCATTATGCCCCATGGAAGAACAATATTCCTAAGGGGCAATTAATGCGACTTAGACGCAACTGTTCAAATTTAGATATGTTCAAAATACAAGCTAATCAACTCATAGATTCTTTCAAAAATAGGGAATACCCACAACATATTCTTAACAAAGCTCTTAGGGAGGTTCTGAATATGGACAGACAAGATCTACTCCTCCCCTCTAGAAATAAAGTTACTAATCATGATACACAAGAAAGAGAACTGGCGTTTATCTGTAAATATAACAGATGCGCCAATGAAATTAGAACTATTGTCAGTCGAAATTATAGGATATTAAAACAGGACAATGTCTTAGGAAGTATACTACCCGATAGACCACAAATTATATATAAGAAAAATAGAGCCCTTAAAACCATTCTGGCACCCAGTCATTTTAAACCTGTTCCAAAGAAGGGACAAGGAGAGGGTTCAAACTGGCTAACTACTAAACCAGTAGGCTCTCATAGATGCGGCAAGACCAGATGTACTATGTGTCACCATATGGACCGCAAAACTACATATATCTCCATACCCGGTTCCTCTGAGAAATATATTCTTAAATCTTTTATGAATTGTGATTCAAGATTTGTGATATATGTCCTAACATGCGGGTGTGGCCTAAATTACGTTGGTAGAACCACGAGAGCGATACACACACGGTTCATGGAACATCGCCGTAACATAATACGCAAGTTAGTGACACACAGTGTCCCACGACACTACTTAGCAAAACATGAAGGCAACCCTGCCTGTCTTTCCATTGTGTGTTTGGAACATATCACACCAACAGAAAGAGGGGGTGATAGGTTCAACCAATTATGTCGTAGGGAGGTCTTCTGGATGCTCAAATACAACTCATTACATCCAGATGGACTAAATGAAGCTATAGAACTGAACTCCGTCATTTAGGGTTATGTGGAACCTTCCCTCTCTCTTTCAAAATTAGGATCTATCTAAAATCATGATTTATACATTTTTCAGACTAATACTGTTGAGAGTGGTGTTTATGGTAGGACTGATAACACTATTAATAACGTTATGGATATTAGGATTACCATATGATAAATACTAACATTAGTTCTTTATAAATAGACCTTTTGTTGGTCATTAGACGAGATTTATTTATAAATATGAACACTTCTATTGAGATATGAGATATTGATATATTGAGATTTTCAGTATTATACAACCCACTAGAAATGTGTTAAGAACTAATACATTTCAGCCACCAGAATGATGTCTAAAGTATAATAACCTGGGGTATATACAAAAGACCACTGATATTTCCCTTGATGTAAACCTTTTTTGATAATGATATGCTTAAGAGAAAAGATATTTGGGTTTCTCCTCATTTAAAACAAACGCTGTTTATTTTGTGATGAACTTTTTTATTAGTGGTTTTTACAAATCTTGATTGATCTTTCTTTACTAGTACTGCCTTCTATTTGTTTATTAAGGTATATTTCTGATTAAAGTGTAACACGTTAACCATATATGGATTCAGGGGATTTAAAGTGACCTGCCGGTTTCCATAGCAACAGTGCGGTACGGAAGCCGATGCATGGGGGAGGCACGGGATGAAGTGACCAACACACTAAGAGACTTCCGGGTCTCCACTTGGAAGGGGATCCTACGAGTGAGTTGCGCTCACGTGACGCGATGATGCGCGTCACGTGGACGCGCCCGTCAAGCAACTTCTACACACTGATAGGGAGGTTCCCTCAGGTCTCCACAAGTCAAGAGACCTTGGAGACTTCCGGGGCTCCTCTATGAAGGGGAACTCACGAGCGGGTTGCGCCCACGTGACGTGATGACGCGCGTCACGTGGACGCTCCTTAACACAATATGGATATTGAATGACATCTGTATGGACCAATAGGACTGCCCTTTGCCGATCATGTGACGATGTGTGTCACATGATCGGCACTATCTTATATATTTTTATAGGTTTAAAAGAGGTATTTATACTCGTTTTTTAAGTCTAATATGATTTTTGATCAGATTTCTAATGTGTACTTTGGACTGAATAGTCCTTGCAGTATTTTGGATGGTTTGTCTCTATGTATTAGTAATTACCTAAACAGGTGACACTAATAGACTTATTAGTAAAGGTATAAATAGAGTACCCTACACCTATGGATTATATGCTCCTGAGGAAGCTGGATGGTACCAGCGAAACGCGTTGAGCCCTGCCTATCTGGATTTGAATTCATCTGCTTTATCTGGACTCCGTTCTCCTAACCGGCCCGCAAAAGCCGTGTCCTCCTTGGCACTATTTGGACTTTCTCCCATCACTGGATTTTTCCATTCAACTGGCTATACCCCTACAGCTACATTATGGACTTGCTCCAATGCTGATGCACATCAACAAGGGGATCTGGTAAATATCCACCCAGTACAGTGAATGCACAGAGGGAGGCTGTCCTAGCCTTTAGGATTGGACATACTTCAATATTGGAGAATGTGAATTTATGAATTTTGTCCAGATAAGCCTTATTTTTGTTTTTATTGCCACTTAGTGGCAAGAGGAATTCCTCTTCTTTTAGAACTGTCTTATATGAGATGTTATTAAATTGTTATATATTTTTTACATAGAACAAACCATCCGCATTATTATTATTAATATCATTATAAATTATTGTTGTGATCATTACTTTTATTACTTGTAGTATTGTTGATAATTTATCAACTTGACCCCATTCAGCCAGCGCGGGTACCCATTTTCTTTTCTACTACTTAGCTTTTGAGGAATTGACCTTCCTCCTACCTGCTGCTGTTGGCCGCGCACCTGCTTATTTGTTATTTGCAACAAAAAAAAAAGGGGGTGGATGGGGGGAGGGGTGGACATATGCAGTACGTGAACATAACATTGAAGTCCTTACAGTCGTATAGCAAGGGGTGATCCCCCGACAACAAACAGTCAATGAAAAGTTATACAAACGTCTGAGGGGGGAAGTGAGCGTAGTGGCGCAGATTTTTCAAGGGCTGATGTATTTATCAACGGAAAGGAAGAGGGGCTCATAGGAAAACATCCATCCCAACGCATAATCAAATTTAAAGTTGAGTGGTCTGCCCCAACGGGGGGTCCAGCTTCTTCTATATGCGAAAGCAAGTCCTTGCCCTCACGGGGATCTCTGATGATGACTGTTTTTCCCTGAAGGTCAATGATTAGCTTAAAGGGGAAACCCCATCGGTATCGGATGTTCCTGTCCCGTAGCGCCTTTGTTAGATCACGGAGTTCCCTCCGTTTAGCTATGGTTAGAGGGGCCAGATCTTGGAAGAACTGAAGTTTAGATGAATTGAAGAGTACATGAGGCTTTCCACGAGTAGAGTTGAGGACCCTTTCTTTATCTTTAAACTTGAGAAAGCGGAGGACCACATCGCGAGGAGGCTCACCATCCCTAGGCTTAGGACGGAGGGCACGATGAGCCCTCTCTAGAGGAAACTGTACATCCCCCAGGTCTGGTATCAGAAAGGAGAAGAGGTTGTGAAGATAGGGTTCGAGGTTATCCACACTGACGGATTCAGGGATGTTGCGAATGCTTAGATTGGATCTGCGTTCGCGGTTCTCAAGATCCTCGTTTTTAGTACGAAGTTCAGACAGTTCTGAGACAATGTGGTCCAGGTCACGACCCGTATCGTTTAGAGCTTTCTGAAAATGGTCCTGATGAGATTCCATTTTAGAGGCTCTAGAAGCGAGGGATGAGATGTCCGTCTTAATGGAGGCCACCGCCTTGTCCAGTTTGGACTCCAGGGAGTCCTTAAAGTCCGTAATAAGGGAGCGGAGAGCTAAGATATCATCCTTAGTGGACGGAGCAGAAGGCGGTGTGACGGAGTCATCCATAGAATCGTGAGGAGGGGAGGGGAGACCCCTATGTTGGGTATTCTTGGTGCCCCTGGTAAAATGTTGAGAGATATCAGCACCCCCTTGTTTAGGAGTCTTGGACGAAGATTTCTGCATGTGGATCGGACCAGTGTAGGGTATTATACTATGAAATATGATCCGTCAGGGTAGACAGGGAGTAAAAAAAAAAGGGGGGGGGACCACGCTCCTCACTTTCAGGTGGTCATAGCGCCGGGGGCTGGTATGGCGGGAATGCCGGCAGTGAGGACTCCACGTCAGAGGTAGGAGGGAGTCCCCTAGTCAAGGGCACTTCCACCGTTGCGGATAGGGGAGTAAGAGTCCCGGGTATTAAAGCAGGCCAGGCAGTGGGGTCATCAAAGCTAGTCAGGTGCCAGTGGAGTCCCGCCGGGAACAAGAGCCGGTGTCACCGGAGTCAGGGCGAAGCCGGACGAAGTTTCCAGCAACCGGCGTGTGATGTCAGGAGCCAATGGCAACTCCGCAACCCCCTGGAAGCGATCAGACCGGCATATGGGGTCGGTGCGTGCAGAGGCAGGGACCAGCAATGATGTCCCGGCACGAGGGGGGGCAGAGGCTGAACCGTAATGTAATGTAGTGAGGGGGTGCCACT
This sequence comes from Pseudophryne corroboree, assembly GCF_028390025.1. Classification (NCBI taxonomy): domain Eukaryota; kingdom Metazoa; phylum Chordata; class Amphibia; order Anura; family Myobatrachidae; genus Pseudophryne; species Pseudophryne corroboree. Next base: position 750,933,128 of record NC_086447.1, read on the forward strand.
GAGGTCTTATGGCAGCAGCTCACTTACCCCCCGTTGGAGATGTAGCTCCCAGGTGTTCCGCTGCGGACCCACAGTCCCCTCCGTGCGCCCCTGGGTCCCGGCGCCGGCTGAGGGCCCCCTCCAAGATGGTCGCCGGGCCCCCCGCAGCTCCACCAATCCCCGGGGGCCCCAGCGATCCCGGGCACCCGCAGAAGTCGGCAGCGGCAGGAGACGCTCCCCCAGCTGGTCCCTTGATGGGTAGAGCTCCAGAGGGCAGGGGAGGGGTGCGTGATTCCCTCCCGCGACACCGGAAGTGCACGCCGGCCCGGGGGTTTAATCTAGGCCCCTGTCTGGTGGCCGTCAGTAGGCCTCTCGGATCCGCAGCACAGGGGAGCGGGAGGAGAGAACCTCAGTGCGGCAACCCGTGGAGCCCAGGCGGCCACCGCACGGCTCCCCTTGACCCAGGTTACAAGGAGGACGTAAGAGGCAGGGGAGGTAAGGCGCGTCCAGCGGCCCGGCAGCTTCAGCGGCTCTGGAGGACAGCGGGCGCGGCGGCTGGCAGGGAAGCTCCGAGCACGGAGCTGACTCACCCGCACGTCGGGGCACGACTCTCCATCCACCGGGGAGGGCACAGCGGGTCCGAGCAGGGCGGCAGTATTCTGAGGGGGACCACCGGGGGCCAGTCCACGGCAAGGCTCCACTTCCCAACGGCCAGTCCGGGCCGCCTCCCAACTCCAGGCCCCGGTTTCACTCTGGGGGGAAGGCCGCAATCCACAGGAGCACTTAAAAGTGCTCCGCGGGTCCCCCCAAACACCAGCAGCAGGGTAGCTGTAGCCACTGAGGGGTGTCTGGGACAGTCAGGCATCAGTTGGGAGGGTATAAAAGATTAAATAAAAGCAATGCTTGCAGGAGCTGGGGAGATGCACAGCTACCCTCCACAGCAGCCAGGCCACGCCCCCTCGCTAGCAGTTTTTTGCAGCCGTGCAAATGCTATGCTGCCTCCCACTGGGAGTGTATTTTAGATTAGCAGAAGTGTGAATGAAAGGATCGCAGAGTGGCAGCAAACTTTTTTTGTGCAGTTTTAGAGTAGCTCAATACCTACTCAGCGCTTGCGATCACTTCAGACTGTTCAGTTCCTGTTTTGACGTCACGAACATGCCCTACGGTCGCCCAGCCACGCCTGCGTTTTTCCTGGCACTCCTGTGTTTTTCCGAACACTCCCTAAAAACGGTCAGTTGACACCCAGAAACGCCCACTTCATGACAATCACTCTGCGGCCAGCAGTGCGACTGAAAAACTTCGCTAGACCCAGTGTGAAACTACATCGGCCGTTGTAAGAGTACGATGCGCGTGTGCATTGCGCCGCATACGCATGCGCAGAAGTGCCTTTTTTTGCCTCATCGCTGCACAGCGAACGAATGCAGCTAGCGATTAACTCGGAATGACCCCCAAAGGAGCTAAAGTAACAGAATTGTAGCTGGTAGCGTACAGAGTTAGAAGTATAAGGGGGTAAGGATTAAAGTAAGTAAATTTTGATAGGTGGAAGTTTGGAGTCTGATCAGGTGGACGGTTAAGGGGTTCCAAAGGGGTAGAGCACCACAGAGAGTAAGAGATGGTAATCAGAGAGATGAGGCACAAGTCAGAGGCAGATCTATGATGAGGTCAGAAGTATATGAGTTAGAAAATGCAGAAGAAGTGCAGGGGTTTATGGTATTTTGCCGCAACCGTGGAACGGCAAGAGAGGAAGAACAGTCTTACAGTGGCACTTGGCATTGATTGGAATGGGGATTGATCAGTGAAGGAAAGGTTAGATAGAAGGACGATGCAGTAGTAAAGACAAGAGATGATTAGAAAATCAATAAGCATCATGGTAACATTCTAAGGGATCTATTCATGAAGCAGTGAAAAGTGTGGAGAAGTGAGCCAGTGGAGAAGTTGCCCATGACAACCAATCAGCATTGAAGTAACATTTACAATTTGCATACTATACAATTGTACGGAGCAGCTGATTGATTGCCATGGGCAACTTCTCTACAGGCTCACTTCTCCATTCTTTTCATTGCTTCGTGAATAGACCTCTATGACAGATGTATCAATGTTTCTAAAGAGTGGAGAAGTTGCCCATATCAACCAATTAGCTTCTAACTATCATTTTATAAAATGTACTTGATAAAAGGTAGAAGCTGATTGGTTGATATGGGCAGCTTCTCCACTCTTTAGAGACTTTGATACTTCTCCCCCTGAGAGAGGAAATTGTGTACTTTGCCAATGTTTTGAAAGAGGAAGTAACATGAAAAAGGAAGGAACTGGATATGTGAAGTGGACAAGGGAGTGATGTTATCACTAGGGAGACTAAAATGTGAAGCTCAGTTTTGGAGATGTTTAGCTTTAAGTAGCATTAGTACATTAAAGCAGAAATGACAAAGAACTAGTTGCACACACAATATAAAGAGAAGAAGGTTTGTAGAGTAGAAGCAACTTTGGTTGTCATCTTCATAGTTGTGGTTGTGGAAGCTAAAAGGGGATGTTGAAATCCACAAGAATGAATATAGGTAGGACATTGGATTGGAAATTATAGAGCCCAGGTGCAAAATGATCAAGGAATTAGCATACTGGGACAGGAGGCGATAAATGGCTGTGACCAGCAGATTGGGCAGAGAGTCTAGTCAGATCCCGTACAGCAGTGGCGGTTGGGATGCGTAGTCTTTTAAGTAGTTGCTTGCTGCACAGCTGGGGGCCAGAATGCAGGGGCATAAAGATTACCTCCGGTCACAGGAGTCCAGTAAGACAGGACTGTTAGTTGTAGGTCCAGGGCTGGGCCCCCTTCTCTGTCAGGGCCTGGGACTTCAGGCACGACAATCCCCCCTGATGATGGGCCTGCCCATTACTGCTTCAATAAACCAACTCCACTTGTTAAGCTATTGGGCTGTTTATAGTGTTGAGGCATCTACTGGTGTGTACAGTTAGGAGGGAAATAAATAAGCAGTGGTAAATATTCCTGCGATAAAACAAAAGTGCTTTTTCACAATTTTTTTGCCCAGTGTTTTTTTTTGGCAATTCAGTTAATGCCCTTTTTTCACAGAAACATGTACCTGTTTCCGTATGAAAAACCCTGGACCCGGGATAAATTCCCAGATCCATGTGTTTTCAAGATCACGGCTGTGAAAATAAGGCACTTATCGTGGATTTTGATTCACCTGCCTCCGAGCAGGTGAAACAAAATCCCAGATAATGACGGCTATCGGCATCAGTGGAATTACCCCCCGGGTATCAGTTAGCCGTAGTTATTTACTGCGGCTAATTGAATTCCCTCCTTTATCTGCTCCACCTCAAGCCTATACACACACCACATTTTCCAACAGACAGAATAAATCAGTTTATTCTATAATAGGAATGTCTACAGACATCTCAGAATCTAATACACAACAGTACAACCACGTTGTTTTTATTTCATGTCATTTGTCCTAATTTTACTCATTGATATTTTATTGCCGTTGATGTATGCATGTACTGTATATAGGCACTTCCTGTGAGGAAGCGAGGAGTTATGTTTACCCCACCATCGTTGCAATTTATTTTGCACAGTCTAGACTTTAGTCAGGAGTATGTTTTTACTCCTTTTGTTTCCTATGTCTTAAGCTGATAGAGGTATCGGTATGGTCAATAAAAGTTAATTAGTGACAACTACTGTAAATACATATTTATAAAGTGGATCATTATTATGTTCTGGCTGACAGATGACATTTTCTGGCAGTGTTTTGCTCGGGTGTGGTATGTTAGGTAGATTAGACTTAGGTAGACAGTGTCTAGGTCGACCACTATTGGTCGACAGCAAGTATGTCGACATGGTTTCTAGGCCGACAGGGATTCTAGGTCGACATGTACTAGGTCGACATGAGAAAAGGTTGACATGAGTTTTTTTACTTTTTTTGGTGTCGTTTTCTCCGTACAGTGGCCTAATTCAGACCTGATCGTAGCAGCAACTTTGTTAGCAGATGGGCAGAACCATGTGCACTGCGGGAGGAGGGGGGGGGGGGGGAGGCACAGATATAACATGTGCAGAGAGAGTTGGATTTGGGTGGGTTATATTGTTTCTGTACAGGGTAAATACTGGCTGCTTTATTTTTTACACTGCAATTTAGATTTAAGTTCAAACAGACCCCACCCAAATCTAACTCTCTCTGCACATGTTATATCTGCCCGACCTGCAGTGCATATGGGCCCTCATTCCGAGTTGTTCGCTCGTTATTTTCCTTCGCATCGGTGCGATTTTCCGCTAACTGCGCATGCGCAATGTTCGCACTGCGGCTGCGTCAAGTAAATTTGCTAAAAAGTTTGGTATTTTACTCACGGCATTACAAGGATTTTTCTTCGTTCTGGTGATCAGAGTGTGATTGACAGGAAGTGGGTGTTTCTGGGCGGAAACTGGCCGTTTTATGGGTGTGTGTGAAAAAACGCTGCCTTTCTGGGAAAAACGCGGGAGTGGCTGGAGAAACGGGGGAGTGGCTGGGCGAACGCTGGGTGTGTTTGTGACGTCAAACCAGGAACGAAACTGACTGAACTGATCGCAATGGCAGAGTAAGTCTCGAGCTACTCAGAAACTGCTAAGAAATTTCTATTCGCAATTTTGCGAATCTTTCGTTCGCAATTCTGCTAAGCTAAGATTCACTCCCAGAGGGCGGCGGCTTAGCGTGTGCACTGCTGCGAAAAGCGGCTAGTGAGCGAACAACTCGGAATGAGGGCCATGGTTTTGTCCAACTAGTAACAAATTTGCTGCTGCAATCAACTCTGAATTATCTTCAGTGACCAGGAACCCCAATTAGTGCACTATGTCCCCTCACACAAGGTGCCTCGCTCCGCTACCACTGCGCTCAGCACAGGTGACCATTCCAAATTGTAGTCCAAGTGGATCGTAAAGTATGAAAAAGTAAAAAAAAAAAAAAAAATTTGAAAAACTCATGTTGACGTTTTGTCATGTCGACCTAGAACATGTTGACCTAGAAACCATGTTGACCTACTTACTGTCGGCCAATAGTTGTCGACCTAGACAGTGTCGACCTACTTACTATTGACTTCAAGAACGGATCCCGTTTTGCTCATATTGATGGAAATTTTGGAATGTCAAACCTGCCACATGTTGATGGCAATTGCATTTTATCCCTCCAAATCTCTGAGTATTAGGGGCTAATTCACCATCCAACCATAATTTTTGCGTTCTGTGGGTGACCCGCAGTAATTACAAACGCCTCTGCCTGATTGACAGGCAGAGGCGGTTTTCACGGGGCGGGAGGGAGGGGCAGCGATGGAGCGTTATGGGGGCAGCAAGGAGACGGGGCATGTCGGCGCAAACGGGGGGTGTTGTAGAACTTAAAAATGTCGACGGGTGTCCTGGCTGTGCTGGCAGGAGGCTACCATAATTTCTGCGATCACGCTGATTTAGGCCCTAAATCTGTTGGTTTGGAGGCTAAAACTGACAGCCATTTGCCATTTGAACTCACCACAAAAATCTCAGTCTATTAAGTTTCCACCGTCATGTTTATGCTAGTAAAAGTTATGTTTAAATTCAAACTTTTATGTGATCTTGATTATAGTTTTCCATTAATATAAAATTCATAATAATATTCTATGTTTGATTTTGTTTTAAAACTTTATTCGAGCTTATTTGCTGTTATCAGGAAAACGGAAGGTGTATCTGTTTGCTGTAGACGCTAAAAGCTATGTAGGGTTATTAACAAACAGCAGCATCTTAACTTGCTATAGAAAAATTTACACAAAATAGCAAGTTTGGCAGTGAAGTGGCAAATAAAACTAAAAAAGGATAAAGACATTGGGCCTAATTCAGACCTGATCGCTGGGCTGCGTTTTCTTACAGCCTGTGATCAAGTCTGGACTGCGCATGCGTATTGATAATGCTGATTTAGATTACCTTATAACTTTATATAATGGGTAAGAGACACAGTACGCAATTGGCGTATGGGGTACCGTAAGGGTACGTATTTAGCGTAGCATACGCTAGGACGTGATCGAGACGCACATGCGGCACGCTCGCTCACAGCTTAATGCGTGGTGTCGAGCACGCTATAGACGAGCGGCGCAGACGCTCACAAGATGACAATCAGTAAACCTTGAATGTAACACACAGAAAGGATATTCTTATACTGTAAACCTTGTACTGAAACACTGTAGCGATATAACGCTGCTTAACCTTGTTAACACTAAAGCTGTTTGAGCGATCGAGACGCTCCTATTACCCTCTGCAATGTAATGAACACACAATACCGTGCTAAGGATCCAACACCTTTACTAACAAGCTTTTAGTTATATTGAAAAGGGGTAAAACAGTTACAAGTCATACACTACATACTAACATATAATTCTAACAGAATATCTAGACAGAAATATACAATAACGTTACAATCTTAAACTAAACAGAGAGAGAGAGAGAGAATGTGGCCAATACAAACAAAGAGCGAGATAATCACAGAGAATTACTTACACACACTGGGAACGATCGCAGCGCAGCCTGGTACCAGCTCCGAGTTAATCAATATGAAAACAGTTTGTGGAGAGTGGGGGAGCTGTTCAGGCTGGCTGATCTTATATACACTGAGTACAGTATACTACAAAGGGACCTACAATCTCATTGTTCATTGGACACAGGAATGTCTCCTCGCATCATATCAAAAGGTCATAGGTTAGTTTGAACAGGTGGGCTGTGACTATTTCAAACAGCTCAGGTGGGTGGGAATCTCCGGATTCCCGCCGCATGGATAATGAATCGCAAATATATGAAATGTCCAGAATCTACTAATGGCCATAACTATACGCAGGAGCGATTAATCTTTACATAACCAGCACCGGATTGTTGCTATTAAAATACTCTTCAGTTAGGTACCAGACACAGCTGTTCAAACCCTGTCTGACCCTTCGTACCATACAAAGAGGGATTCCCAAGTCCGTGAACAAGTCACATTAAACAAACTTACAGTTATTACTAAGGGGAACATTATCTATAAAACATGCTATATGGATTTATTATCTAACGATTGAGTCGCCCGCTAGACGCAAACAAACTCTACCGTAAATGCACATACCACGCGCTCGAGCGCATGGCCGAGGCGCCATCACGCGGCTGCGAGTATCCGCACGCACGGGAGAGAATATGCACGTGCAGCAGGCACGCGCATGAGGTGAATATATGGCAACGTGCAGCGTGATATTTTTCTGACTTTGACAGTCCACCCTTTGGCAGTCATCAATAACTGCCACTTCCTAAAAACAGTTCAAAAAGAGAAAAATATATGTCATGTAAAAATACATTTCTATGATTGGGTAAGGGAGAAGAGAAGAAGGTGGGAAAAAGGTATGACCTAGTGAGATAGTAGAAGCATGTATGTATGAGTCCATGTTTGAGGGGTCATGTATCATCGTGCTGTACGTGTTTTAAATCAAGCTTCGAGGTATTGCGAAGTATACATTTGAATTCCTTCTTATCCCGTAGTACGGGTCTGTGGTTGGGCTGTCAAACTTTACCGAGCTCTTTTCGGCTTTTGGTTGCAACAAAATGGGGGAGCACATTTTAGTTGATGATACATGAATGGGGGGATATGTGAGTGCTGATATCTGTGCCTATATTCCCTATCGACTATGTGTGTCATTACCTGAAGGTTGTAGAGATGAAGATAAGAAGCAATTATGGTAAATGCAGTCATAAACTATGTGAGTTTAATGTACATTTGTTGCTTGAGGTCTTGTCTTGTGTCTTGTCTCGATGTACATGTTGACTGTAGTCTCCCGATGCTTTTGCTATAATTGCTTGAGCAAAAAGCTTTCTCAATGTCCATAGACTTACAATCTGTAAAGTGTTGGGCTATCGTAAAATTTTAGAGTCACTAGGGAAAATGGGGGTCTATGGCATTGTCCATCAATGGTCTGTGTAAAAGGTTGTCAAATTCTTCTTCCAAGCGGATGTCTTAGTACCTTGGAGGAAAACAAAGGAGAAACGGGTGAAAGAAACGGACCGTGGAATCACATTTTCATCACAACATTGTCTCTATTGTTGGGTCATACATCAAATTAATCGTTGTTAATACAGTGTCCTCGCTTCTTAAACTCATCACTCGGGCACTACGTTTACACTTCGTCAAAACCCGAACGCATCTAAATATCAGACCGACCAATATGATGACACCCAGAATACACAAAATAAATTTCCCTACATCCATGATAATACCTTGGGCCCATTCTCCTAAACCAGAGAACCAATTTCGTGGGTTCAACCATGACACCCAACTGGTCAGCTCATTACCCACAGCAGCAAGGGTGAGATTGTGTTTCCTTCGGAACTCCCATTTTAATTGTAAAATGTCATCCATCTTTTGGTCTATGACCTCGGCTGGGTCCTCCGTGCTGTTTGTAATGTACGTGCAGCACTTGATTCCATATTGAGTTGCCAGGGTTACACAATACCCGCCTGTCACAGCTGTGAGGTAATTGAGAATCATCCTATGCTGAACCAGTTCTGTTTTGTAGGCTTGTAACTCTTTCCCAGTGTACCTGAAGGTGTCGTCATACATTTTCGGTGATATTGTCTAATAAATTTGCAAGCGCAGATATATATTTATAATTTATCACTCCTCTAGCGGTACGAGTGATATTTAACGCGAGTAGGAATTGAATCCCGGTGGATTCATGGATCAGGTCAGAGGCTGAATGCTCTGTTCTTTCTATCAGGTGCCGTTTAACGATGTGCTCGTAATGAGTGTGAGTATAAGGAGCTTGGGCACCACGGTGAATATCTTTAATTTTAGTGTGGGATACAGTCATTACCTCAGGCAGTACTTTTCCAATATAACATAACCCTTCTGAGTTTGGGGCAAGCCACTTATACGCCTTCCTCCCGCATATGAAATATGCATCATCGGGGAGAACATATGGGACGGAGTGTGACATAACCATATTACAGATTTTCCATGTGAACTCTCCTAACCCTAATTCTTCCATCTGTTTAGTACACGTATCAGTTTGTACGATCTGTGCACAGTATCCTGGTGATACTTCTCCAACTCGCATGATCCTACTTCCTAAGGTGTACCTATACCGAAAGAATTTCCTATGATCGGCTATCTGGCGTATAAGTTCTGTGTCTATGGGCAATCTGTCGGCTCTATGTGAGAATGTCATGGTTTGATTACTCCATGACACTTCCCAATTTCCCGGCTTTCGGGGATTGGAAATGTTAAAGCACACTAAGGACCTGTCCACGTGATATTGGTGGAGCTTCAAACTAGGAGGACTAGAGATATTAAACCTCTTGTCCACCGGCCTCCCACCACTTAGCTCAAGTACCTCTCCTACCGTTAAAGGGAATGGTACTAGTCCTGATTTGCTATGGCCTTGAGGTACTTGGGAGCATACCCAACAGTCTGTCTGATTTAACACTTTACCCACTAAGGAGTGATAGTCACTCAATGGATACCGGTCCATGTGGACATTAAAACTGGACTGACATTTCTTTATGCACCCATCCTCAACTATATTGTCACAATGCCTACAGATGCAGTTCTCTTCAGCTAACAATCCTTCACAATTCCTTCTATTGTCAATGCTACCAGATCGTTTTCTGATACTCGCCTTTACTCGGAGATTATGTTGTTCTTGGAAATCTACGCCTGCATCCTGGTCATCAGAACCCATTCCTGATCCTTTCTCGACCTCCATGGTACTCTCACCGAAACAGACTGCTCTGGTCAACATCATGGTCAACAGGAAAATCCGGATCACAGTCTCTTGGGGCAAGTCCATCTTTGAGGAGTAAAAGGAGAAAAATAAGAAGGGGGAAAGGAAATAGGAGGGAGGTGGGAACTGGAGAAAATAACAAATGGGAAAAAGAAATCTGGCTCGACAAGCTTCCGGTCTTGTTATTCTCAGCGCTCAGGTGTCGTCTCAATCCTCCTGTTAGGGTCTCCTGCCCTGTGCTGCCACGTCGTCATGGCAACCGGGAGACAAGTGCTAGTGGAGTAACCTGAGCGCAGCTGATACTCCGGTTCGGGTCTTTTGCTGTGCAGTGGTTATAGGCTCTGTGCACAGCAGGGGATCCGGTGCTGGTTTTTGTGCTCACAGTCTGTGAGGTCTGAGTGGGGCGTGGACAGCACCTGCTTTATAAGGCCTCTTTTCAGGGTAAGCAGATGCTGCTGAATCTTTGTTGGTTAGTCAGTTCATGAAAGTTAGCCAGTACTGTGTAGCTTTGTATTTGTTTGTTGCTTACTGCAAATAGGCCTGGGGATTTGGTATTACACTCTGCCAATCCAGACCTAGCAGTAAGACTGGAGTCAGTCGTTTAGCTTGCTGGGGTTCTGTTACCACTCTGTGAACTTAGCAAGTTTGCGGCTGTATTCTAAGACTTGCCTGTCTAATCCTGTCTCACTGTGCTAGGTGTCAGGGGTCAGTTTAGTGGCAGTAAGCTAAAACCTGTGCACTGCAAGTGAGAAATAGGATTGTGGAGACTCTCCTTGTGTCTAGCATTCCATCTCTGACCAAGGAGTTTACTGCCACACCCGTTGGTAACCCTTTAGGGTTTTGCTGTTGCCCTTAGCAACAGCATTTCGGGTTCTCTATGTATTAAAACACAACATCTTGCTTTTTCCATCTGTGCAGTTCTAATACAAAGGAGATACCCAGTTCCTTAGCCTCTGGACTTCTCTGTTCACTTTGTGTGTATTTTGTTACCCTATTACCTTCTGTGTACGTTATGTCATATTCCCCAGTTTGTCTGTGAGTCCATTTGTTTTGCATAACAGTTCAAACACCAGTACATTCCTGCAGACACTGGAGTGCATAACAGTTCTGACACCAGTACTTTCCTGCAGGCACTGGTGTGCATAACATATTCAGCAGCCTAATACTCCTGTTGAAATTTTGTGGGAATATGGAGCATACCCCTCAAAATACGTTGCAACAGGTGGTCGATCAGGTGCAGGTCCTGACTCGACAATTTAATGATTTGTCCATTAAAATGCACACCTCCCAGGCTGCTGGTGGAGCTCCCGCAGCAGCAGCACCTGCAGGGGTTAAGGAGCCGAAAGTAAATCTCCCGGATCGTTTTTCTGGAGATCGCTCGCAGTTCTTTTGTTTCAAGGAGAGCTGCAAGCTATACTTCCGGCTTAGGCCTCAGTCTTCTGGGTCGGAGATTCAGCGGGTGGGCATAGTGATTTCCTTGCTACAAGGAGACCCACAGGTCTGGGCATATGGGTTGCAGCCTGACTGTCCGTCGCTTAAAAGTGTTGATGCTTTTTTTACGGCACTGGGCATGTTGTATGATGACCCTGACAAGACGGCCTCAGCCGAGGCTCAGATTTCGATCCTTAAGCAAGGGCGAAGGCCAGTTGAGGTTTACTGTACGGAGTTTCGGAGGTTGGCCCATGATACCCAGTGGAATGACCCAGCCCTGAGACACCAGTACCGAAGAGGTCTTTCTAACCAGATAAAGGACCAACTGGTACAATATCCCTTGCCTGATAGCTTGGATCAGCTCATGCAGTTATCCATCCGGGTGGATAGACGGCTGAGAGAGCGTAGGCTTGAAAGGGAGACTGAGATTTCCTTCCTTCCCAAGGGAACCTCAGACTCTGAGGAATTTTCTGAGGAGCCTATGCAGATTGGGGCTACCCGCCTCTCCTCGCGTGAGAAGACGCGGAGGAGACAGCAGGGGTTGTGTTTGTACTGTGGGAATAAAGGTCATGTGGTAGTATCATGCCCAGAAAAGCCGGAAAACTTCAGGGCCTGAGGGTGATGGGAAATATCCTGTCAGGCCAGAAGTCAGAATTTCCCAAGAAGACTTTTATCATTCCGGTGACCTTGAAGATCCTCGGTCAAACTGTCAAGACTGAGGCCTTTGTGGACAGTGGGGCCGACGGGGTTTTTATGGACCGCCAATTCGCCCTGAAACACTCTGTTCCCTTAGTACCCTTGGCATCGGAAATTGAGATTTGTGGGTTAAACGGGGAACCATTATCCCAAGGTAAAATTACCTCTTGCACTAGCCAGATTTCTTTGTTTATTGGAGCCACACACTCTGAAAAATTGTCCTTTTATGTGACTGTCTGTACTTTTGCCCCATTGGTGTTGGGGTTACCCTGGTTAAGGGCCCACAATCCTCAATTTGACTGGGTCTCTAGGGAGATTCTTAGTTGGGGTACTGATTGTTTCAGGAGTTGCTTGAGCCTTCCAGTCAGGCTCTCGCAGCTAAGTTTGCCAGGATTGCCAGGGTGTTATGCAGATTTTGCGGACGTGTTCTCCAAAAAAGTTGCAGAGGTACTACCTCCCCATCGCCCCTATGACTGTGCCATTGATTTGTTGCCAAATGCTAAGCTTCCCAAGAGCAGGTTGTACTCCCTGTCACGTCCTGAGACTCAGGCTATGGCAGAGTACATTCAGGAGAACTTGGCTAAGGGATTTATCAGACCTTCACAGTCTCCAGTTGGGTCGGGGTTCTTCTTCGTGGGTAAAAAGGACGGTTCGTTGCGACCCTGCATCGACTTCAGGGAATTGAACCGTATCACGATTAAAAACTCATACCCACTGCCTCTCATTTCGGTCTTGTTTGACCAGCTTCGTACTGCCACCATTTTTTCTAAGATTGACCTACGCGGTGCGTACAATCTAATCCGAATAAGAGAGGGGGATGAATGGAAGACTGCCTTTAATACCCACTCAGGGCATTATGAATATTTGGTGATGCCTTTTGGGCTCTGTAATGCCCCGGCAGTCTTCCAGGATTTCATGAATGATGTGCTCAGGGAATATTTGGATAGATTCTTAGTTGTATACTTAGATGACATCCTAATCTTCTCCCATTCCCTGAAGGAACATCGGAAGCATGTACGCTTAGTCCTCCAGAAACTCAGAGACCACCGGCTTGGGGCGAAGCTGGAGAAGTGCGAATTTGAAGTTCAGCAAATCGCATTTCTAGGATATATTATCTCCCCAGAAGGTTTCCAAATGGAGGGTTCCAAGGTACAGGCAGTCCTGGATTGGGTGCAGCCCACTAGTTTGAAGGCGCTTCAGCGTTTCCTGGGCTTTGCGAATTTTTATAGACGATTTATCGCTGGATTTTCGTCTATAGTGGCGCCCTTGGTGGCACTCACTAAGAAAGGGGCGGATGTTGCTCACTGGTCTTGTGAGGCTAAAGCGGCTTTTGCCCGTCTCAAAAGGGCATTTGTTTCGGCCAAGGTGCTGCGACACCCAGATCCAGAGCGTCCTTTTGTGGTGGAGGTGGATGCCTCTGAGATGGGTATTGGGGCAGTGCTTTCTCAGATGGGAGTGTCTGATAATCGCCTTCATCCCTGTGCTTACTTTTCCCGTAAATTTTCGCCTGCCGAGATGAATTATGACGTGGGTAACCGGGAATTGTTGGCTATTAAGGATGCACTCGAGGAGTGGAGACACTGGCTTGAGGGGGCTAAGTTTGTGGTCTCAATTCTCACTGACCATAAGAATCTGGCATATTTAGAGTCAGCGAAGCGTCTCAATGCCAGGCAGGCACGATGGGCTTTGTTTTTTGCTCGCTTTAATTTTTTGATAACATATCGCCCTGGGTCAAAAAACATCAAGGCTGATGCGCTCTCGCGGAGTTTTGCTCCAATCCAGGAGACCACCGAGGAGCCGTTGCCCATTGTTTCCCCATCATGTATTAAAGTGGGCATTACCCAGGACCTCTTATCATTAGTCCTTAGAGCACAGGAGCAGGCTCCTCCAGACCTTCCGGTAGGTCTTTTGTTTGTGCCTCCTAGGTTAAGACAGCGAGTGTTCCTGGAATTCCATGCCAAGAAGTCGGCAGGTCACCCGGGTATTGCCAGAACTCGGGAGTTGCTATCTAGGGCGGTGTGGTGGCCCTCGGTGGCTAAGGATGTGGATCAGTGGGTTCGGGCATGTGACATCTGTGCCCGAAATAAGACTCCTAGAGGGGTTCCTGTTGGCCCATTACATCCACTCTCTATCCCATCTAAGCCATGGACCCACATTTCAATGGATTTTGTGGTGGACTTGCCCAAATCCTCGGGGATGACAGCCATCTGGGTTGTCGTTGACAGGTTTTCGAAGATGGCGCACTTCGTTCCACTGGTTGGGCTGCCATCAGCCAGACGCCTGTCTGAATTATTTATGCTGCATGTTGTGCGTCTCCACGGGTTGCCACTTGATGTGGTCTCTGACCGCGGATCCCAGTTTGTGGCCAAATTCTGGAGGGCATTTTGTTCCGATCTCCAGATTTCTGTCAGCTTGTCGTCAGGCTACCATCCGCAGTCTAATGGGCAGACTGAAAGGGTGAACCAGTCCTTGGAGCAGTTCCTCAGGTGTTATGTCTCCAAGTGTCAGACTGACTGGGTTGCTCATCTGTCCATGGCGGAGTTTGCCTATAACAACGCGGCTCACTCTGCTACAGGGATCTCTCCCTTCCTTTGTGTGTATGGGCATCATCCTAAGGCCAATTCTTTTGACCCCCTGGATTCCACGCCTGGTGGTTCCTCTGTGGTTTCGGTCCTTAGAGGTATTTGGCGGAAAGTGAAGAAAGCCCTTGTGTCTGTGTCATTAGTGACCAAAAGGGTTTTTGATAAGCGGAAAAGACCCTGCAGCTTCAAATTAGGAGACTTCGTCTGGTTGTCTACCAAGAATTTGAAGTTGAGACAGCCATCTCATAAGTTAGGGCCCCGGTTCATCGGCCCTTATAAGATCACCAGGGTTATCAATCCGGTGGCATTTCAGTTAGATCTGCCCCGTTCTTTGGGTATCAATAAAACATTTCATTGTTCCCTTTTAAAACGGGCGATTAGTAATCCTTCTTCCAGTGGAAGACCTTCCCCTCTTCTGATACGTGGCCAGAGGGAGTTTGTTGTTGAAAGGATTCTTGACTCCAAGGTGGTTCGGGGTCGGCTGTCATTTTTGGTGCACTGGAAGGGGTATGGCCCGGAGGAGCGGTCGTGGGTGCGCAGTTGTGATCTTCATGCCCCCAGACTGATACGCTCTTTCTTCTCGCAGTTCCCCGATAAACCCGGTGGTAGGGGTTCTTTGACCCCTCGTCAGAGGGGGGGTACTGTTAGGGTCTCCTGCCCTGTGCTGCCACGTCGTCATGGCAACCGGGAGACAAGTGCTAGTGGAGTAACCTGAGCGCAGCTGATACTCCGGTTCGGGTCTTTTGCTGTGCAGTGGTTATAGGCTCTGTGCACGGCAGGGGATCCGGTGCTGGTTTTTGTGCTCACAGTCTGTGAGGTCTGAGTGGGGCGTGGACAGCACCTGCTTTATAAGGCCTCTTTTCAGGGTAAGCAGATGCTGCTGAATCTTTGTTGGTTAGTCAGTTCATGAAAGTTAGCCAGTACTGTGTAGCTTTGTATTTGTTTGTTGCTTACTGCAAATAGGCCTGGGGATTTGGTATTACACTCTGCCAATCCAGACCTAGCAGTAAGACTGGAGTCAGTCGTTTAGCTTGCTGGGGTTCTGTTACCACTCTGTGAACTTAGCAAGTTTGCGGCTGTATTCTAAGACTTGCCTGTCTAATCCTGTCTCACTGTGCTAGGTGTCAGGGGTCAGTTTAGTGGCAGTAAGCTAAAACCTGTGCACTGCAAGTGAGAAATAGGATTGTGGAGACTCTCCTTGTGTCTAGCATTCCATCTCTGACCAAGGAGTTTACTGCCACACCCGTTGGTAACCCTTTAGGGTTTTGCTGTTGCCCTTAGCAACAGCATTTCGGGTTCTCTATGTATTAAAACACAACATCTTGCTTTTTCCATCTGTGCAGTTCTAATACAAAGGAGATACCCAGTTCCTTAGCCTCTGGACTTCTCTGTTCACTTTGTGTGTATTTTGTTACCCTATTACCTTCTGTGTACGTTATGTCATATTCCCCAGTTTGTCTGTGAGTCCATTTGTTTTGCATAACAGTTCAAACACCAGTACATTCCTGCAGACACTGGAGTGCATAACAGTTCTGACACCAGTACTTTCCTGCAGGCACTGGTGTGCATAACACCTCCCTGAACAGACACTCTAGTGATACAACCTCTACCGTCTGTTCTTTATCACGGGACCTCTCTGGGTCAGTGACCTTTTTACAATGAGATGAATGGACCCAAGTCTCTCTCTCGGCAACCTTCAAAGCAGTTGTGCTGGTCAATAAGACTTGATATGGTCCTTCCCATCTGTCAATAAGGCAACCTGAGCGTAGAAAATTCCGTATCATTACATAATCCACAGGTTCAATGTCATGACAAAAACTGTCTGGCAAATCAGGAATCACCAACTTTAGATTATCATTCTGATTCCTCAATTGCTTACTCATCTTAACCAAGTACTTTACGGTTACTTCATTGTTACATTTCAAATCATCCTGGGGGTTAATCATAACATGGGGTTGTCGACCAAACAGAATTTCAAAAGGAGACAGATTAAGAAGGGACCTTGGAGTGGTTCTGATGCTGTATAGTACGATTGGCAAAGCTTCAGGCCATAACAGTCCTGTTTCAGTCATTACCGTGCTCAATTTATTTTTAATAGTGCTGTTTACTCTTTCCACCTTTGCGCTCGCCTGGGGGCGGTACGGAGTATGCAGCTTACTATTAATTCCCATCAACTTACACATTGTTTGAAAGACTTCACCTGTGAAATGGGTACCCCTATCACTTTCAATTATTCTAGGGATACCGTACCTACACACAAATTCCTGCACAATTTTCTTTGCAGTAAATACAGCGGTATTTGTGGCCGCAGGAAATGCTTCAACCCAATTTGAGAATACATCAATACAGACCAAAACATACTTTAAATTTCTACAAGGTGGCAATTGTATGAAATCAATTTGTATCACCTGGAAAGGGCCATCTGTTGGAGGGATACGAGATGGCTCTGTCGGTATTGCCTTTCCGATATTCTTCCTCAAGCAGGTAAGGCATGTCATCGCTCTTTAACCCGCATGGGAAGAAAATCCTGGGGCGCACCAATAAGCTCTTACTAGCTTGCACATCCCTTCTTTGCCTAGATGAGTCAGCCCATGTGCTGCTTCCGCTAGACTTGGAAGGTATGCTCTGGGTGCCACTGGTTTACCATGTCCATCTGTCCAGAGTCCTGAGGACTCCTGGCCATATCCTTTTGACTTCCAAACTGCCTTTTCCTGTGGGGAACACAAATTTTGCATTTCACACAATTTCTGTGTGTTTACAGTATTAAATACCATCAGTCGTGTACTATCTGTTTGTATGGGGTTACTAGCTGCTGATTTGGCAGCTTCGTCTGCTCGGCTGTTACCAAGTGATACCGGGTCTTGGCTATACGTGTGAGCTTTACACTTGATAACAGCCACTCTGTCGGGTTCCTGTATCGCTGTTAGAAGTCTTTTGATGTGGGCTGCATGCGCTACGGGTGTGCCAGCTGCCGTCATGAAATTTCTGAGGCGCCATAGGGCTCCGAAATCATGGACTACTCTGAATGCGTACCTAGAATCTGTGTAGATATTGGCTGACTTGCCCTTAGCCAATTCACATGCTCTGGTCAGGGCAACCAGTTCAGCAACTTGTGCTGAGTGAGGTGGGCCTAGCGGTTCTGCTTCTATGGTACCTTGGTCATCTACGACTGCGTATCCAGTACACAAGTCTCCCGAGTCCGTCTGTCTGTGACAACTACCGTCAGTGTAGAAAGTAAAATCTA
This sequence comes from Pseudophryne corroboree, assembly GCF_028390025.1. Lineage (NCBI taxonomy): Eukaryota > Metazoa > Chordata > Amphibia > Anura > Myobatrachidae > Pseudophryne > Pseudophryne corroboree. The sequence goes on from NC_086447.1 coordinate 750,950,798, forward strand.
CATCTTCCAGTGGGTTGTCACTGATGTCAGGCCTTGCCGTGAAATTTTGGGTCAAATATTCCATACAATCATGTTAGTCATCCTCTGTATTAAATCCTCCTTCACCATTATTCTCATCCTCCACCCTTTGTGCCTGTCCAGGCACACCTGGGAGATACGTTGCAGGATTTAATGAGCTGCATCTCCTTATGGTAATGTTTACGGGGGCCATCAATGCCAATTCCCATCTTGTAAACCGCGCTGATGAGACGTGTCTGGTTTGGGCAGAATTTAGTAAGGCTGACACTGCATGTGGTGTATGAATTGTGAGGTTGTGTCCTAGCACTACATCTTCGCTTTTCGTGACTAGCAATGCTATTGCTGCAACGCTTCGCAAGCATGTGGGGAGGGATCGCGCTACCGTATCTAGCTGAGCGCTGTAGTAAGCTACCGGCCTGCTGGCATCACCATGCTTCTGGGTTAAAACACCTGCTGCGCAACCAGCACTCTCTGTTCCGTACAGCTCAAAGTGCCGGTGCCTGTGTTAGGCACTGTTTTAGTCTTTCAAATGCCATCTCGGATTCGTCTGTGTGCGAGATCCGATCAGGTTTACTTGATGAGACCATCTCCTGCAAAGGTAGGGCTAGTATGGAAAAACCTGGGATCCAGTTACGGCAATACCCACACATTCCTAAAAACGTTCTAATCTGTTGCTGGGTTTGTGGCAGGGTCATGTCACGAATTGCTTGAATTCTATCAGCGGTAAGGTGTCTCAGTCCTTGTGTTAGACAGTGTCCCAAATATTTCACACGAGTCTGGCATAATTGTAACTTGTCTTTGGAAACCTTGTGTCCTGTGTCTGAAAGATGAGACAGGAGCTGTTTCGTATCTCTCAGAGACGCTTCCAATGAATCTGAACACAGTAGTAAATCGTCCACGTACTGTATCAATACTGATCCACTCACTGGTTGGAAAGACTGTAAACAATCATGCAGAGCTTGTGAGAAAATACTTGGACTGTCTATGAAACCTTGGGGTAAGCGAGTCCATGTATATTGAACTCCTCTGTATGTAAATGCAAATAAGTATTGGCTGTCAGGGTGTAGAGGTACCGAGAAGAAAGCGGAGCAGAGGTCAATCACAGTGAAAAAATTGGCAGTGGGAGGGATTTGCATTAGGATGACAGCTGGATTTGGCACTACGGGGAATTGACTCTCAACTATTTTGTTGATCCCTCTTAGATCCTGCACTAATCGGTAACCCCTCCCCCCACTCTTTTTAACAGGGAAGATGGGACTATTTGCAGTGCTGGACGTCCTTACCAGAATGCCCTGTTGTAGCAAGCGCTCTATTACAGGGTAAACTCCTAACTCCACCTCTGGCTTCAGAGGATATTGTGGGATTTTTGGAGCTATCCTACCATCTTTTACTTGCACAACTACTGGGGCTACATTTGCCATCAATCCAGTGTCTTGTCCATCTTTGGTCCAAAGTGACTCCGGTATCTGGGAAATCATTTCTTCTACCTTGGACGGACACCTATTTACAATAACAGTGTGTGACATTAATCTTGTTGGGGAGTCTAGCATATCTTGCGCTTCCTGAGCGTGGTTTTCGGGTATGTCCAAGAACACACCTTCAGGAGTACAGTATATGACGTATCCCATTTTGCACAGTAAATCTCTCCCTAAGAGATTAGTCGGAGCCGATGCAGCCAGCAGGAAAGAATGCTTGGTATGCAAAGGCCCTATCGTAATCTCTGCGGGTTTGCTTAAAGGGTAGTGCTGTACTACGCCTGTTACTCCCATGGCTGGAATTGTTTTACCAGTGGTTCTCATGCCCACGGTCGAATTTATCACTGACTTGGCCGCCCCCGTATCTACAAGGAAATTTAGAGATTTACCAGCTACATCAATTGTGACCTCGGGTTCACTTCCAAGGTTCGCAATTAATTTCACTGGCTGCAGATTACAGGTGTGGCCTCGCCCCTATGGTGCGTGGTGGCATCCCTGTATTGCGCTGGCAGCTATTACCTGTGAAGGGGGTAAATGGGATCTATCAGTGACTTGCCAGTCTCTTTTTGGGGGATACCTTTTTGTTTCCCCTGCGTGTGGCTCATAACTCCGTCTCTGCGGTCCTTGCTCCCAATTTCGTGTGTCATGTCGTTGTCTAGGGGGTTGGTATGATCTTTGTGCATTCTTTGATTTACAGTCTCGTGCAAAATGTCCCTCTTTATGACAGTAATAACAAGTTACCACATTTGACTTACCCACAGGGGTCGGAGATTTATACAGAGATGGCCTTGTGGTCAGGGCCTGTATACTTACGGCCATTAAATTATCACTTTGTGACTCCCTGTGTCTGGTGATATTCCGTTCATGATCAACAGCGGCCTCTCTCAAAGTAGCCACCAACAGACCTCGCCAACATGGCTGGGTGGTCTGTACCCTTGTCTTTAATACTTCTTTTAAACCTTCCATTAACACAGATACTGCTACTGCTCTATGATTTACATTTGTCGAAATATCTTCTATGCCTGTATACTTAGCCATTTCCTGTAGTGCCCGATGAAAATAATCAGCAGCTGTTTCTCCCTCTTTTTGTTTGATGGAAAAAAAATTATTCCATTTGGCAACAGCTGGAAAATACTCTTTTAACTGTAAATTTATTCTCTTTACATTATCTTGGTTGTACACATCCGTAAGGGGTACATCTTCATCTAATTTACAGTCAGCTAAAAATCTTGCTGAGTCGACATTGGAGGGTAAACATGCCCTCAGCAATATCTGCCAGTCTTTGTTATTGGGCTCCACAGTATTTCCTAGATCTCTAATGTATTTCTGACTAGCAGCTAGATCTTTCCTAGGATCAGGGAATTCAGACACCATTGTTCTTAATTCCATTCGGGAAAACGGGCAGTGCATGGCGATGTTTCTGACAGGAGTGATTCCTGAAGTGTCAGTTTTCCCATTTGGCACTGCTATTACCCTAACGGGATTAAGTCCAATAACATCCTTCTGAGTAGATTCTACAATATGTGGTGAAATGGTTTCAGCATAGTGTATGGTGCCGTACTTACCAGATGATACGACCTCACCTGTCCCTCCGCTAGGGGGCTTTGACGCTAATCTTACGGGTTGGGCCGTGCCCACTGTTGTTTCTGCTATGGTGGCTGCTAGAGAGAGTGCCGATATTGTTGTTGGCTCATCCTCTTGATCACACTCCTGGGGAAAGTTTAAAACAGGGTACAGCTTGCACGGGTTAGTATTTGCATCAATAATCTTAGTCACATTATTCTTAACATTTATACAGTTACTAAGTGCATGTTTATCATTCACCAGTGTGCCATTCTCTGTGACCACCTGCTCTCCCGTTATGTATGGTGGCGGTGGCGCCGTGGCTATCAGTTTCTTGATAGGGTTAGATCCAGCCGCCTGAGCCAATCCTCTCTGTATTTCACCCTCCTGCTGCCATAACTGTAAATAGTCATAATGTTTGATTCGTCTCTTTGCAGATTTAATGAGACATATCCTTCTCCTTAGATTTTGCAACACATCTGGGCTAAAACTGCCTACCTGTGGGAACTTTTCCCCATCGTGCACAGTCATTCTTTCCCATTCATCGCACAAAACCTCTGTGTGTGATCCGTATTTCTCACACATTACATACCTTGCCGACCCGATTGGTCGGTTTACTAAGTCAACCCGAACCGAGGTTGATCGCCCCCTACCTGAACAACTGGCCCCCATCCTTGCAGGTGTTGCTTTCACTACCTCTGACCTTCAAATCAGGGTCTTCAGCGAACCCTTACAAAACCAAGATGTCCTGGGCAGGCCGGCGGCGAAGTTTACCGAGTACTCCACTCACTCGCCCACGTCGACCAATACGCCCACACACTGCCTTAGCGCTGGCGTACTCAACCTAGGGCCCCTGCGACCTGAACCTCTATACTGGAACATGTGGGTGTGATCCGAAGAGCACTTAACCCTTTCCAGTAACTATTGGTTGTTGGATAGTTCCCAAGTGACTAGCGAACTTCCCTTAAAATAAAAAAATATTACACAAATCACGTTAGAATGTACAAATAGCGTTTATGACCCCTCTAGCGTACGCAAATGGTACTGGGTCAAGTTACTAACTAATGCACACAATTACGTGCGGTACAATCGTTCTGCACATAAGCAACTAATCTTATGTGCGGAGCGACCAGTGGAATCGAAAGTTGTGGCTGCGAATTCCTTCAGCCTGAGCTTAATGGCCTATATGGGTATCGCACCAACCCTTTCTGGTGTTGTGCTACTCTTTATCCATAGCGGACTTCTTAGTCTGCTGTACCTGGACCTCCTGGTCTGTCTGGACCTCCTGGTCTGTGCTACAGTAGACCTCCTGGTCTGCTATACTCTAATGCTCTTTTTTAAATGTTTAACAAGGGATGCCTCCCAAGCCACCATGCAGTCACTTACACGTATGTACCTTCACGAGAACTCGATTTCCTTTGGTTCAACCAAAAAAATTTTTTTTTAGAAACTTATATATATATATGTATACACACTCTTTCACCTCATATACACTTTACTTTCGTTTCTGCGCAGAAATCCCTTTCATTCAGTAACACAGTTCAGTCCAGATGAGTTGCAAATTAGAGAAGGATCTATTAGCTTAAAATTTTGGACACTGAAATTGACTTGCGCTATTATCGCGTTACCTCCTTTTCGCCTATTTAAAATAATACTATCGTGTGATTTGTATTATGTGGGCGTACCCAGACGCTCCGTTGCGTAATATACGCTCCGTGCGTCGACCCTTGCGTCGCGTACACTCGTTCTGCCCCTTGTTAGAGACACGTGTACGTAAGCCAGGTATGTCCACAGTAACACAACTAACACGTTTATCAATGTAAATGACCTTTAATTGTAATCATCTACTGAACACCACACAGAACTTCCTTGTATTTTAGGCAAGCCGTGTGCGTGTTTTACAAATTACTTCCTTACGTATTAATATTAACTTTTAACTACCAATAGCAACAAATCTTTCTCAGCACGTTATCAATTGTGAAATGGCAAACAGGAAGGTGATATGTGAAAATACACAAATGAAAAGAGATACAGTTGTGTGTGTGCGTGCGTGTGTACGCAAAACAGAAATAAACAGTTTAAAAAAAAAAACAATAGCGTATTGTTCTTCCCTCCGGTTCCGGATCCCACCAGCACTCCTTCAATCTAGCGAAACAGACGCTTATCTAGTCAGCACTCCTGTATCCCGATACGAAGGGATACTGCCTTCCCGCCCTTGCTGACGGATAACGTTTGTTTTCGCTAGTGCGGATATGTGGAGGACGGACGAGCCGCCAATTGATAATGCTGATTTAGATTACCTTATAACTTCACAATAATGGGTAAGAGACACAGTACGCAATTGGCGTATGGGGTACCGTAAGGGTACGTATTTAGCGTAGCATATGCTAGGACGTGATCGAGACGCACATGCGGCACGCTCGCTCACAGCTTAATGCGTGGTGTCGAGCACGCTATAGGCGAGCGACAACCGTAATGCTACGCTATCAGCGTAGCGGACGCTCGAGACCACGAGGAGATCACGAGCGGCGCAGACGCTCACAAGATGACAATCAGTAAACCTTGAATGTAACACACAGAAAGGATATTCTTATACTGTAAACCTTGTACTGAAACACTGTAGCGATATAACGCTGCTTAACCTTGTTAACACTAAAGCTGTTTGAGCGATCGAGACGCTCCTATTACCCTCTGCAATGTAATGAACACACAATACCGTGCTAAGGATCCAACACCTTTACTAACAAGCTTTTAGTTATATTGAAAAGGGGTAAAACAGTTACAAGTCATACACTACATACTAACATATAATTCTAACAGAATATCTAGACAGAAATATACAATAACGTTACAATCTTAAACTAAACAGAGAGAGAGAGAGAATGTGGCCAATACAAACAAAGAGCGAGATAATCACAGAGAATTACTTACACACACTGGGAACGATCGCAGCGCAGCCTGGTACCAGCTCCGAGTTAATCAATATGAAAACAGTTTGTGGAGAGTGGGGGAGCTGTTCAGGCTGGCTGATCTTATATACACTGAGTACAGTATACTACAAAGGGACCTACAATCTCATTGTTCATTGGACACAGGAATGTCTCCTCGCATCATATCAAAAGGTCATAGGTTAGTTTGAACAGGTGGGCTGTGACTATTTCAAACAGCTCAGGTGGGTGGGAATCTCCGGATTCCCGCCGCATGGATAATGAATCGCAAATATATGAAATGTCCAGAATCTACTAATGGCCATAACTATACGCAGGAGCGATTAATCTTTACCTAACCAGCATCGGATTGTTGCTATTAAAATACTCCTCAGTTAGGTACCAGACACAGCTGTTCAAACCCTGTCTGACCCTTCGTACCATACAAAGAGGGATTCCCAAGTCCGTGAACAAGTCACATTAAACAAACTTACAGTTATTACTAAGGGGAACATTATCTATAAAACATGCTATATGGATTTATTATCTAACGATTGAGTCGCCCGCTAGACGCACACAAACTCTACCGTAAATGCACATACCACGCGCTCGAGCGCATGGCCGAGGCGCCATCACGCGGCTGCGAGTATCCGCACGCACGGGAGAGAATATGCACGTGCAGCAGGCACGCGCATGAGGTGAATATATGGCAACGTGCAGCGTGATATTTTTCTGACTTTGACAGTATGCACCACAATGCGCAGGCACGTCAGTCCGCAGCGACGGGGATCAGCGGGCAGTGACGGGATGTGCGAGAAAAGCGATCACACGGGTGATCACAAGGTGAGTGACAGGAAGAGGCCGTTTGTAAGTGGCAACTGAGCGTTTTTAAGGGGTGTCCAGCGAAACGCAGGAAGGACCAGGCGTTTGGAGGGAGGGTTTCTGATGTCAGCTCCGGCCCCGATCATCGCACGGGAAGAGTAAGTCCTGGGCTGTGCAGAGACTGCACAAACTTATGCCGCAGCTCTTCTGCACATGCGATCGCACCCCTGCACAGCAATTTCCCCCTTCCCTGTAGGCGGCGACTACCTGATCGCAGGGATGCAAAAAACGCACCCTAGCGATCTGGTCTGAATTAGGCCCATTGACTTAGGCAATAAGTAAACTACATTAAAGAGAATATAAGTGGGAAAAACTAAGAAAAGGGCAGGAATAGAAGTCGATAGAAGATGAGTTGCAATGCGCACTGAGGCTCATCCAGGTGCTGTCACAAAGCGGCTATTGGGGGTTATACAGGTCGCATCGCAATGGCAATGCAACCGCAATTTACCTTTGCCAGCGTCAAAGTGCATGCGCAGGACCCATTCTGCGTGTGCGCACCTGACCAATGCAGTCGGATCGCATTGGCTGCGAATGCCTTTGTGTCATTGACAGGCAGAGGTGTTCGTGGGTGATCCGATGTGGCGTTGCGGGGGTGGGACGCTGCAAGCGAGTGTGGGGCAGCACTGTTTTCAGTGCGGCTGTGTGATGTCACACGCACCTACTCCGAAGGAAAAAATGGCAGTAGACAGTTGCTGAGACCGTAATTACATTTCGGTCACAGCCGTTGGTGAGACGGTCAGCATGCTGGGCGGCCTTGCCATGCACTGGGCGGCCCGCAGCATGCAATACAAATGATTGCAGAGTCTACTTTTTAACAGAATATGCAATCCAACCTGAATCAGGTCCTTTGTACGCATATCGGTCAATGATTCATACTGCATGCGTCTGAGCCGCAGTGCGCACACGCAATGAGTGAATTATGTTTGTGGTCACACAGAGGATTGAGTCAGAAAGTGAGTGACAGGAAGACAGTGTTTGGTGGTGGGAATGGGCAGTGGTCAGGTAAACGCAGGCACGTCATGGCTGTTCAGACGCCGTTTTGTGAGCGTGCATAAATTAGCAGTTGCAATCTTACTTGCTCCTGGAGACTCCTCAGCGTCCCGGGAGAGCACCTCAGCCTGCGCTTCTTCAGAGGCACTTAAGACTCTTCGACATGACCTGATGCGACGATAGAATTTGACGGCAGATAAGAACCACTTGGCCCATCTAGTTTGCCCTTTTTGTAACCATATTTTTATCTCAAAACTTATTTGATCCTTATTTCTTATGTCTATCCCATGCATGTTTAAATTGCTCTACTGTCTTAGCCTCTACCACCTCTGATAGGAGGCTATTCCACTTGTCCACTACCTTTTCTGTGAAGTAATTTTTCCTCAGATTTCCCCTGAACCTCTCCCCCTCCAGTCTCAGTGCATGTCCTCGTGTCCTATTGCTTCTCTTCATTTGGAGAATGTTTCCCTCCTGGACTTTGTTAAAACCATTGATATATTTGAAAGTTTCTATCATGTCCCCCCTTTCCCTTCTCTGCTCCAAACTATACATATTGAGATGTTTTAGTCTTTCTGGGTATGTTTTGTATACCTCCCAACTTTGCAGCTGAAGAAGGAGGGACACTATCGCGCGATGAAGGCGCGTGCCCGAAATTAGGGGGCGTGGCCTCGCGGCAAGTGTCGCATTCGCCAGCCATGCCCCCGTTTTCGTCATTATGGGGGCATGAACACCGCTCATGCCCCCTGTCCACCTCTGTCGTGAATAGACGCTGTGCACATGCGCACAGCATCTATTCACCGCTGCTCTGCTCAGAGCAGCGAGTGACAGGGGGGATCTTCCAACTGCCCACCTACCCGCGGTACACTGCGACCCCCGGGTGGGACAGCAGGACAGACCGTAAAAAACGGGACTGTCCCGCCAAAATCGGGACAGTTGGGAGGTATGTGTTTTGTGATGTAGGCCATGCACCATTTTAGTTGCCTTTCTTTGTACAGTCTCTAATGTATTAATATCCTTTTGAAGATATGATGGGGCCAGATGCATCATCGCTTGGAAAGTGATAAAATGGAGAGTGAAAAAGTACCAGCCAATCAGCTCCTAACTGCCATTTTTCAAACACAGCCTGTGACATGGTAGTTAGGAGCTGATTGGCTGGTACTTTTTCACTCTCCATTTTATCACTTTCCAAGCGATGATGCATCTAGCCCATGGCTTCTAGAATTGAACACAGTATTCTAGATGAGGCGGTATCAATGACCTATACAATGGCATTATTTATTACTTCTTTCTTTCTGCTGCTGATTCCTCTCCCAATGCAGCCAAGTATCTGACTAGCCTTCCTCATTGCTTTGTTACATTGCTTACCTTCCTTTAAGTCATCTGAAATAGTGACTCCTAGATCCCTTTCCTTCTCAGTAGTTTCCATCCTTTCCTCCTCAGTAGTATTAATTAATACTATATTAGCATTTGGATTTTTGAGACCCAAGGGCATGTTTTTGCATTTTTTGGCATTAAACTGTAATTGCCACACTCTTGACCATTCCTCTAGCCTACCTAGATCATCAGTCATTTGTTTTACCCCACCTGGTAATGATAATAACAATGGCCCTCATTCCGAGTTGTTCGCTCGGTATTTTTCATCGCATCGCAGTGAAAATCCGCTTAGTACGCATGCGCAATGTTCGCACTGCGACTGCGCCAAGTAACTTTACTATGAAGAAAGTATTTTTACTCACGGCTTTTTCATCGCTCCGGCGATCGTAATGTGATTGACAGGAAATGGGTGTTACTGGGCGGAAACACGGCGTTTCAGGGGCGTGTGGCTGAAAACGCTACCGTTTCCGGAAAAAACGCAGGAGTGGCCGGGGAAACGGTGGGAGTGCCTGGGCGAACGCTGGGTGTGTTTGTGACGTCAACCAGGAACGACAAGCACTGAAATGATCGCACAGGCAGAGTAAGTCTGGAGCTACTCTGAAACTGCTAAGTAGTTAGTAATCGCAATATTGCGAATACATCGGTCGCAATTTTAAGAAGCTAAGATTCACTCCCAGTAGGCGGCGGCTTAGCGTGTGTAACTCTGCTAAATTCGCCTTGCGAGCGATCAACTTGGAATGAGGGCCAATGTATCAGCAATTTTACACTTTTGGATGGAAATGATGCGGCAGCAGTGGGCATCCCACTCCCTATGCTCAGGTTAGCTTGTGCCCATATTAGCATATAGTCGCAACGGCAGCTGCAAGAACAACAGCATCTGAATCAGTCTCATTGTCAGGCAGTGACTACAAAGGCTAATAAAGCTTGGGATAAATAACAAGGGGGATAAATGTATGTAATCCAAAGATAGTATAACCATTGAATAAGTCACTATTTAGACCACATCTTGAAAAAGTTAGAAAAACTAGCAAAAATATCTGAAATCTAAGATTTGTCTAGCGTTTCATATGAAGGCTAATATATTATTACTAGGTGACTCATGCACCCTACAGGTGCTCTTCACACCGTCGGAAGGGGCTATGCCTCCTTAACCCTTGCACGTCCCTTGAGGCATGCAACATTTTTATTACATGGAGTATTACCGCCAATCATAATTTTGTGAGTGGTGAAATATAGCAGGCGTGCGATGGTTAAGGGGCCGTAGCCCCTTGCAACGACGTGAACAGCGCATGCAGGGCACGCTGGATCACCTAGTAGGTGCTGTGGTTGGGGGAGTGGTGAGTGCGGGGGAGAGGCGGATGGGGTCAGGGGGTACCGTGGGTGGGGGAGGAGCGGTTGCAGGGATGCTGTGGGTGGGGGAGGGCAAGGTGCGGGGTTGTTGCGGATGGGAGGGTCAGGAGGTGCTACGGGTAGGATAGGGTCAAGGGAGTGGGGGCCGCAAATGAGGGAGGAGGTCCGGAGGGGCTGCAGGTGTGGAAGGGCAGGTGTGATGTGGGTGGGGGGAGGGGCAGTTGCAGGGCTGCGGAGGATGGGGGAGGGGTTCCAGAGGCGCTGCAGGTGGGGAAGAGGCAGTTGCGCCACGGGTGGGGGAGGTGGTCCGGTGGAGCTGCGGGTGGTAGAGGAGGCGGGGGTGCCACGGGTGGGGTAGTGGTCCGAAGGCAGCACGGGTGGGGGAGGGGCAGGTGCGGCGTTGCCGCGGATGGGGGAGAGGGTCCGTGGGTACTATACACAATACACCACACACACAATGTGCTGTAGCAGCAGCAGCGCTGTAGTGAACCGGGTGCATACCTCCTGATACTTGCTGTTGGTGCTGCTCCTGCTGTCCAGGCGGCGGGGGCTTGGAGTTGGGGTCGCGCTAGGCTGCAGCAGCAGCAGGTGACGGGTGGGAGAGCGCCGGGCAGTGACACGCGCAGGTCACGGCCCCGGCGGGTGACAGAGACTCGGGAGAGAGGATCAGGGGATCCTCGGTGGCCACAGCAGCAGCAACGGCGGGTGGCAGCCTCATCCTCCGCCTCATGGCATCCTGTGGCCGGGCTCAGCCGTTCTCCTAACCGCAGCACAGGAGGCGGGGAGGATGACGCGTCCAGCCAGGAAGATGGCGGAGAGGTATTTGCCCAGATCTGTGACTCTATGACTGTGACTCCGCCCAGCATTGTGACTCCACCCAGCGTTATACACACAGTCACAGAGTCACAGACCTGGGCTAATATATAGGAGATTATTATCATTATTATTATTATTATTAATCATCATCATCATCTTCATCATCATAAAACATTGCAAAGTAACAGAGTAAACATTAAGCTTAAGTACAATGGGGGTGATTCCGAGTTGTTCGCTTGCTTTTAGCAGCATTGCACACGCTAAGCCGCCACCCTCTGGGAGTGTATCTTAGCTTAGCAGAAGTGCGAACGAAAGATTAGCAGAATTGCGAATAGAAATTTCTTAGCAGTTTCTGAGTAGCTGCAGACTTACTCAGCCATTGCGACCAGCTCAGTCCTTTTCGTTCCTGGTTTGACGTCACAAACACACCCAGTGTTTGCCCAACCACTCCCCCGTTTCTCCAGCCACTCCTGCGTTTTGCAACTCGAACGCCTGCGTTTTTCCGCACACTCCCATAAAATGGCCAGTTTCCGCCCAGAAACACCCACTTCCTGTCAGTCACACTCCGATCAGCACAGCGATGAAAAAGCTTTGTTATGCCGTGAGTAAAATACCTAACTTTTGTGTAAAATAACTAAGCGCATGCGCTCTGCGAACCTTGCGCATGCGCAGTAAGCGACTAATCGCAGTATAGCGAAAATCGGCAACGAGCGAACAACTGGGAATGACCCCCAATATGCAATAGCTAATAATAACATAAGTACATATCATAGATAAAAACATTACTATAACAAACACCAAAGACAAGGTACACTAGAACAACTGACAGGGGCAAAAGTAAGGAAACTTGCTCTAGTTTGAAGGAACCTGCACTGGTGAGCTGTGAAAGGGGAGTCAGCTGTGAAAGGGGACTCAGTAAACGCAACATACAGTATCGGAGAGAAAACTGTCACAGTCGCTAAAGAGGAAAACAAAAGAGGAGAGCACTGGTAAGATGGATAAAAATAGTGGAGAACAAGAACGTGAAGAGTTATTTATATATATATATATATATATATATATATATATATATATGAAAAAGCAGAAGAAAGGAAGGCGCACAAATAAGCAAAGTTTGAAATCTTTACTAATAAAAAGATAAAAGCTCACATACATCGAGGTAAGTAAATACCGGATCCCTCCTCCATACCCCACAGGAAACGTTTCCGGATCGTGCCCAGCAGTGATTCAGACGGGGAACTTCAAATGGTTTGCATCCGGCTGTGCTTACATCCACGCACTCGGTCATAGAGCATGCGGCCGCTCGTTCAGTACTTGGTGTAAATGTCCCGACCGGTTTCGTCGTAATAGACTTCGTCAGGGGGCGTGTAGCCAAACAGAGTTCCCGTGCAACATTTATAGCACATCCCTCACAATCAATTCATTAAAAGACTTTACATTTTTACATTCTAATAAACTTATTTCTTCATAGATTCAGTAAACATCATTAAAATCAATCAATTTAATAACAATTCACATTTTTATATAAGACCAGAGGGTAATCCATAGCCCGTCAGACAGCATTATATATCTTAATCATTAATTAACTAAATCAGCTGTTCTCAATTTTTATCAGGAAATCTCCAGCTATTTGTGGTTATACACACATACCAGTAATCAATTTCGAGTGCTGTTTTCACCATTCATTATAAGACATAAAGATGTTTAAGTTTGCGTCTGTCAGTTCTATGATCTATCCTCGGTTTCATTACTGTATAAAATCAGATAAATAAATATACCATTATACTGATCTCAATTAATACGGTCATAATTTTTTTAGTCACAGGTTTTTATACTTTATCAAAAACGATTTTCCTTATTAATTTATTTTCTTTCATTATCTATATTTTATAATACTCACATTTTATTTATTTATTTTTTATTTTCTATTTATCATATATGTATATATAAAATATGTAGAATGAAGGCGGCACTCAGACAGGCTATATTAGTGAAGAAAAGTCAGCTTTATTCGACCGACATGTTTCGGGGCTCAACCCCTTCCTCAGGGCCTCAATTGAGGCCCTGAGGAAGGGGTTGAGCCCCGAAACATGTCGACGGTGTAGGCCCGACGGTGGAAATTCAACTGGGTCGATTCCTACATTTCCTGCAAACAGGAGTGTCTATGGGCCTGAAATTGGGGTCCATTAAGGTTCAAATTTCGGCCCTGTCAATTTTCTTCCAAAAAGAACTAGCTTCAGTCCCTGAAGTTCAGACGTTTGTAAAAGGGGTACTGCATATACAGCCTCCTTTTGTGCCTCCAGTGGCACTTGTGATCTCAATGTAGTTTTTTTTTTTGGATTCCAAAAGTCACATTGGTTTGAACCACTTAAATCTGTGGAGTTAAAATATCTCACATGGAAAGTGGTCATGCTGTTGGCCCTGGCCTGGGCCAGGCGCGTGTCAGAATTGGCGGCTTTATCCTGTAAAAGCCCTTATCTGATTTTCCATTCGGACAGGGCGGAATTGAGGACTCGTCCTCAATTTCTCCCTAAGGTGTTTTCAGCATTTCACTTAAACCAACCTATTGTGGTGCCTGCGGCTACTAGGGACTTGGAGGATTCCAAGTTGCTGGACGTAGTCAGGGCCCTGAAAATATATGTTTCCAGGACGGCTGGAGTCAGAAAATCTGACTCGCTGTTTATCCTGTATGCACCCAACAAGCTGGGTGCTCCTGCTTCTAAGCAGACGATTGCTCGTTGGATTTGCAGTACAATTCAGCTTGCACATTCTGTGGCAGGCCTGCCACAGCCAAAATCTGTAAAAGCCCATTCCACACGGAAAGTGGGCTCATCTTGGGCGGCTGCCCGAGGGGTCTCGGCTTTACAACTTTGCCGAGCAGCTACTTGGTCAGGGGCAAACACGTTTGCTAAATTCTACAAATTTGATACCCTGGCTGTGGAGGACCTGGAGTTCTCTCATTCGGTGCTGCAGAGTCATCCGCACTCTCCCGCCCGTTTGGGAGCTTTGGTATAATCCCCATGGTCCTTTCGGAGTCCCCAGCATCCACTAGGACGTTAGAGAAAATAAGAATTTACTTACCGATAATTCTATTTCTCATAGTCCGTAGTGGATGCTGGGCGCCCATCCCAAGTGCGGATTGTCTGCATTACTTGTACATAGTTATTGTTACAAAAATCGGGTTATTGTTGTTGTGAGCCATCTTTTCAGAGGCTCCTTCTGTTATCATGCTGTTAACTGGGTTCAGATCACAAGTTGTACGGTGTGATTGGTGTGGCTGGTAATGAGTCTTACCCGGGATTCAAAATCCTTCCTTATTGTGTACGCTCGTCCGGGCACAGTACCTAACTGAGGCTTGGAGGAGGGTCATGGGGGGAGGAGCCAGTGCACACCAGCTAGTCCTAAAGCTTTTACTTTGTGCCCAGTCTCCTGCGGAGCCGCTATTCCCCATGGTCCTTTCGGAGTCCCCAGCATCCACTACGGACTATGAGAAATAGAATTATCGGTAAGTAAATTCTTATTTTAAATGGCACTACAAGGGTTCCGCAGTGTCCTAAGGCGAGGGTGTAAAGAGTTGGACTGTGTACTGAGGATACATGTTGGATGCGTACAGGAGATATAAGGTGAGATATAGGGGCAGATTTATTAAGCCTGGTGAAGTGAAAGTGGAAGGTGATAAAGTACCAGCCAATCAGCTCCTAACTGCCATGTCAGAGGCTGGGTTTGGAAAATGACAGGAACTTACTGGCTGGTGCTTTATCACCTTACACTTTATCCCTTCACCAGGCTTAATAACTCTGCCCCTACATGAGGTTTGGTAAGCTTTAGAGTTAGAAGGCGGCCAGCTAAGAGGAGGCTACAGTAGATGATTAGTAAGTGGATGAGGGTTTTTATGGCATCAGGTGTGAGGAAGAAGCAACAAAATTGATAAATGGCCTAAATGTGAGGAGTGAATGAGAGAACAGAGTCTTGGAAGTCTTGGAAGAGGACTCGGTGCAGAGAGTAAACATTTGTTGGTTATAAGTAGAAAAAAATAAATTTCAACTGAACTAAGTAAGTGGTTGTCATGGCATACATAAACTGATGCCTCTCTTAGAGAAATTGTATCTGTTGACATAATTAGTAATAGGAAATTATTGGATGGAATGGCCTGGAGAATGAGTCTGCCATTTTTGGGGTCATTAAGGAATATTTGACAGTTGTGATTTTAGCCTTATTTGACTAAAATCACAACTTTCACACTGGGGAAGGTTATTTTTAACCTCCTATGGATCAGCACAATTAGAATTAATGAAACATTGAACTTGAGAGACCTTTCCAACCTTACACAGTACAGAGCTGACGTAGAGAAGAATGTATTATTATTATTATTATTATTACATTTTATTTATAAGGCGCCACATGTGTTTCGCAGCGCCGTACAGGGGACAAAACATTGCATTACAGTAAATAAATAACAGAAATAGAGTACAGGTAACAGAGCACAACACATTCTCAAGACATAATACAGCTAAGATGTAAGTATCGAGGGAGTGATCATCGTACTACTAGAGGCTGGTGGCCATAGATGGAGATGAGCCTTTACTAGCAGGATAAAGATGGTCGTTGAGTAGGGGAGAGCTGTGAGTGAAATGTGTTGAGACGAGGGCTTAGATAACAAGAGGAAAGAGGGCCCTGCTCTGAAGAGCTAACAATCTAATGGGGAGGGGCGACAGACAGATAACAAGAGGTGCAGGCAAGTGGGAAGTAGCCTGATGGCAGTATGCAAGCAAAGCTGAGATGTTCACGGCATGAGGCAGGGGGGTGGAGGCGCGGCTTCAGCACTGGGTTATGCTGGGCTGCATAGTCTGTGGGCATGGCCGGACTGGCCATCTGGCACTTCTGGCACATACCAGAAGGGCCGATGGGCAGGTGAGCCGAATCGGTCGCACAGATAGCCGGGAAGGGCGCGCACAGCGCAGCCTCCGGCTCTCTGGTTCCATGGTCTCCATGGAAATGGGGGCATGCCGCGAGTACACGCCCCCAGACTCGCGGCACGTCCCACTCCCCCCAGCAACCGTCGCCATGCTAATGGGGGCGTGCCACAAGTCCACGCCCCCATGACTCGTGGCACGTCCCCAACGTTGTGCGGCAGGCCCCCTGTGATGCGCACGCGCGCGCCCCCCCCCCCCCCCCCCCCTTCCCGTGAAGTGCACGCGTTCACAAATTTCAGGGCCAAATCGAGGCTCCAGTCCACCGCTGTCTGTGGTTCTTTACACTTCTCAGGAGTACACAGAAATGCAGCCATGGAGAGTTTTATGCAATTTGGTACCAGACACATTTACAACCAGATCGGCAGAATGGAGTGATACCAGCAAGAGCGTTCTTACATAGTCAAAGTTCAATGAGGGCGCATTCCATCTAATGCAAGTCATACAGACATAGGGTGGGATGCGCTAACCCTCGCCAGTACATCCTGCCACACATCGCATTGACATCTCACTGATACTAATCACATATTCACTAACATATGCAATTAGTACCACAAGAGCTGATAACAGCTGTCCTTTGCGATCAGAGACAGCTACTGGAACTCCGGGTTTATGACCTGGGAGTCTGTCCGCGCATGTGCAGAAGGACACAACATTCGGGGGGGTTGTTGGGAAGGATTCGATCGGATCCCTCTGACAGACAATCAATGCACAAAGAAGTGCATAGGCCTCTATTGGGTAACGCTAGCATTACCCTCAGCACCTAAGCCCTGGCGTCCAGGGTTTAGTACATATGGAAATGCAGTAAAAACTGCATTTTTCCTTTAGTACATCCCGTCCTTAGACATGAGCAAAAATGTGCATGTTTGGAGGCATGTATTTTGAACCTAGAATAGGTCTGGTACAAATATACTGAGATTATAATGACTCGTAGTACACTAGGCCCTTATGTTACCCTCGCAGTGTGGGTGCATCTTTAGATGTATACAGCTCAGTATATTTGGTGAAAATACGCTATTTTTCCAAGCACATTTCTTTTTAGCACTGTGCATCCAATTTACTTGCAACGGCAAGTTTTTACATAAAGCACATGTGCAGATGTAAAGTTACGCATCTAATGTGTATGTCCAACCGGGGCCGGTATGTAATGAAGTCCAAGTTTGGCAGCCGTGTGGGATGCCGGACGAACTCAGATTTTTAAAAAAGGGGCAATCATGTACGAGGCTAAACCAAGCCTTGTTCATGAGTAGCCCTTAGGAAAAACATCCGAGTTCTTCCAGCATCCCGTACGGCTGCCGAACTCGGACTTTATTACATCACGCCCCTATTCTGAGCTGGATCTGCCTTTCTGTGAAGTTTGACATTTCGAGGCGGTAACTGTGTGGTGGCATTGCGACCCCCCCCTTGTCATGTCGGAGTGTCACGGGTGGCTATCAAAAGCTCCATGCAATTCTGAGTCCTGCCTAGTTGGTAGGGAAGCCTGTTTCTAATGGATCTCCTGCACCTAGCATTGAGGGGGTACAAGTGCAGATACTAATGGTGATGATTGTGGAACCTGGTTGTAAAATCAGTGGGCAGTACAAGTTTTGCTTGCAGATGCACCAACCCCACCATTAGCCCTATGGAATCTACCATTAGCATAAGACAGTATATCAAACTTTCACAGTTGCAGGCAAGTACAGCACACATTGTGGGCCTGATTCAGATGTGGTTGGAGGCAGAGGCGGAACTACCATTGGTGCAACAGGTGCATTGCTCCAGGGCCCCTGAGGACTAAGGGGCCCACTGCTGCCCAGACCAGCAATGAGTTATCCCCTGGCCACCCCGCAGACCATTTTGAGCAATGTCGGATAAATGGTCCAGTGCACAGATGAGGATGGGCCCCACTGCCTGAGGGACGTGCCCCTTACTTTAGGGAGGCAAGGCTGACCTTGTGTGTGACCGCACTGATAGAGTAGTCCTGCCACCTATCAGCGCTGATGATCACAGCCACATACTGCCTCTAATTAGCAGACAGCTGTACATGTTTTCTGATTCACTGCTGTCTGTGAATTAAAGGCAGATCCCTACTGATGTAACTGGTGCTGTCAGAGTCTGCCTGATCAAGTGCCAAACTGAGGAAAGCGCAAGGGGTGGGGGCCCCTGTCACAGAGAGAGCAGAGGTCACTGTGTTCCTGCCTCACCAAGGTACATTCCCCCTCTTCTCTGCACCACACAGGATATTGTACTTGTCACCCACTGCCTCTCCCTGTCACCATCTCCCTGTCACTCACTGCCTCCCTGTCACTCACTGCCCTTCCCTGTCACCTTCTGCCTTCCACCGTCACCCTCTGCCTTCCACCGTCACCCTCTGCCTTCCACCGTCACCCTATGTCTCCCCCTGCCTTCCCCTGTTACCCTCTGCCTCCACCTGCCTTCAGCTGTCACCCTCGGCCACCCACTGCCTTCCACAGTAACTCTCCGCCTCACCTTGCCTTCTGTTGTCACTCTCTGCACCTCTGTTAATCTCTGCCTCCCCCTGCCTTCTACTATCACCCTATGCCTTTCTATGTTAATCTCTGTCTCCCTCTGTTTTAAGCTGTCACCCTCTGCCTCTCCCTGTCGCCCATTGCCATGTGGCATATTGTGAACTTGATTTGGGGTGGAGGAGAGGACCCAAATGAAATGTTTGCACCTGGGCCTACAACTCACAAGTTCCGCCACTGGTTGGAGGTGCTATCGCTGCTGCTCACATAGAAGCAGCAGAGATAGCACTAATATGGTAATGCAATGCAGCAGGGGGCATCATGTCTCCTGCATACATTACTGATCAGAGCTGCGTCCTAGGACACAGTACCAGATCATCTGCAACACCATTGACTGGCTTCGTGACCCATAGGGTCGCACAAGCCGCCCACTGCAGGAGCTACCAAGTGGCCAGGAAATCTCTGTCCTTGTACGGAGATCCTGGCTTTGTCCCACCCCCGCAACAGGGGCAACACGCTTCCATTTTCAGAAATGGAGGCCGTCACTGCCCCCTCTCCACCCACAAACAGCATCATACTGTCAATCACTGATTCTGAGTTGCATCCGTTATCGTAGACCCACACATGTGCAGTACATGTGTAAAGTACTGAACATCGATATTTTGCGGCAAGTGCTGCTTATGCGTTGGGACCTGAATAAGGCCCAGTATGTGGGCCCTCATTCCGAGTTGATCGGTCGCAAGGCGAATTTAGCAGAGTTACACACGCTAAGCCGCCGCCTACTGGGAGTGAATCTTAGCTTCTTAAAATTGCGACCGATGTATTCGCAATATTGCGATTACTAACTACTTAGCAGTTTCAGAGTAGCTCCAGACTTACTCTGCCTGTGCGATCAGTTCAGTGCTTGTCGTTCCTGGTTGACGTCACAAACACACCCAGCGTTCTCCCAGGCACTCCCACCGTTTCTCCGGCCACTCCTGCGTTTTTTCCGGAAACGGTAGCGTTTTCAGCCACACGCCCCTGAAACGCCGTGTTTCCGCCCAGTAACACCCATTTCCTGTCAATCACATTACGATCGCCGGAGCGAAGAAAAAGCCGTGAGTAAAAATACTTTCTTCATAGTAAAGTTACTTGGCGCAGTCGCAGTGCGAACATTGCGCATGCGTACTAAGCGGATTTTCACTGCGATGCGATGAAAAATACCGAGCGAACAACTCGGAATGAGGGCCGTGAATCAGTCCATATGTAGCTATGTAATAATTTCTTTCTACAGCTTTCAGCTATAACAAATGAAACAGTGAAAATGGCATATATCAGTGGTCCACAAACTTTTTTGAATCATGGCACCCTAGAGTATCAGATTGTTTTTTCATGGCACCCCTAGGCCAAAAGTTTCTTATTGAGAAATTCAGAAAAAAATATTAAATTAAGTAAGTTGTGTTTTACATGTCATCCTTAGGTTCAGTTATTGAGAAGGGATAAGATTTGCTTCTGTTTGTCCACATATTAATTGATTGACAGCCACCAGCACTGGTTTTGCTTATTACATTGACCACAAATATATACGTTATGGTAAGAACTTACCGTTGATAACGGTATTTCTCCTAAGTCCACAGGATGCACAGGATAACAATGGGATATGATGAAGCGACAGTGGATTTGCACCAATCCCCGCCTCTTTGCTCAGGCAAATCAGTTGTATTCCAAAGCTCAAGGCAGGAGCATCATAGATAGCCCTAATCAGGCGATAAGAACACACATGCACACCCTTCCATACAAGAAGGAAGAGGTTAGTGAGTAAAAGGATCCTCAAATCAGGTGCGTCAGGGTGGGATCCCTGTGGATCCTGTGGACTAAGGAGAAATACCGTTATCAATGGTAAGTTCTTACCATAATGTATATTTCTCCGGCAGGGTCCACAGGTTATCCACAGGATAACAATGGGATTTCCCAAAGCAATTTAGTGGTGGGGACGCTCCTGATTGGACAGGAGAATACTTCGCCCGAATTCAGTGTCATGAGAGGCAAAGCTATCCAAGGCATAATGTCTAATGAATGTGTTAATGGAAGGTCATGTGGCTGCCTTACATATCTGTTCTGCTGAAGCACCACGTTGTGCTGCCCATGATGGACCTACCTTATGAGTAGAGTGAGCAGAGACATTATACAGAACAGGGAGATCAGCCTGAGAATATGCTTCTGAAATTGTCATCCGAAACCATTTTGCCAGTGTCTGCTTATCAGCAGGCCATCCTCTCTTGTGAAATCCGTAGAGAATGAAGAGAGAATCTGTCTTTCTGATGGCACTGGTACGATCCACGTAGATCCTTAATTCACGGACTACGTCCAGCGATGCATCTCCCGCAGAAAGGCCCGGTACCTGGAAAGCCGGGACTACAATTTCTTCATTAAAGTGCAATTTAGACACCACGGGGTATATTTACTAACATTCGTAATTCTCCCGATTTGGTGGGAGAATAATCACGAATGACATCGAAAGTGTAAAACTGCAACTTTTTGAATTTGTTACGACGGATTTACTAAGCTGTCGTATTCGGGTTTTTCTTTTGTTCCGATGTCGATGTCATTCGTGTTTTTTTTTTTATTTCTCTAACGTCCTAAGTGGATGCTGGGGACTCCGTAAGGACCATGGGGAATAGCGGCTCCGCAGGAGACTGGGCACATCTAAAGAAAGCTTTAGGACTATCTGGTGTGCACTGGCTCCTCCCCCTATGACCCTCCTCCAAGCCTCAGTTAGATCTCTGTGCCCGAACGAGAAGGGTGCACACTAGGGGCTCTCCTGAGCTTCTTAGTGAAAGTTTTAGTTTAGGTTTTTTATTTTCAGTGAGACCTGCTGGCAACAGGCTCACTGCATCGAGGGACTAAGGGGAGAAGAAGCGAACTCACCTGCGTGCAGAGTGGATTGGGCTTCTTAGGCTACTGGACATTAGCTCCAGAGGGACGATCACAGGCCCAGCCATGGATGGGTCCCAGAGCCGCGCCGCCGGCCCCCTTACAGAGCCAGAAGACAGAAGAGGTCCGGAAAATCGGCGGCAGAAGACATCCTGTCTTCACCAAGGTAGCGCACAGCACTGCAGCTGTGCGCCATTGCTCCTCAGCACACTTCACACTTCGGTCACCGAGGGTGCAGGGCGCTAGGGGGGGGGCGCCCTGAGCAGCAATAAAAACACCTTGGCTGGCGAAAATACATCACATATAGCCCCCAGGGCTATATGGATGAATTTTAACCCCTGCCAGAATCCATAAAAAAGCAGGAGAAAAGTCCGCGAAAAAGGGGCGGAGCCTATCTCCTCAGCACACTGGCGCCATTTTCCCTCACAGCTCAGTTGGAGGGAAGCTCCCCTGGCTCTCCCCTGCAGTCACTACACTACAGAAAGGGTTAAAAAAGAGAGGGGGGCACTAATTAGGCGCAGTATTAACAATACAGCAGCTATAAGGGGAAAAACACTTATATAAGGTTATCCCTGTATATATATAGCGCTCTGGTGTGTGCTGGCAAACTCTCCCTCTGTCTCCCCAAAGGGCTAGTGGGGTCCTGTCCTCTATCAGAGCATTCCCTGTGTGTGTGCTGTATGTCGGTACTTTTGTGTCGACATGTATGAGGAGAAAAATGATGTGGAGACGGAGCAGATTGCCTGTAATAGTGATGTCACCCCCTAGGGGGTCGACACCTGAGTGGATGAACTGTTGGAAGAAATTACGTGACAGTGTCAGCTCTGTATAAAAGACAGTGGTTGACATGAGACAGCCGGCTACTCAGCTTGTGCCTGTCCAGACGTCTCATAGGCCGTCAGGGGCTCTAAAGCGCCCGTTACCTCAGATGGCAGATATAGACGCCGACACGGATACTGACTCCAGTGTCGACGGTGAAGAGACAAATGTGACTTCCAGTAGGGCCACACGTTACATGTTTGAGGCAATGAAAAATGTTTTACACATTTCTGATAATACGAGTACCACCAAAAAGGGGTATTATGTTCGGTGAGGAAAAACTACCTGTAGTTTTCCTGAATCTGAGAAATTAAATGAGGTGTGTGATGATGCGTGGGTTTCCCCCGATAACAACTGATAATTTCTAAAATGTTATTGGCATTATATCCTTTCCCGCCAGAGGTTAGGGTGCGTTGGGAAACACCCCCTAGGGTGGATAAAGCGCTCACACGCTTGTAAGGGCTCTATCCTCTCCTGAGATGGCCGCCCTTAAGGATCCTGCTGATAGAAAGCAGGAGGGTATCCTAAAATGTATTTACACACATACTGGTGTTATACTGCGACCAGCAATCGCCTCAGCCTGGATGTGCAGTGCTGGGTTGGCGTGGTCGGATTCCCTGACTGAAAATATTGATACCCTAGATAGGGACAGTATATTTTTGCCTATAGAGCATTTGAAAGATGCATTTCTATATATGCGTGATGCACAGCGGAATATTTGCCGACTGGCATCAAGTATAAGTGAGTTGTCCATTTCTACCAGTAGAGGGTTATGGACACGTCAGTGGTCAGGTGATGCGTATTCCAAACGGCATTTGGAAGTATTGCCTTATTAAGGGGAGGAGTTATTTGGGGTCGGTCTTTCAGACTTGGTGGCCACGGCAACAGCTGGGAAATCCACGTTTGTACCCCAGGTCGCCTCTCAACATGAGAAGACGCCGTATTATCAGGCGCAGTCTTTTCGTGGATAAGCGGGCAAAAGGTTCCTCATTTCTGCCCCGTGACAGAGGGAGAGGAAAAAGGCTGCAGAAATCAGCCAGTTCCCAGGAACAGAAACCCTCTCCCGCCTCTGCCAAGCCCTCAGTATACGCTGGGGCTTTACAAGCAGAATCAGGCACGGTGGGGGGCCCGTCTCAATGAATTTCAGCGCGCCGTGGGCTCACTCGCAAGTAGACCCCTGGATCCTTCAGGTGATATCTCAGGGGTACAAATTAGAATTCGAGACGTCTCCCCCTCACCGTTTCCTAAAGTCGGCTTTACCGATGTCTCCTTCTGACAGGGAGACAGTTTTGGAAGCCATTCACAAGCTGTATTCCTAGCAGGTGATAATCAAGATACCCCTCCTGCAACAGGGAACGGGGTATTATTCCACACTGTTGTGGTACCGAAGCCGGACGGCTCGGTGAGACCGATTCTAAATCTAAAATCTTTGAACACTTACATACAGAGGTTCAAATTCAAGATTGAGTCACTCAGAGCAGTGATTGCGAACCTGGAAGAAGGGGACTACATGATGTCTCGGGACATCAAGGATGCTTACCTTCATGTCAAAATTTACCCTTCTCACCAAGGGTACCTCAGGTTTATGGTACAGAACTGTCACTATCAGTTCAGACGCTGCCGTATGGATGGTCCACGGCACCCCGGGTCTTTACCAAGGTAATGACCGAAATGATGATATTCCTTCAAAGGAAGGGAATTTTAGTTATCCCTTACTTGGACGATTCCCTGATAAGGGTAAGATCCAGGGAACAGTTGGAGGTCGGTGTAGCACTATCTCAGGTAGTGTTGCTGCAGCACGGTTGGATTCTAAATATTCCAAAATCGCAGCTGGTTCCGACGACTTGTCTTCTGTTCCTAGGGATGATCCTGGACACAGTCCAGAAAAAGGTGTTTCTCCCGGAGGAGAAAGCCAGGGAGTTATCCGAGCTAGTCAGGAACCTCCTAAAACCGAGCCAAGTCTCAGTGCATCAATGCACAAGGGTTCTGGGTAAAATGGTGGCTTCCTACGAAGCAATCCCATTCGGCAGATTCCACGCAAGAACTTTCCAGTGGGACCTGC
The DNA here is from genome assembly GCF_028390025.1 of Pseudophryne corroboree. NCBI lineage: Eukaryota > Metazoa > Chordata > Amphibia > Anura > Myobatrachidae > Pseudophryne > Pseudophryne corroboree. Next base: position 750,975,422 of record NC_086447.1, read on the forward strand.
TGGACAAATAGTCCGGGTCGCATCTTCAGATGCATCAGCGGATAACCCTGTCACCAAGGACAAGGGGTCCCTCCTGTGGTGGTTGCAGAGTGCTCATCTTCTAGAGGGCCGCAGATTCGGCATTCAGGACTGGGTCCTGGTAACCACGGATGCCAGCCTGCGAGGCTGGGGAGCAGTCACACAGGGAAGGAATATCCAGGACTTATGGTCAAGCCTGGAGACATCACTTCACATAAATATCCTGAAGCTAAGGGACATTTACAATGCTCTAAGCTTAGCAAGACCTCTGCTTCAAGGTCAGCCGGTGTTGATCCAGTCGGACAACATCACGGCAGTCACCCACGTAAACAGACAGGGTGGCACAAGAAGCAGGAGGGCAATGGCAGAAGCTGCAAGGATTCTTCGCTGGGCGGAAAATCATGTGATAGCACTGTCAGCAGTATTCATTCCGGGAGTGGACAACTGGGAAGCAGACTTCCTCAGCACGACCTCCACCCGGGAGAGTGGGGACTTCACCCAGAAGTCTTCCACATGATTATAAACCGTTGTGAAAAACTCGACAGGTATTGCGCCAGGTCCAGGGACCCTCAGGCAATAGCTGTAGACGCTCTGGTAACACCGTGAGTGTACCAGTCAGGGTATGTGTTCCCTCCTCTGCCTCTCATACCCAAGGTACTGAGATTGATAAGATGGAGAGGAGTAAGCACTATATTCGTGGCTCCGGATTGGCCAAGAAGGACTTGGTAACCGGAACTTCAAGAGATGCTCACGGAGGATCCGTGGCCTCTACCTCTAAGAAGGGACCTGCTCCAGCAAGGACCCTGTCTGTTCCAAGACTTACCGCGGCTGCGTTTGACGGCATGGCGGTTGAACGCCGGATCCTGAAGGAAAAAAGGCATTCCGGATGAAGTCATCCCTATCCTGATCAAAGCCAGGAAGGATGTAACCGCAAAAACATTATCACCGCAATTGGCGAAAATATGTTGCGTGGTGCGAGGCCAGTAAGGCCCGACGGTGGAAATTCAACTGGGTCGATTCCTACATTTCCTGCAAACAGGAGTGTCTATGGGCCTGAAATTGGGGTCCATTAAGGTTCAAATTTCGGCCCTGTCAATTTTCTTCCAAAAAGAACTAGCTTCAGTCCCTGAAGTTCAGACGTTTGTAAAAGGGGTACTGCATATACAGCCTCCCTTTTGTGCCTCCAGTGGCACTTTGGGATCTCAATGTAGTTTTGGGTTCCAAAAGTCACATTGGTTTGAACCACTTAAATCTGTGGAGTTAAAATATCTCACATGGAAAGTGGTCATGCTGTTGGCCCGGGCCTGGGCCAGGCGCGTGTCAGAATTGGCGGCTTTATCCTGAAAAAGCCCTTATCTGATGTTCCATTCGGACAGGGCGGAATTGAGGACTCGTCCTCAGTTTCTCCCTAAGGTGGTTTCAGCGTTTCACCTGAACCAACCTATTTGTGGTGCCTGCGGCTACTAGGGACTTGGAGGACTCCAAGTTGCTAGACGTTGTCAGGGCCCTGAAAATATATGTTTCCAGGAGGGCTGGAGTCAGGAAATCTGACTCGCTGTTTATCCTGTATGCACCCAACAAGCTGGGTGCTCCTGCTTCTAAGCAGACTATTGCTCGTTGGATTTGTAGTACAATTCAGCTTGCACATTCTGTGGCAGGCCTGCCACAGCCAAAAATCTGTAAATGCCCACTCCACAAGGAAGGTGGGCTCATCTTGGGCGGCTGCCCGAGGGGTCTCGGCTTTACAACTTTGCAGAGCAGCTACTTGGTCAGGAGCAAATACGTTTGTAAAATTCTACAAAATTGATATCCTGGCTGAGGAGGACCTGGAGTTCTCTCATTTGGTGCTGCAGAGTCATCCGCACTCTCCCGCCCGTTTGGGAGCTTTGGTATAATCCCCATGGTCCTTACGGAGTCCCCAGCATCCACTTAGGACGTTAGAGAAAATAAGAATTTACTTACCGATAATTCTATTTCTCATAGTCCGTAGTGGATGCTGGGCGCCCATCCCAAGTGCGGATTGTCTGCAATACTTGTACATAATTATTGTTGCAAAAATCGGGTTATTATTGTTGTGAGCCATCTTTCAGAGGCTCCTCTGTTATCATGCTGTTAACTGGGTTCAGATCACAGGTTATACGGTGTGATTGGTGTGGCTGGTATGAGTCTTACCCGGGATTCAAAATCCTTCCTTATTGTGTACGCTCGTCCGGGCACAGTATCCTAACTGAGGCTTGGAGGAGGGTCATAGGGGGAGGAGCCAGTGCACACCAGATAGTCCTAAAGCTTTCTTTAGATGTGCCCAGTCTCCTGCGGAGCCGCTATTCCCCATGGTCCTTACGGAGTCCCCAGCATCCACTACGGACTATGAGAAATAGAATTATCGGTAAGTAAATTCTTATTTTTTACGGCAGTGATTAGCCAAACACTGCCGACTTTTTTACAATGAATCTCGGCCGGATCTGTGTGATCCGTGCTGGGGTTCATTTTTTTTTTTTTTTTTAAATTAAACACTGTAAAATCCAAAAAAAAAATTGCGTGGGGTCCCCTCTCCTAAGCATAACCAGCCTCGGGCTCTTTGAGCCGATCCTGGTTGCAAAAATATGGGAAAAAAATTGACAGGGGTTCCCCCATATTTAAGCAACCAGCATCGGGCTCTGCGCCTGGTCCTGGTTCCAAAAATACGGGGGACAAAAAGAGTAGGGGTCCCCCGTATTTTTAAAACCAGCACCGGGCTCCACTAGCTGGACAGATAATGCCACAGCCGGGGGTCACTTTTATATAGTGCCCTGCGGCCGTGGCATCAAATATCCAACTAGTCACCCCTGGCCGGGGTACCCTGGGGGAGTGGGGACCCCTTCAATCAAGGGGTCCCCCCCCCCAGCCACCCAAGGGCCAGGGGTGAAGCCCGAGGCTGTCCCCCCCCCCATCCAATGGGCTGCGGATGGGGGGGCTGATAGCCTTTTGTGATAATGAAAAGATATTGTTTTTAGTAGCAGTACTACAAGGCCCAGCAAGCCTCCCCCGCATGTTGGTACTTGGAGAACCACAAGTACCAGCATGCGGCGGAAAAACGGGCCCGCTGGTACCTGTAGTACTACTACTAAAAAAATACCCCAAAAAAGACAAGACACACACACCGTGAAAGTAAAGATTTATTACATACATGCACACAAACATACATACATACTTACCATATGTTCACACGAGGGTCTGTCCTCTTCTCCAGTAGAATCCAAGGGGTACCTGTTGAATAAATTCTACTCACCAGATCCCGGGTCCCAGGGTCCTCGGGGCAACCATTTGTAATCCAGGTACTTGAATAAAATAAGAAAACGGAAAGCCGAGCCACGAACTGAAAGGGGCCCCATGTTTTCACATGGGACTCCTTTCCCCGAATGCCAGAAACCCACTCTGACTGATGTCTAAGTGGGTTTCTTCAGCCAATCAGGGAGCGCTACGTTGTAGCACCCTCCTGATCGGCTGTGTGCTCCTGTACTGTCTGACAGGCGGCACACGGCAGTGTTACAATGTAGCGCCTATGCGCTCCATTGTAACCAATGGTGTGAACTTTCTGCTCAGCGGTGACGTCACTTTAGGTCAACCGCAGGGCAGAAAGTTCCCACCATTGGTTACAATGGAGCGCATAGGCGCTACATTGTAACACTGCCGTGTGCCGCCTGTCAGACAGTACAGGAGCACACAGCCGATCAGGAGGGTGCTACAACGTAGCGCTCCCTGATTGGCTGAAGAAACCCACTTAGACATCAGTCAGAGTGGGTTTCTGGCATTCGGGGAAAGGAGTCCCATGTGAAAACATGGGGCCCCTTTCAGTTCGTGGCTCGGCTTTCCGTTTTGTTATTTTATTCAAGTACCTGGATTACAAATGGTTGCCCCGAGGACCCTGGGACCCGGGATCTGGTGAGTAGAATTTATTCAACAGGTACCCCTTGGATTCTACTGGAGAAGAGGACAGACCCTCGTGTGAACATAAGGTAAGTATGTATGTATGTTTGTGTGCATGTATGTAATAAATCTTTACTTTCACGGTGTGTGTGTCTTGTCTTTTTTTGGGTATTTTTTTAGTAGTAGTACTACAGGTACCAGCGGGCCCGTTTTTCCGCCGCATGCTGGTACTTGTGGTTCTCCAAGTACCAGCATGCGGGGGAGGCTTGCTGGGCCTTGTAGTACTGCTACTAAAAACAATATCTTTTCATTATCACAAAAGGCTATCAGCCCCCCCATCCGCAGCCCATTGGATGGGGGGGGACAGCCTCGGGCTTCACCCCTGGCCCTTGGGTGGCTGGGGGGGGGACCCCTTGATTGAAGGGGTCCCCACTCCCCCAGGGTACCCCGGCAAGGGGTGACTAGTTGGATTTTTGATGCCACGGCCGCAGGGCACTATATAAAAGTGACCCCCGGCTGTGGCATTATCTGTCCAGCTAGTGGAGCCCGGTGCTGGTTTTAAAAATACGGGGGACCCCTACTCTTTTTGTCCCCCGTATTTTTGGAACCAGGACCAGGCGCAGAGCCCGATGCTGGTTGCTTAAATATGGGGGAACCCCTGTCAATTTTTTCCCCATATTTCTGCAACCAGGATCGGCTCAAAGAGCCCGAGGCTGGTTATGCTAGGGAGGGGGGACCCCACGCAATTTTTTTAAAGAAAATAACCACTTTCCCACCCCTTCCCACTGATATACATGCACGGATCTCATGGATCCCTGCATGCCTATACAATCACGGATTAAAAAAGCAGGTCTGTTTTTCTTTAGCACTTTTTTACGAGTTGTAATTTTTCACGGCAGTGTTTTTTTTTTTTTTGCTTTGCACTTCTTAGTAAATTACCGAGATTCATGCTTAAACAGCCGCGTTTTGACCGATGGTGTATTCATTTGTATTTTTTTTGTTGGACTTCCAAAAAATTACGAATGCCCTCATCACTGCCGTGATTATTGCTTAGTAAATTACCGAGATGACACTTTGATGAAAAAACGGCATCTCGGTCAAAATCGGGACCTTAGTAAATTTACCCCCACCTTCGTAAGATACCCAGATCTAGTTCTGAGAACTGCTTTATCTGGATAAAAATTCAGAAATGGGGAATGACATGATAATGCCCCTAAATCTGATACTATTCTAGCTGACGCCATAGCCAGTAGAAAGAGAACTTTAGCTGTCAACCATTTAAGATCCACTTTATCAAGTGGTTTAAACGGGGCAACTTGAAGGGCTTTCAGGACTAGACTTAAGTCCCAAGGCACTGTAGGAGGAACAAAAGGAGGTTGAATGCGCAGCATTCCCTGGAAAAAAGTACGCACATCCTGTAAATTGGCAATTTTCTTTTGGAACCATACATTCAATGCCGACACTTGCACTCTCAAAGAAGGCACCTTCAAACCTTTATCCATTCCTGCCTGAAGGAATGCTAAGACCCTGGAAATTCTGAAAGACTTAGGGTCCATTTTCCGTTCACTGCACCAATGAATATAGGTTTGCCATATTCGGTGATAAATGCGAGCTGAGGAAGGTTTCCTTGCTCTGAGCATAGTTTGAATTACCTGTTGTGAGAATCCTCTTGACTTCAGGATAGAGGTTTCAAGAGCCACGCCATCAAAGACAGTCGATCCAGATGTCTGTGATAACAAGGACCCTGCATCAGTAGATCTGGACATTGAGGGAGCAGAAGTGAAACATCCATCGACATCCGCTGCAGATCTGTGTACCAATGTCTTCTGGGCCAAGTCGGAGCTATTAGTATCATGGCACCTTTTCCTTGCATTATCTTTCTCACTACCCTGGGTAATAGGGTGATTGGAGGAAACACATAAGCCAGATGAAAATCCCATCTCACCGACAGGGCATCCACAAAGACCGCTCTGGGATCCTCTGTTCTTGACCCGTATGTGAGCACTTTGTTGTTCAGACGGGACGCCATGAGATCTATCTCTGGCAACCCCCACTTGTCCACTAGAGTCTGGAAGACCTCCGGGTGTAGAGCCCATTCGCTTGCCTGAATGGCGTGTCGACTGAGAAACTCAACTTCCCAGTTTAGGACTCCCGGAACAAACACTGCGGACAAGGCTGGATGATGAAGTTCTGCCTACTTTAGTATGTGACTTACCTCTCTCATCGCTTTTCGGCTGCGAGTTCCTCCCTGATGGTTGAGGTACGCTACTGCCTTTGCATTGTCCGAGTTGATCTGGAATGGTTTTTCCCGAAGAATGTCCTTTGCCTGAATCAGTGCCATGTATATGGCCCGAAGTTCCAATATATTTATTGGCAGGCAACTTTCTTCCTTGGTCCATTGCCCCTGAAAACACAACCTTCCTGACACTGCTCCCCAGCCCTGGAGACTGGCATCTGTCATCAGAATTTCCCAATCTGATATCCAAAAGGGTCTCTCCTTGTCCAGATGGGATGTCTGTAGCCACCAGGCTAATGGCCTTCTTACTTCTATCATAAGAACCATAGTCTGTGTTTTTATCATTTGATGTAACCCATTCCATTTGGCAAGAATCAGACGCTGCAGAGGCCTCAAGTGGAATTGTGCATACTCCACCATGTCGAATGTTGACACCATCAAACCCATCATGCGCATTGCTGCGTGAATGGATACCTTTTGACTGTGTAACAAGTCCTGAATCCTTGACTTGGATATCTTGTTCAGAGGTAAAATTACTCTCTGAAGACTTGAATCCAGTACAGCCCCCAAGTGATTCATCCGTTGTGATGGAACCAGAGATGATTTTTACCAATTTATGAGCCACCCGTGCTTCTGCAGACACGTTATTGTCTATTGCAGATGACATAAAGAGCAATTCTTGCGTGTGTGCCAGGATTAAAAGATCGTCGAGGTATGGAAATATTCTTATCCCCTGCTGGCAGAGATAAGCTGCCATTACCACCATAATCTTGGTAAATACTATGGGGGCTGTGGCTAACCCAAAAGGTAGGGCCTAGAACTGAAAATGCTGTTGGAGGATAGCGAACCTGAGATAGCACTGATGGGACAGTGCTATAGGAACATGTAGGTAAGCATCCTGTATATCCAGGGATACCATATAATCTCCTGGCTCCATGGCCAAAATGATGGAAGGTAATGTCTCCATGTGAAACCGAGGTACCCAAATGTATTTGTTCAGTATTTTGAGATTGAGAATGGACCGAAATGATCCATTTGGATTCTGAACTAAAAACAGGTTGGAGTAAAAACCCTGTCCTCGTTGTGCAGGAGGAACTGGACAGACTACTCCTGAGTGAAGCAATTTCTGAACTGCCTCTAACAAAGCCCTGGCCTTCGTCTCTACCTGAGACGAGCTGGTACAAAAAAACCTTCGGGGAGGGTGCTTTTTGATGTCAAAAGCATAACCTAGAGATACCGCTTCCTGCACCCAGGCATCTGTTGTAGACTGCTGCAAGATCTGTACAAACTGAATAAGTCCCCCCCACCCTGGGGTCCCCCAGGTGTAGGCCCGCACTATCAGGCTGATGGATTTTTATCTGTTTTCCCAACCAGTCCTCTGGTAGCCCAATGCTTTTTAGTCTTACCAGACTTGTTGTATTGGAGCTGCTTGCCATCACTTAATCCTTTAGCTTTTCCTTGAGACCAAAAGGGCCGAAAAGCCAGAACTTTAGGTTTGAAATTGTATGTGGAAGGAAATTTGACCTTCTTGGAGTCTGCTTCTGACTCCAGAATACCTGTCAATTCTTTATCAAAAAGAATATCTCCAGAAAAGGGCAAAGATTCCAAAACCTTCTTAGATTCTGAATCAGCTTTCCACGTACGTAGCCAAACTGCAAGCAGCGATTGTTGAAGCTGATGCTCTGGAGGCAATAGTACCCATATCCAATCCTGCTTCTTCCAAGAACATTGCAGCCTGTTTTATATGAGCTACAGTATATGGGAATTTTTTTCTCTAGAAGCTAATGAAAAATCCCCTTCCAGTGCATCAGCCCAGGTAACCATGGCTGGCCTTATGACTGCCCCAGACAGGGGAAAAATGTTTTTTAGAAAACCATCCGCTCTCCTATCCGTGACATCATTTAATGATGTTGAAAGCAAAGGTAATGTAGATTTTCGCACTAATCGAATTACATGCATATCTACTTTAGGAGCCACCTCCCTTTTTAAACGATCCCCAGCTGGAAGAGGATAATTGGAATTCCATTTCTTAGGAATTCTAAACTTCTTATTGGGCGTAGCCCAAGCATCTTCCATAATTTCCGTCAACTAATCTGACCCTTGAAACTCAGTCTTAACTGTTTTGGGACGTTTAAACACAGGTGCCTTGGTTTTTAACACAGGCTCTGCTGAATCCTCAAAGGATAGAATGGCTTTCATTGCTTTAATTAACTCAGCTATATCCACTGAGCTGAGACCTTCCTCCTCCTCTTCGTATGCTGAAGTAGAATTTATTGAGCTTTCATCTTCCGATGAATCCTCATCTGAATCATGTGCAGCCTGTGAGGGTGAAGATTTACTTACCACCGTCTTATCAGCTTGTTTCTTTTGAGAGGCTGCTGCTGGAAGTGATACACCATAGGTGGGGAGCTGCATGTAAGGGTTAATATTGTAACCTATCCCTGGTACAGGAGTTGGATGAATTATCCATTCAGCTATACTGGATAAAGTCTGTGCAAACATAGCCGAAGGTGGATCCATCTGCACCTGAATCTGCCTTGTATTTTTCAATAACCCCTGGTGAAAGCTAAAACAATTAGCACACAAACCATCCTGAACCACATCCTGAGTGGATAACACAGCTTTGCAAGACAAACATGATATGAGTGTTGGTGTTGCTGTGAGTGTACCTTCCTCACCTTTGCTGCTCTTAGACATGATAAATAATCAACACTTCCACAGTGTACTACACAATTTGTGACTGTAATCACTTTAAACTTCTTAAAGAGACATACAATCCGACCCTACCCATGCACCAGCATTGAGGATCGGAATAAACAAACTGACAGAAATATAGTAAAGTCAGCAATCACACTAGCAGTCAGTCACATGTTATACATTAGTATAATAAGCAATATGAGCATATCCTCAACTACAACTACAATTTAAGTATGTAGGAGAACATATTACTGCATCATGTTTAAACAGATCTAACGTATTCAGACGCAATTGCAAAAGAAACTACAGTAAATGTATACAGACTCATATGCAATAGGCACTTATCTAGCTATTTGTACTCAAAGGGTAGATAGAGACTTTGTGGGTCATTCTGACCCGTTTGCACGCAGCGGTTTATCGCTGTGGTGCAAACGGGTCTGGAATGCGCATGCGTGGCAGCCGCAATACGCGTGCGCGATGTTGCCCGGCGACAGGGGTCTCCGGGTTACATCGTGTCCTACGATGGAAGCGGTCGCAGAGCCGACCGCAAAGAAGATTGACAAGAAGAAGGAGTACCTGGGCGGATCCGGGCCGTTGGAGACCGTTTTCGGGGAATGGCAAGGAAAACGCAGGCGTGTCCAGCAGAACGGAGGGCGGATGTCTGACGTCAAAGCCGGCTCCAGCATCGCAGAGATCAGATCACAGGGTAAGTAGGTATAGGGCTGGTCTTCTTCTGCTTGAAATTTTTTTAGCTTAGCAGGGCTGCACAAGCGATCGCAGCCCTGCTAAGCTAAAATACACTCCCCCATAGGCATGTACTAGTTGATCGCAACAGCAGCAGCAAAAAGTTGTTGGCTGCGATCAACTCGGAATGACCACCTTAGTGCTGTATAACCCGTACTCAGTAGAGTGGGATAAAGGGAGACTCACCTTGCTTCCAGGACTGATCAATACGTTAGCGAACGCTGAGTAGATCCAGATGCTACTAGTGTACAAAGCCGCTCCATTAACCTATAGTGAACACAGACGCTCAGTGAACACGGACGCACCAGTCACACAGCCGCCTATGCTGCGACTGGGTCCCCTTTGTGTACAGCGTCTCAGACCGAAGCGGGAAACAGTTCATGGCGGGAAACTCGGAGGAAACTGGTCATGAACCAGGTGAGGGGCGACCAGGAGAGCGTCTGACTCCCCACTGCTGACATCAACCCTAGGGATCGCGGCCTCATACTATTCCTGGAGCCTCTGATCCCTAAGGCCTAGCGCTGGTGCACCCGTGGTGGCAGCCGCATCAGCGACTGTTTGGTAGTCTCCTCCCAAAAGAGTGCGGCTGTGTCCATATTCCCCTATTAAGGAACCGATGCCTTACCTTCTCCCCGTGCTGCGGCCACAGTCTGGTAACGTCTGCTGGACCTGCTAGTATATCCGACACAGACGCCCACCGAAATAGCACTGTACTCGTGGGTAAGCGTTGTCGCGACCCGGCGGAGAGTTGTTGGAGCGACTCTTTCTAAGTTACGTATAAGACGCTGTTTAGAAAGATCACTTAAGAAAAAATAGTAAGACTATAAAAATAAAATAAGAAAGCTTAGGGCTGCTAAAAACCAGCAGCCCTCTGACCATGGTTCGGCTCCTCCCGCACCAAACAAAAAAACGATTTGCCTGAGCAAGGAGGCGGGGATATATGGACAGGCCCGATGCATGCTGGGAGGCTGGAAAAGCTTTGACCGATTGGTGCAAATCCGCTGTTGCTTCATCATATCCAATCGTTATCCCTTGGATAACCTGTGGACCCTGATGGAGAAAATTTAAATTGGTCCTGGACCACCAACCCAAGGCACCTTTGCAGCTGTCCCGAGGCACCCCAAGGTGCCTAGGCACACAGTTTGAGAACCACTGGCATATAATCAAAAAAATTTCATAAGTGACATATTTCACATAATTAGTAGAAAAAGACTTGTAGAAGATTATCAAAATATATAACTGTCAAATTGAATGTGAGAATTTTTTTTTACTTATAAAAATAGCAAAAGAGCTTAAAGAAACAAAGGACATTGATATTGTTTATCTTAGACAGATGCATAAGATAATCGGATTCTACTACACAAGTCACAAAGCTTGATGACTGTTTGGAGAATGTGCCGGTGGTACATTATCACTAGCTAAACACTTTCATAACAACATTTTCTTAACTTAGCAAATCCCACTTGGGGATTTTCCATTGCATCTGCCAGTGAAAAAATAAATAAATCCCTTTTTTCTTCTTTTCTTTTTTTTTAAGCGTACACAGGATTTTTGCTTTCCACTTACAATTTGCTGCTCTATAAGTCTGTTGGGGAAAAAAAATAGGTTAAATAAACAGAAGTTAAAGAAGAATTCCACCTACAAACCATGCCATAGCCAGTGCAGTTCGGGACATTCTTACTCCTTTACTTCTCAAGTTCTCATTCTTTTTTTAAAGAAATGCAAAAGAAGGTCAACTCATAGGACTAGTGAATAGGGAATCAGGGGTCTGTGTGTAGTAAACTGAAAAAAGGCTTTTCTTCAGCAATTTATCTGGAGAAAGCCAGAAATACAGAGTATATTTAGTATAGAGATTTGTTTGTGCACACTCTGCCCCCATAGGTTTCAAACGAGACTGCGCACAAATACTATTTATATAGCTCAGAGCAGCGATGCTTATCTCAAAAAACATAACTAACATCATCTGTGGATGGCAATATTCCTGGCACTGGAGGAAAGCACGGAAGGGCCATTTCTCATTCTGCTTTCTCCCTGGGGATCCACTCTGTGCATATACTGTGCTGGCTACAGCTGACCCGCTCTCCGCATGTACTGTGCTGGCTACAGATGATCCGCTCTGCGCATGTCCTGTGCTGGCTACAGATGACCCACTCTGCGCATATACTGTGCTGGCTACAGCTGACCCACTCTGCGCATGTGCTGTACTGGCTACAGCTGACCCGCTCTGCGCATGTACTGTGCTGGCTACAACTGACCCGCTTTGCGCATGTAATGTGCTGGCTACAGCTGACCCACTCTGCCCATATACTGTGCTGTCTACAGATTACCCACTCTGTGCATATACTGTGCTGGCTACAGCTGACCCGCTCTGCGCGTGTGCTGTGCTGGCTACAGATGACCCGCTCTGCGCATGTGCTGTGCTGGCTACAGATGACCCGCTCTGCGCATATACTGTGCTGGCTACAGATGATCCGCTCTGCGCATATACTGTGCTGGCTACAGATGACCCGCTCTGCGCATGTGCTGTGCTGGCTACAGATGACCCACTCTGCGCATATACTGTGCTGGCTACAGCTGACCCGCTCTGCGCATATACTGTGCTGGCTACAGATGACCCGCTCTGCGCATGTGCTGTGCTGGCTACAGATGACCCACTCTGTGCATATACTGTGCTGGCTACAGATGACCCGCTCTGCGCATATACTGTGCTGGCTACAGATGACCCACTCTGCGTATGTGCTGTGCTGGCTACAGATGACCCACTCTGCGCATATACTGTGCTGGCTACAGCTGACCCGCTCTGCGCATGTGCTGTGCTGGCTACAGATGACCCGCTCTGCGCATGTGCTGTGCTGGCTACAGATGACCACTCTGTGCATGTGCTGTGCTGGCTACAGATGACCCACTCTGCGCATGTGCTGTGCTGGCTACAGATGACCCACTCTGCGCATATACTGTGCTGGCTACAGCTGACCCGCTCTGCCGTGTGCTGTGCTGGCTACAGATGACCCACTCTGCGCATGTACTGTGCTGGCTACAGCTGACCCGCTCTGCGCATGTGCTGTGCTGGCTACAGATGACCCACTCTGCGCATATACTGTGCTGGCTACAGATGATCCGCTCTGCGCATATACTGTGCTGGCTACAGATGACCCACTCTGCGCATGTGCTGTGCTGGCTACAGATGACCCACTCTGCGCATATACTGTGCTGGCTACAGATGACCCGCTCTGCGCATGTGCTGTGCTGGCTACAGATGACCCGCTCTGCGCATGTGCTGTGCTGGCTACAGATGACCCACTCTCCGCATGTACTGTGCTGGCTACAGATGACCCACTCTGCGCATATACTGTGCTGGCTACAGATGACCCACTCTGTGCATGTGCTGTGCTGGCTACAGATGACCCACTCTGCGCATATACTGTGCTGGCTACAGCTGACCCGCTCTGCGCATGTGCTGTGCTGGCTACAGATGACCCACTCTGCGCATATACTGTGCTGGCTACAGATGACCCACTCTGTGCATGTGCTGTGCTGGCTACAGCTGACCCGCTCTGCGCATGTGCTGTGCTGGCTACAGATGACCCACTCTGCGCATATACTGTGCTGGCTACAGATGATCCGCTCTGCGCATATACTGTGCTGGCTACAGATGACCCACTCTGCGCATGTGCTGTGCTGGCTACAGATGACCCACTCTGCGCATATACTGTGCTGGCTACAGATGATCCGCTCTGCGCATGTACTGTGCTGGCTACAGATGACCCGCTCTGCGCATGTGCTGTGCTGGCTACAGATGACCCACTCTGTGCATATACTGTGCTGGCTACAGATGACCCGCTCTGCGCATATACTGTGCTGGCTACAGATGACCCACTCTGCGCATGTGCTGTGCTGGCTACAGATGACCCACTCTGCGCATATACTGTGCTGGCTACAGCTGACCCGCTCTGCGCATGTGCTGTGCTGGCTACAGATGACCCGCTCTGCGCATGTGCTGTGCTGGCTACAGATGACCCACTCTGTGCATGTGCTGTGCTGGCTACAGATGACCCACTCTCCGCATGTACTGTGCTGGCTACAGATGACCCACTCTGCGCATATACTGTGCTGGCTACAGATGACCCACTCTGCGCATGTGCTGTGCTGGCTACAGATGACCCACTCTGCGCATATACTGTGCTGGCTACAGCTGACCCGCTCTGCGCATGTGCTGTGCTGGCTACAGATGACCCACTCTGCGCATATACTGTGCTGGCTACAGATGACCCACTCTGTGCATGTGCTGTGCTGGCTACAGCTGACCCGCTCTGCGCATGTGCTGTGCTGGCTACAGATGACCCACTCTGCGCATATACTGTGCTGGCTACAGCTGACCCGCTCTGCGCATATACTGTGCTGGCTACAGCTGACCCGCTCTCCGCATGTGCTGTGCTGGCTACAGATGACCCGCTCTGCGCATGTGCTGTGCTGGCTACAGATGACCCGCTCTGCGCATGTGCTGTGCTGGCTACAGATGACCCACTCTGCGCATATACTGTGCTGGCTACAGATGATCCGCTCTGCGCATATACTGTGCTGGCTACAGATGACCCACTCTGCGCATGTGCTGTGCTGGCTACAGATGACCCACTCTGCGCATATACTGTGCTGGCTACAGATGATCCGCTCTGCGCATGTACTGTGCTGGCTACAGATGACCCGCTCTGCGCATGTGCTGTGCTGGCTACAGATGACCCACTCTGTGCATATACTGTGCTGGCTACAGATGACCCGCTCTGCGCATATACTGTGCTGGCTACAGATGACCCACTCTGCGCATGTGCTGTGCTGGCTACAGATGACCCACTCTGCGCATATACTGTGCTGGCTAAAGCTGACCCGCTCTGCGCATGTGCTGTGCTGGCTACAGATGACCCGCTCTGCGCATGTGCTGTGCTGGCTACAGATGACCCACTCTGTGCATGTGCTGTGCTGGCTACAGATGACCCACTCTCCGCATGTACTGTGCTGGCTACAGATGACCCACTCTGCGCATATACTGTGCTGGCTACAGATGACCCACTCTGCGCATGTGCTGTGCTGGCTACAGATGACCCACTCTGCGCATATACTGTGCTGGCTACAGCTGACCCGCTCTGCGCATGTGCTGTGCTGGCTACAGATGACCCACTCTGCGCATATACTGTGCTGGCTACAGATGACCCACTCTGTGCATGTGCTGTGCTGGCTACAGCTGACCCGCTCTGCGCATGTGCTGTGCTGGCTACAGATGACCCACTCTGCGCATATACTGTGCTGGCTACAGCTGACCCGCTCTGCGCATATACTGTGCTGGCTACAGCTGACCCGCTCTCCACATGTGCTGTGCTGGCTACAGATGACCCGCTCTGCGCATGTGCTGTGCTGGCTACAGATGACCCGCTCTGCGCATATACTGTGCTGGCTACAGCTGACCCGCTCTATGCATGTGCTGTGCTGGCTACAGCTGACCTGCTCTATGCATGTGCTGTGCTGGCTACAGATGACCTGCTCTATGCATGTGCTGTGCTGGCTACAGATGACCTGCTCTATGCATGTGCTGTGCTGGCTACAGATGACCTGCTCTATGCATGTGCTGTGCTGGCTACAGATGATCTGCTCTATGCATGTGCTGTGCTGGCTACAGATGACCTGCTCTGCGCATGTGCTGTGCTGGCTACAGATGTTCCGCTCTGCGCATATGTTGTACTGACTTCAGATGACCCACTCTGCGCATATACTGTGCTGGCTACAGATGACCTGCTCTGCACATGTGCTGTACTGGCTACAGATGACCCGCTCTGCGCATGTGCTGTGCTGGCTACAGCTGACCTGCTCTATGCATGTGCTGTGCTGGCTACAGATGACCTGCTATGCACATGTGCTGTGCTGGCTACAGATGACCCGCCCCGCGTATTTGCTGTGCTGGCTACAGATGACCCGCTCTCCGCATGTACTGTGCTGGCTACAGATGACCCACTCTGCGCATATACTGTGCTGGCTACAGATGACCCACTCTGCGCATGTGCTGTGCTGGCTACAGATGACCCACTCTGCGCATATACTGTGCTGGCTACAGCTGACCCGCTCTGCGCATGTGCTGTGCTGGCTACAGATGACCCACTCTGCGCATATACTGTGCTGGCTACAGATGACCCACTCTGTGCATGTGCTGTGCTGGCTACAGCTGACCCGCTCTGCGCATGTGCTGTGCTGGCTACAGATGACCCACTCTGCGCATATACTGTGCTGGCTACAGATGATCCGCTCTGCGCATATACTGTGCTGGCTACAGATGACCCACTCTGCGCATGTGCTGTGCTGGCTACAGATGACCCACTCTGCGCATATACTGTGCTGGCTACAGATGATCCGCTCTGCGCATGTACTGTGCTGGCTACAGATGACCCGCTCTGCGCATGTGCTGTGCTGGCTACAGATGACCCACTCTGTGCATATACTGTGCTGGCTACAGATGACCCGCTCTGCGCATATACTGTGCTGGCTACAGATGACCCACTCTGCGCATGTGCTGTGCTGGCTACAGATGACCCACTCTGCGCATATACTGTGCTGGCTACAGCTGACCCGCTCTGCGCATGTGCTGTGCTGGCTACAGATGACCCGCTCTGCGCATGTGCTGTGCTGGCTACAGATGACCCACTCTGTGCATGTGCTGTGCTGGCTGCAGATGACCCACTCTCCGCATGTACTGTGCTGGCTACAGATGACCCACTCTGCGCATATACTGTGCTGGCTACAGATGACCCACTCTGCGCATGTGCTGTGCTGGCTACAGATGACCCACTCTGCGCATATACTGTGCTGGCTACAGCTGACCCGCTCTGCGCATGTGCTGTGCTGGCTACAGATGACCCACTCTGCGCATATACTGTGCTGGCTACAGATGACCCACTCTGTGCATGTGCTGTGCTGGCTACAGCTGACCCGCTCTGCGCATGTGCTGTGCTGGCTACAGATGACCCACTCTGCGCATATACTGTGCTGGCTACAGCTGACCCGCTCTGCGCATATACTGTGCTGGCTACAGCTGACCCGCTCTCCGCATGTGCTGTGCTGGCTACAGATGACCCGCTCTGCGCATGTGCTGTGCTGGCTACAGATGACCCGCTCTGCGCATATACTGTGCTGGCTACAGCTGACCCGCTCTATGCATGTGCTGTGCTGGCTACAGCTGACCTGCTCTATGCATGTGCTGTGCTGGCTACAGATGACCTGCTCTATGCATGTGCTGTGCTGGCTACAGATGACCTGCTCTATGCATGTGCTGTGCTGGCTACAGATGACCTGCTCTATGCATGTGCTGTGCTGGCTACAGATGATCTGCTCTATGCATGTGCTGTGCTGGCTACAGATGACCTGCTCTGCGCATGTGCTGTGCTGGCTACAGATGTTCCGCTCTGCGCATATGTTGTACTGACTTCAGATGACCCACTCTGCGCATATACTGTGCTGGCTACAGATGACCTGCTCTGCACATGTGCTGTACTGGCTACAGATGACCCGCTCTGCGCATGTGCTGTGCTGGCTACAGATGACCCGCTCTGCGCATGTGCTGTGCTGGCTACAGCTGACCTGCTCTATGCATGTGCTGTGCTGGCTACAGATGACCTGCTATGCACATGTGCTGTGCTGGCTACAGATGACCCGCCCCGCGTATTTGCTGTGCTGGCTACAGATGACCCGCTCTGCGCATATACTGTGCTGGCTACAGCTGACCCGCTCTCCGCATGTGCTGTGCTGGCTACAGCTGACCTGTCTATGCATGTGCTGTGCTGACTACAGATGACCTGCTCTATGCATGTGCTGTGCTGGCTACAGCTGACCTGTCTATGCATGTGCTGTGCTGACTACAGATGACCTGCTCTATGCATGTGCTGTGCTGGCTACAGATGACCTGCTCTGCGCATGTGCTGTGCTGGCTACAGATGACCCGCTCTGCACATGTGCTGTGCTGGCTACAGCTGACCCGCTTTGCACATGTGCTGTGCTGGCTACAGCTGACCCGCTTTGCGCATGTGCCGTGCTGGCTACAGCTGACCCACTCTGCGCATGTGCTGTGCTGGCTACAGATGACCCGCTCTGTGCATGTGCTGTGCTGGCTACAGATGACCCGCTCTGCGCATGTGCTGTGCTGGCTACAGCTGACCCACTCTGCGCATGTGCCGTGCTGGCTACAGATGACCTGCTCTGAGCATGCGCTGTGCTGGCTACAGATGACCCGCTCTGCGTATGTGCTGTGCTGGCTACAGATGACCCGCTCTGCGCATGTGCTGTACTGTGCCAGGACAGGCCTTTATCGCTGGATGCGATCAATTTACCTACAATCAAAATCCCGATGGTCAAAATACTGACAACCATTGACCGACGGTCAAAATCCCGACTTTGTCAAAATACCAACATTTTAAATACTGACAAGGTCAAAATACCGACATTTAAAATGTCAACCAGTCAAAAAGTTGACATGAGTTTTTCATGATTTTTTCATTGAAACCAACTTGTTCATACTTTACCATCCCAGTGGACCTGGAGGGGGAATATAATAATGCTTGAAACATGGAGAGCAGAGCGAGCCATGCGGGGGGACGCGTTACACATATATGGTGTCCATGTCGACCTATGTCAACATACACACCAAAAAATAACGAAAAACTTGTGTCAACTTTTTGACCTGTCAACATTTTAAATGTCGGTATTTTGACCTTGTCGGTATTTTAAATGTCGGTGTTTTGACCTTGTCTGTATTTTGACCTTGTTGGTACTTTGACTGTCAGTCAGCTGTTGTCTGGATTTTGACTATCGGGGCTTTGGTTGTAGGTACTTCATACTAAACCCCTTTATCACATGGTCTGTCCTGGCAGAAGTTTTCATCTAAATACAGATATAATAAAAATGGGAGAAAAGCCAATAACTAGGAAATATCTTCCTCATGTTTTACTAAATAGACCCCATAGTGTGCTACGTAGTGGTACAGTATTACATTGGATATATATAGGGGAAATTCAAGTAGTAAGTATAATTTTTTGCCTAAACATGTTTAATATTTTAGAACGCCACTGATAGAAATAATTTTGCAAGGTTTGAAACTTAATTGACTACCTTCAGACTTTCTGTACTAGACTCATTATTTCATTACAACCTTTCTTTCAGACCACAAAGGTTACTACTTGCAATTGGCCAGCCTCTAAAGCTCCTGGTGGACTAGCTGGAGTTAACAGCAGTTTACGACACAAAAAAGTTATTTATTATATTTATTATTTTAATATGGGCAATGTCTGGCAGCATCTGGCAGTGTCGGACTGGGGCATGAAGGGCCCACCGGAGGGATGCAGTGGTAGGGGCCCATGTTTAGGGGTGTGGTCAGTGTTCGTGGGGGTGTGGCCAGCCACCACATTGGTTTGCCTAATCTTTAGTGCATGGGCTGAGCCCCTTGAAAATTATATATAGTAAATACTGCTAGTGTGTGCATGATAATGTACCAGATCAATAAGTGCAATGCACTGTATAGATTACTCCATAGTCCTGTGCAGTATAAGGTTACATATGTACAGTATAATGTATAATTCAAGTGCACAGTCTGGAAACTAATCCTAGAGGAGGAGATGAACCCCCAGGCAGTGGGGCCCACCAGGATTTTCCCCTGTGGTCCGGTCCAACCCTGGTGTCCTGGAGTAAGGGGTGTGGGATGAGTCAAATACTTGGCTACTGCAGGGCCGTAACTAGGGGGGGCTAAGGGGGGCATGCGCCTCGGGTGCAGGATTTGAGGGGACGCCAAGGAGTTACAGAGGAGCAGGGTTTTTTTGTTTTTTTTTAACCAGCAGTGCTGTGCTGCTCCTGTGAGACAGCAGACATCTCCCAGGGCAATGTTTCTGACCCACCTGTCTGCCCGCAGCTGGCTCCGGCGCTGTGCAGGTGAGCTCCAGTACCTGGGATCTCTCCTATGCCGGCTACTGTTTTAAACTCTGTTCTTTGCCATGCAGTGCTCCAACTAGCGTACGGTGCACTGTATAAACTATAAAAGCGCACTGTGCTCCCAGTTAGCAGTATCAACCTCCACTTTGCCTCCCAGATGGGGGTTTTTGGTGTAGCTTATAGGGTATGTAGTGTAGTAATGTATTACAGTATATGGGGGCACGTAGTGCACTGATGTGGTGTAGCATATAAGGGGATGTAGTGTAGTGATATAGTGCAGCATATAGGGTATGTAGTGCAGTGCTTAGGGGCATGTAGTGTACTGATGTAGTTCAGGGTGTAGGGTATGTAGTATATTGATGTAGTGCAGTGGATAGGGGAATATAGTGCAGTGATGAAGTGTTATGATATAGTGCAATGTATGAGGACACACAAAGGAGCATGTAGTTAAACACGCTGGCGGGGCATGTGACGCATAGGGTATTTGAGGCACGTAGGGGAATATTTTCCAATAGTATCCTCTTTTTTTGCATTTTTTGATAATTTGATTATTTTAGTCTGACAGAGTTTGTTTGTTTGTTTTTGGGAGGGGGGGGCACTATTTTTCTACCTTGCCCCGGGTGACGAAAATCCTAGTTTCGGCCCTGGCTACTGTAACCATGCTGATCTATACTCTTCTGTTGAACCTCAACAGACATATACATTGTACTCACATCATGTATGCTGTACAGTAGGTTCCATTTGTCCATTCATATGCTGTATAGAAGAATACCCTAAATGTATAAAGTATAAGTAAAATGTATGTATAAGTCAAGTATAGGGTATGACCATATGACTATGCTCTTTACTAGATACAGTATGTGGTTAGTGTAAAAAAACAACAAATTTCTCTGATACTGACACAGATGCCTATATTGCAAAAATGATCTGTATTTTTACACTAGACCTATTCATTTGTAGCACAAATTATCATTCCATCAGTGCACAAAGGGAGCCCTATTCACAAGAAGACGGAGACGCTCAAAATGGGAGCGTCTCTGTGCACTCCCGGCGTGACTTGGTGCACGGATAGCCTAGTCACACCTGGAGTGCACGCCTGCAATGAAGCCGCCTCAGATGAGCCCGGCTCCATCTGAAAATACAGTAAATGCGAAAGCACTCACTGACTCATCACTAATTCTCTTACTTCCCGATACGTTAGGAAGCTGAAATTTAACATGGGTATTCTTCAGGTGGGAAATAGGAAAACTACGTAATTAGAATTTTAATAACCTCCCCTAAGGGGATGAAAACGGGGTTGACATAATGACATCATTACGATGCGTGGCTTGCGTTGCGTGAATGATAACGCCCAAACGGACAATCAGATCAAAATTTGGATTGCACTTCCAGTGTGTAGAATTTAATAAACTTCAAAAATGGTCCTGTCACTTTTTACCGTATCTGCTACGGGTGCTCCTCGGGTAACACCAAGAACCATGGATTAATATTTACTTACAATAAGACATCTCTAATTTACATCTTTATAGATTTAACACATTTTTAACACTCATTTATATTTACAACCGTGAAAATCAGAAACTCCTGTGCGAAGAACGGCTAGAACAGTTAGTTTCACTATATATTTTTTTAGAACACAGAACCTTATTTGCTAAGTCTTCAGCTGAGAGGAGCTTAGATGAACCTCCCCCCCTTCCCCCTTCCCACCCCCGTTCACGACCCCTCACCAGAACATTGTCAGAAAGTGGCTCATCTTCCCTCATGCAGCGGACCTCTCCCAGTTAACCCTTTACAAGCATTTATAATTTCACAGGAGGCCAGCTGTCAGAGCCGACCCTAATCAATATGATGCCCTAGGCAAGATTTTGGCTGGTGTTCCCTAGCACCGCTGCTAGTTCCGCCTCTGACCCTGCACCCCTTTCCCATCATCCCTCAGTCATAGCAGTCCTCATTTTGGTGCTCCTACCCCCTATTTTTTAAATAGGAACAGTGCGCACATTCAGCACGCAGCCCAAAAAGGTCCGTGTTCTTTTGGGAAGGGGCATGGCCACACAATAGTGCCCCCAATTCATATTACGCCAAACCATATTGCTCTTTCTTCACATTAGACCACACAGTAGTGCCTTTTCTATACATTATGCCACACAGTAGAGCACCTTATAAACATAAAGCCACACATTAGTAGTGCCTTTCTACACATAATACCACACAGTAATGCCCCTTACACATATGACACACATTATTAATGTCCTTATAAACATAATATGCCTTACACATTATGCCAACCTTTATTAATGTCCTTATACACATAATGACACACATAATGCCACTTATACATATGTCACACATTAATGCATTTATACACGACACACATAATGCCTCTTACACATATGCCGAACACTATTGCACAACTAACCTACCCACACACCGCACTCACATGGCCGCTAACATTGTGGCCTCTTCCTCTGCTTGGATACAGATGTGTCCCCATACATCTTGCCTCAATATGCCAAGCAGCTCCCGTCCAGCTCGGCTAACGTTGGACGGCTTTTTTTTGCAGAAAATGCATCTAATTTTCATTGCTATATGACTAGAACCTAAAAGCAGCTTCTACTGATTAAAATGATATGTAGCATGCCTATATTCTGTGTGCCACTGTGGCTGTATCTGCATACGAAATGCTACGTTACAGTGATTTCCAGGAATACACTGTAATGTAGCATTTCATATGCAGATACAGCCACAGTCACACACAGAATATAGGCATGCTGCATATCATTTTAATCAGGAGAATCTGCTTGTGCCCCATGGCATTCCAAATGCCCTAGGCATTTGCCTAGTTTGCATATGCCTAGAGCCGGCACTGGCAGAGCCCATGTATAAATTAGTATGCCAGCTGCTGCACTTTGGCAGTTGAAAAGTGACCCTTGGGTTTATATAGTTTTATTGGTCTCCAGATTTTAGCAGCGCCCCATAATGTTATGGGACGTTGCTAAATGTTATGTGGGTTAATGCCCTATAATACCTCACCTCTGGTCACAGGTTCGAACCCCACTAGGATTTTAAAAAATATATTTATTGCTGCATACCTTAATGGTATAAAGTAGAGATGAGCGGGTTCGGTTCGTCGAGATCTGAACCCCCCCCGAACTTCACCTATTTTACACGGGTCCGTGGCAGCCTCGGATCTTCCCGCCATGCTCGGTTAACGCGAACGAGGCCGAACATCATCATCCCGCTGTCGGATTCTCGCGAGATTCGTATTCCATATAAAGAGCCGCAGGTCGCCGCCATTTTCACTCGTGCATTGGAGATTGAACGGAGAGGACGTGGCTACGTTCTCTGCCTGAAAAGCTCCATATCTGTGCTCAGTGTGCTGCAAATATCTGTGCTCAGTGTGCTACAAATATCTGTACTTAGTGTGCTGCAAATATCTGTGCTCAGTGTGCTGCAAATATCTACGTTCTCTGCCTGAAAAGCTCCATATCTGTGCTCAGTGTGCTGCAAATATCTACGTTCTCTGCCTGAAAAGCTCCATATCTGTGCTCAGTGTGCTGCAAATACTGTATCTGTGCTCAGTGTGCTGCATTGTGGGGACCACCAGTATATCATTATAGTAGTACAGTACAGTAGGCCATTGCTGTATCTTGCAGCTCTGTGTCAGACTCAGTTCTAGACCGTATCCTGATCATCAGTGCTCAATATCTGCTGCATTGTTGTGTGACCAGTATATACTATATATATAGTAGTACAGTGCAGCATTTTGGTGACCACCAGTATAGTAGTACAGTACAGTAGTCCATTGCTGTATCTTGCAGCTCCGTGTCACTTCAAGTATCCATATCTGTGCTGCATTGTTGTGAGCAGTATATATAGTAGTACAATGCAGCATTTTGGTGACCAACAGTATATAGTTGTACAGTAGGCCATTGCTGTATCTTGCAGCTCTGTGTCACTTCAAGTATCCATATCTGTGCTGCATTGTTGTGAGCAGTATATATAGTAGTACAGTGCAGCATTTTGGTGACCAACAGTATATAGTTGTACAGTACAGTAGGCCATTGCTGTATCTTGCAGCTCCGTGTCACTTCAAGTATCCATATCTGTGCTGCATTGTTGTGAGCAGTATATATAGTAGTACAGTGCAGCGTTTTGGTGACCAACAGTATATAGTTGTACAGTACAGTAGGCCATTGCTGTCACTTGCAGCTCCGTGTCACTTCAAGTATCCATATCTGTGCTGCATTGTTGTGAGCAGTATATATAGTAGTACAGTGCAGCATTTTGGTGACCAATGGTATATAGTTGTACAGTACAGTAGTCCATTGCTGTATCTTGCAGCTCCGTGTCACTTCAAGTATCCATATCTGTGCTGCATTGTTGTGAGCAGTATATATAGTAGTACAGTGCAGCATTTTGGTGACCAACAGTATATAGTTGTACAGTCCAGTAGTCCATTGCTGTATCTTGCAGCTCCGTGTCACTGCAAGTATCCATATCTGTGCTGCATTGTTGTGAGCAGTCTATATAGTAGTACAGTGCAGCATTTTGGTGACCAATGGTATATAGTTGTACAGTACAGTAGTCCATTGCTGTATCTTGCAGCTCCGTGTCACTGCAAGTATCCATATCTGTGCTTCATTGTTGTGAGCAGTATATATAGTAGTACAGTGCAGCGTTTTGGTGACCAACAGTATATAGTTGTACAGTACAGTAGGCCATTGCTGTATCTTGCAGCTCCGTGTCACTTCAAGTATCCATATCTGTGCTGCATTGTTGTGAGCAGTATATATAGTAGTACAGTGCAGCATTGTGGTGACCAACAGTATATAGTTGTACAGTACAGTAGGCCATTGCTGTATCTTGCAGCTCCGTGTCACTTCAAGTATCCATATCTGTGCTGCATTGTTGTGAGCAGTATATATAGTAGTACAGTGCAGCATTTTGGTGACCAACAGTATATAGTTGTACAATACAGTAGGCCATTGCTGTATCTTGCAGCTCCGTATCACTTTAAGTATCCATATATGTGCTGCATTGTTGTGAACAGTATATAGTAGTACAGTGCAGCATTGTGGTGACCAACAGTATATAGTTGTACAGTACAGTAGGCCATTGCTATTGATATAATAATATTACAGGCATATAATTCCACACATTAAAAAGTGGAGAACAAAAATGTGGAGGGTGAAATAGGGAAAGATCAAGATCCACTTCCACCTAGTGCTGAAGCTGCTGCCACTAGTCATGGCAGAGACGATGAAATGCCATCAACGTCGTCTGCCAAGGCCGATGCCCAATGTCATAGTAGAGAGCATGTAAAATCCAAAAAACTAAAGTTCAGTAAAATGACCCAAAAATCTAAATAAAAAGCGTCTGAGGAGAAGCGTAAACTTGCCAATATGCCATTTACGACACGGAGTGGCAAGGAACGGCTGAGGCCCTGACCTATGTTCATGGCTAGTGGTTCAGCTTCACATGAGGATGGAAGCACTCATCCTCCCGCTAGAAAAATGAAAAGAGTTAAGCTGGCAAAAGCACAGCAAAGAACTGTGCGTTCTTCTAAATCACAAATCCCCAAGGAGAGTCTAATTTTGTCGGCGGTTGCGATGCCTGACCTTCCCAACACTGGACGGGAAGAGGTGGCTCCTTCCACCATTTACATGCCCCCTGCAAGTGCTGGAAGGAGCACCCACAGTCCAGTTCCTGATAGTCAAATTGAAGATGTCACTGTTGAAGTACACCATGATGAGGATATGGGTGTTGCTGGCGCTGAGGAGGAAATTGACAAGGAGGATTCTGACGGTGAGGTGGTTTGTTTAAGTCAGGCACCCGGGGAGACACCTGTTGTCCGTGGGATGAATATGGCCATTGACATGCCTGGTCAAATGACAAAAAAAATCACCTCTTCGGTGTGGAATTATTTTAACAGAAATGTGGACAACAGGTGTCAAGCCGTGTGGTGCCTTTGTCAAGCTGTAATAAGTAGGGGTAAGGACGTTAACCACCTAGGAACATCCTCCCTTATACGTCACCTGGAGCGCATTCATCAGAAGTCATTGACAAGTTCAAAAACTTTGGGTGACAGCAGAAGCAGTCCACTGACAACTAAATCCCTTCTTCCTCTTGTACCCAATCTCCTGCAAACCACACCACCAACTCCCTCAGTGTCAATTTCCTCCTTAGACAGGAACGCCAATAGTCCTGCAGGCCATGTCACTGGCAAGTCTGACAAGTCCTCTCCTAACTGGGATTCCTCCGATGGATCCTTGAGTGGAACTCCTCCTGCTGCTGGCGCTGCTGTTGTTGCTGCTGGGAGTCGATCGTCATCCCAGAGGGGAAGTCGGAAGACCACTTGTACTACTTCCAGTAAGCATTTGACTGTCCAACAGTCCTTTGCGAGGAAGATGAAATATCACAGCAGTCATCCTGCTGCAAAGCGGATAACTCAGGCCTTGGCAGCTGTGTTGGTGTTAGACGTGTGTTCGGTATCCACCGTTAATTCACAGGGACTTAGAGAATTTCTTGAGGTAGTGTGTCCCCGGTACCAAATCCCATCTAGGTTCCACTTCTCTAGGCAGGCGATACCGAGAATGTACACAGACGTCAGAAAAAGAGTCACCAGTGTCCTAAAAAATGCAGTTGTACCCAATGTACACTTAACCACGGACATGTGGACAAGTGGAGCAGGGCAGATTCAGGACTATATGACTGTGACAGCCCACTGGGTAGATGTATTGCCTCCCGCAGCAACAACAGCAGCAGCGGCACCAGTAGCAGCATCTCGCAAACGCCTACTCGTTCCTAGGCAGGCTACGCTTTGTATCACCGCTTTCCATAAGAGGCACACAGCTGACAACCTCTTACGGAAACTGAGGAACATCATCGCAGATTGGCTTACCCCAATTGAACTCTCCTAGGGATTTGTGACATCAGACAACGCAACCAATATTGTGCGTGCGTTACATGTGGGCAAATTCCAGCACGTCCCATGTTTTGCACATACAATTAATTTGGTGGTGCAGAATTTTTTTAAAAATGACAGGGGCGTGCAAGAGATGCTGTCGGTGTCTTGAAGAATTGCGGGCCACTTTCGGCATTCAGCCACCGCGTGCCGAAGACTGGAGCACCAGCAAACACTCCTGAACCTGCCCCTCCATCAGCTGAAGCAAGAGTTGGTAACAAGGTGGTATTCAACCCTCTATATGCTTCAGAGGATGGAGGAGCAGCAAAAGGCCATTCAAGCCTATACATCTGCCTACGATATAGGCAAAGGAGGGGGAATGCACCTGACTCAAGCGCAGTGGAGAATGATTTCAACGTTGTGCAAGGGTCTGCAACCCTTTGAACTTGCCACACGTGAAGTCAGTTCAGACACTGCCAGCCTGAGTCAGGTCATTCCCCTCATCAGGCTTTTGCAGAAGCAGCTGGAGAGATTGAAGGAGGAGCTAAAACAGAGCGATTCCGCTAGGCATGTGGGACTTGTGGATGGAGCACTTGATTCGCTTAACCAGGATTCACGGGTGGTCAATCTGTTGAAATCAGAGCACTACATTTTGGCCACCGAGCTCGATCCTAGGTTTAAAGCCTACATTGTATCTCTCTTTCCAGCAGACACAAGTCTGCAGAGGTTCAAAGACCTGCTGGTGAGAAAATTGTTAACTCAAGCGGAACACTGACCCGTCAACAGCTCCTCCTTCACATTCTCCCGCAAATGGGGCTGCGAGGAAAAGGATAAAGAATTCCGAGCCCACCCGATGACAGTGATGCAGGGCAGTCAGGAGCGAGTGCTGACATCTGGTCCGGCCTGAAGGACCTGCCAACGATTACTGACATGTCGTCTACTGTCACTGCATATGATTCTGTCACCATTGAAAGAATGGTGGTGGATTATATGAGTGACCGCATCCAAGTAGGCACGTCAGACAGTCCGTACGTATACTGGCAGGAAGAAGAGGCAATTTGGAGACCCTTGCACAAACTGGCTTTATTTGACCTAAGTTGCCCCCCCCCCCCTCCCCCACTCCAGTGTGTACTCCGAAAGAGTGTTTAGTGCAGCCGGTCACCTTGTCAGCGATCGGCGTACGAGGTTACTTCCACAAAATGTGTAGAAGATGATGTTCATCAAAATGAATTACAGTATAATCAATTCCTCCGTGGAGACATTCACCAGCAATTGCCTCCAGAAAGTACACAGGAACCTGTGATGGTGGATTCCAGTGGGGACGAATTAATACTCTGTGAGGAGGGGGATGTACACAGTGAAAGGGGTGATGAATCCGAGGATGATGATGAGGTCGACATCTTGCCTCTGTAGAGCCAGTTTGAGCAAGGAGAGATTGATTGCTTCTTTTTTTGGTGGGGGCCCAAACCAACCAGTCATTTCAGCCACAGTCGTGTGGCAGACCCTGTGGCTGAAATGATGGGTTTGTTAAAGTGTGCATGTCCTGTTTATACAACATAAGGGCGGGTGGGAGGGCCCAAGGACAATTCCATCTTGCACCTCTTTTTTATTTTTATTTATCTTTGCATCATGTGATGTTTGGGGCCAATTTTTTTAAGTGCCATCCTGTCAGACACTGCAGTGCCACTCCAAGATGGGCCAGGTGTTTGTGCCGCCCACTTGTGTCGCTTAGCTTAGTCATCCAGCTACCTCATTGCACCCTTTTTTTCTTTGCATTATGTGTTCTTTGGGGCCTAGTTTTTAAAACTGCCATCTTGTCTGACACTGCAGTGCCACTCCTAGATGGGCCAGGTGTTTGTGCCGGCCACTTGGGTCGCTTAGCTTAGTCATCCAGCGACCTCGGTGCAAATTTTAGGACTAAAAATAATATTGTGAGGTGTTCAGAATAGACTGGAAATTAGTGGAAATTATGGTTATTGAGGTTAATAATACTATAGGATCAAAATGACCCCCAAATTCTATGATTTTAAGCAAAACACACCCGAATCCGACAACATTTTTAAGGGGGGTTTTGCCAAAATGCATCCGAATCCAAAACACGGCCGCGGAACCGAATCCAAAACCAAAACACAAAACCCGAAAAATTTCCGGTGCACATCTCTATATAAAGTGGACGAATTTAACAGTAATTTAACAAACAAAAGTCCATGATAAACAATTTCTATAACCTGGAAAAGAGCAATACTCCTAATTAGTGCAGATAGGTGAGTGGGCGAATTCACTTCATCACTCCACAAAGAGTCATAACTTGAGCAGGGGCAATAAAAATATTTTTAGTTATTAGCATTTCATGTTTTAATATTTTGTCAAAATCCAACTGATGCCCCTTTTGTATGTGTATAAGCTCTGCCCTCCAAGGTCCAGGTTTTTTTTTATGTCAGCAAAAAAATGTATCTGGGATCCAGGTTCGAGATCTACGCCCTGCGACTCAACTCGGGGGCCACCCTGTCAGAGGTGTGCTAGGACTTACCACTCTTCCCGGTCTGAGGCATGCTAATGCTTACCACACTCCTGGGTAGGCGTGCCAGGTCTTATCACACTCCCGGGTAGCATTCCAGGCGAAGTGGTCGGGATGGGTCTCAAACCTACAATGCCGGCATCCCAGACACTGACGCAGACACTACACCACGATGCCTGCCAGTAGCTGAGAGTAGTTCTAGGACCCATGAAGCTTAGTTACTATGACATCATGCTTCTAGGCACTGTGCAACAGCACCACCAGGGCAGGAAAGTCTGTTATAACTGTGACCCATTTATGTTTCATATCAAAATATTTTTGCCGTTTTCTAATAAATTGTTTAGGATTATATAGATTTGAAAAAATAAAATATTAATTTGTTATTAATCATTACAATTTAGTAATTAATGTAATGTAATTAAGTTTAATTTAAAGTAATTATATAGTAGGGAAAAGTGACTATGCACTAAAGGACTCACTGGGAAATATTGAGTGGACACTAATGGTCACCTGAACATTGGGGGATGGATACCTTTCCAGTGGCCCTCGTGCTTATGCTGATGCCCTGTTAATGCATGCAGAGCGGATGGCAAGGGTGATGTGCACAAGTCTTGAAGTTTTTTGGTGACAGGCGTTGAAGTTTCCAGAGAGCGGTGCTGAGAACTGGGTACATTGGCCGGGAGAATCTGAGTATCCGGGGGGGAAAGCAGCTGTGTCTGTGAGCGCAGGATCTCTGGTTACCCAAAGAACAGAGCAGCAGTGACAGCCGCTGATACCTGAGCTCTGCCCGCTGCTTGCCTAACGGACAGCCCATATTGCCTGCCAATCCAAACTGACATGCCCCCGCAACTCACACTCGCCGCTGGTTACCGCAGAAAGGGACAGATGTACTAAGCCTTGCAGAGTGATAAGGTGGAGAGAAACTATCAACCAGTCAGCTCCTAACTGTCATTTTTCGAACACAGCCGGTAACATGTCAGTTAAAAGCTGATTGACTGGCACTTTATCTTTCTCCACTTTATCACTCTCCAAGGCTTAGTACATCCCCCCACAGTCCAGGCCCACTACACAGCCGGAAGTCACTCACTCTAGCTGTCCACCCTTCTTACTGTACCCCTCTCCACCAGCACCTGCAGACAGAACGGGCCTCTTCCCAGCCCGCTGTCAATCACCATCAGCTGCCACTTATCAGACTGGACAACATATCTGCTGATGTTTGAAAGCAAGAGCCCTAATAGCCTTTAAGAAAATAAAAAAGAAGAACAGACAGCGCTAGTAGATTTCTTATTAAAATATTATTTATTTTTATTTTTAATCTTATATTTCTTAACTTTTATAAAAAGCTCCTTTTCTTACCACTAGATCTAATTTCACATAATTTTAAGAAGCCCTAATAGCCACCAAAAGCCAGGACAGTGCCCAGGGCCAGACAAACAATGGGGCGAATGGAGCTACAGCTCCAGGCCTCCACATAAAATTAGGCCCATCATCATGACAGTATGATGAAAACAAGCCACCTAGCTGTCCACACGGTCGGCCATAAATCATAAGTATTACAATTGTATTTTTAGTTTTCTCACAAAATTCAGCAATTTTTATTTTTTTATGTATTTTGTGAGACAGTGGGGTAAATTTACTAAGCTCCCGATTTTGACCGAGATGCCGTTTTTTCATCAAAGTGTCATCTCGGTAATTTACCAAGCAATAATCACGGCAGTGATGAGGGCATTCGTAATTTTTTGGAAGTCCAAGAAAAAAATTACGAATGAATACACCATCGGTCAAAACGCGGCTGTTTAAGTATGAATCTCGGTAATTTACTAAGAAGTGCAAAGCAAAAAACAAACAAACACTGCCGTGAAAAATTACAACTCGTAAAAAAGTGCTAAAAAAAACCAGACCTGCTTTTTTTTTCCGTGATTGGATAGGCATGCACGGATCCATGAGATCCGTGCATGTATATCAGTGGGAAAGGGTGGGAAAGTGGTTATTTTCTTTAAAAAAATTACGTGGGGTCCCCCCTCCTAAGCATAACCAGCCTCTGGCTCTTTGAGCCGATCCTGGTTGCAGAAATATGGGGAAAAAATTGACAGGGGTTCCCCCATATTTAAGCAACCAGCATCGGGCTCTGCGCCTGGTCCTGGTTCCAAAAATACGGGGGACAAAAAGAGTAGGGGTCCCCCGTATTTTTAAAACCAGCACCGGGCTCCACTAGCTGGACAGATAATGCCACAGCCGGGGGTCACTTTGATATAGTGCCCTGCGGCCGTGGCATCAAAAATCCAACTAGTCACCCCTGGCCGGTCTACCCTGGGGGAGTGGGGACCCCTTCAATCAAGGGGTCCCCCCCCCCCCCAGCCACCCAAGGGCCAGGGGTGAAGCCCGAGGCTGTCCCCCCCCATCCAATGGGCTGCGGATGGGGAGGCTGATAGCCTTTTGTGATAATGAAAAGATATTGTTTTTAGTAGCAGTACTACAAGGCCCAGCAAGCCTCCCCCGCATGCTGGTACTTGGAGAACCACAGCGGTGACGTCACTTTAGGTCAACCGCAGGGCAGAAAGTTCCCACCATTGGTTACAATGGAGCGCATAGGCGCTACATTGTAACACTGCCGTGTGCCGCCTGTCAGACAGTACAGGAGCACACAGCCGATCAGGAGAGTGCTACAACGTAGCACTCCCTGATTGGCTGAAGAAACCCACTTAGACATCAGTCAGAGTGGGTTTCTGGCATTCGGGGAAAGGAGTGAAAACATGGGGCCCCTTTCAGTTCGTGGCTCGGCTTTCCGTTTTCTTATTTTATGCAAGTACGTGGATTACAAATGGATGCCCCGAGGAGCCTGGGACCCGCGATCTGGTGAGTAGAATTTATTCAACAGGTACCCCTTGGATTCTACTGGAGAAGAGGACCGACCTGCGTGTGAACATAAGGTAAGTATGTATGTATGTTTGTGTGCATGTATGTAATAAATCTTTACTTTCACGGTGTGTGTGTCTTGTCTTTTTTTGGGTATTTTTTTAGTAGTAGTACTACAGGTACCAGCGGGCCCGTTTTTCCGTCGCATGCTGGTACTTGTGGTTCTCCAAGTACCAGCATGCGGGGGAGGCTTGCTGGGCCTTGTAGTACTGCTACTAAAAACAATATCTTTTCATTATCACAAAAGGCTATCAGCCTCCCCATCCGCAGCCCATTGGATGGGGGGGGACAGCCTCGGGCTTCACCCCTGGCCCTTGGGTGGCTGGGGGGGGGGACCCCTTGATTGAAGGGGTCCCCACTCCCCCAGGGTACCCCGGCAAGGGGTGACTAGTTGGATTTTTGATGCCACGGCCGCAGGGCACTATATCAAAGTGACCCCCGGCTGTGGCATTATCTGTCCAGCTAGTGGAGCCCGGTGCTGGTTTTAAAAATACGGGGGACCCCTACTCTTTTTGTCCCCCGTATTTTTGGAACCAGGACCAGGCGCAGAGCCCGATGCTGGTTGCTTAAATATGGGGGAACCCCTGTCATTTTTTTACCCATATTTCTGCAACCAGGATCGGCTCAAAGAGCCCGAGGCTGGTTATGCTTAGGAGGGGGGACCCCACGCAATTTTTTTTAAGGATTTTACAGTGTTTAATGTAAAAAAAAAAAAAAATGAACCCCAGCACGGATCACACAGATCCGGCCGAGATTCATTGTAAAAAAGTCGGCAGTGTTTTGCTAATCACTGCCGTAAAAATAAAAATAAAAACACGAATGACATCGACATCGGAACAAAAGAAAAACCCGAATACGGCAGCTTAGTAAATCCGTCGTAACAAATTCAAAAAGTTGCAGTTTTACACTTTCGATGTCATTCGTGATTGAACTTTGACCTGAAACGGGAAAATACGAATGTTAGTAAATTTACCCCAGTGCGTCTGATAGTGTACACACCCACACAGCAACTTCACAGCACTGACCACACCCACATGGCACTGACCACACCCAAATGGCACTGACCACACCCACACAGAGTCGGGGAAGTGTACAAGGAGCAATAGGCAGATTATTGGTGGATGATGGCTGAGGTCTGTAAATACTCTCATGCACTGTAGCCGCACACAGACACAGCAGCAGGGGTGGTCTTTACTTTGCCGGCGGTCGGTCTCCCGGCGACCAACATACCGGCGCTGGAATCCCAACCACCGGCATACCGACACTTCTTCTCCCTCTTGGGGATCCACGACCCCCCTGGAGGGAGAATAGATAGCTGTGCCCTCAGCGTGGCGAGTGCAGCGAGCCCACAAGGGGCTCATTTTGCCCGCTATTGGTATGCCGGCGGCCGGGATTTCGGCGCCGGTATGCTGGTCGCCGGGAGCCCGACCGCCAGCATATCATACTACACCCAGCAGCAGGAATCATCCACAACAGTGAGCATAATTCCCATAGACATTGCTGTATAATAGTTCAGAGACACAGAACACCAGTCACCAGATTACACTTCAGGAAGTATAAAGTATAGATACTGGTGACCTGTATGGGGAGTAGGAAGGGTATTCTGTATCTCTGTCTAATCTGTGATACATGTGAGCAGTCCAAGCTTACAGCAACGTTAGGGTACACTAGGGCATCTAGTGTATCTAATTTATTATAGGAAAGTGTGGTGTAGCAGGGTAATTATAGAGAGGTGTAGAACTGCCGCTTCCTTCCCCCTCTTGCCAGTAACCAGAGCACATAACTGTTAAGCAGCTGAAGCAAAGCCCACATTGTCACGGAGAGTGACTAACCGCTAACCTCAAGGCCCCCTAATAAAATATCCAAACCCATACTATTCACTGGTGTCAGACATACAGGTTGTGCTATGGGTACATCCCATTCAGATACCTTCTTCCACCTTCAATGAAACAAGAACTGTGCCCTCAGGTTGCAGAGCCCAGAGCCAGCCCTAATCAATATGATGCCCTAGGCAAGATTTTGGCTGGTGCCCCCTAGCACCGCTGCTAGTTCTGCCTCTGACCCTGCACCCCTTTCCCACCACCCCTCAGTCATAGCAGTCCTCATTTCTCTGACATCCTAGTGGATGCTGGGAACTCCGAAAGGACCATGGGGAATAGCGGCTCCGCAGGAGACTGGGCACAATTAAAGAAAGCTTTAGGTCACCTGATGTGCACTGGCTCCTCCCACCATGACCCTCCTCCAAGCCTCAGTTAGATTTTGTGCCCGGCCGAGGTTGGATGCACACTAGGGGCTCTCCTGAGCTTCTAGAAAGAAAGTATATAATTAAGTTTTTTATTTTACAGTGAGACCTGCTGGCAACAGGCTCACTGCAGCGAGGGACTAAGGGGAGAAGAAGCGAACCTATCTGCTTGCAGCTAGCTTGGGCTTCTTAGGCTACTGGACACCATTAGCTCCAGAGGGATCGACCGCATGGAACTGGCCTTGGTGTTCGGTCCCGGAGCCGCGCCGCCGTCCCCCTTACAGAGCCAGAAGCAAGAAGAGGTCCGGAAAATCGGCGGCAGAAGACATCAGTCTTCACCAAGGTAGCGCACAGCACTGCAGCTGTGCGCCATTGCTCCTCATGCACACTTCACACTCCGGTCACTGAGGGTGCAGGGCGCTGGGGGGGGGCGCCCTGAGCAGCAATAAAAACACCTTGGCTGGCATATATATCACAATATATAGCCCCAGAGGCTATATATGTGATAAATTATCCTGCCAGAATCCATAAAAATGCGGGAGAAAAGTCTGCGAAAAAGGGGCGGAGCTATCTCTCTCAGCACACTGGCGCCATTTTCTCTTCACAGTGCAACTGGAAGACAGCTCCCCAGGCTCTCCCCTGTAGTTTTCAGGCTCAAAGGGTTAAAAAGAGAGGGGGGGCACTAAATTTAGGCGCAATATTGTATATACAAGCAGCTATTGGGAAAAATTCACTCAATATAGTGTTAATCCCTAAATTATATAGCGCTCTGGTGTGTGCTGGCATACTCTCTCTCTGTCTCCCCAAAGGGCTGTGTGGGGTCCTGTCCTCAGTCAGAGCATTCCCTGTGTGTGTGCGGTGTGTCGGTACGGCTGTGTCGACACGTTTGATGAGGAGGCTTATGTGATGGCAGAGCAGATGCCGATAAATGTGATGTCGCCCCCTGGGGGCCGACACCAGAGTGGATGGATAGGTGGAAGGTATAAACCGACAGTGTCAACTCCTTACATAAAAGGCTGGATGACGTAATAGATGTGGGACAGCCGGCTTCTCAGCCCGCGCCTGCCCAGGCGTCTCAAAGGCCATCAGGGGCTCAAAAACGCCCGCTCCCTCAGATGGCAGACAGAGATGTCGACACGGAGTCTGACTCCAGTGTCGACGAGGTTGAGACATATACACAATCCACTAGGAACATCCGTTACATGATCCCGGCAAATAAAAAATGTGTTACGCATTTCTGACATTAACCCAAGTACCACTAAAAAAGGGTTTTATGTTTGGGGAGACAAAGCAGGCAGTGTTTTGTTCCCCCATCAAATGAGTGAATGAAGTGTGAAAAAGCGTGGGTTCCCCCGATAAGAAACTGGCAATTTCTAAAAAGTTACTGATGGCGTACCCTTTCCCGCCAGAAGATAAGTTACGCTGGGAGATATCCCCTAGGGTGGATAAGGCGCTCACACGTTTGTCAAAAAAGGTGGCACTGCCGTCTTAGGATACGGCCACTTGAAGGTACCTGCTGATAAAAAGCAGGAGGCTATCCTGAAGTCTGTTTTTACACACTCAGGTACTAGACTGAGACCTGCAGATAGTGCTGCTGCAGCGTGGTCTGTAACCCTGTCAAACAGGGATACTAGTTTGCGAACATAAGACGTCGTCTTATATATGAGGGATGCACAGAGGGATATTTTGCCGGCTGGCATCCAGAATTAATGCAATGTCCATTCTGTCAGGAGGTTATTAGAGACCCGACACTGGACAGGTGATGCTGACTTTAAAAGGCACATAGAGCCTTATAAGGGTGAGGAATTGTTTGGGGATGGTCTCTGGGACCTCTTATCCACAGCAACAGCTGGGAAGAAAATTTTTTACCTCAGGTTTCCTCACAGCCTCAGAAAGCACTGTATTATCAGGTACAGTCCTTTCGGCTTCAGAAATGCAAGCGTGTAAAACGAGGGAAGAGGGAAAAAGCTGCACCAGTCAGCCAGTTCCCAGAATCAAAATTCTTCCCCCGCTTCCTCTGAGTCCACCGCATGACGCGGGGGCTCCACAGGCGTAGCCAGGTACGGTGGGGGGCCGCCTCAAAAATTTCAGCGATCAGTGGGCTCGCTCACAGGTGGATCCCTAGATCCTTCAAGTAGTGTTTCAGGGGTACAAGCTGGAATTCGAGGCGTCTCCCCCCCGCCGTTTCCTCAAATCTGCCTTGCCGACAACTCCCTCAGGCAGGGAGACTGTGCTAAAGGCAATTCACAAGCTGTATTCCCAGCACGTGATAGTCAAGGTGCCCCTACTTCAACAAGGACGGTGTTACTATTCCACACTGTTTGTGGTACCGAAACCGGACGGTTCGGTGAGACCCATTTTATATTTGAAATCCTTGAACACATACATAAAAAAAATTCAAGTTCAAGATGGAATCGCTCAGGGCGATTATTGCAAGCCTGGAGGAGGGGGATTACATGGTATCCCTGGACATCAAGGAGGCTTACCTACATGTCCCCATTTACCATCCTCACCAGGAGTACCTCAGATTTGTGGTACAGGATTGCCATTACCAATTCCAAACACTGCCGTTTGGACTGTCCACGGCACCGAGGGTCTTTACCAAGGTAATGGCAGAAATGATTATACTCCTTCGAGAAAGGAAGTTTTGATTATCCCGTACTTGGACGATCTCCTTATAAAAGCGAGGTCCAAGGAGCAGTTGTTGGTCGGAGTAGCACTATCTCGGGAAGTGCTACAACAGGATTCTATACATTCCAAAGTCACAGCTGGTTCCTACCACACGCCTACTGTTCCTGGGGATGGTTCTGGACACAGAACAGAAAAAAGTGTTTCTCCCGCAGGAGAAAGCCAAGGAGCTGTCATCTCTAGTCAGAGACCTCCTGAAACCAAAACAGGTATCGGTGCATCACTGCACACGAGTCCTGGGAAAAATGGTAGCTTCTTACGAAGCAAAATTCCATTCGGCAGGTTCCATGCAAGAACCTTTCAGTGGGACCTCTTGGACAAGTGGTCGGGATCGCATCTTCAGATGCATCGGCTGATAACCCTGTCTCCAAGGACCAGGGTATCTCTACTGTGGTGGCTGCAGAGTGCTCATCTTCAAGAGGGCCGCAGATTCGGCATACAGGATTGGGTCCTGGTAACCACGGATGCCAGCCTTCGAGGCTGGGGGGCAATCACACAGGGAAGAAATTTCCAAGGACTTTGGTCAAGTCAGGAGTCGTCCCTACACATAAATATTCTGGAACTGAGGGCCATTTACAATGCCCTAAGTCTGGCAAGGCCTCTGCTTCAAAACCAGCCGGTACTGATCCAATCAGACAACATCACGGCAGTCGCCCATGTAAACCGACAGGGCGGCACAAGAAGCAGGATGGTGATGGCAGAAGCCACAAGGATTCTCCGATGGGCGGAAAATCACGTCTTAGCACTGTCAGCAGTGTTCATTCCGGGAGTGGACAACTGGGAAGCAGACTTCCTCAGCGGACACGACCTACACCCGGGAGAGTGGGGACTTCATCCAGAAGTCTTCCAACTGTTGGTAAACCGTTGGGAAAGGCCACAGGTGGACATTATGGCGTCCCGCCTAAACAAAAAACTAGAGAGATATTGCGCCAGGTCAAGGGACCCTCAGGCGATAGCTGTGGACGCTCTAGTGACACCGTGGGTGTACCAGTCAGTTTATGTGTTCCCTCCTCTGCCTCTCATACCAAGGGTACTGAGAATAATAAGAAAACGAGGAGTAAGAACAATACTCGTGGTTCCGGATTGGCCAAGACGAGCGTGGTACCCGGAACTTCAAGAGATGATCTCAGAGGACCCATGGCCTCTGCCGCTCAGACAGGACCTGCTGCAGCAGGGGCCCTGTCTGTTCCAAGACTTACCGCGGCTGCGTTTGACGGCATGGCGGTTGAACGCCGGATCCTGAAGGAAAAGGGCATTCCGGAGGAAGTCATTCCTACGCTGATTAAAGCTAGGAAAGATGTAACTGCAAAGCATTATCACCGCATATGGCGGATGTATGTTGCTTGGTGTGAGGCCAAAAAGGCCCCAACAGAGGAATTTCAACTGGGTCGATTTCTGCATTTCCTACAAGCAGGAGTGACTATGGGCCTGAAATTAGGCTCCATTAAGGTACAGATCTCGGCTCTGTCGATTTTCTTCCAGAAAGAACTAGCTTCACTACCTGAAGTTCAGACGTTTGTTAAGGGAGTGCTGCATATTCAGCCCCTTTTGTGCCTCCAGTGGCACCTTGGGATCTCAACGTGGTGTTGAGTTTCTTAAAATCACATTGGTTTGAGCCACTTAAAACCGTGGATCTAAAATATCTCACGTGGAAAGTGGTCATGTTATTGGCCTTGGCTTCAGCCAGGCGTGTGTCAGAATTGACGGCTTTGTCATGTAAAAGCCCTTATCTGATTTTCCATATGGATAGGGCAGAATTGAGGACTCGTCCCCAGTTTCTCCCTAAGGTGGTATCAGCTTTTCACTTGAACCAACCTATTGTGGTGCCTGCGGCTACTTGGGACTTGGAGGATTCCAAGTTACTGGACGTAGTCAGGGCCTTGAAAATGTATGTTTCCAGGACGGCTAGAGTCAGGAAAACTGACTCGCTATTTATCCTGTATGCACCCAACAAGCTGGGTGCTCCTGCTTCTAAGCAGACTATTGCTCGCTGGATTTGTAGCACAATTCAGCTGGCGCATTCTGCGGCTGGACTGCCGCATACTAAATCAGTAAAAGCCCATTCCACAAGGAAGGTGGGCTCATCTTGGGCGGCTGCCCGAGGGGTCTCGGCTTTACAACTTTGCCGAGCTGCTACTTGGTCAGGGGCAAACACGTTTGCAAAATTCTACAAATTTGATACCCTGGCTGAGGAGGACCTTGAGTTCTCTCATTCAATGCTGCAGAGTCATCCGCACTCTCCCGCCCGTTTGGGAGCTTTGGTATAATCCCCATGGTCCTTTCGGAGTTCCCAGCATCATGGTGGGAGGAGCCAGTGCACACCAGGTGACCTAAAGCTTTCTTTAATTGTGCCCAGTCTCCTGCGGAGCCGCTATTCCCCATGGTCCTTTCGGAGTTCCCAGCATCCACTACGGACTACGAGAAATAGATTTACCGGTGAGTAAAATCTTATTTTTGGTGCTCCTACCCCCTATATTTTAAATAGGAACAGTGCGCTCATTCAGCTCGCAGCCCAAAAAGGTCTGTGTTCTTTTGGGAAGGGGCATGGCCACACAATAGTGCCCCCAATTCAAATTACGCCACACCATATTGCTCTTTCTTCACATTAGACCACACAGTAGTGCCTTTTCTAAACATTAAGCTACACAGTAGAGCACCTTATATACATAATGCCACACATTAGTAGTGCCTTTCTATACATAATACCACACAGTAATGCCCCTTACACATATGACACACATTATTAATGTCCTTATAAACATAATACGCCTTACACATTATGCCAACCTTTATTAATGCATTTATACACATGACACACATAATGCCTCTTACACATATGCCGAACACTATTGCACAACAAACCAACCCACACACAGCACTCACATGGCTGCTAACACTGTGACCTCTTCCTCTGCTTAGATACAGATGTGTCCTCATACATCTTGCCTCAATATGTCATGCAGCTCCCGTCCAGCTCTGCTAACGTTGGGCGCCTTATTTTGCAGAAAATTTATCTAATTTTCAATACTATGGGACTAGAACGTACAAGCAGCTTCTACTGATTAAAATGATATGTAGCATGCCTATATTCTGTGTGCCACTGTGACTGTATCTGCATACGAAATGCTACGTTACAGTGATTTCCAGGAATACACTGTAATGTGTATTGCAGATACAGCCACAGTCACACACAGAATATAGGCATGCTGCATATCATGCTAATCAGCAGAATCTGCTTGTGCTCCATGGCATTCCAAATGCCCTAGACATTTGCCTAGTTTGCCTGTGCCTAGGGCCGGCTCTGCCAGCTGTTACTGCTTTTCTGTGGGCTCAAAAAAGGCTGGAAATGTCCTGGTATTGTCCACGCTCACAGATTTGGACATACTACCCTGGCTGAGTCCTACTGTATGAAGTAACCAGATTACAGTAGCATACCTGATTAAACATATTTCTCTAACGTCCTAAGTTGATGCTGGGGACTCCGTAAGGACCATGGGGAATAGCGGCTCCGCAGGAGACTGGGCACAAAAGTAAAGCTTTAGAACTACCTGGTGTGCACTGGCTCCTCCCCCTATGACCCTCCTCCAAGCCTCAGTTAGTTTTTTGTGCCCGAACGAGAAGGGTGCACACTAGGTGGCTCTCTTGAGCTGCTTAGTGAAAAGTTTAGTTTTAGGTTTTTTATTTTCAGTGAGACCTGCTGGCAACAGGCTCACTGCATCGAGGGACTAAGGGGAGAAGAAGCGAACTCACCTGCGTGCAGAGTGGATTGGGCTTCTTAGGCTACTGGACATTAGCTCCAGAGGGACGATCACAGGCCCAGCCATGGATGGGTACCAGAGCCGCGCCGCCGGCCCCCTTACAGAGCCAGAAGACAGAAGAGGTCCGGAAAATCGGCGGCAGAAGACGTCCTGTCTTCAACAAGGTAGCGCACAGCACTGCAGCTGTGCGCCATTGCTCTCAGCACACTTCACACTCCGGTCACTGAGGGTGCAGGGCGCTGGGGGGGGCGCCCTGAGACGCAATAAAAACACCTTGGATGGCAAAAAATGCATCACATATAGTTCCTGGGCTATATGGATGAATTTAACCCCTGCCAGAATACATAGAAAAACGGGAGATAAGGCCGCCGATAAGGGGGCGGAGCCTATCTCCTCAGCACACTGGCGCCATTTTCCCTCACAGCTCCGTTGGAGGGAAGCTCCCTGGCTCTCCCCTGCAGTCACTACACTACAGAAAGGGTTAAAAAAAAGAGAAGGGGGGCACTAATTACGCGCAGTATTAAAGATACAGCAGCTATAAGGGGAAAAACACTTATATAAGGTTATCCCTGTATATATATAGCGCTCTGGTGTGTGCTGGCAAACTCTCCCTCTGTCTCCCCAAAGGGCTAGTGGGGTCCTGTCCTCTATCAGAGCATTCCCTGTGTGTGTGCTGTATGTCGGTACGTTTGTGTCGACATGTATGAGGAGAAAAATGATGTGGAGACGGAGCAGATTGCCTGTAATAGTGATGTCACCCCCTAGGGGGTCGACACCTGAGTGGATAAACTGTTGGAAGGAATTACGTAACAGTGTCAGCTCTGTATAAAAGACAGTGGTTGACATGAGACAGCCGGCTACTCAGCTTGTGCCTGTCCAGACGTCTCATAGGCCGTCAGGGGCTCTAAAGCGCCCGTTACCTCAGATGGCAGATATAGACGCCGACACGGATACTGACTCCAGTGTCGACGGTGAAGAGACAAATGTGACTTCCAGTAGGGCCACACGTTACATGATTGAGGCAATGAAAAATGTTTTACACATTTCTGATAATACGAGTACCACCAAAAAGGGGTATTATGTTCGGTGAGGAGAAACTACCTGTAGTTTTCCTGAATCTGAGAAATTAAATAAGGTGTGTGATGATGCGTGGTTTTCCCCCGATAACAACTGATAATTTCTAAAATGTTATTGGCATTATATCCTTTCCCGCCAGAGGTTAGGGTGCGTTGGGAAACACCCCCTAGGGTGGATAAAGCGCTCACACGCTTGTAAGAACAAGGGCTCTACCCTCTCCTGAGATGGCCGCCCTTAAGGATCCTGCTGATAGAAAGCAGGAGGGCATCCTAAAAGGTATTCACACACATACTGGTGTTATACTGCGACCAGCAATCGCCTCAGCCTGGATGTGCAGTGCTGGGTTGGCGTGGTCGGATTCCCTGACTGAAAATATTGATACCCTAGATAGGGACAGTATATTATTGCCTATAGAGCATTTAAAAGATGCATTTCTATATATGCGTGATGCACAGCGGAATATTTGCCGACTGGCATCAAGTCTAAGTGCGTTGTCCATTTCTACCAGTAGAGGGTTATGGACACGACAGTGGTCAGGTGATGCGGATTCCAAACGGCATTTGGAAGTATTGCCTTATTAAGGGGAGGAGTTATTTGGGGTCGGTCTTTCAGACCTGGTGGCCACGGCAACAGCTGGGAAATCCACGTTTGTACCCCAGGTCGCCTCTCAACATGAGAAGACGCCGTATTATCAGGCGCAGTCTTTTCGTGGGCAAGCGGGCAAAAGGTTCCTCATTTCTGCCCCGTGACAGAGGGAGAGGAAAAAGGCTGCAGAAATCAGCCAGTTCCCAGGAACAGAAACCCTCTCCCGCCTCTGCCAAGCCCTCAGTATGACGCTGGGGCTTTACAAGCAGAATCAGGCACGGTGGGGGCCCGTCTCAATGAATTTCAGCGCGCAGTGGGCTCACTCGCAAGTAGACTCCTGGATCCTTCAGGTGATATCTCAGGGGTACAAATTGGAATTCGAGACGTCTCCCCCTCGCCGTTTCCTAAAGTCGGCTTTACCGATGTCTCCTTCTGACAGGGAGACAGTTTTGGAAGCAATTCACAAGCTGTATTCCCAGCAGGTGATAATCAAGGTACCCCTCCTGCAACAGGGAACGGGGTATTATTCCACACTGTTGTGGTACCGAAGCCGGACGGCTCGGTGAGACCGATTCTAAATCTAAAATCTTTGAACACTTACATACAGAGGTTCAAATTCAAGATTGAGTCACTCAGAGCAGTGATTGCGAACCTGGAAGAAGAGGACTACATGATGTCTCGGTACATCAAGGATGCTTACCTTCATGTCCCAATTTACCCTTCTCACCAAGGGTACCTCAGGTTTATGGTACAGAACTGTCACTATCAGTTTCAGACGCTGCCGTATGGATGGTCCACGGCACCCCGGGTCTTTACCAAGGTAATGGCCGAAATGATGATACTCCTTCGAAGGAAGGGAATTTTAGTTATCCCTTACTTGGACGATTCCCTGATAAGGGTAAGATCCAGGGAACAGTTGGAGGTCGGTGTAGCACTATCTCAGGTAGTGTTGCGGCAGCACGATTGGATTCTCAATATTCCAAAATCGCAGCTGATTCCGACGACTCGTCTTCTGTTCTTAGGGATGATCCTGGACACAGTTCAGAAAAAGGTGTTTCTCCCGGAGGAGAAAGTCAGGGAGTTATCCGAGCTAGTCGGGAACCTCCTATAACCGAGCCAAGTCTCAGTACATCAATGAGATGGTTCTGGAAAAAATGGTGGCTTCCTATGAAGCAATCCCATGCGGC
Organism: Pseudophryne corroboree; assembly: GCF_028390025.1. Lineage (NCBI taxonomy): Eukaryota > Metazoa > Chordata > Amphibia > Anura > Myobatrachidae > Pseudophryne > Pseudophryne corroboree. The sequence continues at coordinate 751,018,852 of NC_086447.1, forward strand.
AGATTCCACGCAAGAACTTTCCAGTGGGACCTGCTGAACAAATGGTCTGGGTCGCATCTTCAGATGCATCAGCGGATAACCCTGTCACCAAGCACAAGGATGTCTCTCCTGTGGTAGTTGCAGAGTGCTCATCTTCTAGAGGGCCGCACATTCAGGACTGGGTCCTGGTGACCACGGATGCCAGCCTGCGAGGCTGGGGAGCAGTCACACAGGGAAGGAATTTCCAGAGCTTATGGTCAAGCCTGGAGACATCACTTCACATAAATATCCTGAAGCTAAGGGCCATTTACAATGCTCTAAGCTCAGCAAGACCTCTGCTTCAAGGTCACCCGGAGTTGATCCATTCGGACAACATCACGGCAGTCACCCACGTAAACAGACAGGGTGACACAAGAAGCAGAAGGGCAATGGCAGAAGCTGCAAGGATTCTTCGCTGGGCGGAAAATCATGTGATAGCACTGTCAGCAGTATTCATTCCGGGAGTGGACAACTGGGAAGCAGACTTCCTCAGCAGACACGACCTCCACCCGGGAGAGTGGGGACTTCACCCAGAAGTCTTCCACATGTTTATAAAACTCGACAAGTATTGCGCCAGGTCAAGGGACCCTCAGGCAATAGCTGTAGACGCTCTGGTAACACAGTGGGTGTACCAGTCAGTGTATGTGTTCCCTCCTCTGCCTCTCATAACCAGGTACTGAGAATTATAAGATGGAGAGGAGTAAGCACTATATTCGTGGCTCCGGATTGGCCAAGAAGGACTTGGTAACCGGAACTTCAAGAGATGCTCACGGAGAATCAGTGGCCTCTACCTCTAAGAAGGGACCTGCTCCAGCAAGGACCCTGTCTGTTCCAAGACTTACCGCGGCTGCGTTTAACGGCAGGGCGGTTGAACGCCGGATCCTGAAGGAAAAAGGCATTCCGGATGAAGTCATCCCTATCCTGATAAAAGCCAGGAAAGATATAACCGCAAAACATTATCACCGCATTTGGCGAAAATATGTTGCATGGTGCGAGGCCAGTAAGGCCCCGACGGAGGAATTTTCAACTAGGTCGATTCCTACATTTCCTGCAAACAGGAGTGTCTATGGGCCTGAAATGGGGGTCTATTAAGGTTCAAATTTCGGCCCTGTCACTTTTCTTCCAAAAAGAACTAGCTTCAGTCCCTGAAGTTCAGACGTTTGTGAAAGGGGTACTGTATATACAGCCTCCTTTTGTGCCTCCAGTGGCACCTTGGGATCTAAATGTAGTTTTTGGGTTCCAAAAGTCACATTGGTTTGAACCACTTAAATATGTGGAGTTAAAATATCTCACATGGAAAGTGGTCATGCTGTTGGCCCTGGCCTGGGCCAGGTGCGTGTCAGAATTGGCGGCTTTATCCTGTAAAAGCCCTCATCTGATTTTCCATTCGGACAGGGCGGAATTGAGGACTTGTCCTCAGTTTCTCCCTAAGGTGGTTTTCAGCGTTTCACCTGAATCAACCTATTGTGGTGCCTACGGCTATTAGGGACTTGGAGGACTCCAAGTTGCTAGACGTTGTCAGAGCCCTGGAAATATAGGTTTCCAGGACGGCTGGAGTCAGAGAATCTGACTCGTTGTTTATTCTGTATGCACCCAACAAGCTGGGTGCTCCTGCTTCTAAGCAGACTATTGCTCGTTGGATTTGTAGTACAATTCAGCTTGCACATTCTGTGGCAGGCCTGCCACAGCCAAAATCTGTAAAAGCCCATTCCACAAGGAAGGTGGGCTCATCTTGGACGGCTGCCCGAGGGGTCTCGGCTTTACAACTTTGCCGAGCAGCTACTTGGTCAGGAGCAAATACGTTTGTAAAATTCTACAAATTTGATACCCTGGCTGAGGAGGACCGGGAGTTCTCTCATTTGGTGCTGCAGAGTCATCCGCACTCTCCCGCCCGTTTGGGAGCTTTGGTATAATCCCCATGGTCCTTACGGAGTCCCCAGCATCCACTTAGGACGTTAGAGAAAATAAGAATTTACTTACCGATAATTCTATTTCTCGTAGTCCGTAGTGGATGCTGGGCGCCCATCCCAAGTGCGGATTGTCTGCAATACTGGTACATAGTTATTGTTACCAAAAAATCGGGTTATTGCTGTAGTGAGCCATCTTTTCTAGAGGCTCCTCTGTTATCATGCTGTTAACTGGGTTTAGATCACAAGTTATATGGTGTGATTGGTGTGGCTGGTATGAGTCTTACCCGGGATTCAAAATCCTTCCTTATTGTGTACGCTCGTCCGGGCACAGTATCCTAACTGAGGCTTGGAGGAGGGTCATAGGGGGAGGAGCCAGTGCACACCAGGTAGTTCTAAAGTTTTTTTTAAACTTTTGTGCCCAGTCTCCTGCGGAGCCGCTATTCCCCATGGTCCTACGGAGTCCCCAGCATCCACTACGGACTACGAGAAATAGAATTATCGGTAAGTAAATTCTTATTTTAAAAGACTTTCCATGTAAAACCGTACAGTATATGTCAATGGTCATAAAGTACCAGGATGTGTATTGCACTAAACATCTCCTCGTTAGGACAGATGTGTTTGGGAGGTAGCAGAGGGCACTAAAGACGGGGTTTTCGCCCCCACCTCTCTGGCCCTCCACATCTTGTCAGCACTGCCCCCACTTGTCATCCTGTCCAGCCCCACTATGGTCTACACAGTGCAAGTTCAGCAGTGTGCTCAGGTAGGGAGGGAAGGGCGAGTGCAAATTAGATTGGGTATATCAAATTGAAACCAATAGTGTATATCAGATTTATACTTATGATTTAATAATGTCTGGGTACTGATTATAGCTTCACATAACTGAGCAACTATTTTATTACGTTTTCTTGCAGTGGAATATGAAAGCTTAACCAATCTTAAAATACACACAGAAAAATAAAATTGATCTGGTTACATGCAAGAATTGCAGCAGCCTCTGTACTAATAACACAATGGAGCAGGACTCAGGAGGACTCTGTGTGTGTGTGTCTTTCTCCAGTCCCAAATGCTCTCATCAGATAACAGGTTACGCAAAGCCTGCTGTGTATGGGGGCGAGGGGAGATAAGCTGGGATCCCTGTGTCACTTACAGCCCCCTTTATCTCTCCTCTGGTCAGGAAGCACTGCGCCATCCTGCTCACTTTCTAGCTGCCAGGTTCTTGGTTCTGCTTCTACACAAGAGGGATAGCTGGTTATGTCAGTGAGGTCCAGTGAGGGAGAGGGGGACCAGTGGTACAGTGTCACGTGTGCCCCCGTCCCCCTTAATACAGCTCTGTGTCTATGACTGTAGAGAAAACCATCAATTTTGGTTGTCTAATATAATTCATGATGCCCTTGCAACTAGCATCCATCAAAAACATAAAAATTCTTAACTCACAGATTAGCAATGGTGTAAAAACATAGACTCAACAAGATGACAACATAACACACTTCTTGTGTTTTACACTTTTAAAAATTAAAACAGTTTAAGGCATAACAAGATGTCAAAAGGCTTATGAGAATGGGATAAAAATCTGTCCTCTCTCCAGACAGTCAGTAAGCTGATGTACCTGAAGAAATTCCCCATGTGTCCCAAGGGGATTTAGTCAGCATCCCTGTGTTCGGGATGCCGGCAGACGGAATACCGACACTAGAATTCCAAGACTGGTCAGAAGACCGAAGCCGGGATTCCGACATTGGTCACAATGCCGGGGACGGAATCCCGACTGTTGACATCCTGAAGGATTAGGCTGCAGGAGGGAGGGTTAGAGAGGTTAGGTTTAGGATAGGGTTAGGCTGTGAGGAGGGAGGGTTAGGGTTAGGCACTAAAAAGGGAATGTTAGGGTTAGGCTGCAGGAGGGAGGGTTAGAGAGGTTAGGTTTAGGATAGGGTTAGGCTGCGAGGAGGGAGGGTTAGGGGTAGGCACTAAAAAGGGAATGTTAGGGTTAGGCTGCAGGAGGGAGGGTTAGAGAGGTTAGGTTTAGGATAGGGTTAGGCTGCGAGGAGGGAGGGTTAGGGTTAGGCACTAAAAAGGGAATGTTAGAGTTTGGCTGCGAGGAGGGAGGGTTTGGCACTACAAAGGGACAGTTAGGGTTAGGCACTAAGTGGGGAGGGTTAGAGTTACGATACGGGAGGGGGGGTTAGGCTGCGGGTAGGGAGGGTTAGGGGATTAGAGGGGGAGGGTTACTATTCTTACCTAGGTGTCGGGATTCTGATCGTTGGGATGCCACTGACGGTCTTCTGACTGCCGGCATCCCAAGCGATGGGATCCCGATACCATCACGTCCCATGCAGAGGTGTAGCTAGACGCCATGGTGCCCGGAGCAAGGGTATGTTTTGGCGCCCTCCTCCCCTGTACTGAATTGGGGGCGTAGCCAACATGTAGAGGCATGTTACATTTAAAAAGAAACAATATTTAAAAATCCTAAATTGAGGACAGGGCCAATTCTAGACATTGTGGAGCTCAGGGCGAAAGTTTCCTTTGGGTGCCCCCATGTTTAAAATAGGGTCAGTGCATGCTGAAGGCTTAAAACAACAGTATAGGGGTATGGCTTCATTAGGAATGTGTTTGGCCACAGAACAGTACCAGTTCATATTACACCACACAGTAGTATCCGTTATTAATGTTATGCCACACATTAGAGCCCCTTATACACATTACGCCACACAGTAGAGCCCCTTATACACATTACACTAAGGTTGAGCCCCTTATACACATTACACCATGGTAGAGCCGCTATGGAAGTAGCTGTATTTAACTATTTACTTGTTTAATTCAAATAAATAAAAAACACTATATATAAGTCCCAACTGACCTGACCTTACAACCCCCCCAATTCCTCAATGAAAATAAAGCCCAAAATTTGATCCCCCACAGACCTGAAACCCCCCAAACTCCCAATGAAAATAATGCACCAAAACTGCCCCCCCCCCCACCCCCCGACTTCATAAGGCACCAAAGCCTCAATGAAAATATACCCTAGAACTGCCATCCCAGACCTGACAATCTCTCTATGCTTCAATGAAAATAATGTCCCAGAATTGCCTGAGGAGCAGAGAGAGGTGTTGCAGCATCAATGTAGAGAGAAGTACTGAAGCACCTGGGGCAGAGAGAGGCAGAAAGCCTCTCTCTGAAGCAGCCGGGGCAGAAAGAGTTGCTGCTGTTGCAGCAGCTGCAGAGAGAGGTGCTGCAGCAGCTGGGACAGAGAGTGGTTCTGCAGAAGCTGGGGCAGAGAATGGTGCTGCAGCAGCTAGGACAGAGAGAGGTGCTGCGGCATCTGAAGTAGAGACATGTGCTGCAGCTTTCAGGAAAGAGAGGTGCTGCAGCAGCTGAGGCAGATAGTGGTGTTGCAGGACAAAAGTAACCCTGCCGCACAGTATCCGAGTCCAAGTCAGTGTGTGCCACATCTACTTCTCTTGCTCTGCAGCTGCCAGTATAGTGGCTCGCAGGAAGGGAAGAAGGTGGTGACTGGCAGTGCACCCTTTAACTTTTTTGGCACCCGGAGCTCGCGCTCCACTGGAGCCACCCTCGCTACACCTCTGGTCCTATGGTAAACAGGTGGTATAATGTGAGGCTATTTTATAGTAGTGTTAAATGCTTCTCATAAATATTTGCTGCTTTGGGTACTCTTCAGTGTTGGTCACAAAATGGGCAATGTTTTGCGTTCCAACATATGGCACAAAAATAGAGATCAAGTTAGTGCCAGTAGCATATGTACATGTTACTATTAAAACCAATCCTAAAAAGTTTTTTAAACACATAAATGGTAAAAGGTTAAAAAAGGAGAATATAGGGCCTTTAAAAGATGAATTTGGAGAATTGATAAATGATGACGAAATAAAAGAGGAAATAGTGAACAAATTTTTTTCCACCAATATTCACCAGAGAAGAACTGATGGTGGGAGTAGAGCATAACAATTGTGACAGTAAGGATTCATGGTTTGATACTTGTTTAAGTGAAGAAGTAGTCCGGGAGAGACTAAACAAATTTAAGATTAATAAATCACCTGGTTCTGATTGACTTCATCCGAGGGTTCTTATGGAGCTTAGTTCACAACTAGCATGACCTCTTTACTTGATTTTCAATAGTTCAATTAGATCAGGCATATAGGCGTATAGCTGAGGTAGGATAGGCGTATAGCTGAGGTAGTGCCATTATTTAAAAAGGATAGGCGTATAGCTGAGGTAGTGCCATTATTTAAAAGGGATCCAAAAATCTTCCGGGTAACTACAGACCGGTTAGCGCAGTAAAGAAGGCAAGTAAGGTGCTAGCGTGCATAAAACGAGGAATTGAGACAAGGGACTCGGATGTAATCCTGCTGCTGTATAAAGCATTGGTACGTCCGCACCTGGAATATTTTGTTCAGTTTTGGGCACCACTGTATAAAAAAGATATCGGTGAACTCGAAAGAGTTCAAAGGCAAGCCACTAAATTGATTAGAGGCCTAGAGGGACTGGATTACGAGGAAAGGCTTACTAGGTTGAATATGTATATGCTAGAAAAGAGGCGCCTAAGAGGAGATATTATTAATATCTTCAGATATGTAAAGGGACATCACAAAGAGTTATCAGAGGAATTATTTATTAAAAGAACACAGTTTAGAACACGTGGGCATTCGCTGTGGCTGGAGGAGAGAAAGTTCTGAACGCAACGGGGGAAAGGGTTCTTCACTGTTAGGGCAATAAGGATTTGGAATTCCCTGCCAGGGAAGGTGGTAATGGCGGACTCTGTAAATGTGTTTAAAAAAGGAATAGATACATTTCTGACTGAAAATGATATCCAAGGTTATAATATTTAAAATATCTACATGGTTAATCCGGGGGTAACATGAGTTATAGTAGCTAACTAGTCATAAAACATTATTCAGAGGGTATGTTGAATCATCACAACTTAATACAGGTTGAACACGATGGGCAATTTGCCTCTATTCAACCTCAATTATTATGTACTACTATGTTACCATGTTACTATGTTACCCAGTTTACATCAGGCGTATGTCATATACATGCCCAGGCATATGTCATATACTGTACACACCCATTTTTATAATACTTTTATTTGCTTGCACTAATAAAATTTAAAAAAACTTTTTTAATACAACAGAAACAATTCTTTGGGGCACATTTAGTATTTATCGGATTTGGACTAGATACAAGGGCCTATATTTACTAATAATCCGAGTTTGACCAATTTGTGTTTTTTTTTCTAAGTCCCAACACGGGAATTCACTAAGCACAAATCTCGGCAGTGTTTGGGCTATTCGTAATGGTTTTAACGGCAAAGTTCAAAAATACGAATGAATAGACCATCGGTCAAACGCGGCTGTTATTTCATACAACACGGGTATTCACTATTCATTCGTATTTGGGTGTTAGTCTCTGAGTGCTCAATTGCGGTCGTATTTTTTTGCGATTCGTTAAAAAAAGCGGCAAAAAACCTGCTTTTTTCAGGCGTGTTTACATGTGTTGCAACTAACAAATCACTCACACCTGAATTAGGATGCCTATAAAAGGATCTTAGGCCCATTTCAATCCACCTACACTCAGAAATGGCAGCAGGACTGTGGGCCAGTGATATTTTGTGTGCTGTGGGATTCCTCAGACTCAGGCATCAGCCTGTAAGTAACCAGGGCCAAGAAACTGAACATGGTCAGCAGGTTGTACAGGTTCCGCGGAGGCTGCGCAGGCCTCGTTTTTTAGGGAGCGTTTAAACTTGAACGCATTGTCCGATGATACGGTCATACAGATGTTCCGTCTAAATCGTAACAACAGTTTCCGTCTGTATGACCTTGTCAAACTGGGCCTAGACCCTGAGACAGCATGCTCTCGCTCTGTCTCAGGCCTGCACAAACTCCTGGCTGTGTTGCACTTTATGGCTACTGGCAGCTTTCAGGCTGTGTCTGGGGATGTCATAGGAATCTCACAGCCCTCATTTTCAAGAATATTAACACAGGTGATGTATACCTAACTAACTGGTTTTAATTACTCGGTGGCCAGTTCTGTCCTAAAATCTCAGGTTTAATTTTCTTTCAAATATACACACAGGTGTTGGCTGTTTTGCAGCCCCACATCGATGCCTCAATCTGCTTCCCTACCCAGGAGTCTCAGTGGCATGCCGTCAGGGTAGATTTCTATGAGCTGGCTGGCATGCCCAATGTGCTGGGAGCCATAGATTGCACACACATTCAGCTGAGACCATCTAGGGGCAGGCAGCACATCTATACTAATCGTCATCTAGAGCACTCCACAAATGTGCAGGTGGTTTGTGATGCAAATCTCAAAATAATGAGTGTTGCTGCTGGTTACCCTGGGGGCTGCCATGACTCCTTCATCCTCAGTCAGTCATCCCTCTTTGATAAGTTTGAGGACGGACAAATGCCAGATGGATGGCTGCTGGGTATGTAATTTTATATGTGTAGGCCTGTGTCTACTTTGTCCAAATACAGGGGCAGATGTATTAACCTGGAGAAGGCATAGGGAAGTGATAAACCAGTGATATGTGCAAGGTGATAAAGGCACCAGCCAATCAGCTCCAATATGTAAATTATCATTTAGGAACAGATTGTCCGCTGCCTTTATTACCTTGCACATATCACTGGTTTATCACTTCCTTATGCCTTGTCCAGGTTAATACATCTGCCCCACAGTGTGTTACTTATGTGTTGCTGTATCTTAACATGAATCACGTTACTATATCTGTCTTTTAGGTGATGGAGGATATGGCTGTTTCTCTTGACTTCTAACTCCATTGTCCCGACCTAATACCCCTGCTGAACACAATTACAATCATGCACATAAGTCCACGCGGAATGTGATAGAAAGATGTTTTGGTGTGCTGAAATCTAGGTTTTGGTGTCTGGATAAGTCTGGTGGCCTTTTGTTGTATAGTCCCTTGAAGGTGACTCAAATTGTGTTCTGCTGCTGCTTTCTTCATAACATTTGTTTGCAACAACATCTGCCACATGTTGAGGAGGAGGAGGATGAAGAATGCAGCCAGCAAGCAGAGGAATTAGAGACATCTGGTGATACTTGGAGTACAGATGTAGGGAGGCAGGTTAGGCAAGACCTCATAAATCGTTATTTTTAAGGTAAGTTTTGTTTGCTTCTTTCATTTGTTGTGTAAGCCTAAATATATGTTGCCCCATTTTTCATTTAAAAACCATTACTCAGAATGTGTCTGTCTCCTTGAGACATACAAACATACCCTCGCTTTATGCAAAACAAATGTAGCATGTGTCTTGTGTTTATTTTAAAACTCAAAACAACAGATTATTAGTGGCATGCATGAAGTCTGGATAAGTGTTGTTAAACTTGCACAGATAATTTATTACAAGCACACATAATCCACATAGTAATTTATTTAGTATTTTACTTTATGATTGTGTGTAACGTCCTAATGCACAGGTTCTCAAACTCGGCCCTCAGGACCCCACACAGTGCATGTTTTGCATGTAACCCAGTAGAAGCACAGATGTATGAATTACTCACAGACACATTTTTAAAGGTTCACAGGTGGAGCTAATTATGTCACTTGTGATTCTGTGAGGAGACCTGCAAAACATGCACTGTGTGGGGTCCTGAGGACCGAGTTTGAGAACCTGTGTCCTAATTAAACACTCTTCCACATATAATATGTTAGCCTTGAGGAATACATGTGTCCCTATGTGTGATGCTCCATCATATTTAAGGGACACAAACTTAGTATCATCCAAAATAATTTATTTCGTAATGTTTGCTGCAGTAAACTTGCTGATTTGTAAGTCAATACACAGTTTGCCACATATATCCATTATTATACACATTATTTGTGCTTATTAAAAAAAACAATTTATTTGTTTCTGCATCATGTGTAAGAAACTGATTACTCATTTTTAACACACACAAACATGGCCCAACAATAATGACATTCATTTTGGCACTGAATTATCTAAATTCGATCACAACATATTAGGACCTTTTTAGCCAACTCAATTGTGTTATTCGTGTAATGTTGTATAGAGAAGAAAGGTAAAAGAGTTAACAATCACATTGTAATTTGTATTGGTCATGGATGAATCTGCATGGCTGCCAATTAGTCTGCCTGCAGAATATAAGAATGATTGGAATCTAGAAAGAGTAATGATTAGAAAAAAATCACGTGGTCTTGTTACTGCATGCTAACATCAATGTGCAGATCAAATAACTTTGTCCTCCTCCTAAAAAATTCAAAGATGTGAAAGAATAAATGTGTTGGCCAAAATCCTGTTGTTGTTTGTAACACCTATAATTAATGATGTTAAAAAAATTGTCAAGGTGGTAAGTGTAATAGATATTGTGACAAACCTACACTTATTAAATGTGTTTATTTACTTCTCTATACAGAGATCGGTGTATCTATTTTTTTTTTTTTGTGGTTGGCTGCTTGGACTGGCCTTTGCCTTTACCACTGTCGTGTTGGCGTGCTCTGGTGGAGCGCCTTGGTGGTGAGGACACTGGCGAGAGAATCGGAGTAGTCGTACCAGAACTGCTGCTTGGTTGCTGATGGTGCTGGGATCTGAGTGTTTCATTGAGGTTAGTGAGGGTGGCATTAAGTTCACGTGTTGCAGCATTTTGATTCTCTAAAATTCTTGTGATAGATTCATTGATCATTTGATTGTTTTCTAAGATGTTGATGTAGCTTTGCTGTTGTCTGTGCTGTTCTTCAATTATGCGTTGTAAGTTGCCCATGACATGTGTAATGTCTGCACGCATGATTTCCATGGTATTGGCAATTCTGGTGGTTGGTTCATTTTTGCGACTGATATTTCTGCTGATTCTTCTGAGGTGAGCTGGTAGGTTTGCAAAAATTTGGGTCTGCCTACGCAGGCAATCTTGATTAGTGGCCTGCTGTGTAGCCCAACTGTCCCAAAACACTTGATCAGGGCCTTGTGCTACTGGTGTTGTTGGGCTGTGTTGTGGTGGTGGAGTGATTTGCTGTGGTGGTGTACTCACAGGTGCTGGGTGGCTGATTCCTTGGATTAATGGCTGCATTTGTAACATGATTGTCTCATCCATGTCACTGTGTTGCTGCTGTTGCATCTGGATGCTGGTACCAGTACTAGAATCTGGAATTAGAACCATTTTGGCATAAGTTTGACATATGTTTTAAAAATTTAAGCAAACCAATAAACATGGAACACATATATTTAAATGGTGCATTCAGATATCCAGCATAGCAACATCATCACTCAGAACTACAAAACAGACATATTCCTGTTTGTGGCAAATGTGTCTGGTTACTTCATTATTAAAACAAGCACATGAGTTGTATGGTAGATCAGACATACTCCACCATAAAAACACACTTAAAATCTTAATTTTTGGCCTTATAGTGTTTAAATATTAAACGGCCATAAATGTGCCAAAAAAAACGACTGGCATCGACATCGGAAAACACGAAAACCATAAACTCGACTGCTTAGTAACTTGGCGTATATAGGGGGTAATTCCAAGTTGATCGCAGCAGGAAATTTTTTAGCAGTTGGCCAAAACCATGTGCACTGCAGGGGGGGCAGATATAACATTTGCAGAGAGAGTTAGATTTGGGTGGGTTATTTTGTTTCTGTGCAGGGTAAATACTGGCTGCTTTATTTTTACACTGCAATTTAGATTGCAGATTGAACACATCACACCCAAATCTAACTCACTCTGCACATGTTATATCTGCCCCCCCTGCAGTGCACATGGTTTTGCCCAACTGCTAAAAAATTTCCTGCTGCGATCAACTTGGAATTACCCCCATAGTTTCAAAAAGTTGCATGAAAATGCACCCGATGCAAAACGAGTTTAAACACTACATAAACCGACTCAAACACGAATATTAGTAAATATAGGCCAAGGAGTTTATTACTGTCGCTATTCACGGCAATAACAAATTCTTTGCTGCCCGGATGTATTACAAACATACCTGCCTACCTGACCCTCTCCATGAGGGAGAAAATGCTCTGTTCCTGGACTTTCCTGGTAATGTATGATCGCCATCACCTGTGGTGAGCTAGTTAATTGATAAGAAAGGTGTTTCACCACAGGTGATGGTGATCATACATTACCAGGAAAGTCCAGGAACAGAGCATTTTCTCCCTCATGGAGGGGGTCAGGTAGGCAAGTATGATTACAAAGCATGCAGAGACAGGGACTTCAGTAAAAGCTCATCCCTGCAGCGTGTAAAGTAGTGATCTAATCAGCAATCACTTTATTTTGTCCTGCAGTACCTCGGGCAGTCTACCATGTAGGTAACAGCAGGGGTGAATTTCCCATTAGGCACGTGAGGCAAATGCCTAGGTGTGGCACCTATTGTGGGGTGGCACTTGGATGCTTGTGTTGGTACTGTCAGACTGAAATGTACCAGTAACTGCAGAATTTTTCCACTGTACTATGGGGGTAATTCCAAGTTGATCGCAGCAGGATTTTTGTTAGCAGTTGGGCAAAACCATGTACACTGCAGGGGAGGCAGATTTAACATGTGCAGAGAGAGTTAGATTTGGGTGTGGTGTGTTCAATCTGCAATCTAATTTGCAGTGTAAAAATAAAGCAGCCAGTATTTACCCTGCACAGAAATAAAATAACCCACCCAAATCTAACTCTTTCTGCAAATGCTAACTAAATTCCTGAAAGATCAACTTGGAATTACCCCCTATATGCATTCTTGAATGCTGCCCCTGTATGCTGTCCTACTTAGGAAATATGTATACAAAATTAAAAATAAAAAAGTCATAAGGGGGGTACACAAGGAGAGATCCGTGCTTACATTCTAAGCAATCTGACCAGATTACTTAGAAATTAAGCACGGATCTTTCCGTGTGTATGCCCATAGTGATAGCGATGCGCGTCCCGCGCGTTGCCATCGCTGACTCTAGATTTGGCATACATGCATGCCAAATCTAGGTAGATCGCTCATTTCACCGCTGGGTGATATGAGCGCCCCCCCTCCCCTGTGTGCTGAGCGAGGGGAGAGATGTGTGCTAAGCGGTCTGTGCTAGATCGCTTAGCACACATCTCCCCCGTGTGTACGGGGCTATAGTTAGTGGTTTTTATTTATTATTCTATTAAATTGGCTATTATGTAATGAGGGCTTATAAGCAATCAATTACAATAATAAAACTGATGGTGGTGGTGTGTGTGCGTGGAGGGGGAGAGGGGGTTGGTCATTCTGTTATGCATATGGGCGCCCTCACCCCTAAATCCACCCCTGACCTACAGACTGTAATGGCTTATACCATCTTACGATGCTGCTGACTGTTTATCATTTCGGAGCTTGGTAAATCTCACAATATAGCAGCCCCCAGAAACCTATTGCGATCGGGAACAGAGAAACCACAGCAGATATTGGGGGATACTTACATTTTGTGTGGATATTTTGGGGGATTTCCTGCAAAAATAAATATGCCCGTCTGTCTCTAGTATAACATACACACACAAAAGCACAATATATATTGAGAAAAGAGAACAGCATCTATCAACCTTATTGGTGCATTCTAAGCAGCCAATTAAAAGCAGTTGGCTAGAGCAGGTGACCCTGAATACCTGCAAATAATATGGCTTATTTAGGCCTATAGGAATCTGGGGATCCATATGTAATCCCGGGACGGGATGTCGGTTGTCAGTGTCCAGACAGCAGCATGTCGCCCGCCAGAATGCCGGCAGCGGGGAGAGCAATACAAGTCCCCTTGCGGGCTCGCTGCGGGCTCAGTGGCTTGCTGCGCTCACCACAGGATCTATTCAAGCTCTATGGATGTCGTCGACACCCATGAGTGGGAATAGCCCCTGTGAGATGGTTTTCCGGCTGTCGGCATTGTCGGCTGTCGGGATTCCAGCATCAGTATCCTGACTGCTGGGAACCCAACAGCCGGCAAATTGATTGCCCCCCAGCATCTGTGTCCTGTCTGCATCCGCTCTCACTTAATGATATTCTAAAACTACAAATTTCAAAATGAAAGTTATCAGGAAATACTTCTCATTTTACTGTGTCATTTTACGTCATCCCTGCATTTTTTGTAATCCTCTTGAAATTTGTTAGTGAATAGCAGAATTTTTGGCTATTTTAGCACCTCTACGTTGTGAATATTTAACATCTCTGTGTCCCTTTTACGCTTTTTGTGTATCGATTATTCATTCTTGAACCTGAAGGCACAGAAGAGGGAGGAAAGGGGCATGTAAATGTAGGAAAGAGGGTTAATCTCCAGCACTGGAATGTAAACCCGCAAATAAAGTATTGTAGGGCTTATTTTGGGTTTACATTCCAGTACCAGAGATTAATCCTCTTTCCTAACATGAACACTTTGGGAAGTTCCACTTTTCCTGGATACAGGATTCACATTTACATTATGATTATCAGTTGCTGTCGGTCAGACTTTCTGCATGTAGGCCATATGCTGTACAGTAAATTGGTTAAAGAGGGTGATGGGAAGTGTTTCATTAAATCCCACATTTTGTCATAATGAATGTGATTTTAACATTATTATTTCTCTAACGTCCTAGTGGATGCTGGGGACTCCGAAAGGACCATGGGGAATAGCGGCTCTGCAGGAGACTGGGCACAAAAGTAAAAAGCTTTAGGACTAGCTGGTGTGCACTGGCTCCTCCCCCTATGACCCTCCTCCAAGCCTCAGTTAGATTTTTGTGCCCGAACGAGAAGGGTGCAGTCTAGGTGGCTCTCCTGAGCTGCTTGAAAAAAAGTTAATTTTAGGTTTTTTATTTTCAGTGAGACCTGCTGGCAACAGGCTCACTGCACCGAGGGACTAAGGGGAGAAGAAGCGAACTCACCTGCGTGCAGAGTGGATTGGGCTTCTTAGGCTACTGGACATTAGCTCCAGAGGGACGATCACAGGCCCAGCCATGGATGGGTCCCAGAGCCGCGCCGCCGGCCCCCTTACAGAGCCAGAAAACTGAAGAGGCGTCAGAAGACGTCCTGTCTTCAATAAGGTAACGCACAGCACCGCAGCTGTGCGCCATTGCTCTCAGCACACTTCACACTCCGGTCACTGAGGGTGCAGGGCGCTGGGGGGGGCGCCCTGAGACGCAATAAAAATACCTTTTTTGGCAAAAAATACATCACATATAGCTCCTGGGCTATATGGATGCATTTAACCCCTGCCAATTTTTCCATAAAAAAGCGGGAGAAAGGCCGTCGAGAAGGGGGCGGAGCCTATCTCCTCAGCACACTGGCGCCATTTTTTCCTCACAGCTCCGTTGGAGGAAGGCTCCCTGACTCTCCCCTGCAGTCCTGCACTACAGAAACAGGGTAAAACAAGAGAGGGGGGGCACTAATTTGGCAGATAAATATATACAGCAGCTATATCAGGGAAAAACACTTATATAAGGTTATCCCTATATATATATAGCGCTCTGGTGTGTGCTGGCAAACTCTCCCTCTGTCTCCCCAAAGGGCTAGTGGGGTCCTGTCCTCTATCAGAGCATTCCCTGTGTGTGTGCTGTGTGTCGGTACGTTGTGTCGACATGTATTAGGAGGAAAATGGTGTGGAGGCGGAGCAATTGCCTGTGTTAGTGATGTCACCCCCTAGGGAGTCGACACCTGACTGGATGGTCTTATGGAAAGAATTACGTGATAGTGTCAGCACTTTACAAAAGACTGTTGACGACATGAGACAGCCGGCAAATCAGTTAATACCTGTACAGGCGTCTCAAACACCGTCAGGGGCTATAAAACGCCCGTTACCTCAGGTCGATACAGACACTGACACGGACACTGACTCCAGTGTCGACGGTGAGGAAACAAACGTATTTTCCAGTAGGGCCACACGTTACATGATCACGGCAATGAAGGAGGTTTTGAACATTTCTGATACTACAAGTACCACAAAAAAGGGTATTATGTGGGGTGTGAAAAAACTACCCGTAGTTTTTCCTGAATCAGATGAATTAAATGAGGTGTGTGATGAAGCGTGGGTTTCCCCCGATAAAAAACTGCTAATTTCTAAAAAATTATTAGCATTATACCCTTTCCCGCCAGAGGTTAGGGCACGTTGGGAAACACCCCCTAGGGTAGATAAGGCGCTCACACGCTTATCAAAACAAGTGGCGTTACCGTCTCCTGATACGGCCGCCCTCAAGGAACCAGCTGATAGGAAGCTGGAAAATATCCTAAAAAGTATATACACACATACTGGTATTATACTGCGACCAGCAATCGCCTCAGCCTGGATGTGCAGTGCTGGGGTGGCTTGGTCGGATTCCCTGACTGAAAATATTGATACCCTGGACAGGGACAATATATTATTGACTATAGAGCATTTAAAGGATGCATTTCTATATATGCGTGATGCACAGAGGGATATTTGCACTCTGGCATCAAGAGTAAGTGCGATGTCCATTTCTGCCAGAAGAGGGTTATGGACGCGACAGTGGTCAGGTGATGCGGATTCCAAACGGCATATGGAAGTATTGCCGTATAAAGGGGAGGAGTTATTTGGGGTCGGTCTATCGGACCTGGTGGCCACGGCAACGGCTGGGAAATCCACCTTTTTACCCCAGGTCACCTCTCAGCAGAAAAAGATACCGTCTTTTCAGGCTCAGTCCTTTCGTCCCCACAAGGGCAAGCAGGCAAAAGGCCACTCATATCTGCCCCGGGGCAGAGGAAGGGGAAAAAGACTGCAGCAGACAGCCTCTTCCCACGAACAGAAGCCCTCCCCCGCTTCTGCCAAGTCCTCAGCATGACGCTGGGGCCTTACAAGCGGACTCAGGCACGGTGGGGGCCCGTCTCAAGAATTTCAGCGCGCAGTGGGCTCACTCGCAAGTGGACCCCTGGATCCTGCAGGTAGTATCTCAGGGGTACAAATTGGAATTCGAGACGTCTCCCCCTCGCCGGTTCCTGAAGTCTGCTTTACCAACGTCTCCCCCCGACAGGGAGGCGGTATTGGAAGCCATTCACAAGCTGTATTCCCAGCAGGTGATAATCAAGGTACCCCTCCTACAACAGGGAAAGGGGTATTATTCCACGCTATTTGTGGTACCGAAGCCGGACGGCTCGGTGAGACCCATTTTAAATCTGAAATCCTTGAACACTTACATAAAAAGGTTCAAGTTCAAGATGGAGTCACTCAGAGCAGTGATAGCGAACCTGGAAGAAGGGGACTATATGGTGTCTCTGGACATCAAGGATGCTTACCTCCATGTCCCAATTTGCCCTTCTCACCAAGGGTACCTCAGGTTTGTGGTACAGAACTGTCACTATCAGTTTCAGACGCTGCCGTTTGGATTGTCCACGGCACCCCGGGTCTTTACCAAGGTAATGGCCGAAATGATGATTCTTCTTCGAAGAAAAGGCGTCTTAATTATCCCTTACTTGGACGATCTCCTGATAAGGGCAAGGTCCAGAGAACAGTTAGAGGTCGGAGTAGCACTATCTCAAGTAGTACTACGACAGCACGGATGGATTCTAAATATTCCAAAATCGCAGCTGATTCCGACGACACGTCTGCTGTTCCTAGGGATGATTCTGGACACAGTACAGAAAAAGGTGTTTCTCCCGGAGGACAAAGCCAGGGAGTTATCCGACCTAGTCAGGAACCTCCTAAAACCAGGCCAAGTGTCAGTGCATCAATGCACAAGGGTCCTGGGAAAGATGGTGGCTTCTTACGAAGCGATTCCATTCGGCAGATTCCACGCAAGAACTTTTCAGTGGGATCTGCTGGACAAATGGTCCGGATCGCATCTTCAAATGCATCAGCGGATAACCCTGTCTCCAAGGACAAGGGTGTCTCTCCTGTGGTGGTTACAGAGTGCTCATCTCCTAGAGGGCCGCAGATTCGGCATTCAGGATTGGGTCCTGGTGACCACGGATGCCAGCCTGAGAGGCTGGGGAGCAGTCACACAGGGAAAAAATTTCCAGGGCTTGTGGTCAAGCATGGAAACGTCACTTCACATAAATATCCTGGAACTAAGGGCCATTTACAATGCCCTAAGTCAGGCAAGGCCTCTGCTTCAGGGTCAGCCGGTGTTGATCCAGTCGGACAACATCACGGCAGTCGCCCACGTAAACAGACAGGGCGGCACAAGAAGCAGGAGGGCAATGACGGAAGTTGCAAGGATTCTTCGCTGGGCGGAAAATCATGTGATAGCACTGTCAGCAGTGTTCATTCCGGGAGTGGACAACTGGGAAGCAGACTTCCTCAGCAGACACGATCTTCACCCGGGGGAGTGGGGACTTCACCCAGAAGTCTTCCACATGATTGTGAACCGTTGGGAAAAACCAAAGGTGGACATGATGGCGTCCCGCCTCAACAAAAAACTAGACAGATATTGCGCCAGGTCAAGGGACCCTCAGGCAATAGCTGTGGACGCTCTGGTAACACCGTGGGTGTACCAGTCAGTGTATGTGTTCCCTCCTCTGCCTCTCATACCCAAAGTACTGAGAATCATAAGAAGGAGAGGAGTAAGGCCTATACTTGTGGCTCCGGATTGGCCAAGAAGGACTTGGTACCCGGAACTTCAAGAGATGCTCACGGAGGACCCGTGGCCTCTACCTCTAAGAAAGGACCTGCTTCAGCAGGGACCCTGTCTGTTCCAAGACTTACCGCGGCTGCGTTTGACGGCATGGCGGTTGAACACCGGATTCTGAAGGAAAAAGGCATTCCAGATGAAGTCATCCCTACCCTGATCAAAGCCAGGAAGGATGTAACTGTGCAACATTATCACCGTATTTGGCGTAAATATGTTGCGTGGTGTGAGGCCAGGAAGGCCCCTACAGAGGAATTTCAACTGGGTCGATTCCTGCATTTCCTGCAAACAGGACTGTCTATGGGCCTCAAATTAGGGTCCATTAAGGTTCAAATTTCGGCCCTGTCAATATTCTTCCAAAAAGAACTAGCTTCAGTTCCTGAAGTTCAGACGTTTGTCAAGGGGGTACTGCATATACAGCCTCCTTTTGTGCCTCCAGTGGCACCTTGGGATCTCAATGTAGTTTTGGGATTCCTAAAATCACATTGGTTTGAACCACTCACCACTGTGGACTTAAAATATCTCACATGGAAAGTGGTAATGCTGTTAGCCCTGGCTTCAGCCAGGCGTGTATCAGAATTGGCGGCTTTATCCTATAAAAGCCCTTACCTAATTTTTCATACGGACAGGGCAGAATTGAGGACTCATCCTCAATTTCTCCCGAAGGTGGTTTCAGCATTTCACTTAAACCAGCCTATTGTGGTGCCTGCGGCTACTAGGGACTTGGAGGATTCCAAGTTGCTGGACGTAGTCAGGGCCCTGAAATTATATGTTTCCAGGACGGCTGAAGTCAGAAAATCTGACTCGCTGTTTATCCTGTATGCACCCAACAAGCTGGGTGCTCCTGCTTCTAAGCAGACGATTGCTCGTTGGATTTGTAGTACAATTCAGCTTGCACATTCTGTGGCAGGCCTGCCACAGCCAAAATCTGTAAAAGCCCATTCCACACGGAAAGTGGGCTCATCTTGGGCGGCTGCCCGAGGGGTCTCGGCTTTACAACTTTGCAGAGCAGCTACTTGGTCAGGGGCAAATACGTTTGCAAAATTCTACAAATTTGATACCCTGGCTGAGGAGGACCTGGAGTTCTCTCATTCGGTGCTGCAGAGTCATCCGCACTCTCCCGCCCGTTTGGGAGCTTTGGTATAATCCCCATGGTCCTTTCGGAGTCCCCAGCATCCACTAGGACGTTAGAGAAAATAAGAATTTACTTACCGATAATTCTATTTCTCATAGTCCGTAGTGGATGCTGGGCGCCCATCCCAAGTGCGGATTGTCTGCAATACTTGTACATAGTTATTGTTACAAAAATCGGGTTATTATTGTTGTGAGCCATCTTTTCAGAGGCTCCTCTGTTATCATGCTGTTAACTGGGTTCAAATCACAAGTTGTACGGTGTGATTGGTGTGGCTGGTATGAGTCTTACCCGGGATTCAAAATCCTTCCTTATTGTGTACGCTCGTCCGGGCACAGTATCCTAACTGAGGCTTGGAGGAGGGTCATAGGGGGAGGAGCCAGTGCACACCAGCTAGTCCTAAAGCTTTTTACTTTTGTGCCCAGTCTCCTGCGGAGCCGCTATTCCCCATGGTCCTTTCGGAGTCCCCAGCATCCACTACGGACTATGAGAAATAGAATTATCGGTAAGTAAATTCTTATTTTTTTCTGTGGCACTACAGGTCCCAGCAGTTCCTGGATGATTTCTACAAGCGCTGCATACCCAAGCAGTTTTTTTTAAACATTCTTTTTATGAAACATTTACACAAAATACAACAGTAGGACATAGAATGCAATCGAAAGTGACAATAGCAAATGTGTACAGTACTTTCATAAGATCACTCAGACAGATCAAGGCAATATTAACAAGCAACAGTAATCTCCACATATACAGTAAGTACAGAAGAATGTGACTCAGTGACTTGATCGAAATTATAGTGTCATGTTTGTACTAAAGATGCATACCCTCCAACTTTACCTTTTTGGTTGGTACAATACCGTTTTTTTTATGGTCTGTACCAGCCAAAAGGGCCCTTGTATTAATTTTTAGCGTCTCCCTAGAAATAAATTTAATGTGCATTTCTTGTAGTGCGGAGCAGTGTGTCAATGTCTTATGATAATATATTAAAATATAACCCAACATTTCTTGTTCTACAATATATGGGTCCCAAGCTGTATATGTGCATGACCATATTTTAGAGAGGTCCGTCTCTACTAGCTCTGAGTAAAGAAGTCTAATTTTGTAGGGTCTAGATTTGAGAAAGTTAAGTAAAAGCTCCAGTTTGTCTGAGGGAGGCAGCAGGTGAGATGTTGATGTGAATGTTCGTCGATGCAGTTTTTGTATAAACACGATTTGCTAAGACTAGTAGTGCCCAGGGGCGGATTTGCCCACCAGGACACCTTGACAGATTCCGATGGGCCCCCCACACCCCCCTCAGCCAGGCCGATTCACACTCAGGCTGGGCTGGCCACACTGCTTCCAGTACTTGCGGTTCATTGGAACGCAATCCGGAAATTAGGCTAGCGGGCACTTCCAGGTGCCGCTAGCCATGAAAAGTGGTGAATCTGTTCTACCAACAGGGGGGCCTGGAGAAAGTAAACCAGCCCAGCAGCATCCTCTCTCTGGCCCCGGCCAAAGGTCTCTTCAACGAGCCCCGCCCGGGAGCAGCAGCATATCGAGCTACGTATGTAGGGGGTCATTCCGAGTTGTTCGCTCGTTGCCGATTTTCGCAACGGAGCGATTAAGGCAAAAATGCGCATGCGCATGGTTCGCAGTGCGCATGCGGTTAGTATTTTAACACAAAACTTAGTAGATTTACTCACGCCCGAACGAAGATTTTTCATCGTTGAAGTGATCGTAGCGTGATTGACAGGAAGTGGGTGTTTCTGGGCGGAAACTGGACGTTTTCTGGGAGTGTGCGGAAAAACGCAGGCGTTTCGGGGAAAAACGCGGTGGCTGGGCTGAACTGATCGCTATTTGTGAGTAGGTCTCGAGCTACTCAGAAACTGCTAAGAAATTTCTATTCGCAATTCTGCTAATCTTTCGTTCGCAATTCTGCTAAGCTAAGATACACTCCCAGAGGGCGGCGGTTTAGCGTGTGCAATGCTGCTAAAAGCAGCTAGCGAGCGAACAACTCGGAATCACCCCGTAATGCGGTGCTATTTGTGTAATGAGGTGCAATACATGCAATGTGGTGCTAGTTGTATAATGCAGTGCTATACGTGTAGTGTGGTGCTATACCTGTAATGTTGTGCTATTCGTGTTTTGTGTTGCTATTTGTGTAGTTCAGTGCTATACATGTAATGCATTGCTATACGTGTAATGTGGTGCTATTCGTTCAATAATGAGAGATGTGCGGCGGGCACGTTTCGTGTTTTGGTTTTGGTTCTAATTCCATTTACGTGTTTTGGTTTTGGATCTGGATGATTTTTGAAAAAAACATAAAAACAGCTAAAATAGCTGAATTTAGGGGTAATTTTGCTCCTGCAGTATTAATAACCTCAATAACAATAATTTCTACTCATTTCCAGTCTATTCTGAACACCTCACACCTCATAATATTGTTTTGAGGCCTAAAAGTTGCACCGAGGTGGCTGTATGACTAAGCTAAGCGACACAAGTGTGCGGCACAAACACCTGGCCCATCTAGGAGTGGCACTGCAGTTGCAGACAAGATGGCACTATTCAAAAGCTAGTCCCCAAACAGCACATGATGCAAAGAAGAAAAAAAGGTGCAATTAGGTAGCTGGATGGCAATGGTAAGCGACACAAGTGTGCGGCACAAACACCTTTCCCATCTAGTAGTGGAACTGCAGTTACAGACAGGATGGCAGATTTAAAAAAATAGGCCCCAAAAAGCACATGATGCAAAGAAGAAAAAGAGGTGCAATGAGGTAGCTGTATGACTAAGCTAAGCGACACAAGTGTGCGGCACAAACACCTGGCCCATCTAGGAGTGGCACTGCAGTGGCAGACAGGATGGCACTTAAAAAAACTAGTCCCCAAACAGCACATGATGCAAAGAAGAAAAAGAGGTGCAAGATGGAATTATCCATTGTCCCACCCACTCTTATTTTGTATAAACAGGACATGCACACTTTAACAAACCAATTATTTCAGCGACAGGGTCTGCCACATGACTGTGGCTGAAATTACTGGTTTGTTTGGGCCCCCACCAAAAAAGAAGCAATCAATCTCTCCTTGCACAAACTGGCTCTACAGAGGCAAGATGTCCACCTCATCATCATCCTCCAATACCTCACCCCTTTTACCGTGTACATCCTCCTCACTGAGTATTAATTCGTCCCCACTGGAATCCACCATCTCAGGTCCCTGTGTACTTTCTGGAGGCAATTGCTGGTAAAGGTCTTCCCGGAGGACTTTATAATTCATTTTGATGAACATCATCTTCTCCACATTTAGTGGAAGTAACCTCCTACGCCGATCGCAGACAAGGTTACTGGCTGCACTAAACACTCTTTCGGAGTACACACTGGAGGGGGGGCAACTTAGGTAAAATAAAGCCAGTTTGTGCAAGGGCCTCCAAATTGCCTCTTTTTCCTGCCAGTATACGTACGGACTGTCTGACATGCCTACTTGGATGCTGTCACTCATAATCTTCCACCATTCTTTCAATGGTGACAGAATCATATGTAGTGACAGTAAACATGTCAGAAATCATTGGCAGGTCCTTCAGTCCAGACCAGATGTCAGCTTTCGCTCCTGACTTCCCTGCATCACCGCCAGCGGGTGGGCTAGGAAATGTTATATTTTTCCTTGCAGCCCCAGTGGCGGGAGAAATTGAAGGAGGAGCTGTTGACGGGTCACGTTCCGCTTGAGTTGACAATTTACTAACCAGCAGGTCTTTGCACCTCTGCACACTTGTGTCTGCTGGAAAGAGAGATACAACATAGGCTTTAAACCTAGAATCGAGCACGGTGGCCTAAATGTAGTGCTCTGATTACAACAGATTGACCACCCTTGAATCCTGGCAAAGCGAATGAAGGGCTCCATCCACAAGTCCCACATACTTTGCGGAATCGCTCCGTCTTAGCTCCTCCTTCAATTTATCCAGCTGCTTCTGCAAAAGCCTGATGAGGGGAATGACCTGACTCAGGCTGGCAGTGTCTGAACTGACTTCACGTGTGGCAAGTTCGAAGGGTTGGAGAACCTTGCACAAGACGGAAATCATTCTCCACTGCACTTGAGTCAGGTGCATTACCCCTCCTTTGCCTATATCATAGGTGGATGTATAGGCTTGAATGGCCTTTTGCTGCTCCTCCATCCTCTGAAGCACATAGAGTGTTGAATTCCACCTCGTTACCACCTCTTGCTTCAGTTGATGTCAGGGCAGGTTCAGGAGTGTTTGCTGGCACTCCAGTCTTCGGCACGCAGTAGTAGAATGCCGAAAGTGGCCCGCAATTTTTCGGGCCACCGACAGCATCTCCTGCACACCCCTCTCAGTTTTTTTAAAATTCTGCATCACTAAATTAACTGTATGTGCAAAACATGGGACATGCTGGAATTTGCCCAGATGTAATGCACGCACAATATTGGTGTTGTTGTCCGATATCACAAATCCCCAGGAGAGTCCAATTGGGGTAAGCCATTCTGCAATCATGTTCCTCAGTTTCCGTAAGAGGTTGTCAGCTGTTTGCCTCTTATGGAAAGCGGTGATACATAGCGTAGCCTGCCTAGGAATGAGTTGGCGTTTGCAAGATGCTGATATGGTGCCGCTGCAGGAGGCCATACATCTACCCAGTGGGCTGTCACAGTCATATAGTCCTTAGTCTGCCCTGTTCCACTTGTCCACATGTCCGTGGTTAAGTGGACACTGGATACAACCGCATTTTGTAGGACACTGGTGACTCTTTTTCTGACGTCTGTGTACATTCTCGGTATCGCCTGCCTAGAGAAGTGGAACCTAGATGGGATTTGATACCGGGGATACACTATCTCCATCAAATCTTTAAGTGACTCTGAACTAATGGTGTATACCGGACGCACCTCTAACACCAACATAGCTGTCAAGGCCTCAGTTATCCGCTTTGCAAAAGGATGACTGCTGTCATGTTTCATCTTCATCACAAAGGACTGTTGGACAGTCAATTGCTTACTGGAAGTAGTACAAGTGGTCTTCCGACTTCCCCTCTGGGATGACGATCGACTCCCAGCAGCAACAACAGCAGCGGCAGCAACAGCAAGCGTAACACTCAAGGATCCTACGGAGGAATCCCGGTCTTGACAGTGACATGGCCTGCTGGACTACGGACATTCCTGACTGAGGAGGAAGTTGACGTTGAGGGAGTTGGTGGTGTGGCTTGCTGGAGCTTGGGTACAGGAGGAAGAAGGGATTTAGGTGTCAGTGGACTGCTTACGCTCTTACCCAAAGTTTCTGAACTTGACACTGACTTCTGATGAATGCGCAGCAGGTGACGTATAAGGAAGGATGTTCCTAGGTGGTTAACATCCTTACCCATACTTATTACAGATTGACAGAGGCAACAGATGGCTTGACACCTGTTGTCCAGATTTGTGGAGAAATAATTCCACACCGAAGAGGTGGCTTTTTTGGTAGTTTGCCCAGGCATCACAATGGGCTTCTTTGTCCCAAGGACAACAGGTGTCTCCCCTGGTGCCTGACTTAAACAAACCACATCACCATCAGAATCCTCATCATCAACTTCCTCCTCAGCGCCAGCAACACCCATATCCTCATCCTGGTGTACTTCAACAGTGACATCTTCAATTTGAATATCAGGAACTGGACTGTGGGTGCTCCTTCCAGCACTTGCAGGGGGCGTGCAAATGGTGGAAGGACCCACCTCTTCCCGTCTAGTGTTGGGAAGGTCAGGCATCGCAACCGCCGACACACTTGGACTCTCTTTGGGGATTTGTGTTACCATCTCAGAGCGCACAGTTCTTTTCTGTGCTCTTTCCAGCTTAACTCTTTTCATTTTTTTTAGCGGGAGGATAAGGGCTTCCATCGTCATGTGAAGCTGAACCACTAGCCATGAACATTTGCCATTTACTCCGTATCGTAAATGGCATATTGGCAAGTTTACGATTCTCCTCAGACAATTTAAATTTCTTTTTACTGAACTTTGGCTTTTTGGATTTTACACGCACTCTACTATCACATTGGGCATCGGCCTTGGCAGACAACGTTGATGGCATTTCATCATCTATGTCATGGCTAGTGGCAGCAGCTTCAGCACTAGGAGGAAGTGGTTCTTCTTGATCTTTCCCTATTTTCTCCGCAAAATTTTTGTTCTCCATTATTTTTGGGGAGTTATATGAGACAATATGCGTCACAGGAATGACTGGAATTACTGATGACACAGGACACTACCACTGGTCTGATGCAGGCCAACAGGTTGTTATAATTGTTATACTGCAGCAGTGGACATATAGCAGCAGCATATATCGTCACTGGAATTACTGATGACACAGGACACTACCACTGGTCTGATGCAGCCCAACAGGTTGTTATAATTGTTATACTGCAGCAGTGGACATATAGCAGCAGCATATATCTTCACTGGAATTACTGATACACAGGACACTACCACTGACTGCACAACACAGCACCACTTTACAGCTACACTGGATATATGGCAGCAGAGAACACCAACACTGAATGGCTGGACTGATACAGCACAATACACTGACTACCAGAGCCGTAACTAGACTTTTTGGTGCTCTGTGCCAGAGAGAAAATTGCCCCCCCCCCCCCCCCCCCCCTCCACCTATTGTTTTTAATAGGGACATAAGGCGCATGTACACTTATAGACCACTGCAACAAAATGGATTTTTACACAAATGCTCTTTATACCACATTCATGCACTTAACGTGAGAGCTTGTTGTTACTCAGCTACAGTACCCTTTATTAAATAACACATTTTAATATACTGCCATGCCCATATAACTTGTTGAATTCTAATCAAACACCCTACTCATTGAGCTATTTGATCCTACATAAAAACTATGAACACTATATGAAGCTACTGGTACTTTGTAAAAAAAAACAATCAACATTGCAATTGAGCAGATCTATGTAGTGTGCCACCACACATGCAATCCCTTGCGGCCACACCCTACATAAATCTACTCAGCCGGAATGCTGATCATTTTCACAAAGTACAAGGTAAGCTTCAAATAGAATTCTCTAGCTTTCTATGAAAAGGGCAGATAGCTCAATTAATAAATTGTCTGACTGCAATGCCACAGGCAATGGGTTTGAATCCCGGGTATGTCAGCATTTTGAAATGCAATAAAGGACAGTGCGACTGAATAACAAAGAAATCTTAAGTTGAGTTCATGAATGCTGTATAGGTATTAGCGACAGAAGTGGTCAGGGTAGGAGACAGGGGTGGTCAGGAGATGCTGGTCTTCAAAAACGGGGGAAGCTGCAAGAGAAAGTAATTAAAACATAATTTACAAGTGCTGCCAACAGTGCCCCCTACCCTGCAGCGCTATGTGCGGTGCCCCCTCCGCACAC
Source organism: Pseudophryne corroboree (assembly GCF_028390025.1). Classification (NCBI taxonomy): domain Eukaryota; kingdom Metazoa; phylum Chordata; class Amphibia; order Anura; family Myobatrachidae; genus Pseudophryne; species Pseudophryne corroboree. Next base: position 751,045,782 of record NC_086447.1, read on the forward strand.
ACCTAGTTACGGCTCTGCTGACTACACTGGACTGGTGTGCACAACACAGCACCACTTATACAGCTACACTGGATATACGGCAGCAGAGAACACTAACACTGTGACTGGCTGGACTGATACAGCACAATACACTTACTACACTGGACTGGTCTGCACAACACACACCACTTTACAGCTACACTGGATATATCACAGCAGAGTACACCAACACTGTGACTGCCTGGACTGATGCAGCACAATACACTGAGTGACTACACTGGACTGGACTGAGCAGCACAACACTTGCCACCCCACTTTCCCGCCCCAACACACAGACACTGAACACTGAGGACACGTCCTCTCTATACACTCTCCGAGACTGGAGTGAAAATGGCGGGGACGCGCGGCTCCTTATATGGAATCCAAATCCCGTGAGAATCCGACAGCGAGATGATGACGTTTTGGGAGGGAAAGTCCGAGCCCGGCTCGGATCCGGACTCGGAAGGCAAAGTCCGGTAGAGTTCGGTTCTCTGAGAACCGAACCCGCTCAACTCTAGTAATAATGTGGTGGCTATGTATGTAATCAGGGGTAGATTGGCCACTCGGACAGATTCCGCTGCGCTGGTCCCGTGTCTGTGTTTCACTACTTGTGTGTGCTCTCTCCCGGTACTGTGCTGTATGTAGTGTGTGCCCTCCCTGTAGTGTGCTGTATGTAGTGTGTGCTCCCCCTCCCTGTACTGTGCTGTATGTAGTGTGTGCTCCCTCCCTGTACTGTGCTGTATGTAGTGTGTGCTCCCTCCCTGTACTGTGCTGTATGTAGTGTGTGCTCCCTCCCTGTACTGTGCTGTATGTAGTGTGTGCTCCCTCCCTGTACTGTGCTGTATGTAGTGTGTGCTCCCTCCCTGTACTGTGCTGTATGTAGTGTGTGTTCCCTCCTGTGCTGTGCTGTATGTAGTGTGTGCTCCCTCCCTGTACTATGCTGTATGTAGTGTGTGCTCCCTCCCTGTACTGTGCTGTATGTAGTGTGTGCTTCCTTCCTGTACTGTACTGTATGTAGTGTGTGCTCCCTCCCTGTACTGTGCTGTATGTAGTGTGTGCTCCCTCCCTGTACTGTGCTGTATGTAGTGTGTGCTCCCTCCCTGTACTGTGCTGTATGTAGTGTGTGCTCCCTCCCTGTACTATGCTGTATGTAGTGTGTGCTTCCTCCCAGTACTGTGCTGTATGTAGTGTGTGCTTCCTTCCTGTACTGTGCTGTATGTAGTGTGTGCTCCCTCCCTGTACTGTGCTGTATGTAGTGTATGCTCCCTCCCTGTACTGAGCTGTATGTAGTGTGTGCTCCCTCCCTGTACTGTGCTGTATGTAGTGTGTGCTCCCTCCCTGTACTGTGCTGTATGTAGTGTGTGCTCCCTCCCTGTACTGTGCTGTATGTAGTGTGTGCTCCTCCTCCCTGTACTGTGCTGTATGTAGTGTGTGCTCCCCCTCCATGTACTGTGCTGTATGTAGTGTGTGCTCCCTCCCTGTACTGTGCTGTATGTAGTGTGTGCTCCCTCCCTGTACTGTGCTGTATGTAGTGTGTGCTCCCTCCCTGTACTGTGCTGTATGTAGTGTGTGCTCCCTCCCTGTACTGTGCTGTATGTAGTGTGTGCTCCCTCCCTGTACTGTGCTGTATGTAGTGTGTGCTCCCTCCCTGTACTGTGCTGTATGTAGTGTGTGCTCCCTCCCTGTACTGTGCTGTATGTAGTGTGTGCTCCCTCCCTGTACTGTGCTGTATGTAGTGTGTGCTACCTCCCTGTACTGTGCTGCATGTAGTGTGTGCTCCCTCCCTGTGCTGTGCTGTATGTAGTGTGTGCTTCCTTCCTGTACTGTACTGTATGTAGTGTGTGCTCCCTCCCTGTACTGTGCTGTATGTAGTGTGTGCTCCCTCCCTGTACTGTACTGTGCTGTATGTAGTGTGTGCTCCCTCCCTGTACTGTGCTGTATGTAGTGTGTGCTCCCTCCCTGTACTATGCTGTATGTAGTGTGTGCTTCCTTCCTGTACTGTACTGTATGTAGTGTGTGCTCCCTCCCTGTACTGTGCTGTATGTAGTGTGTGCTCCCTCCCTGTACTGTACTGTGCTGTATGTAGTGTGTGCTCCCTCCCTGTACTGTGCTGTATGTAGTGTGTGCTCCCTCCCTGTACTATGCTGTATGTAGTGTGTGCTTCCTCCCAGTACTGTGCTGTATGTAGTGTGTGCTTCCTTCCTGTACTGTGCTGTATGTAGTGTGTGCTCCCTCTTTTACTGTGCTGTATGTAGTGTGTGCTCCCTCCCTGTACTGTGCTGTATGTAGTGTGTGCTTCCTTCAGTGCCAGATTAAGGTTCACATGGGCCTGGAGCTGAAATTTATGAAGGGCCTATTGTGTGCCCCGGAAAGAGGTGTGAGAAGCGCTGCGGTGGTATGACTACATGTGATATGTGTGGTATGGTCTAAACAGGGTGTGTGGCCTGTGCTATGAGTGTGGCTATCTCCATGAAGATCATAGCTAGGGCCTACCTTCAACCAATTAACAGTTAACTATAACAAGAAAAAGTTTGTGACCACCATATAATATAGAGCATCAGTAACAGCCATATCATGCAGGGAGCATCGCAGTGACCACCATATAATACAGAGAGCTGTATCAACATGCACAGAAGTAGAAAGGGGAGCAATGATGAGGCAAAACAGAGCAGATGTGGAGAGATTAGAAAATATGGGGGCAATATAGAGCAGACAGGGAACTGAAGGCTCCTGGGACACACTTACCGACACAGGCACCACTTACGATACATACTCCCCCTACTGACGCAGATTCCACTTACTGACACACACCACTGACACATACAGACACACCTTACTGATAAACACATTTATTGACACAGACACCACTTACTGACAGATACCCATTACAGACACAGACATCACTTATTGGCACATACATACTTAATGACAGACACCCCTTACTGACACAGATACAACTTACTGACACAAACACACCTTACTGACAGATACCCCTTACTGACTCAGACACTCCTTACTAAAAAAAATTCCACTTACTGACACAAAAGCACTGATACAGACACATTTACTAGAACATACACACTTACTGACACTCCTTACTGACACAAACACACTTACTGATACAACCACATTTCTCTGACGTCCTAGTGGATGCTGGGACTCCGTCAGGACCATGGGGATTAGCGGCTCCGCAGGAGACAGGGCACAAAAATAAAAGCTTTAGGACTAGGTGGTGTGCACTGGCTCCTCCCCCTATGACCCTCCTCCAAGCCTCAGTTAGGTTTTTGTGCCCGTCCGAGCAGGGTGCAATCTAGGTGGCTCTCCTAAAGAGCTGCTTAGAAAAAGTTATTAGGTTTTTTATTTTCAGTGAGTCCTGCTGGCAACAGGCTCACTGCAACGAGGGACTTAGGGGAGAAGAAGTGAACTCACCTGCGTGCAGGATGGATTGGCTTCTTAGGCTACTGGACACCATTAGCTCCAGAGGGATCGAACACAGGCCCAGCCATGGAGTCCGGTCCCGGAGCCGCGCCGCCGACCCCCTTGCAGATGCCGAAAAAAGGTCCAGAAACCGGCGGCAGAAGACTTTTCAGTCTTCATGAGGTAGCGCACAGCACTGCAGCTGTGCGCCATTGTTGTCAGCACACTTCACACCAGCGGTCACTGAGGGTGCAGGGCGCTGGGGGGGGGCGCCCTGGGCAGCAATGATAATACCTTGTTCTTGCTAAAAATACATCACATATAGCCCCTGGGGCTATATGGATGTATTTAACCCCTGCCAGGTCTCACAAACACCGGGAGAAGAACCCGCCGAAATAGGGGGCGGGGCCTATCTCCTCAGCACACGGCGCCATTTTCCTGCACAGCTCCGCTGCGAGGAAGGCTCCCAGGACTCTCCCCTGCACTGCACTACAGAAACAGGGTAAAAAAAACAGAGAGGGGGGGCACTTTTTTGGCGATATTGATATATTAAGCTGCTATAAAGGAAACAACACTTCTGTAGGGTTGTTCCTATATATTTATAGCGCTTGGGTGTGTGCTGGCAAACTCTCCCTCTGTCTCCCCAAAGGGCTAGTGGGGTCCTGTCTTCGATAAGAGCATTCCCTGTGTGTCTGCTGTGTGTCGGTACGTGTGTGTCGACATGTATGAGGACGATGTTGGTGTGGAGGCGGAGCAATTGCCGGTAATGGTGATGTCACCCCCTAGGGAGTCGACACCGGAATGGATGGCTTTGTTTATGGAATTACGTGATAATGTCAGCACGTTACAAAAATCAGTTGACGACATGAGACGGCCGGCAAACCAGTTAGTACCTGTCCAGGCGTCTCAGACACCGTCAGGGGCTGTAAAACGCCCTTTACCTCAGTCGGTCGACACAGACACGGACACCGAATCTAGTGTCGACGGTGAAGAAACAAACGTATTTTCCAGTAGGGCCACACGTTATATGATCACGGCAATGAAGGAGGCTTTGCATATCTCTGATACTGCAAGTACCACAAAAAGGGGTATTATGTGGGGTCAGAAAAAACTACCTGTAGTTTTTCCTGAATCAGAGGAATTGAATGAAGTGTGTGATGAAGCGTGGGTTAACCCCGATAGAAAACTGCTAATTTCAAAGAAATTATTGGCATTATATCCTTTCCCGCCAGAGGTTAGGGCGCGCTGGGAAACACCCCCTAGGGTGGATAAGGCACTCACACGCTTATCAAAACAAGTGGCGTTACCGTCTCCTGAAACGGCCGCCCTCAAGGATCCAGCTGATAGGAGGCTGGAAACTACCCTGAAAAGTATATACACTCATACTGGTGTTATACTGCGACCAGCCATCGCCTCTGCATGGATGTGCAGTGCTGGGGTGGTTTGGTCGGATTCCCTGACTGAAAATATTGATACCCTGGATAGGGACAGTATTTTATTGACTATAGAGCAATTAAAGGATGCTTTTCTTTATATGCGAGATGCTCAGAGGGATATTTGCACTCTGGCATCGAGAGTAAGTACGATGTCCATATCTGCCAGAAGAAGTTTATGGACGCGACAGTGGTCAGGTGATGCGGATTCCAAACGGCATATGGAAGTATTGCCGTATAAAGGGGAGGAATTATTTGGGGTCGGTCTATCGGATTTGGTGGCCACGGCAACAGCCGGGAAATCCACCTTTTTACCTCAGGTCCCCTCCCAACAGAAAAAGACACCGTCTTTTCAGCCGCAGTCCTTTCGTTCCTATAAGAACAAGCGGGCAAAAGGACAGTCATATCTGCCCCGAGGCAAAGGAAGGGGTAAGAGAGTGCACCAAGCAGCTCCCTCCCAGGAGCAGAAGCCCTCCCCGGTTTCTGCAAAGCCCTCAGCATGACGTTGGGGCTTTACAAGCGGACTCAGGGGCGGTGGGGGGTCGACTCAAGAATTTCAGCGCACAGTGGGCTCACTCACAGGTGGACCCCTGGATCCTGCAGGTAGTATCTCAGGGTTACAGGTTGGAATTCGAGAAGTCTCCCCCTCGCCGGTTCCTAAAGTCTGCTCTGCCAACGTCTCCCTCAGACAGGGCGACGGTATTGGAAGCCATTCACAAGCTGTATTCTCAGCAGGTGATAGTCAAGGTACCCCTCCTACAACAGGGAAAGGGGTATTATTCCACACTATTTGTGGTACCGAAGCCGGACGGCTCGGTAAGACCTATTCTAAATCTGAAATCTTTGAACCTGTACATACAAAAATTCAAGTTCAAGATGGAGTCACTCAGAGCAGTGATAGCGAATCTGGAAGAAGGGGACTTTATGGTGCCCCTGGACATCAAGGATGCTTACCTGCATTTCCCAATTTGCCCTTCACATCAAGGGTACCTCAGGTTCGTGGTGCAAAACTGTCATTATCAGTTTCAGACGCTGCCGTTTGGATTGTCCACGGCACCTCGGGTCTTTACCAAGGTAATGGCCGAAATGATGTTTCTTCTGCGAAGAAAAGGCGTATTAATTATCCCTTACTTGGACGATCTCCTGATAAGGGCAAGGTCCAGAGAACAGCTGGGGGACGTAGTAGCACTAACCCAAGTAGTGCTGCAACAGCACGGGTGGATTCTGAATTTTCCAAAATCTCAATTGACCCCGACGACACGTCTGCTGTTCCTGGGAATGATTCTGGACACGGTTCAGAAAAAGGTGTTTCTTCCGGAGGAGAAAGCCAGGGAGTTATCCGAACTTGTCAGGAACCTCCTAAAACCAGGAAAAGTGTCTGTGCATCAATGCACAAGAGTCCTGGGAAAAATGGTGGCTTCTTACGAAGCGATTCCATTCGGCAGATTCCACGCACGAACTTTTCAGTGGGATCTGCTGGACAAATGGTCCGGATCGCATCTGCAGATGCATCAGCGGATAACTTTGTCTCCACGGACAAGGGTGTCTCTTCTGTGGTGGTTGTAGAGTGCTCATCTGTTAGAGGGCCGCAGATTCGGCATACAGGACTGGGTCCTGGTGACCACGGATGCCAGTCTGAGAGGCTGGGGAGCGGTCACACAGGGAAGAAACTTCCAGGGAGTGTGGTCAAGCCTGGAGATGTCTCTTCACATAAATATACTGGAGCTAAGAGCGATTTACAATGCTCTAAGCCTGGCAAAACCCCTGCTTCAGGGTCAGCCGCTGTTGATCCAGTCGGACAACATCACGGCAGTCGCCCACGTAAACAGACAGGGCGGCACAAGAAGCAGGAGGGCAATGGCAGAAGCTGCAAGGATTCTTCGCTGGGCGGAAGATCATGTGATAGCACTGTCAGCAGTGTTCATTCCGGGAGTGGACAACTGGGAAGCGGACTTCCTCAGCAGACATGATCTATACCCGGGAGAGTGGGGACTTCATCCAGAAGTCTTCCACATGATTGTGAACCGTTGGGAAAAACCAAAGGTGGACATGATGGCGTCCCGCCTCAACAAAAAACTGGACAGGTATTGCGCCAGGTCAAGAGACCCTCAGGCAATAGCTGTGGACGCTCTGGTAACACCGTGGGTGTTCCAGTCAGTGTATGTGTTTCCTCCTCTGCCTCTCATACCAAAAGTACTGAGAATTATACGGCACAGGGGAGTAAGAACGATACTCGTGGCTCCGGATTGGCCAAGAAGAACTTGGTACCCGGAACTTCAGGAGATGCTCACGGAAGATCCGTGGCCTCTACCTCTAAGACGGGACCTGCTTCAGCAGGGACCGTGTCTATTCCAAGACTTACCGCGGCTGCGTTTGACGGCATGGCGGTTGAACGCCGAATTCTAAGGGAAAAAGGCATTCCGGAAGAGGTCATCCCTACCCTGGTAAAAGCCAGGAAGGAGGTGACTGCACAACATTATCACCGCATTTGGAAAAAATATGTTGCGTGGTGTGAGGCCAGGAAGGCCCCGACGGAGGAATTTCAACTGGGTCGATTCCTACATTTCCTGCAAACAGGATTGTCTATGGGCCTCAAATTAGGGTCCATTAAGGTTCAAATTTCGGCCCTGTCGATTTTCTTCCAGAAAGAATTGGCTTCAGTTCCTGAAGTCCAGACTTTTGTAAAAGGAGTACTACATATACAGCCCCCGGTTGTGCCCCCAGTGGCTCCGTGGGATCTTAATGTAGTTTTGGATTTTCTCAAATCCCATTGGTTTGAGCCACTCAAATCGGTGGATTTGAAATATCTTACATGGAAAGTAACCATGCTACTGGCCCTGGCTTCAGCCAGGAGAGTGTCAGAATTGGCGGCTTTATCGTATAAAAGCCCATATCTGATTTTCCATTCGGACAGGGCAGAACTGCGGACGCGTCCTCAGTTTCTGCCTAAGGTGGTTTCAGCGTTTCACCTGAACCAGCCTATTGTGGTGCCTGTGGCTACTAGCGATTTGGAGGATTCCAAGTTGCTGGACGTTGTCAGGGCATTGAAAATATATATTTCAAGGACAGCTGGAGTCAGAAAATCTGACTCGCTGTTTATACTGTATGCACCCAACAAGCTGGGTGCTCCTGCTTCTAAGCAGACGATTGCTCGTTGGATTTGTAGCACAATTCAACTTGCACATTCTGTGGCAGGCCTGCCACAGCCTAAATCTATCAAGGCCCATTCCACAAGGAAGGTGGGCTCATCTTGGGCGGCTGCCCGAGGGGTCTCGGCATTACAACTCTGCCGAGCAGCTACGTGGTCGGGGGAGAACACGTTTGTAAAATTCTACAAATTTGATACCCTGGCTAAAGAGGACCTGGAGTTCTCTCATTCGGTGCTGCAGAGTCATCCGCACTCTCCCGCCCGTTTGGGAGCTTTGGTATAATCCCCATGGTCCTGACGGAGTCCCAGCATCCACTAGGACGTCAGGGAAAATAAGATTTTACTTACCGATAAATCTATTTCTCGTAGTCCGTAGTGGATGCTGGGCGCCCATCCCAAGTGCGGATTGTCTGCGATACTTGTACATAGTTATTGTTACATAAAAATCGGGTTGTTATTGTTATGAGCCGTCTGTTCAGAGGCTCCTACGTTTGTCATACTGTTAACTGGGTTCAGATCACAAGTTGTACGGTGTGATTGGTGTGGCTGGTATGAGTCTTACCCGGGATTCATAATCCTTCCTTATTGTGTACGCTCGTCCGGGCACAGTATCCTAACTGAGGCTTGGAGGAGGGTCATAGGGGGAGGAGCCAGTGCACACCACCTAGTCCTAAAGCTTTTATTTTTGTGCCCTGTCTCCTGCGGAGCCGCTAATCCCCATGGTCCTGACGGAGTCCCAGCATCCACTACGGACTACGAGAAATAGATTTATCGGTAAGTAAAATCTTATTTTACTGACACAAACAGCCCTTAATGACAGATACCACTAACTGACAGACACATTTACTGACACAGACAACCCTTACAGATACCGCTTACTAACACAGACACCCCTTACTTGACACAGATTCCACTTACTGACAAACATACTGACAGTCACACTTATTGACACAGATACCCCTTACTGTCACAGATACCCCTTACTGACACACACAACAGACACCACTTACTAATACAGATACCAGTTACTGAGACAGACACCACTTAATGAATAAATATTGGAGAGGAGACTTGTTACCCACATACCACCCCACTCTGCTCCATCCCTCACACTCTGGCCCGTCCTCTCTTTCATCACTCTGCTCCATCCCTCATATTCTGCCCCCATCTCCTCCATCCCTCATGCTCCGGCCCCTCCTCTCCTTCATCACTCTGCTCCATCCCTCACACTACGGCCCATCCTCTTCTCCATCACTCTGCTCCGTCCCTCACACTCTGGCCTCTCCTCTCCTCCATCACTCTGCTCCATCCCTCACACTCCGGCCCCTCCTCTCCTCCATCCCTCATACTCCGGCCCCTCCTCTTCTCCATCCCTCACACATCCTGCCCCCTCCTCTCCTCCATCACTCTGTTCCATCTGTCACACATCCGGCCCCCTCCTCTCCTCCATCACTCTGCTCCTTCCCTCACACATCCGGCCCCCTCCTCTCCTCCATCACTCTGCTCCATCCCTCACACATCCGGCCCCCTCCTCTCCTACATCACTCTGCTCCATCCCTCACACTCCGGCCCCTCCTCTCCTCCATCACTCTGCTCCATCCCTCACACATCCGGCCCCTCCTCTCCTCCATCACTCTGCTCCATCCCTCACACATCCGGCCCCCTCCTCTCCTCCATCACTCTGCTCCATCCCTCACACTCCGGCCCCTCCTCTCCTCCATCAGTCTGCTCCATCCCTCACACTCTGGCCCCTCCTCTCCTCCATCACTCTGCTCCATCCCTCACACTCCGGCGCCTCCTCTCCTCCATCACTCTGCTCCATCCCTCACACTCCGGCGCCTCCTCTCCTCCATTCCTCACACTCCGGCGCCTCCTCTCCTCCGTCACTCTGCTCCATCCCTCACACTCCGGCGCCTCCTCTCCTCCATCCCTCACACTCCGGCGCCTCCTCTCCTCCATCACTCTGCTCCATCCCTCACACTCTGGCCCCTCCTGTCCTCCATCACTCTGCTCCATCCCTCACACTCCAGCGCCTCCTCTCCTCCATCACTCTGCTCCATACCTCACACTCCGGCCCCTCCTCTCCTCCATCACTCTGCTCCATCCCTCACACTCCGGCCACTCCTCTCCTCCATCACTCTGCTCCTTCCCTCATACTCCGGTCCCTCCTCTCCTCCATCACTCTGCTCCATCCCTCACACTCCGGCCCCTCCTCACCTCCATCACTCTGCTCCTTCCCTCACACTCCGGCCCCTCCTCTCCTCCATCACTCTGCTCCATCCCTCACACTCCGGCCCCTCCTCTCCTCCATCACTCTGCTCAATCCCACACACTTTGGCCCCTCCTGTCCTCCATCACTCTGCTCCATCCCTCACACTCCAGCGCCTCCTCTCCTCCATCACTCTGCTCCATCCCTTACACTCTGGCCCCATCTCTCCTCCATCCCTCACTCTCCGGCCCCCTCCTCTCCTCCATCATTCTGCTCCATCCCTCACACTCTGGCCCCTCCTGTCCTCCATCACTCTGCTCCATCCCTCACACTCCAGCGCCTCCTCTCCTCCATCACTCTGCTCCATCCCTCACACTCTGGCCCCATCTCTCCTCCATCACAAGCACCTTCCCCCCCACTCTGATCCCCTCCTCTCCACTATCACTCTGCTCCATCCCTCACATTCTGGCCCATCCTCTCTTCCATTACCCGCCTTACTTTACAGCTGTCAGAGAGAGCAGGTCTGCAGTATTGCAGCCGCTCCTTACATGTTTCCATGCCTGCCCCCTCTACCCCTGCAGGCTGCGCAGCCAGGGCCAGATGTACTAAGCCTTGAAAAGTGATAAATATCACAGTGATAAAGTACTAGCCAATCTGCTCCTAACTGTCATTTTTCAAACACAGCCAGTGACATGGTAGTTAGGAGCTGATTGGCTGGCAGTTTATCACTGTGAAATGTATCACTTTTCAGGCTTAGTACATCTCCCCCTGAATCTTTACTGAATTAGGCCCGTTTCCTACCACATGTACACGCACACGCTTACACAATAGAGTTAATTTATGTTGGGAGCCAGTTAACCTGTGGAAGGAAAGTGGAGCGTCTGGAGGGAACCCACGTAAGTACGGGGAGAATATACAAACTCCACACAATTAGGCCCAGGGTGGAAATCAAACCCACAACCTCAGTGGTGTGAATAAATGGACACATCTATAACTTTATGACACAAAAATGACCTTTAATTGGAGAAAACTCCATCTCTCTATAATACACAGATTAGTCACATGAGTTTCTTTCTGTGATATGAAAGCAATATCAAGCACACCCTACTGTACATTAACCAACAACAACAACAGCCTGGTTTAAAGAAAATCACCATAAAACTTGAGTAAGAAACAAGTAGTGAAGAATTAAAATATTAACGCACCCCCTATCTCCCGTCTAAAGGGCGATATTCAAATGGCCCCCGTTATCGCCCCTATCGCGCCCAGAGCAGTTGGGCTTAGGCGCGCAAGGCACCTAAACCCGACTAAACTAATGGGCGCGATCGTGAAAAGACCCATTATGGCACCCAAACGGGTCTCTTTATGCGCATTTCAGATCGCTACCGCTGGGGGTAGCAAGCTGAAATGAACTTGACGCGCCCGTCCGCAGCAACATTAGAATAACTGAGCAGAAGCGCAGGGGGGAACATTTAAATCCGGCCCATAATGTCTGACCATGCAGTTAGCCCCATAGACCGCCAGGGCATACTAAAACTGTGCCAATACCTGGGGTTAAACAACTGAACCAATTTAATTTTTGTGTAATTTCCCTGTAAATAAATATTTATACAGTATTGAATTCTTATATGCCACCTGCCTTCGCTCCTTATATAATATCTAATTAATTTGTGCAACCTGTCCCCTTTTATGTGTAATTAATGTGTACTTTATTTATGTCACATGCCCTCCGCTTACATATTTATATACTGTATATTTAAGCTGTACCCCCGGTCTCCCCTTATATTTCAAATGTGTCCCCTGTCCACCCTTTATTTATTATCTTGTGCTTCCAATTCTCCCTTATATAGTTAACTTATGCCCCTGTCCCTACCTTAGAATATATTGCTCTGCCACCTGCACCCCCACTCATTTATATTTAAGTCGTGCCTCCTGTCCCTCTTGCATATTAATTTAACTTGTGCCCGCCCGCCCTTATATATATATAACTCATGCCGCTATATCATCTTAAATAATATATTAATGTATACTTTTATTAATTTATTCTACATGCTCCCTTACATATTTAATTATATTGTCACTTGCCCCATTATATATATTTATTTGCAATGTACCAAGATCCCCTCCTTTTATGTTTAAGTTGTGCCTACTGACATTCTTTATATTAAACTTGTGGCCTTGTTTCTCCTTATATGTTTATTTAACTTATCCCCCACTATATCCCCTTTATCTATTTATACAACTTGAGCATCATGTATTCCCTTTTATAATAGAATTAATTGACTTTTGCCTCCTGTTCTCTTGCATAATATACTGTATATGTAGTGAAGTTATTACACCACCCCACCACCCACCTTGCTCTTTTGCTGTCCTGTTAGATTTCTCATGTGCAGCCCCACAACAGCCAGGGTAAATGGTGCAAGCAAGGCTTATCGTGCTGCCAGTGTGACTCCTCGGATGATGGGGGCGGAGCTTCGGCTGTATGGGGGCGGAGCCTCAAACGGGTCTGGGGGCGGAGCCTCGGGCAGATTCATCATGCCGGGGCAGCCAGTTTTGGTCAGGCCCTGGAGTGGTCGGAAGTCTCGGGACTTCGGCCAGCCAGTTCGGGCTGTGGGCCTATTTTCAATGGGGGGCCTGGAGCTGCAGCTCCATCCGCCCCATTGTTAATCCGGCCCTGGCTTCCTTCCTGTACTGTGCTGTATGTAGTGTGTGCTCCCTCCCTGTACTGTGCTGTATGTAGTGTGTGCTTTCTTCCTGTACTGTGCTGTATGTAGTGTGTGCTCCCTCCCTGTACTGTGCTGTATGTAGTGTGTGCTCCCTCCCTGTACTGAGCTGTATGTTGTGTGTGCTCCCTCTCCCTGCACTGTGCTGTATGTTGTGTGTGCTCCCTCTCCCTGTACTTTGAAACATATAAAGTTAAAAAAAGGGGGGTTGTAGAATGAAAAAACAATAAAATCATAAGTAGATTAAAGGCATGACAGCAGTGTCAGTAGACACTGAAGGGTGTGGTTCATTAGGTCGACATGAGTTTGGTCGATATATATTGGGTTGACCACGTTTGGTCGACATGATCACTAGGTTGACATGGTCATTAGGTCGACATGTGCTAGGTCAACATGGAAAAAGGTCGAAGTAGAAGTGAAGTCATTGCATGTATATCACTTTACTTCTTACTGAATGACGGGGTGCGTTCCTATAGAAGCTCCTGTCCTGCTGACTCGGACATAATAAACTCGGGCGAACAAGGATTCCTTATTGCCACTACTTGCAGCAGTAAGGAAACTTCATTTTTTGGGGCATACCTCAATTATTAATAAATATGTCCCTTGGAGCAAACTGTGCATCAGTGCCCCTGCCACTTGTACCCTCTTAATTAGTACTCTAAAACGTTGCACATAAACATGTATATGTTCTAGATTTGATTCTTTCTCATGCCCTTCTAGAGTTCCTGTACATTTTATCTCTTACTGTTCAATTGTTGTGACAGTATAGGTGCTGAGACTTAAGCAAGCTGTGCTTACAATGTCATATTGTATTTACTGTGATTGATACTGGGAACAACACATAATAATCATTGAAAAGTTATACGTTTTATCAGAGCAGATTCACTATATATTATTTTTTTATCTCAACTATGCAAAATGCAGGGCTCGGAAACCTGCTGCGGAAATCACCTACTAACAATATTCTCAGAGATATGTATCACAGCACATCTGTATCTGCAGGCTGACCGCACTGACATTGCCTGTCCTTGCGCTACCGTCTCAGTCTCTTCTTATAGCTCATTTAATGTCCTTGTGCTGCTCATTGGGTCCTTATATCCATGGTCGCCGTGGTTCCCAGGTGGCTCTCCTGTGCTGGAATAATGGAATAATCACTATCTGCCAGAAAGCAATGATTTATGTGAGAACTGGTTTGGTCGCAGAATTATAAGGACATCATTTCTAGTATTCCAGAGTTTACAGAGTCAGGAATTTGAAGCAAATAACTGAATGGAGATTAAAATAATGTGTGTTATCTTTTGCATATTAATCTCATTCTGCCGTCTGAGAAAAGTACATTCTATTAGGCAATTGATTAAGGCATGTCTTATTTTAGCTTCAATAAAGTAATAATAAATACAATAGCTACAGCACTAATTAGAAGGAGGGGTGGGCACATTACCATTACTTGTCTGTGTCCGGGACGGTATACAGATGGTAGGTCGACACCACTAAGGTTGACAGTCAATAAGTTGACCACTATTGGTCAACGTGCATTAGGTCGACATGGAAAAATATTGACAGTTGTAAAAAGGTCGACATGACAATGTCGACACCGGAAAAAGCCATTTTCAACTTTTTCGTACTTTACCATCCAAATGGACTACGATTGGGAATCATAACCGCGGCATGGCGAGTGTAGCGGTAGCAGAGCGAGGCACCTTGCCAGCATCATGGCGAGCTAGCGAGCCATGCAAGGGGACACGGTGCACTAATTGGTGTTTCCAGTGAGTTTACGGAGTAAACACCACCAAAAAAAATAAACTCATGTCGACCTTTTCCGTGTCAACCCTTTTACCATGTCGGTATTTCCCCCTTGTTGACCTGTTATGTGTCGACCATTTGGGGTCGACCTAGTGACTGTCGAGCTTTCCAAGTCGACCCTATGATCAATACCCATCTGGGACATGCAAATGTTTGTCTCAACAGCTTTACATTGAACATATCAGCTTGTAGCTATACATAACAGAAAAGAAATGCATATATAAGCAGATGAGTTATTTTATACAGGCAAATTATATTTCTTTTTATTTTAGCAATACCTTTAATAATATCAAAAATGTACATTTGTGTTTGTAAATTACAGTATTTTCGTTATTATCCAAGCTGAATGTATGGCAGTGATTTCCTATGTGGCAGGAAAAATACATTGATTTGGTATGTAAATAACAGTGCAACCAAGTCTGATATATTATTATCAGTCATCAGGTGGCTCTATCCCACCGAGGCAAATACAAAGAGATTTCACAGCCTCAGCATAGAAAGGTTTATAGATAGATTTAATGCACTTGGTGGGAAGTACAGTAGGTGTAGGATTAATATTAGCCATACAATATGACATCAGCTGTAAGCAAAATATTTTAAGGAATTCTAGCAGCTGAGATTCAGAAATACATTATAAAACTACTAAATTGATAACAAAGAATCAGCATGGTTTTCTGCTGGATGTTGCAAATATAGGGAATGGAATTTATTTGTATTTTTCAAAAGTAATACTTTTTGACATGTTAAAGAGTTACATAAGAATAATGCGTTTTTACACACATACAATTATGGGCCTAACTCAGACCTGATTGCAAAAGCAAAATCTTTCTCTAGTGGGCAAAACCATGGGGGTCATTCCGAGTTGATCGCACGTAGCAACTTTTTGCTGCCCGTGCGATCAACTAGACGCCGCCTATGGGGGAAGGCTTTTTTGCATAGCAAGGCTGCGAACGCTTGTGCAGCCCTGCTATGCCAAAAAAGTTTTGTGTAGAAGTAGACCAGGGTAACTGTTACTTACCCTGTGCGATCGATCCAGCGATGCAGGTCTCGGAATTGACGTCAGATATCCGCCCTCCAAACGCCTGGACACACCTGCGTTGGACTCACCACTCACAGGAAATGGTGAGTTACCGCCCCAGAACGCTATCCTGCTGTCAATATTCTTGCGATCGCGCTAGCGATCGCTTTCTTTGGTCTTCTGGACGTTGCCGGCCGTTGCTGGGCAATGATGTACATGCGCATTGCGGCCACTGCGTAGGCGCAGACCCGACCCGTTCGCATTGCTGCGACAACCGGCAGCGTGTGAATGGGTCGGAATGACCCCCCACCATGTGCACTGCAGGGGGAAGGGCAGGTATAACATGTGCAGAGAGAGTTATATTTGGGTATGTTACTTTGTTTCTGTGCAGGGTAAATACTGGCTGCTTTATTTTTACACTGCAATTTAGATTTCAGTTTATACACGGTATGCGGTCAAGACACCAGGATCCCGACCGGCACAATCCCGACATATACTCCCTCTGTGGGTGTCCACAACACCCATAGAGGGAGAATAAATTAGTGTGCCGAGCGTGGCGAGTGCAGCGAGCCCGCAAGGGGCTGCGTTGCGCTCGCCCCCCTGTCGGGATTGTGCCAGTCGGGATCCCGGTGTCGGTATTCCGACCATCGGGATTCCGTCCGGTGGTAATACGTACTGATTCCTTATACACATCCCACCCAAATCTAACTCTCTCTGCACATGTTATATCTACCCCCCCCTGCAGTGCACATGGTTTTGCCCATTACAGAAAAAAATGCGCTGCTGCGTCCTGGTCTGAATTAGGCCCATTGTCCAGAAGGTGGTAATTAGAATCTTGTTACAGTACATGTGGATTGGGTTTAGGTTGTCATGAGAATATTGCTAGATATAATAATAATGACCTTGCATATACACGGTCGAGTCGCATTATTATGACCACCTCCTACATTTGACATCGGTAGCGCGTAGCCCATGAAGTACGCCACGTGCCGTGCACTGGCTTGGTGGGAATATAAGGTGTGTGATAGGCCGTCTGCACACACATCACTCATTGCTGTCATGCGTAAAAGGGACGATTTATCCGAGTTGCAAAAAGGGATGATTATTGGCTTATGGGCCAAGGGTGGCAGTATTTCTGAAACAGCGCAGTTTCTGAACTGTTCACATGCTGCTGTGGTGAAGGTGTATCGTGACTGGACAAATGGCACCATTGTGAATAACCGACGTGGAAACTGCGGAGCAAAATGTGCCATTCATGTGAGAGTTGGGAGGTGCAGTATGTCTTCAGTGTCTGTGGATCTGAATGTATATGCTAATGCAGCGGGAGGAGTGTTTTGTAAAAATATGCCAACTGCCAACTTCCCAGCTCACTGCAAGCATCAGAAGATGCAGCACCGGATCACTGCTGGCAACATCGGTGGTCCATCAGGCATCTGAGCAACCTGCCACAGAATGCCCGCCACAACTAACCTGATGAGGCCGGTGTTTCTGTGTCCAAAGATGCAGCCACTGGCTTCAGCATGCCTTAAAAAAAGGCTGACTTGCCCCTGTTTTCTTAACCGCTCCCCCTCCCCACCCGCAAAGGGCATCCAATGACACAGAACCAGGGGCGGGTGCATGACGCATTGCATTTTGCATATGATGCATCCCGCCAATCAGCGCAAGCATAACGGGGTTTATTATCACCGTATGCTTGAAGAAAATTGCAAAGGACAGTGATAGAAGGACTATGGGGTTTAGGACCCAGGAATCCTTCTGCACATGCACAGAATGCCTCAGATGCTGTGTGAGGTGCTGGGAGGGATCCCTCTCAGGGGGGAACATGAATAGAAGCCCATAGGCTTCTCTAGGGTAACTCCATCTAAAGATGGTGTTGCCCACCGCATCCAAGCTCCCAAATGTTTCGCATTCCTGAGCTTGATGTATATGAGGTAAGCAGCCAAACCTCTGAAAATGGCTTTTATAGAGATTTGATTGCAAAATAGGCTTTGCTGCATCCCGCCCCAGATCTGCACATGCACAGTGCAGTTCCTTCAGTATGCACAGATCTGAAACCATTAGTCAATTGCGATCGAGTCGCTACAACGTCCGGGCCTAAATCAGACCAGTGTGCATTTTATTTACTAAGGAGAGAGATAAATAAGATGGAGATAAAGTATCAGCCAGCCTAACTGCAATGTTACAGGCTGTGTTTGAAAAATGACAGGAGCTGATTGGCTGGTACTTTATCTCCATTCACTTTATCTCCATTCAAGGCTTAGTAAATAGACGCCTCAGTTAGGTGATAGTCATTGCAGTTGACATTTTAGAGTTCTGGGTGACAGTCAAGAGACACTTTTATTTCTAAACAAAATATACATATTGTGTCTGGTGTTTTTACATTTACTTTGTATATACATAAATGTTGGTATTAGATAATTGTGTTTAGTAATATGTAAAGCAAACAATAGGGTATTTCCCATATTAGCCCCACAAGGAAATATGTATATTCCAATAACTTGGGTCGAGGTACTTATTTAGTTGTAACCTGCGTAACTGACTCCTTAACCAGCAGCATCAGCTGTAGGACAGGGCCGTCTTTTCATATGGGCTCAATCGGCAGTTGCCCAAGGGCTCCAGGAGTATAAGGGCAATAGGCTGGTACCAGATTTTTGAAAATCATCCTGGAGAACCGGAGATATCTGACTTCAAAGCAGTGGTCCCCATGTGAGCCTGTTAATTGCTGTTCCCAGCCAGATATATCGGGTTCTGCCTGACTTAGAGTTTTTGTGAGGGTATACTCCAAAGGCTGGGACCCTCCCCTTTCGGTGGACACTGGCAGCTTGTCTCTACTATGCCCAGAACAAAAGACATTAGCCTTCCAGCAGCTGGTCCCTGCTCCAGCTCCACACGCCTGGTATGCAGTTTTATATTACCGTCGGTGGATTGCTCTGGCTCCTGAACTCTGATCTCCAAGTCCCCAGTACCTCCTGAAAGTTAGTTTTTTATCCCATTGAAAGCTAAGAAATCTATTTCCAGGAACTGGAGATATCTGCAGTCAGCAATCTGCCCACCCACTGGAAAATGATGATTATTAAGCCCACTCCACAATCCACCGTACATATTAAACACCCCCTACCACCCTGGAAGTTATGTACTGGGCACCTTCATTCAGCCCAATGCCCCCTTCTACAGTTTAGTGTTCTCCCTCCTGCCCCATCTCCCACCATCTGTGCAATAAAGGCGTAATTAGCAGAAATTACTACGCCAGATCCTACATGCTGAGTGGAAGATATAACACCCACTACCACCCGCAGGGACATCAAAGCTGCCGCTGATAGCACTCCTACCACTAGAGGATATGTAGGGGCCCCAGTAAATTGCTTTGCCCAGGGGCCTACACTGCTGTTAAGATGGCCCTGGTGAAGGTTAGTTATATTAGAGGCAGGTTACGTAAATCTTTAACCACTTGCCTGGCATGGTCACATCAGGTGTGACCATGTGTGCAAGTGCTTTATCTGACGTGGTCGCACAGGATGGTCCCTGGTCCCTCTGCCTCCCTGCACTCTCCACTGATTGCCATGCTGCCGATCACTGCTGATCAGTCAGCACGGCAGGACCCCCCCCCCCAACCCCCTCCAGCGGCTGCAGACAATAGCAGCCGCTGGGGAGTGTACATTAATCCCCCCATGTGATCGCTTTCAAAATGAAAGCCGCGATGTTCCGATGGTCGCTATGTTCCCGATCCCAATGTTTGGGTGGGGGGTAAAAGAAATATATATATATATATATTTATATATATATATATATATATATAATTATTATTACTTATTTATTTAACTAAAATCATTTTGGATAGGGTTAAATTCATGTTCTTCACCTAATTCACTCATAAAAAAACCCGTCAAATTTGGAGCGGTTTTTCGGGAATTAATCGTCAGTTAGGTGGTTAAAATAATACAGCAAATCAGCCGTAAATGATTATCCTAAAATATAAATTAGGCCAAGAGTATAGGTCACCTTATAAAGAAATGGGAAAGACAATAGTCTGAAAATACATATTTATGTATACAGCTAAATAAAGCACAAAAACTGGAACATGTACTCTGGTGCAT
Organism: Pseudophryne corroboree; assembly: GCF_028390025.1. NCBI lineage: Eukaryota > Metazoa > Chordata > Amphibia > Anura > Myobatrachidae > Pseudophryne > Pseudophryne corroboree. The sequence goes on from NC_086447.1 coordinate 751,065,645, forward strand.
CCCTCCCCAGGGCTACTGTATGTTTCTGAATACAATCTATAGGGATGTAAGGTGTATTAAATTGATCTGTGGCCTCCAGTTAAAATCTGTGTGGAGTATAAAAATAGACACTGTGAGAAATGGCCTCAATCTAAAAAAAATTTATTTCTCATTGGCTTTCCCAAACGTTTTATCAGATAAAGTAAGGTATTAACTTGATGTTATCTCTGCCTTGTTTGAGGTGAATGAAAACAGAGAATATGTTTCTACCATAAAGAGTGAGGCTTAACCTCTCATGTGCTCAAAGACATTTTACTTACAACTGTGAAATGACTTTAAGACTGTAAGATACAGCATATATATATATAAATACAACAGAACATTGTCATTGCTAGTGTAAGATGCAGAAGCGTAACACAGGACTACTGAACCAGAGCAAAATATGGTGGTGGTCCAGAGACCCATGTCCAGTTTCAGCCTGGCCCAAAGTAGCACTAGGGAAATCAAAATCCCCACTGGGCCCCACTGCTTGTGGGCCTATTCCTTCCTAGAGGGGCCCGGTTTCAGATTGTACATTTCAATTATACATTGTTACACTATTAGCAGGTCAGTTGGTGGAGCGGGATCAGTATGATTTGCCAATGGACAGGATGCCGGCGGTTAGAATACCGACTGCGGCATCCCATCCATCAGAATACCGACAGCCCCCCAGTAAGCCCCCTAACCCTCCACTGCCCTCTACCTGATAAAGCTAAATATTTATCTTATTTAAAACCCTTTAAGAGGTCTAAGAACACTGTACGCTATTGACGTATGGAGTACCGTAAGGGTACGCACGTTGCGTAACAATCGCTTAGCCGTAATCGAGACGCTCAAGCGTCACGTTCGCTCACGGCCAAGAGATCAAAGGCAGGCAGGCTATTGGCTGCCGACTAACGTAATGTTTCGCTATAGCGTAGCGGACGCTCGGGACCACGAGGAGATCACCAGCGGCGCTAACGCTCACAATGTTAAACCTTTATATCTAAACCATAAACAATGTAATATGCAGTAAAACCTTTACGTAGTGATAGAGTGTAGATGCAACACAGTGTAACCTTATTAACTTAAAAGCTGTTCGAGCGTCACCGACGCTCTGAGAATACTTAACACTATAAGAAATACACAAATACCGGGCTTAGGGTCTAACGCCTTATATGAATGTTATACTTGAAAAAGAATAATACAATACAAGTCATACACTACAATATAACATAGACTAACTAACCAGATGACTACACAGGAAATACAATACAATACAATTACGTTTAAGGGAAAATGAGAGAGAAAGAGGAAGAGAGAGAGAGATATGGCTCACAATAACAATAAAGACAATATGATTGCGGAGAAAACTTACGCACAAAGGAACGATCGCATGCGCCTTTCTGAATATCCAGCTCCCGATTATCAGTGATGAGAACCGTTGAAGAGAGTGAGCTGGATATGATCGGCTTGTCTATTTATGCCCTACACACAATACAATTCAATGGTCCCTACAATCTCATTGTTCATTGGACACAGGAATTCGTCTTCGCATTATAACAAGAGGTCATAGGTTGATTCATACAGGTGGGCTGAGACCATTTCCAACTGCTCAGGTGGGTGGGAAACTAGGTTTCCCGCCGCATGGATAAGTAAGTGCAAATAATAGTAAAAGTACATAAACTTCTTATGTCCATAACTATTCGCACGAGCGATTAATCAGCTTCAAACCAACACCGGAATATTGCTAATTAAATACTCTTCCGATGGATACTAAACACCACTGTATGACCCATGTCTGACCCTTCGTATCAAACAAAGAGGGATCTCTCTGTCCATGAACATGCCATATTAACTAAACTTTCAGAATCTATCAAGGGGACCATGATCTACAAAATACATTATATGGAGAAAATATATAACGATTGAGTCGCACGCTGGGCGCACAGAAACTCTACCGTAAATGCGCATACCGTGCGCCTGCGGGTGCCCGCAACAGCGAGTATGCGCACGCACGGGAGAGCGCACGCATGCGCAGCGCGGACCTGTATGAGGTGCAAATATGGCAGTGTGCATCGTGATATTTTTCTGACTTTGACAGTCCACCCTTTGGCAGTCAACAATAACTGCCACTTCCTAAAACATTTCAAAAAGAGAAAAATATATGTTAGGTGTAAATACATTTCCATGGTTGGGTAGGGGAGGAGACAAGAAGGTGTGAAAAGGGTATGACCTAGTGAGATAGCAAAAGCATGTGTGTATGAATCCATGTTTGGGGGGTCATGTATCATCGTGCCGTACGTGTTGTAAATCAAGCTTCGAGGTATTGCGAAGTATACATTTGAATTCCTTCTTATCCCGCGGTACGGGTCTGTGGATGGGCTGTCAAACTTTACCGAGCTCTTTTCGGATTTTGGTTGCAACAAAATGGGGGAGCACATTTTAGTTGATGATACATGAATGGGGGAATATGTGATTGCTGATATCTGTGCCTGTATTCCCTATCGACTATGTGTGTTATTACCTGAAGGTTGTAGAGATGAAGATAAAGAACACTTATGGTAAATGCAGTGGTATTCTATGTCAGGTTAATGAACATTTGTCGGTTGAAGTCTTGTCTGGTGTCTGTTGAATGCAGTCTTCTTTGGGCTTTTGCCAAAAAGTGTGGTCAAAAGCTTTGTCAATGTCCATAGACTTACAAAAGTGTTGGGCTAGCGTAATTTTAAAATTTCTAGGGAAACTGGGGGTCTATGGCATAGTTCATCAAATATCTGTGTATAAGGTTGTCAAAAACTTCTTCTTTAATCCATCAGTTGTCTGTATACAGGATCATCAAATTTCTTGTCCAAGTGGGTCTTTTTACCTTGGAGAAAACGGAAAAACAGGTGAAAGAAACGGACCGTATAATCGCTTTTTCATCACATCATTGTTTCTACCGTTGGGTCATAAATCAAATCCATTGGAATTACAATTTCCTCACTCCTTAGACTCATTACCCTGGTACTACGTTTGCACTTCGTTAAAGCCTGAACGCACCTAAATATCAAGCCAATCGTTATGACAACACCTAAGATACATAGGAGAAACTTCCCTACATCCATTATGACTCCTTGAGCCCATTCTCCTAAACCAGAGAACCAATTTCGCGGGTTCAACCATGACACCCAACCAGTCAGCTCATTACCCACAGCAGCAAGGGTGAGATTGTGTCTCCTGCGAAATTCCCACTTTAATTGGAGAATGTCGTCCATCTTTTGGTCTATGACCTCGACCGGGTCCTCGGTACTATTCGTAATTTATGTGCAGCATTTCACGCCGTACTGCGTTGCCAGTGTGACACAATATCCACCTGTTACTGCTGTGAGATAATTAAGAACCATTCTATGCTGAACCAGTTCTGTTTTATAAGCTTGAAGCTCTCTTCCAGTATATCTAAAAGTGTCATCATACATTTCTGTGATATTGTCTAACAAATTTGCAAGCGCAGATATGTACCTATAGTTCAGCACTCCTCTAGCGGTGCGAGTGAAATCTAGCGCAAGTAGAACCTGAATCCCGGTGGATTCATGGATCATGTCAGAGGCCGAATGCTCTGTCCTTTCTGTCAGTTGCCTTTTAACTACGTGCTCGTAATGAGTGTGAGTATAAGGATCTTGGGCACCACGGTGTATATCTTTCATTTTGGCATGTGATACAGTCATTACCTCAGGCAGTACTTTTCCAATATAACACAATCCTTCAGAGTTTGGGGCAAGCCACTTATACGCCTTCCTCCCGCATATGAAATATGCATGCATCATCGGGGAGAACATATGGGACAGAGTAGGACATAACCATATTACACATCCTCCATGTGAAATCTCCTACCCCTAATTCTCCCATCTGTCTAGTACACGTATCCGTTTGTACGATATGTGCACAGTATCCTGGTGATACCTCTCCAACTCTCGTAATCCTACTTCCTAGGGTATACCTATATCGGAAAGATTTTTCTCTACTGGCTATGTGGCGTATAAGTTCTGTATCTGTAGGCATTCTATCTGCTCTATATGAAAAGGTCATGGTTTGGTTACTCCATGACACTTCCCAATTTCGGGGATTGGTAGTGTTAAAACATATTAGGGATCTATTAACATGATATTGGTGGAGCTTCAAACTAGGAGGGCTGGAGATATTAAACCTCCTGTCCACCGGTCTCCCACCCTTTAGCTCAAGTACCTCCCCTACCGTTAAAGGAAATGGTACTAGTCCTGATTTGCTATGACCTTGAGGTACTTGAGAGCATACCCAACAATCTGTTTGATTTAACACACTACCCACTAAGGAGTGATAGTCACTCAATGGATGCCGGTCCATGTGGATATTAAAACTGGATTGGCATTTCTTAATGCACCCATCCTCAACTACATTGTCACAGAGCCTACAGATACAGATTTCTTCAGCTAACAATCCTTCACAATTCCTTCTATTGTCAATGCTATCGGATCGTTTTCTGATACTCGCCTTTACTTGTTGATTAAGTTGTTCTTGGAAAACTACGCCTCCATCTTTGTCATCAGAACCCATTCCAGAACCTCTCTCGACCTCCATGGTACTCTCGCCGGAACAGACTGCTCTGGTCAACATCATGGTCAACAGGAAAATCCGGATCACAGTCTCTTGGGGCAAGTCCATCTTATAGGAGGAAACGGAGAAGAATGAGAAGGGGGAAAAAAATAATTGAGGGAGAGGGGATGGGAAGTGGAGAAAAACAATAAAAGGGAACAGGGAATCGACAACTGCTTTTGATCTTATGATTTTCAATGCTCAGGTGCCGTCTCAGTCCTCTTGGAACAGACACTCCAGTGATACAACTTCCTCTACCGTCTGTTCCTTATCACGGGACCTCTCTGGATCAGCAACCTTCTTACAGTGGGACGAATGAACCCAAGTCTCTCTCTCGGCAACCTTCAATGCTGTAGTGCTAGTCAATAAGACTTGGTATGGTCCTTCCCATCTGTCAGTAAGGCAACCTGAGCGTAGAAAATTCCGTATCATTACATAATCCCCAGGTTCAATGTCATGACAATTACTATCTGGTAAATCAGGAATCACCAACTTCAAATTATAATTTTGGTTCCTTAGCTGTTTACTCATGTTAATCAAGTATTTTACAGTCACTTCATTGTTACACTTCAAATCATCCTGAGGGTTAATCATAACATGCGGTTGTCGACCAAACAAGATTTCAAAGGGAGACAGATTAAGAGGGGACCTGGGAGTGGTTCTGATGCTGTATAGTACAATGGGTAAAGCTTCTGGCCATGTCAATCCTGTCTCTGCCATAACTTTGCTCAGTTTATTTTTAATAGTGCTGTTCACTCTTTCCACCTTCGCACTCGCCTGTGGACGGTATGGAGTGTGCAGCTTGCTATCAATTCCCATCAACTTACACATTCCTTGAAAGACATCACCTGTAAAATGGGTACCCCTATCACTTTCAATTATTCTAGGGCAGGGGTGTCAAACTCAAATTCATCGGGGGCCGCATCAGCAGTTTGGTCCCCATCAAAGGGCCGGTTGTATCTGTAGGTCTATCCAAAATTTACCGCTCCACCTGCCTTATATGTGCCCAGCCATCTGCCCCCTTTTAAAGTGCCCAGCCATGTGCCCCCTTTTATAGTGCCCAGCCATGTGCCCCCTTTTATAGTGCACAGGTCCCCATTTTACACATTGCGGCAGGCACAGGTCCCCATTTTACACATTGCGGCAGGCACAGGTCCCCATTTTACACATAGCGGCAGGTACAGGTCCCCATTTTACACATTGTGGCAGGCACAGGTCCCCATTTTACACATAGCGGCAGGTACAGGTCCCCATTTTACACATTGTGGCAGGCACAGGTCCCCATTTTACACATTGTGGCAGGCACAGGTCCCCATTTTACACATAGCGGCAGGTACAGGTCCCCATTTTACACATTGTGGCAGGCACAGGTCCCCATTTTACACATTGTGGCAGGCACAGGTCCCCATTTTACACATAGCGGCAGGTACAGGTCCCCATTTTACACATTGTGGCAGGCACAGGTCCCCATTTTACACATTGTGGCAGGCACAGGTCCCCATTTTACACATAGCGGCAGGTACAGGTCCCCATTTTACACATTGTGGCAGGCACAGGTCCCCATTTTACACATTGTGGCAGGCACAGGTCCCCATTTTACACATAGCGGCAGGTACAGGTCCCCATTTTACACATTGTGGCAGGCACAGGTCCCCATTTTACACATTGTGGCAGGCACAGGTCCCCATTTTACACATAGCGGCAGGTACAGGTCCCCATTTTACACATTGTGGCAGGCACAGGTCCCCATTTTACACATTGTGGCAGGCACAGGTCCCCATTTTACACATAGCGGCAGGTACAGGTCCCCATTTTACACATTGTGGCAGGCACAGGTCCCCATTTTACACATAGCGGCAGGCACAGGTCCCCATTTTACACATTGCGGCAGGTGGTGGAAGGAGGGAGAGAGAGAGAAAGAGAGGAAGGGAGAGGGGCTGACTTACATTTGAAGCGGTTCTCGCCGCTCTTCAGCCGCCTCTCCCTCCTCGTCTGCGCGGCTCCCTTCTCCCTCCTCCGACGGGGTTTCGTTGAATGACGCGTTTGCGCCGTGACGTCACGACGCAATCGCGTCATTCCGCGAAACCCCGCCCCCCCCCCCCGAGCTGGGCACTCGGGAGAAGGGGGTTTCATGGCGGCGGCACCGCAGGCCATCAGACGAGGTCTGGCGGGCCGGATTTGGCCCGCGGGCCTTGTCTTTGACACCCCTGTTCTAGGGATACCATATCTACATACAAATTCCTGCACAATTTTCTTAGCAGTAAACATAGCGGTGTTTGTGGCCGCAGGAAATGCTTCGACCCAATTTGAGAATACATCTATACAAACAAGTACATATTTCAAATTTCGACAAGGAGGTAATTGAATAAAGTCAATCTGTATTACCTGAAAAGGGCCGCCTGTAGGTGGGATATGAGATGGTTCTGTTGGTATTGCCTTTCCGATATTCTTTCTCAAGCAGGTAAGGCATGACATTGCTCTCTTACTCGCATGAGATGAAAATCCTGGGGCGCACCAATATGCTCTTACCAACTTGCACATTCCCTCCTTGCCCAGATGAGTCAGCCCGTGTGCTGCCTCAGCTAAACATGGAAGATATGCTCTGGGGGCCACTGGTTTACCTTGTCCATCCGTCCAGAGTCCTGAGGACTCCTGGCCATATCCTTTTGCCTTCCAGACTGCCTTTTCCTGTGTGGAACACAAATTTTGCATTTCACACAACTTCTGTGTGTTGATGGTATTAAATACCATCAGTTGTGTGGTGTCTGTCTGTCTGGGGGTACCAGCTGCTAACTTAGCAGCTTCGTCTGCTCGGCTGTTACCAAGTGATACTGGGTCCTGGCTATATGTGTGTGCTTTACACTTGATAACAGCCACTCTGTCGGGTTCCTGTATCGCTGTTAGAAGCCTTTTGATGTGAGCTGCATGCGCTACCGGTGTACCAGCTGCTGTCATGAAATTTCTGAGGCGCCATAGGGCTCCGAAATCATGGACTACCCCGAAGGCGTATCTAGAATCGGTGTAGATATTGGCTGACTTGCCCTTAGCCAATTCACATGCTCTGGTTAGGGCGACCAGTTCAGCAACCTGGGCTGAGTGAGGTGGGCCTAGCGGTTCTGCTTCTATGGTGCCTTGGTCATCTACGACTGCGTATCCAGTACACAAGTCTCCCGAGTCTGACTGTCTGTGACAACTACCGTCCGTGTAGAAGGTAAGATCTACATCTTCCAGTGGGTTGTCACTGATGTCAGGCCTTGCGGTAAAATTTTGGGTCAAATATTCCATACAATCATGTGTGTCCTCCTTTGTATTAAATCCTCCTTCCCCACCACTCTCATCCTCCACCCTTTGTGCCTGTCCAGGCACACCTGGGAGATATGTTGCAGGATTTAATGCACTGCATCTCCTTATGGTGATGTTTACGGGGGCCATTAGTGCCAATTCCCATCTTGTAAACCGCGCTGATGAGACGTGCCTGGTTTGGGCAGAATTTAGCAAGGCTGACACTGCATGTGGTGTATGAATTGTGAGGTTGTGACCTAGCACTACGTCTTCGCTTTTCGTTACTAGCAATGCTATCGCAGCAACGCTTCGCAAGCATGTGGGGAGGGATCGCGCTACCATATCTAGCTGAGCGCTGTAGTATGCTACCGGCCTGCTGGCATCACCGTGCTTTTGGGTTAGGACGCCTGCCGCGCAACCAGCACTTTCTGTTCCGTACAGCTCAAAGGGTTTCCCATAGTCTGGCATACCTAATGCTGGTGCCTGCGTTAGGCACTGTTTAAGTCTCTCAAATGCCATTTCTGACTCGTCTGTATGCGAAATCCGATCAGGTTTGTTTGAGGAGACCATCTCCTGCAAAGGTAACGCCAGAATGGAAAATCCTGGGATCCAGTTACGGCAATACCCACACATTCCTATAAACGTTCTGATCTGTTGCTGGGTTTGAGGCAGAGTCATGTCTCTAATTGCTTGAATTCTATCAGCGGTCAGGTGTCTCAGTCCTTGTGTTAGACAGTGTCCCAAATATTTTACTTTAGTTTGGCATAATTGTAACTTGTCTTTGGAAACCTTGTGTCCTGTGTCTGAAAGATGAAACAGGAGCTGTTTCGTATCCTTCAGGGATGCTTCCAATGAATCTGAACACAGTAGTAAATCATCCACGTACTGTATCAATATTGATCCACTCTCTGGTTGGAAAGACTGTAAACAATCATGCAAAGCCTGAGAAAATATACTTGGACTATCTATGAAACCTTGTGGTAATCGAGTCCATGTGTATTGGACTCCTCTGTATGTAAATGCAAACAAATATTGACTGTCAGGATGTAGGGGTACCGAAAAGAAAGCGGAGCAGAGGTCAATAACAGTGAAAAATTTCGCAGTGGGAGGGATCTGCATAAGGATGACAGCTGGATTTGGCACGACGGGGAACTGACTCTCAACTATTTTGTTAATCCCCCTTAGATCCTGCACTAGCCTGTAACCCCTCCCCCCACTCTTTTTCACAGGGAAGATGGGACTATTGGCAGTGCTGGATGTTCTTACCAGAATGCCCTGTTGTAGCAAGCGCTCTATTACGGGATACACTCCTAACTCCACCTCTGGCTTCAGAGGGTATTGTGGGATTTTTGGAGCTATCCTACCATCTTTTACTTGTACAACTACCGGAGCTACGTTTGCCATTAATCCAGTGTCCTGTCCATCTTTAGTCCAAAGTGACTCTGGTATCTGGGATGTCATTTCTTTTACTTGGGATGGAGTCCTATTTGTCATAATGGTATGTGACATTAATTTTGATGGGGAGTCTAACATGTCTCGCACTTCCTGAGCGTGATTCTCAGGTATGTCCAAGAATACACCTTCAGGAGTACAATAAATGACGCACCCCATTTTACACAATAAGTCTCTTCCCAGGAGATTAGTCGGTGCCGATGCAGCCAGCAAAAAGGAATGCTTGGTATGTAACGGCCCTATTGTAATCTCGGCTGGTTTGCTAACAGGGTAATGCTGGACTACTCCCGTTACTCCCATGGCTGGAATTGTCTTACCAGTGGTTCTCATGCCCGCTGTCGAATTTATCACTGATTTGGCCGCCCCCGTATCTACAAGAAAGTTTAATGATTTACCAGCTACATTAATTGCAATTTCGGGTTCACTTCCAAGACTTGCAATCAATTTTACTGGCTGCAGATTACAGGTATGGCCACACCCCTATTGGGTATGGTGACCTCCCTGAATCCCGCTGGCATCAACTACTTGAGAAGGGGTTAACTGGGAACTGCCAGAAGCTTGCCAGCCTCCTTTTGGGGGATATCTTTTTGTTTCCCCTGTATGTGGCTCATAACTCCGTCTCTGTGGACCCTGATCCCAATGTCGTGTGTCGTGTTGTTGTCTAGGGGGTTGATAAGACTTTTGTATGTTTCTCGATTTACAGTCTCGTGCAAAGTGTCCCTCTCTATGACAAGAATAACAGGTTACCACATTTGACTTACCCACAGGGTTTGGTGATTTATACAAAGGCTGCCTTGTGGTCAGGGCCTGTATACTTACGGCCATTAATTTATCACCTTGTAATTCCCTGTGTCTGGTGATATTCCGATCGTGATCAATAGCTGCCTCTCTCAAAGTAGCCACCGACAGACCTCGCCAACATGGTTGCGTGGTCTGTACCCTTGTCTTTAATGCTTCTTTTAAACCATCCATTAGTACAGATACTGCTACTTCTCGATGGTTTATGTTTGTTTTAATGTCCTCTATGCCTGTGTATTTAGCCATATCTAGTAATGCCCTGTGAAAATACTCTGCAGCTGTTTCTGACTCTTTTTGTTTAATGGAGAATATCTTGTTCCATTTAACTACAGCTGGGAAATACTCCTTTAACTGTAAACTTATCCTTTTTACATTATCTTTGTTGTACACATCTGCAAGAGGTACATCCTGATCCAATCCACAGTCAGCTAAAAATTGAGCTGAGTCGACATTGGAGGGTAAACATGCTCTCAGCAATACCTGCCAGTCTTTGTTATTGGGCTCTAAAGTGTTCCCTAGGTCTCTGATGTATTTCTGGCTAGCAACTAAGTCTTTCCTAGGGTCAGGGAATTCAGACACTATGGTTCTTAATTCCATTCGGGAAAATGGGCTATACATGGCAATGTTCCTAATGGGAGTGACTCCAGTGGTGTCTGTTTTCCCATTTGGAACACCTATCACCCTAACAGGATTAAGTCTAGCAACATCATTCTGTGTAGATTCTACAGCCTGTGGTGAAATGGTTTCAGCATAGTGTATGGTGCCGTATTTACCTGTAGATACGACCTCACCTGTCCCTCCGCTAGGGGCCTTTGTTACTAATCTTAAGGGTTGGGCCGTGCCTACTGTAGTTTCTGATATGGTGGCTGCTAGAGAGAGCGCCGATATTGTTGCCGATTCGTCCTCTTGATCACACTCCTGGGGAAAGTTCAAAACAGGGTACAACTTGCACGGGTTAATACTTGCATTGGTTAACTTATTAACATTTACACAGTTGCTAAGTGTTTGTTTGTTACACCCTAATGCGTCATTCTCCGCAACCAATTTCTCTCCCGTTATGTAAGGTGGCGGTGGTGCCGTGGCTATCAGTTTCCTGATAGGATTAGATCCCGCCGCCTGAGCCAATCCTCTCTGTATTTCACCCTCCTGTTGCCATAACTGCAAATAATCATAATGTTTGATCCGTCTCTTTGTTGATTTAATGAGACATATCCTCCTCCTTAAATTTTGTAACACTTCTGGGCTAAAGCTGCCTACTCTTGGGAACTTCTCCCCGTCATGTACCGTCATTCTCTCCCATTCATCACATAAAACTTCTGTGTGTGACCCGTATTTTTCACACATTACGTACCTTGCCGACCCGATTGGTCGGTTTACTGAATCAACCCGAACCGAGGTTGATCGCCCCCTACCTGAACAATTGGCCCCCATAGTTTGAAGGTGTTGCTTTCTTCAGCCAACCCTTACAAAAACCAAAATGTTCACGATAGGCTGACGGTGGCGGTTTACCGAGTACCCCACTCACTCGCCCACGCCGACCAATACGACCTACACACTGTCCTAGTGCTGGCGTACTCGACCCAGGGCCCCTATGAACCTTTATTTACTGGAACATGTGAGTGTGTTCCGCAGAGCATTGACCCTTTCCAGTAACTATTGGTTGCTGGATAGTTCCCAAGTGACTGGCGAACCTCCCTTAAAATAAAAAAAATTACACAAATCACGTTAGAATGTACAAATAGCGTTTATGACCCGTTTCGTACACAAATGGCACTGGTCAGACTAACTAATGCACACAATTACGTGCGGTACAATCGATCTGCACATAAGCAACTAATCTTATGTACGGAGCGACCAGCGGAATCGAAAATTACGGCTGCGAATTCCTTCAGCATGAGCTTTATGGCCTATATGGGTTCCACACCAACCCCCTGGGTTGTGCTCTTTTCTCTATTTATAGCGGACTTCCTTGTCTGCTGTACCTGGACCTCCTGGTCTGTTCTGGACCTCCTGGTCTGTACTACAGTATGACCTCCTGGTCTGCTATACTCTAATGCTCAGATTTATGTTTAACAAGGGATGCCTCCCTAGCCACCATGTACGTCACTTACATGCATGTACCTCACGAGAACTCGACTTCTTGTGGTTCAACCTCAAAAATTGTATAATTGCAAACACTCACTCACCACATGTACACTTTTGTTTCTATTTCTATTTCTGCGCAGAAATTTTCTTTCCTTTAGACCAGATGTGTTGTAAATTTGGAGAAGGATCTGTTAGTCTAAATTTCGGACACTAAAATAGACTTGCGCTATTTATCGCGTTGCCACCTTTTCGCCTGTTAAAAATAACACTAGCGTGTGATTTGAGTTACGTGGGCGTACCCGGACGCTCCGTTGCGTAATGTACGCTGCGTGCGGCGGCCTTTGAGTTGCGTACGCGAGTCTCAGTCTTTTGTTAGAGACACGTGCACGCAAAGCAAATATCCACCGTAACACAATTAACACGTTTATCAATGTAGATGATCCTCGATCATCTACCGAGCACCACACAATCTCTCCTTGTATCTATAGGTAGAGCTGTGTGCGAGCTTTGCAATTTATCCCTTAATGTATTACTTTTACACTTTAACTATGAAATAGCGACAAATCTCTCTTAGCACGTTTATCAATTATAAAATGGCAAACAGGAGAGTGATATATGAAAATACACGAATAAAAAGAAATGCAGATATGCGTGTGTGCGTACGCAAGACAGAAATAAACAGTTTTAAAAGACACTAGCGTATTGTTCTTACCTCCGGTTCCGGATTCCCTCAGCACCCTTTACTAAGCGAAGCAGACGCTTATCCAGACAGCACTACGAGGAATATGATCTCCCGCCCTTTGCTGATGGATAATGTCTGCTGAAATTACCTAGCAGAGATATGTGAAGGACGGACGAGCCGCCAATTGATAAAGCTAAATATTTATCTTATTTAAAACCCTTTAAGAGGTCTAAGAACACTGTACGCTATTGACGTATGGAGTACCGTAAGGGTACGCACGTTGCGTAACAATCGCTTAGCCGTAATCGAGACGCTCAAGCGTCACGTTCGCTCACGACCAAGAGATCAAAGGCAGGCAGGCTATTGGCTGCCGACTAACGTAATGTTTCGCTATAGCGTAGCGGACGCTCGGGACCACGAGGAGATCACCAGCGGCGCTAACGCTCACAATGTTAAACCTTTATATCTAAACCATAAACAATGTAATATGCAGTAAAACCTTTACGTAGTGATAGAGTGTAGATGCAACACAGTGTAACCTTATTAACTTAAAAGCTGTTCGAGCGTCACCGACGCTCTGAGAATACTTAACACTATAAGAAATACACAAATACCGGGCTTAGGGTCTAACGCCTTATATGAATGTTATACTTGAAAAAGAATAATACAATACAAGTCATACACTACAATATAACATAGACTAACTAACCAGATGACTACACAGGAAATACAATACAATACAATTACGTTTAAGGGAAAATGAGAGAGAAAGAGGAAGAGAGAGAGAGAGAGATATGGCTCACAATAACAATAAAGACAATATGATTGCGGAGAAAACTTACGCACAAAGGAACGATCGCATGCGCCTTTCTGAATATCCAGCTCCCGATTATCAGTGATGAGAACCGTTGAAGAGAGTGAGCTGGATATGATCGGCTTGTCTATTTATGCCCTACACACAATACAATTCAATGGTCCCTACAATCTCATTGTTCATTGGACACAGGAATTCGTCTTCGCATTATAACAAGAGGTCATAGGTTGATTCATACAGGTGGGCTGAGACCATTTCCAACTGCTCAGGTGGGTGGGAAACTAGGTTTCCCGCCGCATGGATAAGTAAGTGCAAATAATAGTAAAAGTACATAAACTTCTTATGTCCATAACTATTCGCACGAGCGATTAATCAGCTTCAAACCAACACCGGAATATTGCTAATTAAATACTCTTCCGATGGATACTAAACACCACTGTATGACCCATGTCTGACCCTTCGTATCAAACAAAGAGGGATCTCTCTGTCCATGAACATGCCATATTAACTAAACTTTCAGAATCTATCAAGGGGACCATGATCTACAAAATACATTATGTGGAGAAAATATATAACGATTGAGTCGCACGCTGGGCGCACAGAAACTCTACCGTAAATGCGCATACCGTGCGCCTGCGGGTGCCCGCAACAGCGAGTATGCGCACGCACGGGAGAGCGCACGCATGCGCAGCGCGGACCTGTATGAGGTGCAAATATGGCAGTGTGCATCGTGATATTTTTCTGACTTTGACATACCCTAACTCTAACCCTCCCTTGTGGGTGCCTAACTCTAACCCTCCCCGGTGGTGCCTAGCCCTAACCCTCCCCGCTTTGTGCCTAAACCTAACACTCCCCACTTGATGCCTAACCTCCCCTTCTATGTGCTTAACCCTAATCCTCCCTGGTCCCTAACCCTACATTTCTGGCCCTGCAACCTAACCTTAATCCCCTTCTTCTGCCTAAACCTAACCTCCACCCGGCACGGCAGGTCATTGTCCGGACGAACCGGAAGGCGGTTGTAAGTAATATGCCGGCATCCCGTGTGGCGTCGGTATATCAATGCTGGCATTGCCTCCTACTTCCGGATCCCGGCATCAGTATATCGACTGCCGGGATCCCGTCTGTCGGGAAGCTAACTGCTTCACGGTGGAGCAGGACCATAGGTGAACATGGGTGCTTGGCTCACTTCTACAGAAACTACATCAAGATTCTAACTCATGCCAATAAAGTGGGTGGTCACAGCACACCCTGTCTCCTACTCTTGTTGGCTGTAGGCTTTAACATAATAAACACATTCATTCACTAACCTACAATTAAATAATCTCAGTGGTTAGAGATTAGATTAATTTTTATTACAGTGGCATTTATTTTGCCTTTAATACACCTAATGTACTTCTCATTGAGTTTTAAACACTGACCGGTCAATACTGGAGTCCCCTATCACTTGTAGGGTGCATTAATGAGGTACAGATGGGTACATGTTTATCTTGGCCTTTAATAGGATTAATTGAGCTAAATCAGTCAGACTGTAATGAAATAATCCTGATGTATTGTTCTCTGTATTGTATTGCAGCCGAGAACAATAGATGAAGGTCTTATGTTAATAAACCATGCAGTGCCTAGGCGCAGCAAAGAAATCAAGATAAATGTGAACCCAACTGTACTGTAAATACAGTATATTGTAGATAGGATCACCATCATCTGCTTAATTATAATCTGCTGCTGCTCCTAGCTACTTGTAGGAGGGGGGCTGCTGCTACCACCGTGCTCAGAGAGGAAAGGTGAGGAGGCAGCCAGGACCACGCAACTGCACAATGGATCTGGCAGGTGCCGGGACCAGCGCATGCACGCAAGCTGTGGTGCGTCTGCACATGCACAAAAAAAATGACTTGGGCTCGGCTAGGGCTGCACAAAAGGCAGGAAGTGGCTACCTGCTGAAAACATACTGTCTGCATATCACAGCCCGGTCTGGCAGTCCCAGAGGACTGTGACTCAGAGCCGGATTAAGGGGGGGGGGGGGGGGCCCAGGGGTTAAGTACCCCGGGCCCCCCGTTTTAAAAGGGCCCCCCAGCACCCGCACACAGTTTGGACCTCCACGCTGCGCTCCCAGCGGTTCCCTATACTGTAGGTTGCCTTGGCAACCTAACAGCAGCGGCGCCGGATAGAAGTACAGGACAGCTGAGCGACGGCTCAGCTGTCCAATCGCGTGTAAAGGCGCTGCGCTCTCAGCGGCTCCCTATAGGTTGCCCTGGCAACCTAACAGCGCTGCCGCTGCTTAGAAGTACAGGACAGCTGAGCGACGGCTCAGCTGTCCAATCGTGTGTTAATGTGCAGCCTGTGGCCCAGTCATTGGCTGGCCGGCAGGCTGCAAAGTGTGGAACCAGCGGAGGGTGTGTGGAGGAGCAAGCTGTCACTCTCCTGTGTCATGAGCTGTGTCTGCCAGCTGCAGAGAAAACATGTAAGCTGGCTGTATTGGGTTTTTTGTTTTTTTGTTTTATTTACCATGCTGTCATGTTGTTAAATTGGAACTATTGGCGTGTTGGCATTATGTGTGTGTGTGTGTGTGTGTGTGTGTGTGTGTGTATGTATATATACACTGCTCAAAAAAATAAAGGGAACACTAAAATAACACATCCTAGATCTGACTGAAAGAAATATTCTTATTAAATACTTTGTTCTTTACATAGTTGAATGTGCTGACAACAAAATCACACAAAAATTATCCATGGAAATCAAATTTATTAACCCATAGAGGTCTGGATTTGGAGTCACCCTCAAAATTAAAGTGGAAAAACACACTACAGGCTGATCCAACTTTGATGTAATGTCCCTAAAACAAGTCAAAATGAGGCTCAGTAGTGTGTGTGGCCTCCACGTGCCTGTATGACCTCCCTACAATGCCTGGGCATGCTCCTGATGAGGGGGCGGATGGTCTCCTGAGGGATCTCCTGCCAGACCTGGACTAAAGCATCCGCCAACTCCTGGACAGTCTGTGGTGCAACGTGGCATTGGTGGATGGAGCGAGACATGATGTCCCAGATGTGCTCAATTGGATTCAGGCCTGGGGAACGGGCGGGCCAGTCCATAGTATCAATGCCTTCGTCTTGCAGGAACTGCTGACACACTCCAGCCACATGAGGTCTAGCATTGTCTTGCATTAGGAGGAACCCAGGGCCAACCGCACCAGCATATGGTCTCACAAGGGGTCTGAGGATCTCATCTCGGTACCTAATGGCAGTCAGGCTACCTCTGGGGAGCACATGGAGTGCTGTGCGGCCCCCCAAAGAAATGCCACCCCACACCATTACTGACCCACTGCCAAACCGGTCATGCTGGAGGATGTTGCAGGCAGCAGAACGTTCTCCTTGGCGTCTCCAGACTCTGTCACGTGCTCAGTGAGAACCTGCTTTCATCTGTGAAGAGCACAGGGCTCCAGTGGCGAATTTGCCAATCTTGGTGTTCTCTGGCAAATGCCAAACATCCTGCATGGTGTTAGGCTGTAAGCACAACCCCCACCTGTGGGCGTCGGGCCCTCATACCACCCTCATGGAGTCTGTTTCTGATCGTTTGAGTAGACACATGCACATTTGTGGCTTGCTGGAGGTCATTTTGCAGGGCTCTGGCAGTGCTCCTCCTATTCCTCCTTGCACAAAGGCGGAGGTAGCGGTACTGCTGCTGGGTTGTTGCCCTCCTACGGCCTCCTCCACATCTCCTGATGTACTGGCCTGTCTCCTGGTAGCGCCTGGTAGTGTCTGGACACTACGCTGACAGACACAGCAAACCTTCTTGTCACAGCTCGCATTGATGTTCCATCCTGGATGAGCTGCACTACCTGAGCCACTTATGTGGGTTGTAAGGAGGTCATACAGGCACGTGGAGGCCACACACACTACTGAGCCTCATTTTGACTTGTTTTAAGGACATTACATCAAAGTTGGATCAGCCTGTAGTGTGTTTTTCCACTTTAATTTTGAGGGTGATTCCAAATCCAGACCTTCATGGGTTAATAAATTTGATTTCCATTGATAATTTTTGTGTAATTGTGTTGTCAGCACATTCAACTATGTAAAGAACAAAGTATTTAATAAGAATATTTCATTCATTCAGATCTAGGATGTGTTATTTTAGTGTTCCCTTTATTTTTTTGAGCAGTGTATATATATTTTTATATATATATACATACGGGATGTAGTTAGGTGACCGGCGGTCAGGAGACCGCTGGTCACCATACTGACGTGGGATCCTGGCTTGGAGTTGGCCGGGGAGGCCACACTGCGGGCTCGGTGGTGTGCTGCGCTCACCACAGGTTCTATTCCCACTCTATGGTTGTCATGGACACAGGAATAGTCCCTGTTAGTCGGCATGCCGACTATCGGGATTGTTAGGGGTCGGGATCCTGGCGTCGGTATTGTGACCAGCGGTCTCCTGACCGCCGGTCACCTAACTACATCCCGTATATATATATATATATATATATATAAATGTGTATGTGTATATGTAAACATATACTGTATATGCATGTGTGTGTATATATATATATATATATATATATATATAAATTTTCCTGCCTCCTTGTTAGGGCCCCCACCATTTGAAGTGCCCCGGGCCCCCCATAGTCTTAATCCGGCTCTGCTGTGACTGACAGGTAGAACTTCCAATAGGAAGTACTGCCAGTCACAGTGAAGCCAGTGCAGTCACCGACTGCATCTAGCTCACTGACACTGAGCTGAGGTGGCAAATTTTACTGAGGGGGTTCTTCAATCCTGCAGCCCATAGGTAATATGCGCCACTGATTATGCATATGTTACATTATACTGCATTCCCAGGACTATGGTGTCTTTGATGCATTGTTGTTATCAATTTGATACATTATACTGTATGCATTATTAGTTTTTACTACATATATTTATAAAGTGGCCTGAGCTATGCACTCTCTAATGGTTAGCCAAGTCTCTGCGGTGGCTGGCTACATCCTTTGTGATGGCTGAACACACCCCTTTAAGCATGAGCCCAAACCATTGTATTCCACCAGGGGCCCTTCATGCCCCAGATTGACAACTTTCTGTTCACCGCAACAAGGTACACTCTAATACTGGGAACCTACCCACCAAGTTGTCTCTACAGGAGGACATTTGGTTTCAGTTGCATTTTGTGAAACTGGTTTTAAGGAAAGAAGTACAGGACAAACAGTACCATCAGGACTATGAATGAGAGATTTATCTATTGGATAACATGTTTGTTCCTGTTTTCAGAACAGACATGTGGCAGGTAGGCAAAGTGATCTCCTAAACTGGTGGGAGCAGTTTTGTGGCAATGTCATGTCAATGGAGATCATTGAGTCCAGCTGGTCGTTTGAATCCAACATGACCCCTAACCTTCTTTGAATGAAGGACATTACCATGACAGTTCCTTCTTTAAATAAACCTCCTGAGCTAAATTATTCATAATTAGTTTGTTCCTGCAGGTGTTGCTTTAATGTGTATGGCAGAAGTTGCATCACTGCCGTCCACTTGTTATTCAGGTGCTTCTGCAGCCATTGTTCAGCATGACTGCAGCCAGTGGCGGTTCTTGCCACGGGCAAGCAGGACTTTTGCCCGGGGCGCCGCCTTCCGGAGGGCGCTGGCGCCATCCGGAGGGCGCCGCACCGTGGCAAGATCCGCCACTGCTGCCCGCTGTGTCCCCCGTCCGCCTCCGCTGCCGTCCCCGTCCTCGGCGCCTCCTGTGAAGGGAACTAGACGCTATGCGTCTAGTTTCCCTTCGTGGAGAGTAACTGCTGAGCGGTGCGCGATGACGTCATCGCGCACCGCACAGCAAAGGTCCTCTCCACGAAGGGAACTAGACGCATAGCGTCTAGTTTCTCTTCGTGGAGAGGACCTTTTGCTGTGCGGTGCGCGATGACGTCATCGCGCACCGCTCAGCATTCAAGCAGCGCTTTCAATGTACAGGGGGCGTGACTCACCACGCCCCCTGTATTAGGCCACGCCCCTTTCCTGCCCGGGGCGCTCTGCGCCCTTGAACCGGCCCTGACTGCAGCTAGTGAAGTCACGCTTCAGCAGCTCTCCAGAGTTGTGTGGTGATTTGAATATAGGCCACTTTACATTGACTTTGCCCAAACCACTTTTGGACTCTGTGGACTCGGAGGTGACATGCCTCTGTTTTCAAAGCTGCTATCCACCTCCATCCCCAAGCACCTGCAGACTGCCAATCAAGCTACGACTAGCTCAACACTGGAGCTGGAGCACAATTGCTGCCCCATTGCTGATCCGCTGCATGTGCAGGAAAAAAAAATTGCCCACTGTGACTGATAGTCAGTGCATATGGGTCTGACTCAGGGACAAAATATGGAAGGCGCCAAAGAAACCGGACTTGTATAGGTATCATTGATGTTTTTAATTTTGTTATTCTGAGCACTTAACAATAATGGGATAAGTTTGGTGTTTATTGCACTATGGAGCAGCAGACACGTAGATAAGTTGCCCTTAGCAATCAATCACCTCGTCCAATTGGCGTCGACCTAAGGTGTGTCGACCTTTGTGCTGTCGACCCTCAGTCCCAGACCCCTGGAGAATAGCATAGAAAAGCAATGTTACTTTATGAACAGAAAAGATACTGTACATCTAGAGCCAGGAAGCAACAGGTAACAAGATCCAGCATGCTGTATGCTTCCACTGGAAGGCCTAACTCTAATAGGGGGCAATTACTAAAACATCCTAAAGAGTGGAGTAATTGCCCAAAGCAACCAGTTAGCATTTATCAAGTACATCCTATGAAATGAAAGGTGATTGATTGCTGTGGGCAACTTATCTGGGACTGAGGGTCGACAGCACAAAGGTCGACACACCTTAGGTCGACGCCAATTGGTCGACACACCTTAGGTCGACATGGACAAAATGTCGACATGGACAAAAGGTCGACAGGAACAATGTCGACATGGAAAAAGGTCGACATGAGTTTTTTAATGTTTTTTGTGTGTCATTTTCTTCGTAGAGTGACCGGGAACCCCAATTAGTGCACCGTGTCCCCTCGTATGGCTCGCTTCGCTCGCCATGCTTCGGGCATGGTGCCTTCGCTCCGCTACCGCTTCGCTCGGCACACTTTACCGTTCCAATCGTAGTCCACGTGGATCGTTAAGTATGAAAAGGTTCAAAAAAAGAAAAGAATCGTGAAAAACTCATGTCGACCTTTTTCCATGTCGACCTTGTTCCTGTCGACCTTTTGTCCATGTCGACCTTTTTCCATGTCGACATAATGTATGTCGACCAATTGACGTCGACCTAAGGTGTGTCGACCTTTATGCTGTCGACCTGGAGTCCGGATACCATTCTCCAGTACAGAAGCACAGTGTTTGTGTCAATCTAAGGGATCGAGTACAGAATCCCTGCAGTCACAATCCCGATGGTCGGTATGCCGACAATGGCATACCGCCAATCAAAATCGCAACTGATCCCGGTTAGTGTTTTAACCCTACCCCTATCCCTAAGCACGACCGAGGCTAAGGGATCACGTGCCCCAGGCGCCGGACCTGAAAGGGGTGCGGAGAACTCTTCCTGTTTTGTTCATATGTTTGTAAATCCAGTCATAAGGACACAGAGACATGTGAGTTCACTGCTGTGCTGTTTTATTCCATCACCAACACCAGGCACACTGCACACTGGACCACCCACTTCCCAGCATCCCCCTGGTCCCAGGGACCATCACTAAAGATTCAGGCTTACACATATTAGTATGTAAGGGAGTGTCTACAAATATTAAGCATTCTAATACACTAACATCACACTTCCCAGGTCCCTCACCCAGTTGCTCCTCCCCACCTGCCCGCCACGATCACCTCCTGCAGCCGCGTATGAAACCTTCACATCACGGTCCCGCTGCTACGGCAAAGTCTCCATCTCCCTCTGCATGTGAGGCCGCCGGCAGCCTGACTGCACCTCCAGAGGGAAGCTGGGAGAGGACAGAGCTGGCAACAAGGTAATCGCATCCCCCACTTTTGGCTAAGGCAAGTGGGCAATGTGAGGGGGGAGGCTGGGCAGGAGGCTTTATAATATATGTATATATAGTATACAGTATGTGTATATATACAGTGTATATATATATACACACACATATATAATGTTTTATTTTGTTTTATTTTTATTATATTTGTAATTTATTTATTTTTATTTTATTTTTTTATTTCATTTTTTTTTTTTTATTATTTATTTATTTATTTTTTTGGGGGGGAAGCTAAATTACCGCCTTGCCCGGGTGCCGAAAAATCCTAGTTTCGGCCCTGCCCTAACCCCCTCCAGCAGCCTAACCCTAAACCTCTCCAGCCGCACATAGCCGCTCCCCTTCCACAACCTGACCCTAACCCACCGCTCCAGCAGCATGAAGCTGGGTACATACCTATAAAATTGTCCACCCATTCTGCCAATATTGGGTGAAAGGCCAACCATTGTACAGATGTGTATGTAATGTAGTGCTGCCTGGAACATTAGCCAATAAATGCCTTATAACACTCCTGCAACGGTCGGGTTACACAGTCGACCTCCTGATCCCCATAGAGGAGCCACTTCACTGCTACTGCCGCCATATCACAGGGGGTCACAGCTGGATACATCCCTCTCAGCTGATCGGGAGCATTTAATCCAATCAGCCGCTGTCGACATTCGGGCCAGGATCCTTACCGTATCACAATCTGAGTGTGGTGTCATATTTTCTCATGGATGTAACATCATTAATTTTCTGTAATTATTAGAGGGTATAGTAGTGCCAGTGGAGATAATAGGTTGTACATAGTTGACGGGTTTGGAAACAGTCATTCCCCCCATTAAAATGTAAAATGCTTAGTAAAGAGGATTCTTTTGCAAGTTCTCATTAGGTACTTGCTCATGAAGAAAACTGACAATTAGGTGCCTGCCAGGACCCCCTGCTCAGAGGTAAAGGAGGCACATGGTAAAGACTGTTTATTCAGTGTGAGTCAAGGTGAATGTTCTTGTACAGTACATAATGGTACTAATGATCTGTTGATGAGGGTTTTGCAGTCTGGACACTTACACCAATACTTGATGCTAGTACTAATGATTTCTCTTACAGAGATGGTAGAACAGAGCAAACAGCTTTTGTCTGTAATGAGGAAACACAGGCAGACAGCACATCAGTGTCCATCCCAGAGATTTTGCCTATTCTTTATATGGGATGCAGTCAAAATGCCGGCGTTCGGCACCGGGCCCGAAGCATGGCGAGCACAGCGAGCCCGCGAGGGGACTCGCTGCCGGTATTCTGGCAGATGGGATGCCGCTGTCGGTATAGTCAGTCAGCATCCCGTCTCCTGGTATACCATACTTTGATGGAAGATGGGATGCTTTGCACCTTACACTTTCCCACTTGTTAGGATACGGAATGTTGCAAGGAGGGAGGGTTTAGATTTGTCAGCAGGGCAGCAGAGAGCCTGGCTGGGCCCAGGTACTTTTTTGGGGGGGCATGGTTTAATCACAGGAGGCATGACCATGCACCCTTAGAAAAAAATACAGAAAAAGTTGTATTTTACGCACGTCCATGGCAATACTGCAGACAAGAGTGTAGCGAGGGCGGCGCTGGAGGAGCTTGAGCTCCATGTGCCTGCTCCTATAAAGGCGCCGCAGCCAGAGTCCCGCCGACTGGTCATCGGCGCTGGATGCGGCGCTACTGCCAGTAAACGAGCCCCATTGCTGCCGCAGTCCAGGGGAGGAGAGAGGATTCCTGTTCCTCTGGCCTGCCAGGTACAAATATGGCCACGCAGGTCCTGGTCCCGACGGAGGGCTGCTGCGCAAGCTTAGCAGCAGCAGCAGCTCCTCATCACATGGCCCTTTGTGGAGTCTGATTAGACTCTGAGCATTCAGCTCTGCCAGCAACCGCACTCCTTCCTACCGCCCACCCCACACACACACACACACACAGGTGACGTTAATCCTCACAGCAACTGGCGGGATGCGGGCGGGTGCGTGGCTGGACGCACAGGTGGTCGGGCTACTCTACATTCTGCTCTCTACTTCATCCTCACCTCACCTTGACAAAGGGGCATGTTTGGCCCCGAAACGTCAGCTTCATGAGAACATTAAATTGAGCAAATTTTACTTCTTATGCCATCTCCGAGTGCTGCCTTCTTCCAATTCTACTATATATATATATATATATATATATACTATATATATATATATATATATATATATGGATGTGGTGTAAACCTAATTCCGCGCTAATATGTAAGCTTCAACCTTAAGACGTACCCTCTGTTAGCTGGGGTACTGAGATAGAATGCAAGAAAAAAAGGATGTCTAAGGGAGCTGTGTAATTGTAACTTTAGATATAGGTTCTTTTCCAAGATTATTTGACCACAGAATCATTAAAATATATTCAATTTATTCACATATTGTCCTTGAACAGTACATTTGCAGTGAGTAATGTGTACCCGACAAAGTTTAAAATACAGACTTTGATACACAACCTGACATAAAATTTCTAAATAAATTCATTCAATAATATCTTTCAATGAATGTCTGATGTTCTCACATCTGAACCTCAACCCAACACGTTTCGTCCCAAAGGACTTCATCAGGGGTTCATATCTGGATGGAAATATTATACATAATAAAATATATTAAGAACATTTGTAAGTACTGCCATAGTGGTCAACTCAAGGAATAATGATTATTTACATACCAATAGATGTTGAAAGAGCTCTATGGGGTCAATAACCGATTTATCAGTAATGCTGTTCCCACAGGAATATCTGAAAGAACATATCAATGGATAAATTCCTCAGTATTAACAGAGGAAATGATCATCCAGTGTGGTAATTGTTTTATCCGGTATTCTAGGGGGGGGGGGGGGGGGAGCAGGAGATAAGTATCCAGGGCATACGTCAATTCATACGGAAAATGGTCCTGTGTGCATATTACGAAATTTTATATTGTAACAAGAGGTTAGATCAGGCGAGGGAAATTGGAGTTATCTCCTTAATATTTTTATGATAATCCTTTTTGTATTCTAACAATGGTGATAATTTATTATTGTTATGATTCCTGTACTCCAGACCAGAGGAGATCTTGTGGCAGAGGTCTGAGTACAAGGAAAATATGCTGGTTGTGGGAGCAGGAAAGCCTAGTAACCCCTGGCGCCCTAACTCCGTTGTCTCGCCCGTGTTATCAGAAATCCCCTGCGAGACTATGGTTGCTTGAGCCCATG
Organism: Pseudophryne corroboree; assembly: GCF_028390025.1. Lineage (NCBI taxonomy): Eukaryota > Metazoa > Chordata > Amphibia > Anura > Myobatrachidae > Pseudophryne > Pseudophryne corroboree. The sequence continues at coordinate 751,090,568 of NC_086447.1, forward strand.
GCAGCCGCGTTCGAAGGGCGGATTATGTCTGCCCAACCCCGATGCCCCCGCAGGTCTTAATGGGAGACAAGGGGAAATCCGAGACAGGGTGATAACAAGGGGCCCTCTGACTAAGCAACCAGGCCAGGGGTTACAAGCTAACTAACTAAACCAAAGGTATGTGCGGACTAGCCGCCAGGGAAAAGGACAGCCAAAAGATCCCCTGATCCGTTACTCCTATCCAACACCGCTGGATACCAGAGTGGATCTGTGGGAGCGGAAACCTCCGCAAAAGCTCCAGAACACAAGAAACTAAATAATAAGCAGTAAGCGGACAAGCCGCAACACACGGCTGAGCCGCGACTCACGAACACCACAAGATGTTAAAGGTGATCGGTCAGACTCCAGGAACAGATGACAAACTTCCGAGTAAGGATCTCTGAGGACAGGAACAACCGGACTGAGCAGGACTGGAAACTCTCTGTAGCAGATACAGGCAAACAGGAAGCTATCACCGGCGTCTGTGAGAAGTCCAAAGGGTGCTTATAAGTGTGAGCTCCCCAATCAGGAGCCAGACTGGTTCATCACAATTAATGCCGTGCAGCTTGCATGCTGCACGGCCAGCACACCATGATACAATCAGCACACCATGATAAGATTAGGGCAGACCCAGCAACGGGGAACGCGACTGAACGTGGCGTCCCCGTTGCTAAGGTCAGAGCGGCTCCGTGCGCCCGGCGTCTAGCGTTGCCAGGGAGCCGGCGGCTGCACGCGCCCGGCGTCCCTGGTTGCTAGGCGCCGGGCCGCACCGACGAGCGGACCCCGGCGCCTAACAGTACCCCCCCCTTGAGGAGGGGTCAAGGAACCCCTAAAGCCAGGTTTCCGAGGAAATTCTCGAAAAAATGCCCTTTTGAGCCTCGGGGCATGAAGATCCTCATCCAGGACCCAAGACCTTTCCTCTGGCCCATAACCTCTCCAATGTACCAAAAAATAAAGCCGACCCCGGGACAACTTGGAATCGAGAACCTTCTCCACCAGGAACTCCTGCTGACCCTGTACATTTATTGGTGATCTCCCCTGAGATATTTTACGAGGAAATCTACTGGACGAAACATATGGTTTCAGCAATGAGCAATGGAAGGTATTTCCGATCCGTAAAGTTTTTGGTAAACGTAACCGGAAAGCAACTGGATTGACTTTTTTGATAATGAGAAATGGTCCAATAAATCTAGGACCCAATCTGGCTGAGGTTTGTCGAAGTTTAATGTTGCGAGTCGACAACCACACCCTGTCTCCTACTTTAAAAGTGCACGGCCGCCGGAGCCTGTCAGAAAAATTTTTTTCCCGGAAAGCTGCTTTTCTGAGAGCCAGGTGCACTTTTTTCCAAATAAGTTTAAGATGAGAGGTCAGGGCCAGAGAGGAGACAGAGGAATGTTGAAAAAATGAATTAGCTCTGGGGTGAAAACCAAAAACTGCAAAAAATGGAGACACATTGGTGGAGGAATGACAGGCATTATTATAAGCAAACTCCGCCAATGGAAGAAACTCAGACCAGTCATTTTGGAGTTTGGCCGAGTACAAACGCAAATATTGTTTAAGAGATTGGTTAACTCGCTCAGTCTGTCCATTGGATTGAGGATGATAGCCGGAGGTTAATGATAATTTCATCTTCAACGAAGCACAAAAAGACCTCCAAAATTGTGCAATGAATTGTGGACCCCGGTCTGAGACAATATCAGTGGGTAAGCCATGGAGTCTGAAAACATGGCGGAGAAACAAGACTGCCAATCCCTGGGCAGATGGCAATCGGGGAAGAGCAATGAAATGGGCCATTTTGCTAAAACGGTCCACTACCACCCATATGACTCGGCATCCGGCTGACAGAGGGAGGTCCACCACAAAATCCATGGAGATATGCGACCATGGCCTAAGAGGAACATTCAAGGGCATAAGTTGACCTATAGGCAAAGAACGGGGAACTTTATGCTGTGCACAGACCTGACACGAAAAAACAAACTCTTTAACGTCTTTGGAAAGACCAGGCCACCATACTGAGCGGGAGACTAATTCCAAAGTCTTAGCGATTCCCGGATGCCCGGCAACTTTGCTATCATGAAACTCCGTCAAAACAGTTGCTCTCAAAAACTCAGGGACAAAAAGACGACCAGCAGGAGTATTTCCAGGAGCTTGATGTTGAAGCAGCTTTAACTGGGTAAATACATCCTGTGTGAGGCCTGCCCGAATGACTGAAGACGGAAGTATGGGAGTAACAGGACTGCTGTCTTGAACTGGCAGAAAACTGCGTGACAAGGCATCTGCCTTAGTATTTTTGGAACCTGGCCTGAAGGTGATAATGAATTTGAAACGAGTAAAAAATAAAGCCCAACGAGCCTGCCGGGCATTCAGTCGTTTAGCTGATTCAATGTATTGAAGATTTTTGTGATCAGTCAAAACTGAAATGGTATGGGTCGCTCCTTCAAGCCAATGCCTCCACTCCTCGAAAGCCCATTTGATAGCCAGCAATTCCCGGTTACCAACATCGTAGTTGGATTCTGCAGATGAGAATTTCCTGGACATAAAGGCACAAGGATGTAATTCGAGGGAATCAGGATCCTTCTGAGAAAGGATAGCCCCTACTCCAACCTCCGAGGCATCAACCTCAACAATGAAAGGCAATTCTGGGTTGGGATGTCTAAGGACGGGAGCTGAGACAAAGGCTTGTTTCAAGGCCTGAAAAGATAACCCAGCTTCACGTGACCAATTGGTAGGGTCTGCTCCCTTCTTGGTCAGAGCCACAATGGGAGCTACTAGGTCAGAAAAAGAGTGAATAAATCTTCTATAGTAGTTCGCAAACCCTAAAAAGCGCTGAATTGCTTTTAAGTTAGTGGGTTGCGCCCAACTAAGGATGGCTTGGAGCTTCTTTGGTTCCATACGGAATCCCCGAGGGGAAATAATGTACCCTAAAAAGGATACCTCCGTGACATGAAATTCACACTTCTCCAGCTTGGCATAAAGGTGATTTTCACGTAATTTCTTTAGCACCTGACGCACCTGGGTAACATGTTGTTCTACTGAGTCAGAATATATCAAAATATCGTCTAAATAGACTACAACGAACCTTCCCAGAAACTCACGGAGCACATCGTTAATGAGATCCTGGAAAACTGCCGGAGCGTTAGACAGGCCGAATGGCATAACCAGATACTCATAGTGGCCTGACTGAGTACTGAATGCCGTTTTCCACTCATCCCCTGACTTGATTCTGATGAGGTTATATGCTCCTCTAAGGTCAATCTTAGAAAAAATCACAGCCGAACGTAGCTGATCAAAGAGGACAGAGATCAGCGGCAGAGGGTAAGTATTCTTTACTGAGATTTTATTCAAAGCTCTAAAGTCAATGCAGGGTCTGAGAGAACCATCCTTCTTCTCTACGAAGAAGAAACCTGCACTTAAAGGGGATTTGGATGGCCTGATAAATCCTTTCTCAAGGCTTTCTTTCACATACTCATTCATGGCCACAGTTTCAGGACCAGACAATGCATATAACCTTCCTTTAGGCAACGTGGCACCAGGAATTAGCTCAATGGCACAATCATAAGGCCTATGGGGAGGCAGAATATCCGCATTGCCCTTGGAAAATACATCAACGAAATCCTGGTATTCCCCAGGAATAGGTGCGGGAACGGCTGCGGCTACTCGGATAGGAAGCGTAATACATTCTTTACTACAGATGGTACCCCATTGTAAGATCTCCCCCGACTGCCAATCAATGATTGGATTATGAAAGGCCAGCCAAGGGTGACCCAGAACTACAGGAACTGCTGGACAATGGGTAAGGAAAAACTCAATCTTTTCCGAATGCAGAGCTCCCACCGAGAGTAAAACAGGAGGTGTACATAGAGAAATAACCCCATTGGACAAGGGACTCCCATCTAAACCATGCATGGTGACACACCTACCCAAGGTTAACTGAGGAATACCTAAGGCCTTGGCCCATGTTAAATCCATAAAGTTCCCTGCAGCTCCACTGTCCACAAAAACAGAGACCAGAATTTTGCCTCCTGGTTCTTTCCTCTGGAGACAGTTTGGAGAGACCTATCTGCATAGGCTCCTCCATGTCTACAGGAATGGAAAGAACACAAGGAGCAGGCCCGACAGATGCCCCTTTTTCAGCCCTCCGCTCTCTGAGCCGACGATCTATCTTAATAGAGAGCTCCATGAGTTTATCGAGAGTCTCAGGAGCGGGATACTGGAGGAGACTGTCTTTTATAGATTCAGATAAGCCGAGGCGAAACTGACTGCGCAGGGCTGGGTCATTCCATCCACAGTCGTTCGACCAACGGCGAAACTCCGTACAATAATTCTCTGCGGGATTCCTACCCTGTCTAAGAGCACGCAACTGACTCTCAGCAGACGCCTCTCTATCAGGGTCGTCGTACAATAGCCCTAAAGATTTTAAAAAGGCGTCTACAGACGATAAAGCTGGGTCGTCTGTCTTTAAACCAAAAGCCCAGGTCTGAGGATCCCCCTGAAGCAGAGAAATAATAATTCCAACCCGCTGAGCCTCTGTACCTGAGGAGACTGGTTTTAAACGAAAATAAAGTTTACAAGACTCTTTAAAATTAAAAAACTGTTTTCTATCCCCAGAAAAAGGGTCAGGCAGATGCATTTTTGGTTCAGGGATGACCCTCGGGGAAGTCCGTAACAGATCTTCCTGTGACCTCACCCGGAGGGACAGATCCTGAACCATCTGAGTAAGTTCTTGAATCTGACTAACTAGAAGCTGGCCAGGGTTTGGCCCAACACCGGCGGGATTCATAAGGCCGACAAAAAATCTCCCAACTGAATAAGTGAAAAAATTAACTCCTGTTAATAAAATTTTTTTCTTTTGTCAGGCCGGTGATAATGTTATGATTCCTGTACTCCAGACCAGAGGAGATCTTGTGGCAGAGGTCTGAGTACAAGGAAAATATGCTGGTTGTGGGAGCAGGAAAGCCTAGTAACCCCTGGCGCCCTAACTCCGTTGTCTCGCCCGTGTTATCAGAAATCCCCTGCGAGACTATGGTTGCTTGAGCCCATGGCAGCCGCGTTCGAAGGGCGGATTATGTCTGCCCAACCCCGATGCCCCCGCAGGTCTTAATGGGAGACAAGGGGAAATCCGAGACAGGGTGATAACAAGGGGCCCTCTGACTAAGCAACCAGGCCAGGGGTTACAAGCTAACTAACTAAACCAAAGGTATGTGCGGACTAGCCGCCAGGGAAAAGGACAACCAAAAGATCCCCTGATCCGTTACTCCTATCCAACACCGCTGGATACCAGAGTGGATCTGTGGGAGCGGAAACCTCCGCAAAAGCTCCAGAACACAAGAAACTAAATAATAAGCAGTAAGCGGACAAGCCGCAACACACGGCTGAGCCGCGACTCACGAACACCACAAGATGTTAAAGGTGATCGGTCAGACTCCAGGAACAGATGACAAACTTCCGAGTAAGGATCTCTGAGGACAGGAACAACCGGACTGAGCAGGACTGGAAACTCTCTGTAGCAGATACAGGCAAACAGGAAGCTATCACCGGCGTCTGTGAGAAGTCCAAAGGGTGCTTATAAGTGTGAGCTCCCCAATCAGGAGCCAGACTGGTTCATCACAATTAATGCCGTGCAGCTTGCATGCTGCACGGCCAGCACACCATGATACAATCAGCACACCATGATAAGATTAGGGCAGACCCAGCAACGGGGAACGCGGCTGAACGTGGCGTCCCCGTTGCTAAGGTCAGAGCGGCTCCGTGCGCCCGGCGTCTAGCGTTGCCAGGGAGCCGGCGGCTGCACGCGCCCGGCGTCCCTGGTTGCTAGGCGCCGGGCCGCACCGACGAGCGGACCCCGGCGCCTAACAATTATATTTTAATGACATTAATAATTCATTGTTAACACAAATACATAGTTTCCATAAATTATACAGACAAGCTTTCATAGTGAGAAGTGGAGCATATATCAAAATATCAATAAGAGCTTCAAGATAGCACAATACAAGGAGTCAATTAACAGTACATAATTTTTACATACCAGTATGGAAATAACACAACAAGGACGTTGAATTCGTCAGTATTGGACAACGGATCAGGCCTATAAAGAATAATATCCATATATGGTATTATGCCTAATTATATTGTATTCTCATTTAATTAACTGGATGGAAATGGAAAATAATTTTTCCTTTTTCTAGAAAAGCTGGTTATACATACATAGAAACATAGAATTTGACGGTAGATAAGAACCACTTGGCCCATCTAGTCTGCCCCTTTTTTATTTTATCCTTTATGCAATCTCAACCCTTTTTTAACCTTAATTCTTTGTAAGGATATTCATATGCCTGTCCCAAGCATGTTTAAATTGCCCTACAGTCTTAGCCTCTACCACCTCTGATGGGAGGCTATTCCACTTATCCACTACCCTTTCTGTGAAGTAATTTTTCCTTAAATTTCCCCTGAACCTCCCCCCCCCTCCAGTCTCAATGTATGCCCTCGAGTTCTAATACTTCTTTTCCTTTGAAGAATGTTTCCCTCCTGAACTTTGTTAAGACCCTTGATATATTTGAAAGTTTCTATCATGTCCCCCCTTTCCCTTCTCTCCTCCAAACTATACATGTTAAGATCTTTTAGCTTTTCCGGGTAAGTTTTGTTTTTAGTTGCCCTTTTTTGTACATTTTACAACATTTTACAATTTACAATTTTGTACAACATTTTAGTTGCCCTTCTTTGTACACTCTCTAATGTATTTATATCCTTCTGGAGATAGGGTCTCCAGAACTGGACACAGTATTCCAGATGGGGCCATACCAATGACCTATACAGTGGCATTATCACTTCTTTTTTCCTGCTACTGATTCCTCTCCCTATGCAACCAAGCATCTGACTTGCCTTTCTCATTGCTTTGTTGCATTGCTTTCCTGCCTTCAAGTCACTTGAAATAGTTACTCCTAAATCTCTTTCCTCCTCAGTAGTTTCTATTATAGTACCCTTGATACTATACTTAGCCTTTGGGTTTTTGAGACCCAAGTGCATGATTTTGCATTTTTTAGCATTAAACTGTAGTTGCCACGTTCTTGACCATTTCTCAAGCCTACCTAGGTCATTAATCATTTGTTTGACCCCTTCCGGTGTGTCTACCCTGTTGCATATCTTTGTATCATCTGCAAAAAGGCATATCTTCCCTTCAATACCATCTGCAATGTCACCAACAAAGATATTAAAGAGAACTGGACCTAGTACAGATCCCTGGGGTACTCCACTGGTAACATTTCCCTCCATAGATTGCACTCCATTAACTACGACTGTCTGTTTCCTATCCTGCAACCAGGTTCTTATCCATTTAACTGATTTATAATCCACCCCCAGGCTTTCAAGTTTATTTAGCAGTCTGCGATGTGGGACAGTGTCAAATGCCTTACTAAAGTCTAGATATGCTACATCTACAGCTCCCCCTTGATCTATTATTTTCATCACAGAGTCAAAAAAGTCAATAAGATTTGTTGGCATGATCTCCCACCAGTAAATCCATGCTGTTTTGGATCCTGTAAGTTGTTTGATTTAAGATATTCCACTACTCTTTCTTTTAATAGTTTTTCCATTACTTTCCCTACTACTGATGTAAGGCTTACTGGTCTGTAGTTACTTGCTTCTTCCTTGCTTCCACTTTTGTGCAGTGGAACTACATTTGCTCTTTTCCAGTCCTCTGGAATAGCACCTGTATTTAGTGACTGGTTAAATAATTCTGATAAAGGTGTAACCAGCACATCTTTTAGCTCTTTGAGTATCCTTGGGTGTATCCCATCTGGTCCCATTGATTTATCCACTTTTAGTTTTGAAAGTTCTGTTAGGACCTTCTCCTCTGTAAATGTATTTTCATCTACCTTATTTTTATGAATGTCCTTGCAACTTAACTGTGGCCCCATCCCTTCTTCTGTAGTAAATACTGAGCAAAAATAATTATTTAATATAATATACAATATAAAAATGTAATAAAAGGATCTCAATGCTGTATTCGCTACCAGTTATAACCACAATTATGTTGATCAGGCCTAGAAAATAATAATTGACATCATATATTGTTTTCCATAGTGATTAGTAGGCTATACATAGTGTTTCAAAACATATGGGCTATGCCCTTTTCAGATAATCAGTGGAATGATTTCAGATCTGAAAAAGCCTGTCACAATGCTTTTCTAACAGACAGTGATTACAATTTGTTTAATCTTATGTGGATAAACATTCATGTATCAACACAGTCCTTCAGTGTGGAACTAGCAATATCAAGTAAATATCTATGTTTCCATTTAAACAGTGAAAGTGTAACAATCTTAGCATTTCTGTGAATCCTAAGTGAAAATGGCAACAATGTGACTTACTTTGTGGTCTGACAGGCTCTCCAGAACAGCAGTGAACACTGTGCTGGGTAGGTGGGTTTATACACCTGACAGGCTGATACCTCATTTCCTGTGTTTGTTACAAATGATTAATACTGATGTCACTCTTAATTCATGTGTAATTAATTAGTGCAATTATATACTAACTGAACCTCATATAGTCTATCACCAGTGCTAATAATCTAGGTGAAAACTATTCTATAGAAAGCCGTGGACGCAATGGTAACTATATGCGTTCCACTGCGGCCCCGGCGTGCGTTCCACACGCTTCACTTCCTGGTTACCTAACCGGAAGTGTGCGGCAATGGGTCCGGCTCAATACGGCCGTGGATGTATCGTGGGGAATCTAATCTCGCGGGGCTGTAGGCTGGATCTGCACCTTACCAACCACAGTCTCCTTACACCAGATGGAGCGCACGTGGTGGGTGCAATCCGCCACAACCGTCAGCCGTGGACGCATCTGTGCTTTCCACAGCGGTTCCGGCTTGTGTTCCACAGAACGTCACTTCCGGTCTATTGGACGGAAGTGATGTGGCGGCCTGAATTCCTACATACTACTGAGTGTGGCCAACTAATTAACCCTCTATATAGTATGGGTGTTTGAATCAATTACTTAATTAAGACTATAGCCCCTATTCCTTCTAGGAGATGAAATAATACTTACAAATTGATTTAAATTAGTTATAATTTTTTGTGATTAATTTCCCTATTGGTGACTAATATTGTGTTACATGAATGTAAATGAATAAAAATATTGTGCACCTAAATGGCTCTTTGCAGCCAAATATCAAGCACAGGTTTTACTATAAGTGATATATTGTTATAATATGCCTGTTCTAACCTAATGGATTTGAATAAGTGACTGGTGCTTATAAAGAGTGAACTTACTCCAAAACCCTATACTTATAGTGTATATATTAAAGGTAGGTTCTAATAACCGTGCTGCCTATCATGGGTATAATGATATCTATAATTATATTAACACTGTAAAGTGTGACCTTATGGATACGTGATGTGACCCGTTCTTTGAGTCTATCTATATGGTCCATGTGAACCTATATGCTGAATAATCTGGATACTCATTTATATACTGTTATCATCCACCTGTCCTTACGGTGAACCTTTCTATAAAATAAACTCTAATATTGGCTGGGTCTGTACATGAATATCCATCCACTTACAATAAGATTATCCGATGCAATCAGATATGAAGCACTACAAAAATAAATTCTATAAAAAGGAAACAATATCACAACCTTCGTTATGCCCATTAGGTGTCTGAGTGTCCAAAGTATATATCCAAAAGGTTTCTTTTTTGGATAATGTGAGATCCCTATTTCCACCCTTTGGATCTACCTGTATATGCTCTATAACAGTGAATGAAAAAATTTTCTTATCTATTTTTGACCCATGTTTATCCCTGAAATGTCTGGGTAAGCTATGGGTGAACACTTTATTTCTGATATTTCTCATGTGTTCTTGGATTCTAATTTTCACCTGTCTTTTGGTTTTACCTATGTATGATAACCCGCAGCTGCAGGTGATCCTATATATCACATACTCTGTGTTACAATTTACTAAGTGATTTAGCTTATAGGTTTTTCCTGTATGTATCTCGCAGCTAAATGGTTTTCTTTCCATATAGTTGCAGCATATACACTTTGAACATGGGAAACACCCTTTGGTTGGGATGAATCCGCCTTGATCACAGTTGGTCTTGGTTCTGTCCCCTACTCTACTAGGTGCTATTAGACTTTTTAGATTGTTTGCTCTGTGGAATACAAACTCAGGTTTATTGGGTAATTCAGGACCCAAAATAGGATCTTTTTTTAGAAGTCCCCAATGTTTTTCCATTATTTTTCTCACGTTGTAGTTCTCACAGTTATACTGAGTGATAAAAGGCCGAGAAGGTTGGTTCTTATTGTTGGACTTGGTTTTTGGAGCTAGCATGGTTTTCCTTTCTCTATTTGCGGCTTTGATCTTAGCTGTTTCGATGAGTTCTTTGTTGTATCCCCGTTCCAAGAATCTTTGCGTCAGAATGGAAGATTGCTCCCAGTAATCTTCTAGAATGGTACAATTGCGTCTTATTCGCAGAAATTGTGCGTATGGTACTCCTTCCTTCCATCTCGGTAAGTGGCAGCTGGTTTGAGGGATATAGCTATTAGCGTCTACCTCCTTAAAGTGTGTCTTCGTTTGTACCACATTGCCTGGGTTTCCCATCAGTACTAAATCTAAATACTCGATACTGGTGGTGTTGGTTTGATGAGTAAATTTCAGATTAAACTCATTATCATGAATGAAAGTAAGAAATTGGTCTATGCTGGAAAGATCCCCGCGCCAGATGAACAGGAGGTCATCTATGTATCTCTGATAGAATAATACATTATCCTTGTACTTTGATTGATATATGTAGGACTCCTCCCAGACTCCCATATAGAGGTTGGCGTAAGCCGGGGCAAATTTCGTCCCCATAGCTGTACCTTGTGCTTGTAAATAGTACTTTAGATTATATTCAAAAAAGTTGTGTTCAAGGATGAAATTGATGCTGTCCAGCATAAATTCCCTACTTAATTCAGTTGTATCCAGATCTTCTAAAAGGATTTTTTCGATGGTTTCTAATCCTTTTTTATGTGGGATAGTGGAATACAGTGATTGCACATCGATGGTCAACCATCGCATATCATCTGCCCATGTAATGGTGCTTAGTTTTTGAAGGACACTTGAAGAATCCTTCAAATGAGATTTCACCTTTAGCACATAAGGTTGCAATTTTATGTCCAAGTAGTGGGATAAATTGGACGATAACGAATTGATTCCCGCAACTATTGGCCTTCCAGGGGGACTAGTTTTGTTCTTATGCACTTTGGGGATATGGTAGAAGGTCGGCATGGTGGGATACTTCATGTACAGGAAATCGAATTCTTCTTTACAGATAACTCCATTTTTCAGAGCTCTCATTAGGAGAACTGATCATTTCTCTTGAAAGGTCACTGTAGGGTTATCTGGTAGCTCAACATAAGTGATACCATCATATAGTATCTTAGTAGCTTCATCCGTGTACGCTTTTTTGGATAGTAAAACTACCGCCCCACCTTTATCTGCTCCCTTGATCACCAGATCTTCATCCTTTGTCAGTGTTTTTATGGCCCTTTTTTCCTGGGGATCCAAATTGGCTTTGTATTTGTTATCTATAATTTTTATCTTCTTAAAGTCGCTCTTCACCGCATCGTAAAATATCTCTAAATGACTACCTTTTGATTCCACCGGGTAAAATTTCGACGGGAGGGATACCAACGGCTTCTTTCCATTCTGCTTCTGTGTAACTTGGGTTTTTTTTATAAAGTGTCTTTGAATGGTCAGTTTTCATATATATTTATTTAAATCAATGAATAAATCAAATTTGTTAACGTGGGTGTCTGGCGCGAACTTCAAACCTTTATTCAGTAGCGATTCCTCCGCTGCAGATAGTTCTCTTGTTGTAGTGTTAATGATTCCTGACGGGGTTTTTCTTGATGGAACAATGCCCGTCTTTTTGGGGGGCTTTTTTCTGCCCCCTCTAGTTCCTCGTTGTCTCCAGCCAGACTTCTCTTTAATCCTTGCGGGGAGTTTATTCTGGTATGTAACAGTTCTGTTTGTTGTTAATGTGGAAGCCGTGGGCCCCTTCTGTCTTCTAAAAAATGTTGCGGTGGGAATACTTCCGGAGTGGGTGACCTGAAGCTTCGATAACGTCCTCTACCTTGTAGGTATTTTTCTCTCTGGTCTACTTGGTATCTCCGTGGTCTAATGTCATCACGGTAAGAAGGAATTCTGTTCCTATATGGTTGTCTATAATTGCATCTTGGAGATTGGTATGGTCTATGTTCGTAAAACCGCCCTCGATTTCCGTATTGGGCGTTGGAATCTCCCTATCGTGCCTGATATGGCCGTGAGTGGTTCTCCTGACGTGTGTTTCTACTATACAGGAATTGTGCTTTGCCTTTATCTTGTCTTTCTTCCGGGACCGGAATGTGATGGACATGTCCTGATATATAGTCATTTTTGTCTCTGATAAATTTGCTGTTTCTTGGAAATGATTTCATTTTCCACTGTATCCAGTTTGTACTGCAAATCATGAACGTCTCTTTTGAATTCCTCGCTTTCTTCAAACTTGGCTGCCAGTGTTTCAATGTTTTTGATCTCCTCATCTAACCGATTCAATTCCCTTTTTCTCTCCCCTATAATGAGGGTGATTAATTTTGAAGAGCAATCATCCAGAATCGAATTCCAATTCATAATAAAATCTTTGTTCCCCCCTCCTATAGTAGGTGTTTTTTGCAGGCGTAAGCCTCTAGGGATACGCCCTACTTCTAGGTATTTTTCTAAAGTAATGATATCGTACCAGTTCTTTAATTCCTTTACGGCTAATTTCTCTACTGAATTAAGGTACCCATAGTAATCCTCATCATCAAATGGAATGATATGTTCTTCCTCATCAAAAATATTTCTAACTTTAGTTGACCTTTTGGATCTATCTCCGAATATGGTCATGTTAAGCTGCAGTATAGGTCTTCTAACAGACTGAGACAAGATGGATGTGGTGTAGACCTAATTCCGTGCTAATGTGTAAGCTTCAACCTTAAGACGTACCCTCTGTTAGCTGGGGTACTGAGATAGAATGCAAGAAAAAAGGATGTCTAAGGGAGCTGTGTAATTGTAACCTTAGATATAGGTTCTTTTCCAAGATTATTTGACCACAGAATCATTAAAATATATTAAATTTATTCACATATTGTCCTTGAACAGTGCATTTGCAGTGAGTAATGTGTACCCGACAAAGTTTAAAATACTGACTTTGATACACAACCTGACATAAAATTTCTAAATAAATTCATCCAATAATGTCTTTCAATGAATGTCTGATGTTCTCACATCTGAACCTCAACCCAACGCGTTTCGTCCCGAAGGACTTCATCAGGGGTTCATATCTGGATGGAAATATTATACATAATAAAATATATTAAGAACATTTGTAAGTACTGCCATAGTGGTCAACTCAAGGATTAATGATTATTTACATACCAATAGATGTTGAAAGAGCTCTATGGGGTCAATAACCGATTTATCAGTAATGCTGTTCCCACAGGAATATCTGAAAGAACATATCAATGGATAAATTCCTCAGTATTAACAGAGGAAATGATCATCCAGTGTGGTAATTGCTTCATCCAGTATTCTAGGGGGGGGGGGGGGGGGGGGAGATAAGTATCCAGGGCATACGTCAATTCATATGGAAAATGGTCCTGTGTGCATATTACGAAATTCTATATTGTAACAAGAGGTTAGATCAGGCGAGGGAAATTGGAGTTATCGCCTTAATATTTTTATGATAATCCTTTTTGTATTCTAACAATGGTGATAATTTATTGTATTTTAATGACATTAATAATTAATTGTTAACACAAATACATAGTTTCCATAAATTATACAGACAAGCTTTCATAGTGAGAAGTGGAGCATATATCACAATATCAATAAGAGCTTCAAGATAGCACAATACAAGGAGTCAATTAACAGTACATAATTTTTACATACCAGTATGGAAATAACACAGCAAGGACGTTGAATTTGTCAGTATTGGACAACGGATCAGGCCTATAAAGAATAATATCCATATATGGTATTATGCCTAATTATATTGTATTCTCATTTAATTAACTGGGTGGAAATGGAAAATAATTATTCTGCTATGCCTGCCTTGACAACGGTGCTTGCGGCACCGAAACGTTGGCTGCTATAGGCATGTGAGAATGTTTTCTGATGTGAACCAGCAAATCACCTTTTCAAGTTTTGGAGTGCCACAGTCTGTTGCTGTTCATTATATATATATATATATATATATATATATATATATATATATGAAACACAACAGTATCTTTATTTTGCGCCAAGTTCAAAGCAGCACAACGGGAGAGGTCCCTGTTGGAGGACCTCAATAGCATACAGAATAAAAAACAGCTTCCCAAGTGCGCTAAATAAGACTGTATCTTCCAGTGTTGTTTCCATAAGTCAGAATTGAATACTGGAGAAGATTTGTATCTGGGAACCTGTAACTGACACCCCTCACCAAGATGGTCACCCAAACAAGAGGCCCAAGGCCAATTAGTAAAAAATTGTTTTAATAACACATGTTAAAACAAATACAGTTTTCACATAAAATTCCTCATATAGTGTTCACAAAGATGTGTTTAAAATGATGACAATAAAGGATAACCAGTATGTTTGTTGTGTGGTCTTTAACTCTAGATACTCCCTCACCTTTTTCAAGGTGCAAGCTTAAGAGGGAGTATCTTCACAAACTATGCTGGAAACTCCTGACTGACAAACCCAACGCGTTTCGTCTTATCGACTTCATCAGGGGTAACAAATATATAAAACAGGCTTATTTGCCATTAATAGATTTGTGTGTGGAGAATCACAACCTTGGATTTAGTGATAAAAAGGGATTCTCTTAAGTTCGCTCCTGATAGGAGCTTTCTTGGTGGTTCCTTTTAGGAATCCTAATGGTCCTAGATATAAAATTCTGCCTTAAAGATAATTATTCGAGACTCCTTTGTGGAGCTCCTTATAGGGACTATTGATTAGGGTTCCCTTTAAAAATACTGGCAGTCAGATTTTGACGCACTGCCTGAATAAGATATCCAGATCTTACAGTCAGGACTATTTCTGATTCAGGTATTAGCCCGTATATAGAATACTTCTAGGAAAAAATACTTCAAAAAGTATAAAGCTGATTTGACAATCACAATGCAATGAAAACCTCCTCAGTAAAACTCACAGAATGGATCCTGAGAGATTCTGGCTGTGAATGGAAGTGGCATTACTAGAAACTCTACTTACATTAGGCAATTAGCTCCGGTGCACTCTGAGGTAATCTGTCTAATATTCAATAATGGCAGTGGCACTCGGTGACTTATTGTGAAAAAAATCCTTTGTATTGGGACACATAAAACAAAGTTTTGGAGTCCGCAGCCCCTTTGTTCACACCTTGACAAAGGGGCTCTGGGGCCCTGAAATGTTGGTTTTATGTGACCCAAAACAAAGGATTTTTTCACAAGTCACTGAGTGCCGCTGCCATTATTGGATATTAAACAGATTACTTCAGAGGGTACCGCTGCCTTTTTTGGGTATTATATATAATCACCACAGTCCGTCACTCATTTGCTTATGATATACCACATACATTATATGTACATAGTAACACCTACCCAAGTAGAAATGCCCGGGTAGCGACCTCGACTAAACACAGGTTCAACCGGTGTCACAGCGCAGTGGGCTCTGCTTGGCAATATGTGAATGGGCTCTACTGTCTGGTGTAATGTGAATAAGGAACACAGCAGTGTAGCATAATTTAACCCCACATGGACACTTGGGGGGGGGGGGGCGCCGTAGCACGCATGTGCTCCAGGCACCATGGCTACACGCTACATCTCTGACTGCAGCCCATCACACTGGGCTAAGGAGAAGAGCTGCAGCTGCTTCTGCCAGGTAAGGGGTAGGGTAGGAGTCTGGGCCCCAATGTGCCCTCCATTAGACCTGGCCCAGGTAATTAGTAAACAAACAATGGTAGGTGCTCAATCATTCCTGGAGATAATTATATATCAGGTGCTAGAAAAGGGAAAGGGTCACAAACAAACAGCAGACAGAGAGGGGGGTGCTCTTCCCCCCCCCTGGTATCCCCCCAGCACACTAAAAATTGCCTGTAACCATACCGGAACCTATCTGGTGATAGAATTTCAGAAAAATTGGTTGCATGCGTTTGCAAAGACATGTTTAGCTGCTGAGGTGCATCAAGGCATCTCCGATATCAGCAGTCCTAACACTACATAATAATAGTGCCCACATAGGGCCATGTGATTTGTCTACAGTAAGGCCTTATGATAAAGGCTCATACTAAAATGCATCCAGACAGAGGGCAAGCTTACCTGGGAGCCACCCCTAGGATCTCCCATTAGCACTCCAAGTAACAGCATGCCTTCCAAATGCTGCTCCCATTCAATGCCTTCTCACACATGCAAACAAACAATGGTAGCTGCTCAATCATTCCTGGTGATAATTATATATCAGGTGCTAGAAAAGTGGAGGGGTCACAAGCAAACAGCAGACAGAGAGAGGGGGTGCTCTTTCTCCCCCTGGTATCCCCCCCAGCGACCTATTTCTCAGAAATTCTATTACCAGGTAATTAGTACCCTCCTCCCCTCTCTGCGACACTGTTTGTCAGTAGTGCTAGTGGAGTTTGATACTATATGTCATAATTATACTGCTAGTGTCCAGGGCCGTAGAGAGCTGGGCTGGGCCTGGGTAATCTTCAGAGAGCATGGCTTAATCGTGGAGATGTAGCCACGCTCTAAACCCAACATTTTTTGCAGAAACAGTATTTGCAATACCATGGAAGAGGTAGGGGGTATGAGCTCATCAGACAGAGGCACATCCAGGGGAGGGGAGAGTGATACAACCCCGGACGCATTAGTAGTGAGTGACCACACGCCATGTAGTGATTACAGTACAAGACCCAGGGGGAGTGTCACTATCACAGGGCTACACAGCAGTCACACAGTTCCATGGAGTCAATATGACCATGTGTAGCTAGACACAGTGGCTGTGGAGCCCCTCTCAGTGTCTGGTGGACACAACCCCTAGTCATCACACGAGCCAGGACATACTCCTCTACAATTGTGTGCTGCACAGGTTTGGGAGAAGCATGTAGAATATATCTGGGAGTCTTATGGGGTACACACGTAAAGATTTCTCCCATAAATGTGTGCTGAGCGATTTAGTACAGATCGCTCAGCACAAATCTCAGGACGCTCAGCTCACTTCACCCAACAACACAACAGCGATCGCAGCCTGATACCCTTTCTGTAGTGCGCACGTGCAACCAGAGCTGGATTAAGGCATTGGGGGGCCCGGGGTACTTAAGACAGGGGGGCCCTAAGGTCTAAAATTAAAAGTATTATATATATGCTTTTATATATATATATATATCAGAAAAAGCAGCAGCACTCGGTCTTCTATGTCAAAAAACCTGTATTGAACATGTCACATACAACAGAGGTTTCAAGGCTCGCAGACCCTTTTTCAAGGTGAAAAAAACTAAAATAAAAAATATTTATATATATATATATATATACCATACATACACACACACACACACACACAGCGGCGGCTGGGTTATTAGTGGGGAGGGGAGCACAGCGCAGTGCCGCGGATCGGATTACAGATCCGATCTCCGGCAGGGGCCCCTTTTACACGGGGGGGGGGGGGGGCTGGAGTACTTACCCCCAAAGCCCCCCCCCCTTAATCCGGCTCTGCATGTGCACACCCAGTGAGATGCGAAAGCTCCTCACTGATGCGATCGCCTCTGTCTGATTGACCAGTGTGGAGGGGGGGGAGGGGGCAGAGCTTGACATGTGGGGCAGACTAGCCCTGTGCTGGGCAGCCCCCCGCATGTCAGAGAAACTGATCATAGATGTGCTTATTTTAGCACATCTACGATCAGGTCTGAATCACCCCCTTAATTTCTAAGCAATCTAGTCAGATTGCTTAGAAAATGAGCACACATCGCTGCGTGTGTACCCCCCTTTACACTAGTCTGCTTCTCACCAGCTCACAGAGCACTGATGCTGGGAATCACAAGTGTAAGTAACGGATCTCTCTCGCCCAGCAGCACCCTGTACTCTGCTTCGGGTTTAGCAGCTGCTGCTACAGAAGAATTGGTAGCCAACTGCAAATGGCCAATCTTTGCATGATATAACAGTATCACGTGCAGTGGATTACACATAGCTCAGCTTGCGACCCAAGCCTGGCTCCTGCTGACAGCTTGTTACACTGTGCATACTGGTAAGGATCTACCGCTTTGTGATTCCTGTACCCAGGACAGAGCATAATGCCTGCATGGCACAGGGAGGGGACGGGGGCGAGTACTAATTATTACCCGCACTCAGCAGCTGAGCCAGGCTCCTCCAACAAGCCAGGGTCCAGGTAATTAATACCTGCTCCTTCCCCATGTCTTCATCACTGCTTCTGTCTTGTAGATCTCATCTCTATTACTGTTACTAATTGTATTAGTCATGGGACAATGACAGTGGTGGCCGCAGGCGCCGACCAGTGACGTGCGGTGGGGTGAGGCAGAGCCTGTCCTGTCATACTAAATGTGTAAACCAGAGGTTTGACTATATAAAGTATATGAAAATTACAATGGATATATAAGAAATATCTACTTTGTATTATTCTAATAATTTTTATAGTCAAAGCTCTGGAGCAAAAAGTCTATGGCAGGTGAGACATTGCCTCCCCAGCCCAACTTTTCCGCACATCTCTGATCAAAACTCATCAAATTTCCAGGAGTTTATACTGCTGCACCTGTATAATGCCCAGATGTACCCTTTTGCTCAAATATTGTGTGTAAATCTGGCACTGGTACTAGCAAGTGCCTCCTGAGACATTTTCCTCACAGCACGTCCCTGGCGCTGACTACCTTGTGCAGGAGGGGAACACTAAGCACATATACATACATGTGTAGATGTACGCAATATATGTGCTGGCGTGTGTCCGAGATTGGAAGCGGCGGCCTCAGTGCAGAACCAGGGATTCAGAATTAGGATTCTCTCCCCTAAGCTCGAATCCAGACTCCTGTGAATTACCCAATGAGAGTCTGGGGGTGCGCTTAGGAGAGGGAAGCCTAATGCCGAGTCCTGGGTTCTACATGGAGGCTGTGGTATACATGCCAGCACATATATTACA
Organism: Pseudophryne corroboree; assembly: GCF_028390025.1. Lineage (NCBI taxonomy): Eukaryota > Metazoa > Chordata > Amphibia > Anura > Myobatrachidae > Pseudophryne > Pseudophryne corroboree. The sequence goes on from NC_086447.1 coordinate 751,109,749, forward strand.
TACTTCTACACATGTACATTGCCCCCCTCCCCCCTCTGCACAAAGTAGTCAGCGTAGCAGTCCAGGGGTTGCAGCCACTGCTGGACAATGATAACCAGAATTAGGACATAGGAGTATAAGGTCCATACCTCCCAGCTGTCTGGATTTTGGTTGGGGCAGTCTTATTTTTCAGACACCATCTCTCCGTCCCCCCGCACACCTCAGTGTCCTATGCTGGGGGGCAGTTATGCAGGCGTGCTGAGCATGTGCACGGCATCTATTCACCAGAGAAAGGGACTGGAAACATGGCCAGCAGCTCATGGGGCGCTGGTCACGCACCCACAGTGACGGAAACCACATAATCCCCATGAGGCCATGCCCCCTGCACGTACAAATGCCCCACTACCTGTACAGTACAGGTTGGGGGGTATGTAAAAGCCCTAAACATCAAGTTTTCACAGCAATATAACTGCTATCACTGAGGTAGCTTCCAGCAGTTGTAAATTTTGCAACTAGTGCTAGTTATACAGTCCAATATACCAATGTTTCAGGGCTGCATAATTAGATGTTGTTTGGTTATTATGGGTAACTTCTCCGCTTTTTCTCAAGGTTTGATACATCTATTCCATAGGGGAAGATGTTTTGAACCTTCTAAAGAGGATGAGTGGAAAAGTTGCCTATTGCGACCAATTAGCTTATACCTATTATTTTATAAACTGTACTAGATAAATGGTAACTGATTGGTTGACAATTGATATAGTCAACTTCTCCACTTGTCCTCTGTATTTGGGTTGATACATTTTCCCAATAATGAGATGTGCTGAGGACAAAACAAAGACACTGACAGGGGGATGTATCAAACCTTCTAAAGAGGACCAGTGGAGAAGTTGCCAATAGCAACCCATCAGCTTGTACTGTAGCTATAATTTATCAAGTACATTACATACAGAGGCGTAACTAGGGTTTTTAGAGCCCAGGGTAAGATGTAAAATGGCGCCCCCCCCAAAAAAAAAAAAAAACATAGCAAAAGAAGCATGTGCGCGCGCGGCGAAAAAAAATGGGCGTGGTCACGCTCCAGAAGGGGTGTGGCCACTGAAAATGGCCCACAGTGCCAGTTACATTGCCCCACAGTGCCAGATACACTGCCCCACAGTGCCAGATACAATGCCCCACAGTGCCAGTTACATTGCCCCACAGTGCCAGATACAATGCCCCACAGTGCCAGATACATGCCCCACAGTGCCAGTTACAGTGCCCCACAGTGCCAGATACAATGCCCCACAGTGCCAGATACATGCCCCACAGTGCCAGTTACATTGTCCCACAGTGCCAGATACAATGCCCCACTGTGCCAGTTACATACCTCACTGTGCCAGATACATGCCCCACACTGTGCCTGAATTGATACATGCCCCACTGTGCCAGTTACATGCCCCACTGTGCCAGTTACATGCCCCACTGTGCTCTCCCCCCCCCCCTCCTCCCCCCCGGTCACTTACCGAGTCACCGGCGCGGCGGCGCCGCTTGTTCTATGTGAGGGGAGGAGAGCGCCTCTTCTTCCCCTCACCGCTCCAGGACAGGTCTCCGGCGGCTGTGTGGCGCCGGTTCGCTAGCCAATCAGAGCTCGCGGGCAGGCAGCCAATCAGGAGCCGGTCCGCAAGCTCTGATTAGCTAACGCCGCCGGAGGCCGGACAGAGCAGCGCTGCTGGCAGCGCTGCTAGGGCTTTCAGCGGCGGTGAGGGGAGGGAGAGACGGTGCGCTCTCCTCCCCTCACATTTCGGCTTTCAGCGTGACGGAGGCGAGTGGGGCATGATGCCCTGGCCGGCGGCGGCGCCCCCCTCTCCTGGGCCTGCCAAGACGCCCAGGGCACGTGCCCCACTCGCCCTACCCTAGATACGCCTCTGATTACATAACAGGGATAGGCAACCTTTGAAACTCCAGATACAGTGGAACTACACATAACAGGATGCCCTGCCATAGTTTTGCTGTGAGGGCATGCTAAAACTGTGGCAAGCAGGCTAGCTTATGTAGTTTCACAGCAGTTGGAGTGCCACCTTGCCTACCCTTGTTCTGTAAAAATGATAGGTAGAAGCTGATATGGTTGCTATGGGCAACTTCTCCAACTGTCCATTTTAAAAGGTTTGATAAATCTTGTCCTGAATAATTGACATTCCACTGATTTTTTTGTGTTTAAAGAAAGCACACACACATAAGTTAGTCTTGTACCATATCAGCCTAACATTATGGCTATTGTTATACCCATGTTGCCACCTTTCAATTCAGAAATAATTCCTCAATACCAGAAGTGTCAGTGGACTGTATAATGCTGACATCTGATGTTTCTCTTCAACGTAAGCCATCCCTGACACTTGATTCATGTACAAATCGAGAAGTCAGTGAGGATGAGATACGTTGCATCTTTAGGAAAATGAAGCGCTCTGTGATTTCTGTCTGGCTGTCACCACTTCGTTATTTCAACTCATACAGCCTGAGCAATGTCATATCACATCCCAATGTTCTATTGACAGGTGTTAAACTGCCAGATATGGGCAATGGCAGTGCACAGAGGCACAGGGAAACCTATTCAAAAGTGCACCTCCTGTTGAAGTATTTGTTGATACTTGTACTGTATACACTCTAAACCCACTCGTTGGCCCTGGCATGCGCCATCAGCACGTACATGCACATGAAAGGGGGCGCATGCGTCTTGAAAGGGGCGCATGGACACTGCTCACGGGGGCATGCTGTGAATGGGGGGAGGGCGTGGACTAGGGGCACACCCCCATATTTGTAAGAACCAGGTACTTCTGGCGATGGGGGGACAAACAGAGAGCCGTGAGCTGCATCTGCGCGCGGCCGTCTCAGCTCTCTGTGTGACCGGACCGGACCACCAGCCCATCGGCCCTTCTGGCATTTGCTAAAAGTGCCAGATGGCCAGTCCGGCCCTGCTTTGAGGGAAAACACCCAAACTGCTAAGATTTTATTTCAACACAAAACTTCACAAAATAAGACATCTGGTAATTAGGTGTTAATCTGAGACATTTTAAAAGCCTGACATAGGAGTAATCTTGGGAAACCTTGATTTAAAAGACAGCTATTCCATTTCCTGATGTCTTTCGGTTCTCAATGAACGTAGCTTGCAGGATGCCTGGGGCAATTTCTCTCGCACCTACTGTCTTAGTGTTACGATTCTCTTTTTTAAGGTTAATAGAGAAGTAACAAGGGAATTCACTATGAATGAAATGAAAAACTGAAGAAAAATGTTATAGTCTGGCATACAAGTACATTTACTAATCATTTAACCTGAACAGTTACAACGAAAAGTGCACAGTTATGCTGTGTAAAGAATGAAAGGGTCCATTGCAGGGGTTGAAGTGGGCCGAAGCGGTGAGGAACTGCGTTCCGTCACATCTAACTGAATGCGGAACCAGTTCCGCCTCCGCCTGGCCACCATCTAAGCATCAAGTCCCACCTGCATTGTAAAATTGGCAGCGGTCGCCAGACAATTTCGGCTCGTGGACCGGCTGCAGTGCCAATGAAAAGAAGGGACTGCTATTTCAAAATGTAACGTGAGCCAATCACGGCTCGCGGGCCACCAGCTAGTGAGAAGCTGGCAAGCGGTAGCTTCTCATTGGCTGGCGGTCCGCGAGCCATGACTGTGCTTAGTCAGTGCCAGTTTAAAAGTGCGGCCGAGCAGCCCCTTTTTTGATTAGCAGCCTGTCTGCAAGTCCTGTCTGGCGGCCGCTGCCAGCTTTACACTGCAGGGGTGAGTTTGGGGAGTAACAGAAGCAGGAGTGAGATGAAGTGAGAGGAGCAGGGGGTGAGATGAACAGAGGGTGAGATAGAGTGAGAGGAGCAAGGGGTGAGATGGGGCTGAGAGAAGCATGGTGTGAGATCAGCAGAAGGTGAGATGGAGTAAGAGGAGATGGGGGTGAGATGAGCAGAGGGAGACTTTGAGTGAGAGGAGCAGGGGTGAGATGGGGGGTGAGAGATGCAGAGGATGATAGATAAAGTAAGAGCAGGGGGTGAGATGGAGTGAGAGGAGCATGGGGTGAGATGGAGTGAGAGGAGCAGGGGGTGAGATAGAGTGAGAGGAGCAGGGGGTGAGATGGGGAGTGAGAGAAGCAGAGGGTGAGATGGAGTAAAAGGTGCAGTGGGTGAGGAGCAGGGGGTGAGATGGAGTGAGAGGAGCAGGGGGTGAGATGGGGAGTGAGAGAAGCAGAGGGTGAGATGGAGTAAAAGGTGCACTTGGTGAGAGGAGCAGGGGGTGAGATGGAGTGAGAGGAGCAGGGGGTGAGATGGAGTGAGAGAAGCAGGGGGTGAGATGGAGTGAGAGGAGCAGGGGGGGAGATAGAGTGAGAGGAGCAGGGGGTGAGATAGAGAGAGAGGAGCAGAGGGGGAGATGGGGGTGAGAGAAGCATGGTGTGAGATGCGCAGAAGGTGAGATGGAGTGAGAGGAGCAGGGGCGAGATGGGGGTGAGAGAAGCAGGGGATGAGGTGAGCAGAGGGAGAGATCGAGTGAGAGGAGCAGAGGGTGAGATGGGGGTGACAGAAGTAGAGGGTGACAAGGAGTGAGAGGAGCAGGGGGTGAGATGGGAGAGTGAGAGGTGCAGGGGGTGAGACAGAAGCAAAGGCTGAAGGGGTACCAGGGAGTGAGAGGTTTAAGGGGTAAGTAAAAGAGAGAAAGATGCAGGTGATCAGACACAAAGAATGAAGATATGGACACATGAGGAGAATGACAAAGGAAACATAAGAAAGCTGAAGGGACACATAGAACACATAAGAGAGGTGAGCAAAGGTTGTTTAACATCCTGCTATACTGTGCACCACATCTAAAATTAGTGGCACTGCTACTGTGGGCATTGTGGGTGTGTAAGCGGCACTGCTACTGTGGGCATTGTGTGTGTAAAGGGCACTGCTACTGTAGGTATTGTATGTGCAAGCTGGACTTCTACTGTAAGCATTTGTATGTAAGGGGCTTGGCTACTGTGGGCATTGTGTGTGTAAAGGGCACTGGTATGTGGGGCATGCACTGAGTGGGTATTTGGGGGGGTGAGTTCCCCCACCTCTCGGCGTGCAGTGAGGGGGGTTTAATGGGGGTTGGTGAGTCCCCTTACCTCTCCAGGACCACTTTAAGCCCTGATTATAATTAACAGCAATTACTGGTTAGGCAGGCATCTATTGCTACCCTTCTCCCTGAGAGGTGTGCTGGGCTCCTCCTGATGACCTACACGAAACACTCAGCAAGCGATTGGTCTGTTCTGCTGCTTCCTGAACTTCTTGCGATTGCTGTTGCTATCTTTTGCCGTACACAATTGCAACGATTGCTGTTACTATCTTTTGCCGATCACAATTGCTAACATGGGCAGAAGCTCCCCTGAGCATAGGGACTAGGGAGGCCAATCCCGGGCCGTTTTTTCAATCCTGGGATTCGGGATTGAAAAACGCTCAATCCCGGGATTCCCGGGATCCCGGGATTGCAGTAGGGAGCAGGGAGAGTGGGAGTGGAGGGCAGTGGAAAAGAGTGTAGGGAGTACGGAGGCTGTAGGGAGCAGCGCTGGAGGGTGGGTGTAGTGTAGGGACTAGGGAGCAGCGCTGGAGGGTGGGTGTAGTGTAGGGACTAGGGAGCAGCGCTGGAGGGTGTAGGAAGTGGAGCGGGAGGGAGGCTGAAGCGAGCACTACAGTGAGGGAGGGTTGGTGTCAGTAAAACTACACTTACTATTAGACGGGCGGCAGGCGGCAGCCATGGACAAGACGCGCTGAGCGCGCCGGAGGCCTTTCAAATTGTAGTGCTGGCCGTCAGCCAGTCAGAACGGGCAGTCCGGCAGCCAATCAGGAGCCGCTGCGGCCGCTTCCCTGATTGGCCGCCGGTCCACCAGCTGTGATTGGCTGGCGGCCGGCGCTACATTTGAAATGCCGCCGCGGTCTGTGTACATGGCTGCCGCCCGCCTAATAGTAAGTGTTACTTACACCAACCCTCCCTCGCTGCTGCGTTGCACATGCGCAATGCAATTCCGTGAATCCCGGGATTGGAGGCTCCAATCCAGGGATTCAAACCTCGGCATTTTTGGGCCTAAATCCTGGGATCCCGCCGACCCCGATCCCGGGATTGGCCTCCCTAATAGGGACAGACACTGCTGTCTCATCATTTACGTCTGACGGTGTACAACTGCTGATACTGTGGCGATGTGCCCTGTACCACAGGACACATCCCAGCAGCAGCACACAGGAGATCTGTGTCCCCTGCGGGACAACATGTCAGACGGTGCTCGGACAGTGTGTCTGTCCCCAACGCCTGTCAGTAAGCAGCAGCGGACCGCTTATTTCCCTGCTCCAGACTTACAGCGGCGTCGGGGAGCAATGAGAAGCGCCGGCCGCATCTTTTCAAACCCATCGCCCTCCACGAGCCAATCACAGGCGGGCGCGGCAAGCCAATCGGCACTCGCTGCATCATAGGCCCCGCCCCCGGCGAGTGACGTCAGACGCCGCCGAGACCAGGAGAAGATGGGATGCTGTGCCAAAGAGTGGTGAACAGTTCCTGAGGTCACGGAAGAGGCCAGAAGACACTGCGGCCCAGGAAGAAGTGGCGGTTGAACGCTGAGAAGCGGCGGCAGCACCGCTGGCCAGGACAGGCAAGTGGCAGAAGACTGAGGCGCGGACTGGAGAGGACACCAGGGGTGGGAAGAAAAGAGCTGACGTAGCTCCCCCCTGGTGCCTCTCCCACCGGGTCAGGTAGGCACTTCTAAGGTGCCCCTGCTACCCCCACCCCTCACTAGACCGCCAGGGATTGGGCATTAGGCCCATGGGGAGAGTCAGGCCACAGGCCTGTGGCGCAGCAGGCGGGCACTAGGCCCGTGGGGTAATATCAGGCATTAGGCCTGTGGCTACATTAGAGGGCATTAGGCCCTAGTTCATTTACGACTGCTTAGGTGTATAAGGTGATCCTGATCATTAGGCCCAGATCACCCAATTGGCCCCAAGTTAGGCGGGCGCTAGGCCCGAGGGTAAAGTCAGGCCTCTGGCCTGTGGTTAATTAGGGGGTACTAGGACCAGTGTAAAAGGAGTGCTCGACCGGTGAATAAGGGTGGTGCTGGGAACTAGGCTCAGGCCACGCCGAACGCTGATTATTTCTATTGTTTTTATTTATATGGTAACTTGTACTTGTATATGTTGTATGGGTTTTTTTCTTTAAATTATCTAAAATCTGTTGAATTTAGCTATGTGTACATCACACCAGAATCACTTTATTGCCAAGTATATCAGTGCACAATACACAATACACAAGGAATTTGTTTCCGATAGTCACTGCTCTAAGACAGTATACATACATAATAAGACAAAACAAACAAGGGGAAGAGCAGCATGATAGGTTCATAGATACATGTGCCAGGTTGAATTGCAAATGGAATGGGCTAGGTACCCATCAAATTTATTAGGGTAGTTGCTTGGGGAAAAAAACTGTTCCTGTGTCTGGCGGTTCTCACCAGTTGCGAGCCGTACTGCCTCCCTGACGGCAGTTTTCTGAACATGTCGTGAGCGGGGTGGGAGTGATCACCGATGATCCTTTCCGCCCGCTTAGTAACCCTTGCCTGATATGTATCCTCAATCGCCGGGAGATTTGATCTTATGATTTTTTACGCTGCCCCCACTATTCGCTGTAGTTTGAGGCCGAGCCAAACCACACTATTAACATAATAAACGATGATGCTTAGCAGCATGCTACATATTTATATTCCATCTTGTTTATTTACTGTTTTGTTTTTCTGCAGAATACATTATAGAGGTGAAAAGAACAGCAACATCGCCTCAGCCCAGAGAGGTATATATATATATATATATATATATATATAGTTGTATTTTAGACTGTATTAGTCAGTCTTTCCACACAAGGACAATGGTCAAGGGCGTAACTAGAACTTTGTGGGCCCTATAGCAACATTTGGTAGGGTCCACCAAAATGGGCATGTCTAGTGATGGCTAGGGGGCGCTCTTACTGGTGTCTATTCATGCAGTAATTGGTGCTTTGGTCAGTGTTAGGGTGCAAACAAGTCTCTTAGTATATATTGGGTAAGCAGTGTAATGTGGTCATTGATTGTATTAAAATATAATTAAGGGCAAAGGAGAATGGTTAAAAATAAAGAATTTTTTTATTGTAAAACGTGCAGTGACAAGAAGATGTAAAATATATGATCAAAAAACATAAGTTATAACATCATTTATACTGTAATACTTTAAAACAAATCATATACAGTGCAAATATACATAAACTTATGATAAAGACATTGATCGGGAAGTCAAAATTTGTGCCTTAACAGATAATTTTGATATTATTTAAATACATTTACTACAAGCATTAACTACTTACACTGTATTACATACCCATTTATAGCCAATTGCACTAATTCTGAATGTAGAAATACTACAAAAAAGTAATTATTCAGTTATAGCCTAGGGCACATAATACCTTGTCTATTTTAAAACTAGATCTAATTTATAACTTACAATAATTATTTTCCAGGAATGTCATTTTTTAAACTTCATTGGATTCATTTGATCCAATGAAAGATGAGGCTTTTAGACCCAGATAATTTGATACATAATAGATATTGTAGGTTCCAGACCAAGCAGAGGGTACAAGTTTCCTTTGGCGTACCCTCCTTCCCCCTTCCTACAAAAAACGAACACATCTCAGTTTACGCATAACAACAATACGTAGTGCAAGGCATGCCACAGGTCACTTGTATTGGACCTCTGACTAGAGATTAGTATTTTTACTGACCACTAGTATATCACTGGTCCCTTTATACCCTACACTACATTACTGATCCCTCTATTCCCTATACTACATACCTGACCCCTATATACCATACTAAACCTCTATACCCTATATTACATCATTGACCCCTCTATACCTTGAAATTATTGACCTCTCTATAACCTACACTGCATTACTTATCTCTCTGTAAGCTTACACATATACACACACACACACACACACATATACACACACACACACACATACACACACACACACACACACACACACACACACACACACATAGGAATGTAAACTCACATAAATAGAAACGCAAACCAGACACTCATATACATATACAGTATATTCCCTTTTATTGTGGAACTCATGCTGCAGCTTGGTTATTAATTTATTCTGCACACACTTTATTGCATAGGTACACATATACTCATATACATAGATAAACAAGCACATGCACCAGGGACATGCAGTCAGGGGAGGCAGTGCCTCCCCTGTCATTAAAGGGATTAAAAGAATACAGAGAAGATACTTATGACATGTTCTGTGTCATAAGCATAGGCGTGCGCAGCTAATTGTATTAGGGGGTGCACCGCCAGAGAGGCGTGTCTAGCACCGCCTTTTGGGCGTGTCTAGCACCACAGAGGGACATGTCTAGAACTATTTTACATTCTTGCAGTAAAATCACATGGCTTAATCTATAATTTCTCCCTAGTTCCTAATAATAAAGCAGATATAATATACCCCAGTGAAATAAAATAAAACATAATGGTGCGACCGCCGGCCGGTACTGACTGTCTGCTGTGGCATAACCCTGAGTCCTAGCTTCTGCAGCACCATATCGCTACTTACACTTCCCCAACCTTTCCCTGACCAAGTGACAGAACTAGAGAGTGGTAGGCCTAGGTGCATATGCATACCCCTCCCCTTGCACCCCCCAGCACCTACACCCTGATTTTGATTGGACCACTCTGAAAAATATTGCAGATTTAGGGGGCCGAATATTTCAGTTTTAATATAACACAAGTAAGGTTTATAAATTACACATGTGCCATCAGAGCCACATCTGCCTCTTTCTATGCCATTAGACCCCTCATCTGCAGGACACCAACATTTGTCACACATGTCCCCATGCTTACCAGCTACTGATAGTAGTGCCCCGTACTCACATTATGCCACACAGTATGAGACGAAATTCACATTACACCACACAGTATGAGCCAAAAATTCACATTACACCACACTGTATGAGCCGAAATTCACATTACACCACACAGTATGAGCCTAAATTCACATTACACCACACAGTAGGAGCTGAAATTCATATTACACCACACAGTAGGAGCCGAAATTCACATTACACCACACGGTATGAGCCGAAATTCACATTACACCACACGGTATGAGCCGAAATTCACATTACACCACACGGTATGAGCCGAAATTCACATTACACCACACGGTATGAGCCGAAATTCACATTACACCACACGGTATGAGACGAAATTCACATTACACCACACGGTATGAGACGAAATTCACATTACACCACACGGTATGAGACGAAATTCACATTACACCACATGGTATGAGACGAAATTCACATTACACCACACGGTATGAGACAAAATTCACATTACACCACACGGTATGAGCCGAAATTCACATTACCCCACACGGTATGAGCTGATATTCGCATTACACCACACGGTATGAGCTGATATTCACATTACACCACACGGTATGAGCTGAAATTCACATTACCCCACACGGTATGAGCTGATATTCGCATTACACCACACAGTATGAGCTGATATTCACATTACACCACACAGTATGAGCTGATATTCACATTATGTTTCACAGTATGAGCTGATATTCACATTACGTTTCACAGTATGAGCTGACATTCACATTATGCCACATGGTATGAGCTAAGTTCACATTATGCCAAAGTGTATGCCCCCAGCAGTGCCAGAGACTCATAATACCCCCAGTGCTCACCATTATAATGTAAGTAAAACACATTATTAATAATAAGAATTTACTTACCGATAATTCTATTTCTCATAGTCCGTAGTGGATGCTGGGGACTCCGTAAGGACCATGGGGGGGGGGGTAGCGGCTCCGCAGGAGACTGGGCACATCTAAAGAAAGCTTTAGGACTAACTGGTGTGCACTGGCTCCTCCCCCTATGACCCTCCTCCAAGCCTCAGTTAGGATACTGTGCCCGGACGAGCGTACACAATAAGGAAGGATTTTGAATCCCGGGTAAGACTCATACCAGCCACACCAATCACACCGTATAACTTGTGATCTGAACCCAGTTAACAGTATGATAACAGAGGAGCCTCTGAAAAGATGGCTCCCAACAATAATAACCCGATTTTTGTAACAATAACTATGTACAAGTATTGCAGACAATCCGCACTTGGGATGGGCGCCCAGCATCCACTACGGACTATGAGAAATAGAATTATCGGTAAGTAAATTCTTATTTTCTCTAACGTCCTAAGTGGATGCTGGGGACTCCGTAAGGACCATGGGGATTATACCAAAGCTCCCAAACGGGCGGGAGAGTGCGGATGACTCTGCAGCACCGAATGAGAGAACTCCAGGTCCTCCTCAGCCAGGGTATCAAATTTGTAGAATTTAGCAAACGTGTTTGCCCCTGACCAAGTAGCTGCTCGGCAAAGTTGTAAAGCCGAGACCCCTCGGGCAGCCGCCCAAGATGAGCCCACTTTCCTTGTGGAACGGGCTTTTACAGATTTTAGCTGTGGCAGGCCTGCCACAGAATGTGCAAGCTGAATTGTACTACAAATCCAACGAGCAATAGTCTGCTTAGAAGCAGGAGCACCCAGCTTGTTGGGTGCATACAGGATAAACAGCGAGTCAGATTTCCTGACTCCAGCCGTCCTGGAAATATTTTCAGGGCCCTGACAACATCCAGCAACTTGGATTCCTCCAAGTCCCTAGTAGCCGCAGGCACCACAATAGGTTGGTTCAGGTGAAAACGCTGGAACCACCTTAGGGAGAAACTGAGGACGAGTCCTCAATTCCGCCCTGTCCGAATGGAACATCAGATAAGGGCTTTTACAGGATAAAGCCGCCAATTCTGACACGCGCCTGGCCCAGGCCAGGGCCAACAGCATGACCACTTTCCATGTGAGATATTTTAACTCCACAGATTTAAGTGGTTCAAACCAATGTGACTTTTGGAACCCAAACTACATTGAGATCCCAAATTTCCACTGGAGGCACAAAAGGAGGCTGTATATGCAGTACCCCTTTTACAAACGTCTAAACTTCAGGGACTGAAGCTAGTTCTTTTTTGGAAGAAAATTGACAGGGCCGAAATCTGAACCTTAATGGACCCCAATTTCAGGCCCATAGACACTCCTGTTTGCAGGAAATGTAGGAATCGACCCAGTTGAATTTCCTCCGTCGGGCCTTACTGGCCTCGCACTACGCAACATATTTTCGCCAATTGCGGTGATAATGTTTTTGCGGTTACATCCTTCCTGGCTTTAGATCAGGATATGGATGACTTCATCCGGAATGCCTTTTTTCCTTCAGGATCCGGTGTTCAACCGGCATGCCGTCAAACGCAGCCGCGGTAAGTCTTGGAACAGACAGGGTCCTTGCTGGAGCAGGTCCCTTCTTAGAGGTAGAGGCCACGGATCCTCCGTGAGCATCTCTTGAAGTTCCGGTTACCAAGTCCTTCTTGGCCAATCCGGAGCCACGAATATAGTGCTTTCTCCTCTCCATCTTATCAATCTCAGTACCTTGAGTATGAGAGGCAGAGGAGGGAACACATACACTGACTGGTACACCCACGGTGTTACCAGAGCGTCTACAACTATTGCCTGAGGGTCTCTTGACCTGGCGCAATACCTGTCGAGTTTTTTAATCATGTGGACGACTTCTGGGTGAAGTCCCCACTCTCCCGGGTGGAGGTCGTGCTGAGGAAGTCTGCTTCCCAGTTGTCCACTCCCGGAATGAATACTGTTGACAGTGCTATCACATGATTTTCCGCCCAGCGAAGAATTTTTGCAGCTTCTGCCATTGCCCTCCTGCTTCTTGTGCCACCCTGTCTGTTTACGTGGGTGACTGCCATGATGTTGTCCGACTGGATCAACACCGGCTGACCTTGAAGCAGAGGTCTCGCTAAGCTTAGAGCATTGTAAATGGCCCTTAGCTTCAGGATATTTATGTGAAGTGATGTATCCAGGCTTGACCCTAAGCCCTGGATATTCCTTCCCTGTGTGACTGCTCCCCAGCCTCGCAGGCTGGCATCCGTGGTCATCAGGACCCAGTCCTGAATGCCGAATCTGCGGCCCTCTAGAAGATGAGCACTCTGCAACCACCACAGGATGGATACCCTTGTCCTTGGTGACAGGGTTATCCGCTGATGCATCTGAAAATGCGACCCGGACCATTTTTCCAGTAGGTTCCACTGGAAAGTTCTTGCGTGGAATCTAACGAATGGGATTGCTTCGTAGGAAGCCACCATTTTTACCCAGAACCCTTGTGCATTGATGCACTGAGACTTGGTTCGGTTTTAGGAGGTTCCTGACTAGCTCGGATAACTCCCTGGCTTTCTCTTCCGGGAGAAATACCTTTTTTCTGGACTGTGTCCAGGAACATCCCTAGGAAACAGAAGACAAGTCGTCGGAACCAGCTGCGATTTTCGAATATTGAGAATCCAATCGTGCTGCCGCCACACTACCTGAGATAGTGCTACACCGACCTCCAACTGTTCCCTCGATCTTACCCTTATCAGGGAATCGTCCAAGTAAGGGATAACTAAAATTCCCTTCCTTCGAAGGGATATCATTTCGGCCATTACCTTGGTAAAGACCCGGGGTGCCGTGGACCATCCCTACGGCAGCCTCTGAACTGATAGTGACAGTTCTGTACCATAACCTGAGGTACCCTTGGTGAGAAGGGTAAATTTTGACATGAAGGTAAGCATCCTTGATGTCCCGAGACATCATGTAGTCCCTTCTTCCAGGTTCGCAATCACTGCTCTGAGTGACTCAATCTTGAATTTGAACCTCTGTATGTAAGTGTTCAAAGATTTTAGATTTTAGATTTAGAATCGGTCTCACCGAGCCGTCTGGCTTCGGTACTACAATAGTGTGGAATAATACCCCGTTCCCTGTTGCAGGAGGGGTACCTTGATTATCACCTGCTGGGAATACAGCTTGTGAATGGCTTCCAAAACTGCCTCCCTGTCAGAGGGAGACGTCGGTAAAGCCGACTTTTGGAAACGGCGAGGGGGAGACGTCTCGAATTCCAATATGTACCCCTGAGATATTACCTGAAGGATCCAGGGGTCTACTTGCGAGTGAGCCCACTGCGCACTGAAATTCATTGAGAACGGGCCCCCACCGTGCCTGAGCTTGTAAAGCCCTAGCGTCATACTGAGGGCTTGGCAGAGGCGGGAAAGGGTTTCTGTTCCTGGGAACTGGCTGATCTCTGCAGCCTTTTTCCTCTCCCTCTGTCACGAGCAGAAAAGAGGAACCTTTTGTCCGCTTGCCAACAAAGGACTGCGCCTGATAATACGGCGTCTTATTTTGAGAGGCGACCTGGGGTACAAACGTGGATTTCCCAGCTGTTGCCGTGGCCACCAGGTCTAAAAGACCGACCCCAAATGTCCCCTTTCAAAGGCAATACTTCCAAATGCCGTTTGGAATCCGCATCACCTGACCATTTTACTGGTAGAATTGGACAACGCACTTATACTTGATGCCAGTCGGCAATTATTCCGCTGTGCATCATGCATATATAGAAATGCATCTTTTAAATGCTCTATAGGCAATAATATACTATCCTAATATTCCTCCAGGCTGAGGCGATAGCTGGTCGCAGTATAACACCAGTATGTGTGTAAATACCTTTTTGGATACCCTCCTGCTTTCTATCAGCAGGATCCTTAAGGGCGGCCATCTCATGAGAGGGTAGAGCCCTTGTTCTTACAAGCGTGTGAGCGCCTTATCCCCCCTAGGGGGTGTTTCCCAACGCACCCTTACCTCTGGCGGGAAAGGGTATGCAGCCAATACTTTTTAAGAAATTATCAATTGTTATCGGGGGGAAACCCACGCATCATCACACACCTCATTTTATTTCTCAGATTCAGGAAAACTACAGGTAGTTTTTCCCTCACCGAACATAATACCCCTTTTTGGTGGTACTCGTATTATCAGAAATGTATAAAAACATTTGCCATTGTCTCAATCATGTAACGTGTGGCCCTACTGGAATTCACGGTTGTCTCTTCACCGTCGACACAGGAGTCAGTATCCGTGTCGGCGTCTGTATCTGCCATCTGAGGTAACGGCCGCTTTAGAGCCCCTGACGGCCTATGAGACGTCTGGACAGGCACAAGCTGAGTAGCCGGCTGTCTCATGTCAACCACTGTTTTTTTATATAGAGCTGACACTGTCACGTAATTTTCAACAGTACATCCACTCAGGTGTCGACCCCCTAGGGGGTGACATCACTGTTACAGACACTCTGTTCCGTCTCCACATCATTTTTCTCCTCATACATGTCGACACAAACGTACCGACACACAGCACACACACAGGGAATGCTCTTATAGAGGACAGGACCCCACTAGCCCTTTGGGGAGACAGAGGGAGAGTATGCCAGCACACACCAGAGCGCTATATATATACAGGGATAACCTTATATAAGTGTTTTTCCCCTTATAGCTGCTGTATGTTTTAATACTGCGCCTAAATAGTGCCCCCCTCTCTTTTTTTAACCCTTTCTGTAGTGCAGGGAAGAGCCAGGGAGCTTCCCTCCAACTGAGCTGTGAGGGAAAATGGCGCCAGTGTGCTGAGGAGATAGGCTCCGCCCCCTTTTCGGCGGCCTTATCTCCCGGTTTTTTGTATATTCTGGCAGGGGTTAAATGCATCCATATAGCCCAGGAGCTATATGTGATGCATTTTTTGCCATGTAAGGTATTTCTGTCATGTTTTATTGCGTCTCAGGGCGCCCCCCCCAGCGCCCTGCACCCTCAGTGACCGGAGTGTGAAGTGTGCTGAGAGCAATGGCGCACAGCTGCAGTGCTGTGCGCTACCTTATTTGAAGACAGGAACGTCTTCTGCCGCCGCTTTCTCCGGACCTCTTCGCTCTTCTGGCTCTGTAAGGGGGCCGGCGGCGCGGCTCCGGGACCCATCCAGGCTGAACCTGTGATCGTCCCTCTGGAGCTAATGTCCAGTAGCCAAGAAGCCCAATCCACTCTGCACGCAGGTGAGTTCGCTTCTTCTCCCCTTAGTCCCTCGATGCAGTGAGCCTGTTGCCAGCAGGTCTCACTGAAAATAACAAACCTAAACTAAAACTTTCACTAAGAAGCTCAGGAGAGCCCCTAGTGTGCACCCTTCTCGTCGGGCACAGAAATCTAACTGAGGCTTGGAGGAGGGTCATAGGGGGAGGAGCCAGTGCACACCAGTTAGTCCTAAAGCTTTCTTTAGATGTGCCCAGTCTCCTGCGGAGCCGCTACCCCCCCATGGTCCTTACGGAGTCCCCAGCATCCACTTAGGACGTTAGAGAAAATATACATTTCGAGGGATATAACTAATCTATAGTAATAGAAAAATAGAAATGTAACATATATTAAACAGACATGTTACATACGGTGACTTACAGTACTGTCTCACTCGGCTCCGACTCAAAGCCCTCCCGAAAGGAATGCTGGCCTGATGCTGTAGCTGCACATTGGCACAAGAAGAGAGAGTGCAGGCTGGAGGGGGGAGAGAGAATGCGGACGGGAGGGGGGAGAGAGCGCAGACAGGAGAGGGAGAGAGAGCACGGACGGGAGGGGGAGAGAGAGTGCGGATGGGAGGAAGGAGAGCACGGATGGAAGGGGGAGAGAGAGCGCGGATGGGAGGGGGAGAGAGAGTGCGGACGGGAGGAGGGAGAGCACGGATGGGAGGGGGAGAGAGAGCGCGGATGGGAGGGGGAGAGAGTGCGGGCGGGAGGAGGGAGAGCACGGATGGGAGGGGGAGAGAGAGCGCGGATGGGAGGGGGAGAGAGTGCGGGCGGGAGGAGGGAGAGCACGGATGGGAGGGGGAGAAAGAGCGCGGATGGGAGGGGGAGAGAGTGCGGGCGGGAGGAGAGAGAGCACGGATGGGAGGGGGAGAGAGAGCGCGGATGGGAGGGGGAGAGAGTGCGGGCGGGAGGAGGGAGAGCACGGATGGGAGGGGGAGAGAGCGCGGATGGGAGGGGGAGAGAGAGTGCGGACGGGATGGGGGAGAGGATAAAAATATTAGTCCATCTTGACTGGGTGGCGGGCAGGGCCAGATTAAAGTCTGTGGGCGCCCCTATCAATAAAAGTGATGTAGTGGCAATTAACAACATAATTATTGAATATAGCAATTGTTTCCCTATATATGTAAAAAATAAATAAAAATATATATATATAATATTTATCTTATTAATTGTGGTTAGTACAAATTCACTAGTTAATCCTACAGTAGTTTAATCTGTAAAATCACAATTATTATTGAATAAGTAATTGTTACTAAGGGATTATTAGTAATAACCTCTTAGAAAAAATGACTGATTCAATATTTTTTTTATTTTACAGCTTAAACTACTGTAGGATTAATTAGTGAATATGCACTAACCACAATTAAAAGATCAATATTATATTTTACACATATATAATAAAATTAATGCTATATTACAGGCTACTACCGAAAAAACTCACATTTCTGCATACCACTGGTCCAGGCAGCACTGCACCACAATGGGTAGGGGGTCCGGTGTAGTCAGCCAAGCTGCCCGCCAGCACCTGTCAGCTGGCGGCGCTGAAGTTGGAGCCTCATTCACTCATTCACTGAAGCTCCATCACTTGCAGCATCCGCATTGAGTGTCTCGCGGGATTTGGCTTCCCGCGAGACTGTGTTCCGGCAGTATGATCATGATGAGTGGCTCCTCGGCGGCTGCACAGAGGGGGGAACGGAGACAAGCTAAATGCTGTGTCCCGTTTCAATAGTGCCTGTGTCTGATTCAAGGGACAGTGTGTGGGGGCCCAGGGATGACCGCCCCTTCTTTAAACCGGGCTTGATGGCGGAAGGGGGGCACAGAAACGAGCAACGATCACTGTGCTGCAGGTGTAGCGTGTGGGGGGTGCCGGACATTAGGGGGTGCCTGTGCGCACCAGGCACCCCCCGTGCGCACGCCTATGGTCATAAGTATTTTCTTATAGTAACCTAATCTATTTTAGCATCAAAAAAGAGATTTCGGAGGCACCTTGAACGGTGCCTCTCGCTGCTAATTGTAAATGGCTGGAAGCAGGGGGCGGGCAGGGGGCGTGGCCATGCAGAGGTCTGTAAAAGCCCATTAAAAAAAAGCATTGGAAGCGGCACCTATAGAGGTGCCTCAGTGCAGCAAGGACGTGCTTTCAGCCCATGAAAGCACGCCCCTGTCACAGTGATTGGGCAGCAGCAGCAGACAGGGGGGGGGGAAATCCTGCTACAGCAGCCAGTAAGTAGTCAAGTTCCCCGTTCCCCCAGCCAAGACACTCCGGCTGTGGCATTGATAGATGAAACGCCGGCATAGGGTACTGTACGCCAGGGAGCCAGAGAGAGGACACTGCACGCCGGGAAGCCAGAGAGGGGCGACTGCAAGCTGGGGAGCAGTCCCAGCAGCGGCTTCCTGTACTGCCCGAGTTGAGTCCCTAAATTTCCCCTCGTCTCATACTGTGCCCTCTCTTGTGGATTTCTGGACACTCGACTGCAGCTCATGAACCCCCGGAGGTCCTGGCCTGAATAGTGCTATGCTCTCCCTGGGTAAGGCAGGGCCAGCGTAGGGACACTCCCAACCACCCTCCTCGCCGCCCGCAACCCGCCGCCATTTAAAATGTGGATCAGAGATAGGGTCGTTGCAGCAGCATCAGCCCAGCCATTCAACTTCCGAGGCAGCGCTGGGCTGGCACTAGAGAAGCTGTGAGCGGTGCCGGGAGGAGTGATAGCAGTGGCTGAGGAGCAGGGTAGCTGCCAAAAAACATCCCCGCTGACCACACCGACTGTCTCCCGAGCCCCGCACCACGCTGTCTGGCTCCTGGCCCCCGCACCGGCTGTCTCCCTGCCCCCGCACCACGCTATCTGGCTCCCGGCCCCCTGCACCGCGCTGTCTGGCTCCCGGCCCCCGCACCACACTGTCTGGCTGTTGGCTCCCAGTCCCCGTAGCACACTGTGGAGAGGATGCGGCTGCGGGACTCCGGCGACAGAGCAAAGAAGAGTAGGGCGGATTGCTTTGTCTGGAGCCGGTGGATCTGCTGAGTCTGCTGAGTATGGTAAATAACACACACACACTCTCTCACACACACACACACGCACACACACACTCTCTCTCTCCTAAGAGCTCTACCTGGCACAATATGGGGCTCCACCTGGTGCAGTGTGTATATGGGGCTCTACCTGGTGCAGTGTGTAAATCCAAGATAGCCGCCACGAGCCAATTACGGCTTGTCGCGTCGTGTCATCGCCCCGCCCCCCGGCCAGTGCCTCACCAGCAACTGACCTCACCGCACGCCACTGACATGCACCCATACTGAACATTGGTACACATCTCCTATATATTAGCCCAAGTCTGTGACTCTGTGCTAGCCGTAACGCTGGGCGGAGTTACAGTGGTGGGTGGAGTTAGTCAAATGAGTCACAGAACTGGGCAAATCTATAGGAGACCAGCAGCAGAAGCAGATGGTATGGGCATGGCACAGGCAGGGGTGCATACCTCCTAGCTTTCTTCAGGCAGAAGGAGGGACACACACACACAAAAAAACACCACACGGCGAAAAGAGGGCGTGGCAAACGAAAGGGGCGTGGCTTCACGGGAGGGCACCCGTTTTCGTCAGTGAGGGGACATGCCCAGCGCTCTGTGAGCTGCTGGCATGCCCCCAGGGGCAGATTATGAGTCTGGGGGGCCCAGGGCACTTAAGACAAGGGGCCCTATCTCATTGCTGTGCCTGCTGTGGGATTGGGGGCGTGGCCTAATCGCGCCCGCGAAGCCACGCCCCCTTATGCAAATTCCAGGAATTTTTTTAATGGAATTTTGGCCCCTCAGCTAGGGGTAAATCCAGAGGGGGTGGTCGCTCCCCCCTACACACCCACACAGGCAGAAGAAAGCAGGGAGACTGCTGCCTCCCTGCAACACCACAGACCTGCCAACACGCAGCAGCGTGTGCTGACTATAGTACAATGCTGCTGCTGTTACTGGCAGGACGGGGGAGCTTCTGAGCTGGGACAGAGCTACTCCAGCTGGGGGGCCCTCTAAAACTGTGGGGCCCATGGTACATACCCCCTGCCCCCCCTTAATCCGGCTCTGCTGCTGGAACCCCCCCTTAATCCGTACCCCCTGATGCCCCCTCTCCCTCTGTCTCCACTAAATTCACAGCTGCTCTGCTGAGTAGAACAGCGAGTACAGGAGCTTCCCAACTGCCCCCCCCCCCCCCAACACCACCACCACCGCGGGACACTGTGGCCCGCAGGTGGGACAGCGGGACAGACCCTAAAAAATGGGACTGTCCCGCGAAAATCGGGACAGTTGGGAGGTATGGGGGTGAGTGAGGGGGTATGCCATACAGACAGACGGGCATCGGCACACTGTGTGCTTGACCCCCCACATCAGCATACTCAGCAGGGGCTCTCTGGCACGGAGGAGCGTCACTTTCTGACACACTCCACGCTTCTTAGCTGCAGTTTTGTGGGGCACCTGCCGCTGTGCAGGTTTCATACTGCCTCTGTTATCTCCAGCCCTGGCAACCCCACCGCTAGCTGCAGCTCTGCTGCCCGCAGTGAAGTGCGCCCAGCTCCTTCACACACTTTAGCTGGCGGGCAGCGCTGCAGAAGTCCGCGCTGCTTGCAGGCTCCGACCCCCTCCTCCCTCCAGCCACAGCGTCTCTTGGGGGCTAACCAGTCACTCCCAGTCTCTCCTTACCACAGTGCCCGGCAGCTGCGCGAGGTCTGCGGTGTGTGACTGAGGAGGGGGGGAGGGATGCGGACGGGCAGAGGAAGCAGGACTCCAGCCTGAGAGAGTCAGCCATGCCAAGTCTCCACCAGCAGCAGATCCCAACAGGTTGGAGTGGAACAGCAGCAGCCAGCAGCAGTGACTCCGGTAAGACACATCTGTTCTGTCCCTAATACCAATCTCTCCCGTGCCCTGTGTTCTGTCATGTCCCTGTCACCGTTATCCTGGCCCTGTCACCGTTATCCTGGCCCTGTCACCCTTCTCCTGGCCCTGTCACCCCTATCCAGGCCCTGTCACCCCTGTGCTTGCCCTGTCAACCCTATACTGGCCCTGTCACCCCTGTCCTGGTCCTGCCGCCCCTACCATGGCCATGTCACCCCTATCCTGTCCCTGTAATTTCTGTCCTGGCCCCGTCGCCCCTGTTCTGGCCCCGTCACCCCTGTCCTGGCCCTGTCACCCCTGTTCTGACCCTGTCACCCATGTTCTGACCCTGTCACCCCTGTCCTGGCCCCGTCACCCCTGTCCTGACCCTGTCACCCCTGTCCTGGCCCTGTTACTGCATACCCTCCAACTACCTTTTTGGCAGGTACAGTACCCGTAGCGCCTCCAGACCCCTCCCCAATGCACCACACCTCCGCACCTTCCCCTCTACCACATGCGGCACCCCACCCCTCCCCCACACGCTGTGCCTCCAGACCCCCTTCACCACCCGCGGCTTCCACTCCTCCGCCCCTCCACCACCCACAGCACCTCCAGACCCCCTCCACCATCCACCCCCCATATATGTCTCCCCCCACACCTGCCCCCCCTCCACCCGCAGCATCTGCAGACACCCTCCTCTATCCGCGGTGCCCCCCTCATCCACCCCTCCCCCACCTGCCCCTCCACCACCTGCAGCACCTCCGGACCCCCATCCCCATCCGC
Source organism: Pseudophryne corroboree (assembly GCF_028390025.1). Lineage (NCBI taxonomy): Eukaryota > Metazoa > Chordata > Amphibia > Anura > Myobatrachidae > Pseudophryne > Pseudophryne corroboree. The sequence goes on from NC_086447.1 coordinate 751,131,410, forward strand.
CGCACCACCTGTACCTGCCCCTCCCCTACTCACGGCACCTCCGGACCCCCTACCCTACCCCCGCCCCTTCCCATCCCACAGCACCTCCGGAACCCTTCACCCATCCGCAACATCCCCGCACCTGCCCCTCTCCCACCCTTGGCACCCCTGCCCTTCCCCCACCAGCAGTGCCTCCGGACCCCATCCCCCATCTGCAGCCCCCACTCCTCTGCCCCTCCCCCACCCGCAGCATCTCCCGACCCTTCCCCATCCGGGCCCCCCCGCTTCCACCCCCCTCTACCCGCAGCATCTACAGACACCCTCCCCCATCCACAGTCCCCCCCGCACCTGCTACATTCTGTACATTGTGCCCTGCAGGTGCTGTTCATACCGTCGCAAGGGGCTGCGCCTCCTTCACCATCGCACGCCCTTTCATTGTGCAATATTTAACCACTAACAAAGGAATGCAGGTAATACTCCATATAATACAAATATTGAACCCCAGAAAGGCATGCAAGGGTTAAGGGGGCGTAGCCCCTTGCGACGGTGTGAAGAGCGCCCGTAGGGCGCGATGAAGCACCTAGTATATCAATATACAGTTCATAGGTACATACATATCTTCATATATAAACACATACAGACATACACAGGAACATAAATACACACATAGATTTATATATATATATATATATATATATATATATTATATACTGTACTGTATATAGAAATGTAAACATGTGACGTTGAAAGCATGGGAATATAATATGCTGCAGACGATACTGCATGACTAGCAGTGGCACACAGGTAGTTGCATCAATCATTGGGGAGTTCCGGATTAGGGCTTATACTGTACATAGGTACACATATATACAGATACACTTATACAGAGGTGCATACATACATACATACATACATACATACACACACATAGAGACACTCATATCCATATACAGATACTAGATACATATATACATGGATACATATATGCACACATGTATACCTATATACAAAATAGGCAAGCACTAGAGGACAGAGCAGCAGTATGCCTGGAAAGATGGGTCACAGTGGGGTTGGGGGTAGCGGCCTAAGGCTAAGGTAGCTTATAAGACCTGCTGCTACCGCCAATAGCTGGTGGCTCTTTGTCATTCCTCCCAGCAGGCAGTGTTTATGACCTGTGAGGTGAGTTGGGTACAGGGAGAGGCGGGCCCTTAGATGGCCCCATAGCAACAGCACCCCCTGCACCCACGGCAGTTACGCCACTGGCAATGGTGAAAATCACCATTATGTACTGGATTGGTTCTTTGCTAATAGCCTACTTTAGTAATATATCCAGGCTCATCAGGAATGTTGTCTATATTCTTTCCTTTTGCTATTTAAAACCAAACAAAAAGTATTTGAACAATGAGACACTGGTGCTTAATGTTTATTCTTACAATGTAAAAATAACTTGCTTTAGTGCATTCATTTGAGGGGATGGGTATGGGATACCGGAAGTCAGGGTGCCGGCGGTCAGAATACCGACACTGGCATCTCAACTGCTCAGAATCTCGACAGGGGTGCAGGAGGCAGGTAACGCTAAATCTGCTTCCCCCTATCCTTCCCAAATCCTAATACTCCTTCCCCGCAGAATATAAAGTGCGAGAAGATTGGACTTATGATTTTTGCTTTCTTCTTAAAATGCTCAAGATCATACCACTTCCTCTGTACACCATTATTCCTGTATCCTTCAAATGATATTAGAGAAATGTGTATTTTGTACGGCCAACCACTCCTTTAAGGCCGAGAACGGTGGCTGAAGTACTAGCTGCATTCCCATTTGGGAAGAGACTGTATAACCGCTAAGCAAGCCCCAAACATTAAGAGCCAGTCCAGAACTTTGTCCTATCTCAGTGGTGAAATGTATAACTGAGGTCTTACATCTTTACACTTGTGACCAGGCCTATAGCCTGAGGTGTCATGCGTTAGTCGGTTGCTATAGTAAACAGGAAAGCTACAGTATGTTGCTTGGTGTGTAATAAGTACTGTGTCACGTAAAAAGCTGCCTTCCATAGTCTGATACTGAAGGGGGTCTCCAAAGCCTTATTTTGTTGTTTGTAAGATGGAAACATTTCAATAAACTTCAATTTTACTGTTCTCATCCTTTGTGCATGTTATATGTTGTCAGAACCCAAAGGAAAGACACAATTATGACATTTGTATTTGTCACTTAGGTGCTGGTAGCACGAGACCAAAGACATGGACATGCTCAGATATCTCACTCGCACAGCCCATTCAGGGCAAGTTACTGGTAAACAAAGTGAAGAGAAAATGGTCATAAAAAATCCAATGGAGATCGAAGAGCAAATGGATATGAGCCAATATCACCCATTTAAAACCCAGTCAGTGCAAGATGCTGGTAATAAAACTGAGGCCATGGAGATAGATGAGGCTCCCACAAGTCATGCAGTGCATGTGAACCACCCAGCATCAGTACTGGGCCCCCTAGTCACCAACGTTGTGGGAAGGTGAGATATTATATACTTACCTTAAGCATATTGTCTTCTCTACACAGCCCATCAGAATAAAATGAGATAAGCAGGCGAGGGGCCATATAGACCTGAGACTAAATAAGAGTGTCACGATCCGGGTATCTGGACGCCATTTCTTACCCATCAGATGCCTCCTAAGGCTGGCTCAGCGCTCCAGGACCGGATTCCATCTGTTATCCTGATGTGTACATTCCTGTATCCTCTCCTGTCACTCTGGGACGCTGTCACAGTAAACGCCATATTACACCTGGCATGGCGTCTCCCGCGGCCTCCGCCGCCGTCCCTGAACTTCTGCATGCAGAGTATCTGAGTGGCGATTACGTCAGCCGCGGCCTCCGCTGTGTCCGCGTGGTTGGATGTGCATCTGTCAGCCTGGCGCCTCCTGTCTCCGGTGGCCGGCGCCGCCATTACTGTTTTCATTACCACATGGATTACAAACCAAACTTCCCTCCAAGTGTCTGCATGGGCGCAGCCATCTTGGATTCTGTCAGCTGATCATTTCCACCAATCTGTTCTCAGTATTGATAATCTGCATAATTGCCTAGCCAATCCCTTCCTTGCTGCAGGTATAAATACACTGTGCCTGAGCAAGGAAGGCGTCAGTGCTTTGGTTGTCAAACCTAGTTCCTGTTTGTCTCTCTCCTGTGATTGTCTTCCAGGTTCCAGCTCCTGTCTCAAGACTTCCACCATAGAGACCCGCACCAGCATTCCACCTGCGGTGTAGCCTGACTCTCCAATCCATTGTGGATTCATCTGTTTCCAGCTACAACATTACCTGCTTCCAGCTCAGCTTCCAGCAGAGTACAGCTTCCCTTAAAGGGCCGGTGTCCTTTCTACACTTTACCACTCTCCACCGGTATTATTATTTCTCCGCTCTCAAGTTCTACATTTCAGTTCATATTTCATCGCTCCCAAGTTCATTTATTATTTAACTGGTTCCAGCCAGTATCCACTCCGTGCTAACAACAGTCTGGTTCCAGCCAGTATCCACAGCAGCTGTTTTATCTTCAGCAACCCAGCTTTTCCTGGAACACCAGCTGGCACAATCCTGGGTTATCTCCATTGCTACAGTCGGGCCTGGTAAGGACTTTCCATCTAGAAGATCATAAGAACTATCTCACACTACCAGTGCCCTGTGGCTCCTGCCATCCTGTAGTACCCAGGAACTGTATTTATTCTTTGCTGACTTTTACGTTTTCTTTTACTGCTGCTGTGTTGCGGAGTTGTCATAATAAACATCATTGACTTTTATCCAAGTTGTCGTGGTCACGCCTTCGGGCAGTTATTATTCATGTTACTTACATGTCCAGGGGTCTGATACAACCTCCCAGGTTCCGGTACATCTCAGCCCCTACAACTGAGGCTGCCTCCCGTCAGCTCAGGCCCTCAGTTGTGACAGTAAGCACTGACCTAATGAATCCAGCCGGAGACCAGGATCAAGCGGCCAGGCCGATGCAAGAACTGGCAGCCCGACTAGAACATCAGGAGGCTGCACAGGGCCACATCATCCGCTGTCTCCAGGATCTCTCTACTCGGCTGGATGGGATTCAGACAACTCTCCGTGGATCAGGCGCGTCTGGTGCGTCATCCACAGTGACTCCAGCTATAACCCCACCCACCTTACCCACTTCTGCTCCACGTCTTCATCTTCCAACGCCAGCAAAATTTGACGGATCTCCAAGATTCTGCAGGGGATTTCTCAACCAGTGTGAGATTCAGTTTGAGCTACAACCTGGCAATTTTCCCAGTGACCGTACAAAAATTGCCTACATTATTTCTCTTCTCAGTGGCTCAGCCCTTGATTGGGCATCACCGTTATGGGAGAGGTCCGACACCCTGCTATCTTCCTACACTGCCTTCGTGTCAACATTCAGGCGCATCTTCGACGAGCCAGGCCGGGTAACCTCAGCTTCATCCGAGATTCTCCGTTTACGCCAGGGGTCACGTACTGTAGGACAATATCTGATACAGTTCCAGATCCTGGCATCCGAACTGGCATGGAACGACGAGGCCCTGTATGCTGCATTCTGGCATGGCTTATCTGAGCGTATTAAAGATGAGTTAGCTACCAGAGACTTACCTTCTAAGTTAGATGAGCTAATCTCACTCTGCACGAAAGTTGATTTACGTTTCAGAGAGAGAGCAACTGAGCGTGGAAGATCATCTGCTCCAAAATCTTCTGCTCCTCCTCCTCGTCAACTGTCACCATCTAAAGATGAGCCCATGCAACTTGGCCGTTCCCGTTTAACTCCTGCTGAGCGCCGAAGACGTCTCTCCGAGTTTCTCTGTCTCTATTGTGCAGCTCCGTCTCACACCATTAATGCCTGTCCCAAACGTCCGGGAAACTCCAAATCCTAGCTCGCCAAGGAGAGGGCCGGCTAGGAGTAATGATCTCCTCTCCATCTCCTCAAGATTGTAATCTCCCAGTCTCGCTTCAAGTTGCTCAACGTTATCGGAACGTCATTGCCCTCCTTGATTCCGGAGCGGCTGGGAACTTTATTACCGAAGCCTATGTTAAACGGTGGTCCCTACCCACCGAGAGACTTCCTTCGTCCATTTCTTTAACTGCCGTGGATGGCAGCAAAATTTTTGATGCAGTTATTTCTTTAAGGACTCTACCAGTTCGTCTGAGAGTGGGAGTTCTTCATTCCGAACTTATTTCTTTTTTAGTGATTCCAAGAGCCACACATCCTGTGGTCCTGGGCCTTCCATGGCTCCGTCTTCACAATCCTACAATTGATTGGACGACTACGCAAATCCTGGCATGGGGTTCCTCCTGTGCTGAGACATGTTTGTTTAAAGTATTGCCTGTCTGTTCTTCCTCCCCCAGGTCGTCTGATGTTCCACCTCCTCCATATCAAGATTTCACGGATGTGTTCAGTAAAGCTTCTGCTGATATCCTTCCTCCTCATAGAGAATGGGACTGTCCGATTGATCTCGTTCCAGGGAAGGTTCCACCTCGAGGCCGAACTTATCCGTTGTCTCTGCCTGAGACTCATTCTATGGAGGAATATATTAAAGAGAACCTAGCAAAGGGGTTCATTCGACCTTCTTCTTCTCCAGCCGGCGCAGGCTTCTTTTTTGTAAAAAAGAAAGATGGTGGTCTGCGGCCGTGCATCGACTACAGAGGTTTGAACGACATTACCATCAAGAACCGTTATCCTTTACCCCTGATTACTGAGCTCTTTGACAGAGTTAGCGGAGCTACCATCTTTACAAAGCTGGACTTGCGAGGTGCATACAATCTCATCCGGATCCGTGAGGGTGACGAGTGGAAGACCGCCTTTAACACCCGTGACGGACATTATGAGTACCTCGTCATGCCCTTCGGATTGAGCAATGCTCCAGCTGTCTTCCAGCATTTTGTCAATGAGATCTTCAGAGACATTCTATACCGTCATGTCGTGGTCTATCTAGACGATATCCTCATTTTTGCCAACGATTTAGAGGAACATCGTTTTTGGGTTAAAGAGGTTCTGTCCCGTCTCCGTGTCAATCATCTCTATTGCAAATTAGAAAAATGCGTCTTTGAAGTCAAGTCCATTCCGTTTCTAGGGTACATTGTGTCCGGTTCCGGACTAGAGATGGATCCTGAGAAACTACAAGCAATCCAAAATTGGCCGGTACCCTTAACCCTCAAAGGGGTCCAGAGGTTCTTAGGGTTCGCCAACTATTACCGAAAGTTTATACGAGACTTTTCCACCATTGTGGCGCCTATTACTGCTTTCACTAAGAAGGGTGCTAACCCGTCCAAGTGGTCTGAAGAAGCCATGCAAGCATTTCATCTTTTAAAACAAAGGTTCATCTCTGCGCCTGTTCTGAAACAGCCTGACATCGACTCTCCTTTCATCTTAGAGGTGGATGCCTCCTCCGTTGGAGTAGGAGCGGTGTTATCTCAGAGGGCTAAAGATGGCCATTTACACCCTTGCAGTTTCTTCTCCCGGAAGTTCTCCCCAGCTGAGCGCAACTATGCCATTGGCGACCAGGAGTTGCTAGCCATCAAGCTCGCTCTAGAAGAGTGGAGGTATCTGTTGGAGGGAGCTTCTCATTCAATCACCATACTTACAGACCACAAGAACCTTTTATACCTGAAGGGCGCACAATGTCTCAACCCTCGTCAGGCCAGATGGGCACTTTTCTTTTCCAGGTTCGACTTTAAACTCCAGTTCTGTCCGGGCTCTCAGAATCGCAAGGCCGATGCCCTTTCCCGCTCATGGGAGCAAGAAAATGAGTCAGAGTCTTCAGACAAGCATCCTATTATAAATCCGTTGGCATTCTCCACGGTAGGGATGGACTCTACGCCCCCATCAGGGAAAAGTTTTGTGAAGCCGATGCTAAGGAAGAAGCTCATGCATTGGGCCCATGCTTCCCGTTTTGCCGGACATACAGGTATCCAAAAAACCCTGGAGTTTATCTCTAGGTCCTATTGGTGGCCAACTCTGAAAAAGGACGTCTTGGAGTTTATTGCATCTTGCCCAAAGTGTGCCCAACATAAAGTATCCCGCCAGTCGCCTGCGGGGCAACTGGTTCCACTATCCGTTCCCCGTCGACCATGGACTCACTTGTCGATGGATTTCATTACAGACTTACCCATGTGCAACAAGTTCAATACCATCTGGGTGGTAGTTGACCGGTTCACCAAGATGGCACACTTCATTCCTCTCACCGGTCTTCCGTCAGCTTCCAAGTTGGCTCAAGTATTCATACAAGAGATCTTCCGACTCCACGGTCTTCCTGAAGAAATTATCTCAGATCGAGGAGTTCAATTCACAGCCAAATTCTGGCGAAGTTTATGTCAAGTCCTCCAAGTCAAGCTAAAGTTTTCCACGGCTTACCATCCTCAGACCAATGGTCAAACCGAGAGGGTGAATCAGGACTTGGAGGCCTTCCTCCGCATCTATGTGTCCTCCTCTCAAGATGACTGGGTTCAATTACTTCCCTGGGCCGAGTTCTGTCATAACAACCAGTATCATTCTTCATCTGCTTCAACACCATTCTTCACTAACTTTGGATTCCACCCTAAAGTCCCTGAGTTCCAACCGCTTCCAGCAACTTCTGTTCCCGCAGTGGATATCACCTTGCATCAGTTTGCCAATATCTCGAAGAGCGTACGATCAGCTCTGCTCAAGGCATCGTTCAGGTACAAGAAGTTTGCGGATAAGAAGCGTCGAGCAGTTCCTGCTCTCAAGGTGGGTGATCGGGTATGGTTATCCACGAAGAATTTGAGGTTAAGAGTTCCCAGTGTGAAGTTTGCACCTCGCTATATCGGTCCTTTCAAGATTGAACAAGTCATCAATCCTGTTGCTTACAGACTCCAGTTGCCTCCCTTCTTAAAAATACCCAGGACATTCCATGTTTCCCTGTTGAAACCGCTGATCTTGAATCGGTTTCATTCCTCACTTCCTCCAACTCCGAAAGTCCAAACTCAACGAGGCGTTGAGTATGAAGTGGCCAAGATCCTGGACTCACGTCACCGTTACGGTCAACTACAATATCTTATTGACTGGAAAGGTTATGGTCCTGAGGAACGTTCATGGACCAATGCTTCTGATGTCCATGCTCCTGCCTTGGTCCGGAGATTCCATTCCAAGTTTCCTCAAAAGCCAAAGAAGTGTCCTGGGGCCACTCCTAAAGGGGGGGGTGCTGTCACGATCCGGGTATCTGGACGCCATTTCTTACCCATCAGATGCCTCCTAAGGCTGGCTCAGCGCTCCAGGACCGGATTCCATCTGTTATCCTGATGTGTACATTCCTGTATCCTCTCCTGTCACTCTGGGACGCTGTCACAGTAAACGCCATATTACACCTGGCATGGCGTCTCCCGCGGCCTCCGCCGCTGTCCCTGAACTTCTGCATGCAGAGTATCTGAGTGGCGATTACGTCAGCCGCGGCCTCCGCTGTGTCCGCGTGGTTGGATGTGCATCTGTCAGCCTGGCGCCTCCTGTCTCCGGTGGCCGGCGCCGCCATTACTGTTTTCATTACCACATGGATTACAAACCAAACTTCCCTCCAAGTGTCTGCATGGGCGTAGCCATCTTGGATTCTGTCAGCTGATCATTTCCACCAATCTGTTCTCAGTATTGATAATCTGCATAATTGCCTAGCCAATCCCTTCCTTGCTGCAGGTATAAATACACTGTGCCTGAGCAAGGAAGGCGTCAGTGCTTTGGTTGTCAAACCTAGTTCCTGTTTGTCTCTCTCCTGTGATTGTCTTCCAGGTTCCAGCTCCTGTCTCAAGACTTCCACCATAGAGACCCGCACCAGCATTCCACCTGCGGTGTAGCCTGACTCTCCAATCCATTGTGGATTCATCTGTTTCCAGCTACAACATTACCTGCTTCCAGCTCAGCTTCCAGCAGAGTACAGCTTCCCTTAAAGGGCCGGTGTCCTTTCTACACTTTACCACTCTCCACCGGTATTATTATTTCTCCGCTCTCAAGTTCTACATTTCAGTTCATATTTCATCGCTCCCAAGTTCATTTATTATTTAACTGGTTCCAGCCAGTATCCACTCCGTGCTAACAACAGTCTGGTTCCAGCCAGTATCCACAGCAGCCGTTTTATCTTCAGCAACCCAGCTTTTCCTGGAACACCAGCTGGCACAATCCTGGGTTATCTCCATTGCTACAGTCGGGCCTGGTAAGGACTTTCCATCTAGAAGATCATAAGAACTATCTCACACTACCAGTGCCCTGTGGCTCCTGCCATCCTGTAGTACCCAGGAACTGTATTTATTCTTTGCTGACTTTTACGTTTTCTTTTACTGCTGCTGTGTTGCGGAGTTGTCATAATAAACATCATTGACTTTTATCCAAGTTGTCGTGGTCACGCCTTCGGGCAGTTATTATTCATGTTACTTACATGTCCAGGGGTCTGATACAACCTCCCAGGTTCCGGTACATCTCAGCCCCTACAACTGAGGCTGCCTCCCGTCAGCTCAGGCCCTCAGTTGTGACAAAGAGTCCTGACATTTTGTGATTGGTTAAGTTTAGGAGCCTGTTACTAGGTAGATGTTGTTAAGGGTATAGTTTTTTTCCTATTGGTTTGACAGTATGGCAAATTTGCATTTTAGTAGGAGGGTCTTAGTACAGTATATATATTGGCATCCATTTTAAATGATATATTTTGCTGTTTGGAAAGCCCACCATCCCACCCAAAGCAGTTTGTTAAGAGTATAGATTTATTCATGTTTTAATAAATTATACAAGTAAGGCTTAGCCAGGTGGGAAGACGCTGCAGATCAGTGGCCACATGTGACGCAGGAGGTCGCTGTGGGGCACTTACCCCTTCTAATTTAGGCTGTGTGTCCTACCTCTGCGAGGGGACCTGGGTGCCTTTTGTGAGGCGCTCAGACTGTGCTCGAGTAAGAGGGGGTGAGTCCTTCACAGCACGGTTGCGTCTTTGGGAGGGGCGTTTTAGTCATCCCTAATTCTCGATATTTGTTCAGTTGGGCTAGAGCTGATCTTGTGGCGCCTTCTTGGCCACCTTTGAGAGATTCTTATTCGGTCATGATTAATAAAAGCTGTGACCTTTAATCCGAACAGTTGTTGTCTGAGTCGTTATTTCTTCAACAGTTATAAGGTTATTTATGTATGGCTAATTGCAATAAGGAATTGATGCCTTCAGTGGCGTAACTAGAAATTTATTCTCCCCCAAGCCAAAACATTCTCTGGCGGCTCCCCTCCCCATCCATACTTGGCACTAGCTAAGTGATGAATTTGCATGTGGCCTTGCTGAAATGGGCGTGGCTTTGCATAAAGGGACGTGGCATTGCAGGAAAAGACTACCTTATACCCTAGATTTGCAACCTGCACACCCAGACGTTGGCCACCACAGGAAAAAAATAATAATCCTGATTCATGCCCTTTACATTATTTGTCATTTTTCCTCCTTATAGTAATGCCCAGTATACATTATGCCACACACCACAATGCCCGTTATGCCACACACTGCAATGCCCCTGAAACATTATACCACATACCACAATGCCAGTGATATAGTATACCACACACCGTCATGCCTGTGACACATTATGACACACACCGCAATGTCCGTGATACATTATGCCACACACTGCAATGACCCTGAGACATTATACTACATACCACAATGCCCGTGATATAGTATACCACACACCGTAATGCCTGTGACACATAGCGCAATGCCCGTTATACATTATGCCACAGACTGCAATGCCCCTGAAACATTAAAACACATACCACAATGCCCCTGATATAGTATACCACACACCACAATGCCTGAGACACATTATGACACACACCGCAATGTCCGTGATACATTATGCCACGCACCGCAATGCCCTTTACACATTAAGTCCTACAGTAAGGCTTCTAATTACTTTTAAATTACCTGCTCATTGCCAGGGGTTTCATGCTCTTGGTTCCATGCACGGTGCCAGGGGTTTTCATGCTCAGGGTGTCATGCCAGGGGTTTCATGCGGTAAGTCTTATGCTTGTTGCCAGAGCTATCATGTGCTGGGTTTCAAGTTTGTTGCCAGGTGGTAATATTCGTTGCCAGGAGTTTCATGCACTGGGTGTCATGCTCGTTGCTAGGGGGTAATGCTTGTTGCCAGAGATTTCATGAGCTGGGTGTTGTGCTTGTAACCAGGGGGTAATGCTTGTTGCTAGGCCTGTGCTCCCAGTGCCACATATGCCCCTAGTGCCAGATATTCCCCCACAGTGCCAGATACACATATGCCCCCAGTGCCCCATATGCCCGCCCAGTGCCAGCTACACACATACCCCCAGTGCCAAATATGCCCCCCCAGTGCCTGGTACACATATTCCCCCAGTGCCAGGTACACATATACCCCCAGTGCCAAATATGACCCCCGTGCCAGCTGCACATATACCCCCAGTGCCAAACATGCCCCCGCAGTGCCAGGTACACATATACCGCCAGTGCCAAACATGCCCCCTCCAGTGCCAGGTACAAACCCCCAGTGCCAAACATGCCCCCCAGTGCCAGGTACAAACCCCCAGTGCCAAACATGTCCCTCCCCCCGGGTTCCCCCGCTGCTGTGCGTTTTGAGAAGGAGGACACGGAGGGCACAATGCGTGACTCTCCTGTGTGTCCCTCCTGGGTCTCCGGCGGCAGCGGCGTGTCTGTCAAATGAAGTGCCGGTTCATGAGCCAATCAGAGCTCACGAATGGGTACTTCATTTAACAGATACACCGCTGCCGCCGGAGACTCAGAAGGGACACACAGGAGAGGCGCGCACTGTGCGCCCTCAAATGTCCTTCCCAAAACAGCTCACTAGGGGGCCGCAGACACTGCAGTCGCTTGGAGGCGCAGGGTAACGCCCCCCACGGCCCTGCGCCTCCAAGCGACTGCAGTGGCTGCGGCCCGCTAGTTACGCCAGTGGTTGCCTTTGTCTCTTTTGGTTAATTTTATAATTTTAGTTAAATTGAGGCTTCTATTTCACAGGATTACTTGCTATCAAAGGGAAAGTTATAGCAAACTGGTATTTATTACAGACTGTTTATAGCAACTGTGTTCTGCAACAATCATGCGTTGCCACTTGAAATGACAAAAACATGTGTGTGATATCTTGATCCCACATGTCGTGGCACCATTGAGTCCTATAGTAATATTGTAATACACAGTATTCATCCCCTTTACACTTCAATAACATGCTCCTTAAAGTTCTTCCTAAATATTGGTGGGCCAAGATTTAAGAAGCCTTGGAGAGTGATAAATTGCACGGTGATTAAGTACCAACCAACCAGTTTCTAACTGTCATTTTTCAAACACAGCCTGTCACATGGAAGTTAGAAGCTGATTGGCTGATACTTTTTCACCGTGCTAGTTATCACTCAGAAAGGCTTGATAAATGGGGGGCAAAGTTATTTACTGATAAAAGGGTTTCATGTCACATTCATAAATGTTGATTTTTAGAAAGATTTTAAGTTACTATTTATATTTTTTTCTTTCACCAATTGTCAAGTATCTGAGTGCAGGGTTTAGTTTTCATGGCTGTAACCACTTGCCTGGTATGCTCGCATCTGCCGAGCTGTGATTTCCTTGCTGTACTCACATCTGATGTGACAATGTCAGAAATGCTTATCGGTGGCTGCTGGAAGGTAATCTTCTTTCTCCTGCTGGGTTCTGCACATCCAGTCGGCCTCTCCATTGCTGCAGAAACCTCCCTCCTTGGCTTGTAAAGAAGGGTGAGCTTAGAAGTATCACTTATCTGTATCTGCCTGCAACCTGAGTCCAGGGACTTCAGGGAAGCCGCAGTTTACCATCTCTCCGCTGGTCACAGAGAGACTGCAGACACTGATCCAAACAGGACTGGCCAGAATCTGTTCTCACTGCCTCCCCATCCGGCAGCTCTCAGTGATGGGTGACCCCCCAAAAAAGGGTGGTAACTAGGGGTGTGCAATCAGTACCACTTTACAGAGCACAGAGTTCTTGAGACAGCACTGTCGATGCTTCTTGGTCCCTGCATCTGGCTTACCAGCGCTGGCATCTCCGCCCCTTCCACATGATATGATCTGCTCAGGGATTTGGATGGCTCAGGGAGCTAGTAAGACCTGTTACAGAGCTGTTCAAGGATACTCACCCCCTGCTGCTGGCTGCTCCTATTGTGGGATGTATAACTAGGTATTACAGTTTTATATAGTTTGTTAAATAAAAAAAACTACTGTGCTAATAGGGTATGTACGCAACTTGTAGTGGCAGTAACCCTTTCACCTGTGCACAGTAGAGGCAGCCATTTTGTAAGTGATCTAATGTTTCTTTGCATGGGGTCTACTAATGCCCTAGGCACCAGCAGTTCATGCATAGAAGTCAGGCATCATAAATGATTAGATGCCTCCACCAGGTGTAGCTGACAGGCTCACAGTTTCTACCATTGCAGCTTTATTTCAAATATATTCAGCTTTTTACATATCTCTGAGCAGGCAAACCCTTTAGTACCATATTAGAACTTCCATTTATTGTATTCTTTTTTTCCCTGTATCTCTGCAGTTTCATTCTACAATGGTCATTTTTAAGCCTAATGGCGTAAAAAGGTGCAAACTGTGAGTGTGCAAATATTGTATTCATGTTTTTTTCAAAACTTGTGTAATATCATTCTATATCAATACTGGCGACATGGTGAAGTTATATAGATGACATTTATTTTTATCTGGTGTAGTGATCAGGAATCCCTTTATCTTTTTTTCTCAGTATCTTAATAGCAATACAGATAACATTGTACTCACTTTCAATATAAGTGAAAGAGGTTGACATCTTAGCTTTGTCTATATATGTATCATACAGGACTGGATAAAAACAAAAAACTTTATCAAGACTACAGACTGTAATTCCTTTATAGACTTCAACAGTAACCATCATTTCAACTGGCTAAAATGCATCCCCAACAGTCAATTTTAGCGCATCAGGCGCAATTGTACTGATATGAAAACATACGAGGAACAAGCCAAAGTACTGGGGGATCATTTTACATCTAAGGGTTACGAAGGACAACTGCTTGAACAAGCCAAACAGTCAGGCGGACACCTAAATAGAATGGATGCATTATTGGATAAACCAGCTCCAAAAAAAGAAACTGCTATAGCTTTTGTTACCCAGTATAATAGTTAACATAGGCAAATAATGAAAATAATATCTAAGCACTGGAACATTCTGACCAATGATCCATTGCTGTCTAATGTTGTTGACTGTCACCCAAATTTTACTTATAGAAAAGCACGGAACATTAAGGACAGCATTGTTAGGAGTGCCATTGCCACTCCTTCGTTTGCGAGCAGCATTAAATCCAAAGTTTTCTTTCGCTGCGGGACATGAAGCATGTGTAGAATGTGCAGAAGTAAAGAAATGAAAGTAACTAGATACAAATCAATACAGACAGTTTTTAATATAGAGGACTTCATTATATCTAACACAATGTACTGTATTTATTTGTTAGAATGCTCCTGAGGAAGCCAATATGTAGGCAAAACTAAAAGAATGCTTAAGGAGAATCTTGCGGAACATGTCAGAAATGTAAAAAAAAAAACAAGTAGAAACACACAATGTTTATTTACACTTGAAACAATTTTGCTAGTGTAATTTAAAATATATAGGGGGGGATGTAATAGTGTGTGAGAATCAGAAAGTGAATGAATGTGGGAGATTTCTCCTGTTTTTTTGGGGGGGTTTCGAAATAGCAATCATTAACATGGCAAAATGAACCAGGTTTTGCAATGTAAATGATTGCCACGTTAAAAAAAAACAGGGGAAATTTCCCCAACTCTCTCACTTTCTGATTCTCAAACCCTATTAAATTTCTCCCATGGTGTCCTTTTGTGGTATTAAAATTGCCAAACCTGATAGAGATGTGTCCCTGGCAAAATTAAAAATGAAAATTATATATACATTGAAAACCCAGTGTACCAAATTTCCTTTGGAGTACCCTCCTTCCCCCTTCCTACAAAAAACGAACACATCTCAGTTTACGCATAACAACAATACGTACCTCTGACTAGAGATTAGTATTTTTACTGACCCCACTTCACTAGTATATCACTGGTCCCTTTATACCCTACACTACATTACTGATCCCTCTATTCCCTATACTACATACCTGACCCCTATATACCATACTACACCTCTATACCCTATATTACATCATTGACCCCTCTATACCTTGAAATTATTGACCTCTCTATAACCTACACTGCATTACTTATCTCTCTGTAAGCTTACACATATACACACACACACACACATACACACACACACACACACACACACACATAGGAATGTAAACTCACATAAATAGAAACGCAAACACAGACACTCATATACATATACAGTATATTCCCTTTTATTGTGGAACTCATGCTGCAGCTTGGTTATTAATTTATTCTGCACACACTTTATTGCATAGGTACACATATACTCATATACATAGATAAACAAGCACATGCACCAGGGACATGCAGTCAGGGGAGGCAGTGCCTCCCCTGTCATTAAAGGGATTAAAAGAATACAGAGAAGATACTTATGACATGTTCTGTGTCATAAGTATCTTCTTATAGTAACCTAATCTATTTTAGCATCAAAAAAGAGATTTCGGAGGCACCTTGAACGGTGCCTCTCGCTGCTAATTGTAAATGGCCGGAAGCAGGGGGCGGGCAGGGGGCGTGGCCATGCAGAGGTCTGTAAAAGCCCATTAAAAAAAAGCATTGGAAGCGGCACCTATAGAGGTGCCTCAGTGCAGCAAGGACGTGCTTTCAGCCCATGAAAGCACGCCCCTGTCACAGTGATTGGGCAGCAGCAGACAGGGGGGAAAAAATCCTGCTACAGCAGCCAGTAAGCAGTCAAGTTCCCCGTTCCCCCAGCCAAGACACTCCGGCTGCGGCATTGATAGATGAAACGCCGGCATAGTGTACTGTACGCCAGGGAGCCAGAGAGAGGACACTGCACGTCGGGAAGCCAGAGAGGGGCGACTGCAAGCTGGGGAGCAGTCCCAGCAGCAGCTTCCTGTACTGCCCGAGTTGAGTCCCTAAATTTCCCCTCGTCTCATGCTGTGCCCTCTCTTGTGGATTTCTGGACACTCGACTGCAGCTCATGAACCCCCGGAGGTCCTGGCCTGAATAGTGCTGTGCTCTCCCTGGATAAGGCAGGGCCAGCGCAGGGACACTCCCGACCACCCTCCTCGCCGCCCGCAACCCGCCGCCATTTAAAACGTGGATCAGAGATAGGGTAGTTGCAGCAGCATCAGCCAAGCCATTCAACTTCCAAGGCAGCGCTGGGCTGGCACTAGAGGAGCTGTGAGCGGGAGGAGTGATAGCAGTGGCTGAGGAGCAGGGTAGCTGCCAAAAAACATCCCCGCTGACCGCACCGACTGTCTCCCGAGCCCCGCACCACGCTGTCTGGCTCCCGGCTCCCGCACCCCACCGACTGTCTCCCTGCCCCCGCACCACGCTATCTGGCTCCCGGCCCCCTGCACCGCGCTGTCTGGCTCCCGGCCCCCGCACCACACTGTCTGGCTGTTGGCTCCTAGTCCCCGTAGCACACTGTGGAGAGGATGCGGCTGCGGGACTCCGGCGACAGAGCAAAGAAGAGGAGGCGGATTGCTTTGTCTGGAGCCGGTGGATCTGCTGAGTCTGCTGAGTATGGTAAATAACACATACACAACACACACTCTCTCACACACACACACACACACACACACACACACACACACACACTCTCTCTCCTAAGAGCTCTACCTGGCACAATATGGGGCTCTACCTGGTGCAGTGTGTATATGGGGCTCTACCTGGTGCAGTGTGTAAATCCAAGATAGCCGCCACAAGCCAATTACGGCTTGTCGCGTCATGTCATCGCCCCGCCCCCCGGCCAGTGCCTCACCAGCAACTGACCTCACCGCACGCCACTGACATGCACCCATACTGAACATTGGTACACATATATCAATATACAGTTCATAGGTACATACATATCTTCATATATAAACACATACAGACATACACAGGAACATAAATACACACATAGATTTATATATATATATATATATATATATATATACTGTACTGTATATAGAAATGTAAACATGTGACGTTGAAAGCATGGGAATATAATATGCTGCAGACAATACTGCATGACTAGCAGTGGCACACAGGTAGTTGCATCAATCATTGGGGAGTTCCGGATTAGGGCTTATACTGTACATAGGTACACATATATACAGATACACTTATACAGAGGTGCATACATACATACATACATACATACATACATACATACACACACATAGAGACACTCTTATATCCATATACAGATACATATATACATGGATACATATATGCACACATGTATACCTATATACAAAATAGGCAAGCACTAGAGGACAGAGCAGCAGTATGCCTGGAAAGATGGGTCACAGTGGGGTTGGGGGTAGCGGCCTGAGGCTAAGGTAGCTTATAAGACCTGCTGCTGCTACCGCCAGTAGCTGGTGGCTCTTTGTCATTCCTCCCAGCAGGCAGTGTTTGTGACCTGTGAGGTGAGTTGGGTGCAGGGAGAGGCGGGCCCTTAGATGGCCCCATAGCAACAGCACTCCCTGCACCCACGGCAGTTACGCCACTGGCAATGGTGAAAATCACCATTATGTACTGGATTGGTTCTTTGGTAATGGCTACTTTAGTAATATATCCAGGCTCATCAGGAATGTTGTCTATATTCTTTCCTTTAGCTATTTAAAACCAAACAAAAAGTATTTGAACAATGAGACACTGGTGCTTAATGTTTATTCTTACAATGTAAAAATAACTTGCTTTAGTGCATTCATTTGAGGGGATGGGTATGGGATACCGGAAGTCAGGATGCCGGCGGTCAGAATACCGACACTGGCATCTCAACTGCTCAGAATCTCGACAGGGGTGCAGGAGGCAGGTATCGCTAAATCTTCTCCCCCCCCCCCCCCCTTCATCCTTCCCAAATCCTAATACTCCTTCCCCAAAGAATATAAAGTGCGAGAAGATTGGACTTGATTTGATTTTTGCTTTCTTCTTAAATTGCTCAAGATCCTACCGCTTCCTTTGTACACCATTGTTCCTGTATCCTTCAAATGATATTAGAGAAATGTGTATTTTGTACGGCCAACCACTCCTTCAAGGCCGAGAACGGTGGCTGAAGTGCTAGATGTATTCCCATTTGGGAAGAGACTGTATAACCGCTAAGCTAGCCCCAAACATTAAGAGCCAGTCCAGAACTTTGTCCTATCTCAGTGGTGAAATGTATAACTGAGGTCTTACATCTTTACACTTGTGACCAGGCCTATAGCCTGAGGTGTCATGCGTCAGTCGGTTGCTATAGTAAACAGGAAAGCTACAGTATGTTGCTTGGTGTGTAATAAGTACTGTGTCACGTAAAAAGCTGCCTTCCATAGTCTGATACTGAAGGGGGTCTCCAAAGCCTTATTTTGTTGTTTGTAAGATGGAAACATTTCAATAAACTTCAATTTTACTGTTCTCATCCTTTGTGCATGTTATATGTTGTCAGAACCCAAAGGAAAGACAAGATTATGACATTTGTATTTGTCACTTAGGTGCTGGTAGTATGAGACCAAAGACATGGACATGCTCAGATATAAAACTGAGGCCATGGAGATAGATGAGGCTTCCACAAGTCATGCAGTGCATGTGAACCACCCAGCATCAGTACTGGGCCCCCTAGTCACCAACGTTGTGGGAAGGTGAGATATTATATACTTACCTTAAGCATATTGTCTTCTCTACACAGCCCATCAGAATAAAATGAGATAAGCAGGCGAGGGGCCATATAGACCTGAACTAAATAAGAGTCCTGACATTTTGTGATTGGTTAAGTTTAGGAACCTGTTACTAGGTAGATGTTGTTAAGGGTATAGTTTTTTTCCTATTGGTTTGACAGTATGGCAAATTTGCATTTTAGTAGGAGGGTCTAAGTACAGTATATATATTGGCATCCATTTTAATTGATATATTTTGCTGTTTGGAAAGCCCACCATCCCACCCAAAGCAGTTTGTTAAGAGTATAGATTTATTCATGTTTTAATAAATTATACAAGTAAGGCTCAGCCAGGTGGGAAGACGCTGCAGATCAGTGGCCACATGTGACGCAAGAGGTCGCTGTGGGGCACTTACCCCTTCTAATTTAGGCTGGGTGTCCTACCTCTGCGAGGGGACCTGGGTGCCTTTTGTGAGGCGCTCAGACTGTGCTCGAGTAAGGGGTGGTGAGTCCTTCACAGCACGATTGCGTCTTTGGGAGGGGCGTTTTAGTCATCCCTAATTCTCGATATTTGTTCAGTTGGGCTAGAGCTGATCTTGTGGCGCCTTCTTGGCCACCTTTGAGAGATTCTTATTCGGTCATGATTAATAAAAGCTGTGACCTTTAATCCGAACAGTTGTTGTCTGAGTCGTTATTTCTTCAACAGTTATAAGGTTATTTATGTATGGCTAATTGCAATAAGGAATGGATGCCTTCAGTGGCGTAACTAGAAATTTATTCTCCCCCAAGCCAAAACATTCTCTGGCGGCTCCCCCACCATCTATACTTGGCACTAGCAAAGTGATGAATTTGCATGTGGCCTTGCTGAAATGGGCGTGGCTTTGCATAAAGGGACGTGGCATTGCAGGAAAAGACTACCTTATACCCTAGATTTGCAACCTGCACACCCAGACGTTGGCCACCACAGGAAAAAAATAATAATCCTGATTCATGCCCCTTACATTATTTGTCATTTTTCCTCCTTATAGTAATGCCCAGTATACATTATGCTACACACCACAATGCCCGTTATGCCACACACTGCAATGCCCCTGAGACATTATACCACATACCACAATGCCCGTGATATAGTATACCACACACCGTAATGCCTGAGACACATTATGACACACACCGCAATGTCCGTGATACATTATGCCACGCACCGCAATGCCCTTTACACATTAAGTCCTACAGTAAGGCTTCTAATTACTTTTAAATTACCTGCTCATTGCCAGGGGTTTCATGCTCTTGGTTCCATGCACGGTGCCAGGGGTTTTCATGCTCAGGGTGTCATGCTCGTTGCCAGGGGTTTCATGCGGTAAGTCTTATGCTTGTTGCTAGAGCTATCATGTGCTGGGTTTCAAGTTTGTTGCCAGGTGGTAATATTCGTTGCCAGGAGTTTCATGCACTGGGTGTCATGCTCGTTGCTAGGGGGTAATGCTTGTTGCCAGAGATTTCATGAGCTGGGTGTTGTGCTTGTAAGCAGGGGGTAATGCTTGTTGCTAGGCCTGTGCTCCCAGTGCCACATATGCCCCTAGTGCCAGATATTCCCCCACAGTGCCAGATACACATATGCCCCCAGTGCCCCATATGCCCGCCCAGTGCCAGCTACACACATACCCCCAGTGCCAAATATGCCCCCCCAGTGCCTGGTACACATATTCCCCCAGTGCCAGGTACACATATACCCCCAGTGCCAAATATGACCCCCGTGCCAGCTGCACATATGCCCCCAGTGCCAAACATGCCCCCCCCCCCCCCAGTGCCAGGTACACATATACCGCCAGTCCCAAACATGCCCCCTCCAGTGCCAGGTACAAACCCCCAGTGCCAAACATGCCCCCCCAGTGCCAGGTACAAACCCCCAGTGCCAAACATGTCCCTCCCCCCCGGGCTCCCCCGCTGCTGTGCGTTTTGAGAAGGAGGACACGGAGGGCACAATGCGTGACTCTCCTGTGTGTCCCTCCTGGGTCTCCGGCGGCAGCGGCGTGTCTGTCAAATGAAGTGCCGGTTCATGAGCCAATCAGAGCTCACGAACGGGTACTTCATTTAACAGATACACCGCTGCCGCCGGAGACTCAGGAGGGACACACAGGAGAGGCGCGCACTGTGCGCCCTCAAATGTCCTTCCAAAAACACCCGCACTAGGGGGCCGCAGACACTGCGGTCGCTTGGAGGCGCAGGGTAACGCCCCCCACAGCCCTGCGCCTCCAAGCGACTGGTGGCTGCGGCCCGCTAGTTACGCCAGTGGATGCCTTTGTCTCTTTTGGTTAATTTTATAATTTTAGTTAAATTGAGGCTTCTATTTCACAGGATTACTTGCTATCAAAGGGAAAGTTATAGCAAACTGGTATTTATTACAGACTGTTTATAGCAACTGTGTTCTGCAACAATCATGCGTTGCCACTTGAAATTACAAAAACATGTGTGTGATATCTTGATCCCACATGTCGTGGCACCATTGAGTCCTATAGTAATATTGTAATACACAGTATTCATCCCCTTTACACTTCAATAACATGCTCCTTAAAGTTCTTCCTAAATATTGGTGAGCCAAGATTTATCAAGCCTTGGAGAGTGATAAATTGCACGGTAATTAAGTACCAACCAACCAGTTTCTAACTGTCATTTTTCAAACACAGCCTGTCACATGGAAGTTAGGAGCTGATTGGCTGATACTTTTTCACCGTGCTAGTTATCACTCAGAAAGGCTTGATAAATGGGGGTCAAAGTTATTTACTGATAAAAGGGTTTCATGTCACATTCATAAATGTTGATTTTTAGAAAGATTTTAAGTTACTATTTATATTTTTTTCTTTCACCAATTGTCAAGTATCTGAGTGCAGGGTTTAGTTTTCATGGCTGTAACCACTTGCCTGGTATGCTCGCATCTGCCGAGCTGTGATTTCCTTGCTATACTCACATCTGATGTGACAATGTCAGAAATGCTTATCAGTGGCTGCTGGAAGGTAATCTTCTTTCTCCTGCTGGGTTCTGCACATCCAGTCGGCCTCTCCATTGCTGCGGAAACCTCCCTCCTTGGCTTGTAAAGAAGGGTGAGCTTAGAAGTATCACTTATCTGTATCTGTCTGCAACCTGAGTCCAGGGACTTGAGGGAAGCCGCAGTTTACCATCTCTCCGCTGGTCACAGAGAGACTGCAGAGACTGATCCAAACAGGACTGGCCAGAATCTGTTCTCACTGCCTCCCCATCCGGCAGCTCTCAGTGATGGGTGACCCCCCAAAAAAGGGTGGTAACTAGGGGTGTGCAATCAGTACCACTGTACAGAGCACAGAGTTCTTGGGACAGCACTGTCGATGCTTCTTGGTCCCTGCATCTGGCTTACCAGCGCTGGCATCTCCGCCCCTTCCACATGATATGATCTGCTCAGGGGTTTGGATGGCTCAGGGAGCTAGTAAGACCTGTTACAGAGCTGTCCAAGGATACTCACCCCCTGCTGCTGGCTGCTCCTATTGTGGGATGTATAACTAGGTATTACAGTTTTATATAGTTTGTTAAATAAAAAAAACGACTGTGCTAATAGGGTACGTACGCAACTTGTAGTGGCAGTAACCCTTTCACCTGTGCACAGTAGAGGCAGCCATTTTGTAAGTGATCTAATGTTTCTTTGCATGGGGTCTACTAATGCCCTAGGCACCAGCAGTTCATGCATAGAAGTCAGGCATCATAAATAATTAGATGCCTCCACCAGGTGTAGCTGACAGGCTCACAGTTTCTACCATTGCAGCTTTATTTCAAATATATTCAGCTTTTTACATATCTCTGAGCAGGCAAACCCTTTAGTACCATATTAGAACTTCCATTTATTGTATTCTTTTTTTCCCTGTATCTCTGCAGTTTCATTCTACAATGGTCATTTTTAAGCCTAATGGCGTAAAAAGGTGCAAACTGTGAGTGTGCAAATATTGTATTCATGTTTTTTTCAAAACTTGTGTAATATCATTCTATATCAATACTGGCGACATGGTCAAGTTATATAGATGACATTTATTTTTATCTGGTGTAGTGATCAGGAATCCCTTTATCTTTTTTTCTCAGTATCTTAATAGCAATACAGATAACATTGTACTCACTTTCAATATAAGTGAAAGAGGTTGACATCTTAGCTTTGTCTATATATGTATCATACAGGACTGGATAAAAACAAAAAACTTTATCAAGACTACAGACTGTAATTCCTTTATAGACTTCAACAGTAACCATCATTTCAACTGGCTAAAATGCATCCCCAACAGTCAATTTCAGCGCATCAGGCGCAATTGTACTGATATGAAAACATACGAGGAACAAGCCAAAGTACTGGGGGATCATTTTACATCTAAGGGTTACAAAGGACAACTGCTTGAACAAGCCAAACAGTCAGGCGGACACCTAAATAGAATGGATGCATTATTGGATAAACCAGCTCCAAAAAAAGAAACTGCTATAGCTTTTGTTACCCAGTATAATAGTTAACATAGGCAAATAATGAAAATAATATCTAAGCACTGGAACATTCTGACCAATGATCCATTGCTGTCTAATGTTGTTGACTGTCACCCAAATTTTACTTGTAGAAAAGCACGGAACATTAAGGACAGCATTGTTAGGAGTGCCATTGCCACTCTTTCGTTTGCGAGCAGCATTAAATCCAAAGTTTTCTTTCGCTGCGGGACATGAAGCATGTGTAGAATGTGCAGAAGTAAAGAAATGAAAGTAACTAAATACAAATCAATACAGACAGTTTTTAATATAGAGGACTTCATTATATCTAACACAATGTACTGTATTTATTTGTTAGAATGCTCCTGAGGAAGCCAATATGTAGGCAAAACTAAAAGAATGCTTAAGGAGAAGCTTGCGGAACATCTCAGAAATGTAAAAAAAAACCAAGTAGAAACACACAGGGGTAAATTTACTAAGATTCGTGTTTTCCCGTTTGAGGTCAAAGTTCAATCACGAATGACATCGAAAGTGTAAATATGCAACTTTTTGAATTGATTACGACTAATTTACTAAGCTGCCGTATTCTGCATTTTCGGGTTTTCCGGTGTCGATGTCATTCGTTTTTTTAGGCAGTGTTTTACGTGAGTGACTTGTAAAACACTGCCGACTTTAATACAATGAATCTCGGCCGGATCTGAGAGATTCGTGCTGGGCTTCATTGTGCACTTTGTTTAAAAATAAAATAAAGTTTAAATGTTAAAAAAAAATTGCGCGAGGGGCGTGGCCTGACGGGCTAGGGAGAAGGACGTGCCTTGGAACTGCTCCTACACGGCGTCCTAATAAAAACAAAAATACAACACCAAATAGCCCACCGGGTCTCCCCATATCCTCTACTATACCTCTGCTGCTGAAAGGGGGTCGGAGGAAGCGGGTTGCGGAGCCGGAGGACGCTCAGAGCGCCCTTGTAGGTTGCGGCCCACTTCATCCCCCTGAGCCGGGACCTCAATTTCACTAGGTGCCTGCGCGGATCTCCAGGGCAACGGAACGGAGCCTCCCGTTCCGCTCGTTGCCGCGGCTACAGCGCTGCCTCTCCTGCTCCCCGGAGACTGGGACCTAGTGGTCCGGGTCCTGGCCTCCCCCTGCATCCACGCCGGCACTCACCCCTCACACAGAGCTCACTGGCCGGGTGCTACTGGACACTTCCCCGGGCTGTACACCTCCCGGCGGCCATCTTTAGTGTGGGCAAACCTGCACTTCCAGCCAGCTCCTGCGGCTCCTACATGCTGATCGACTGGCCTGGTCTGGGAAGTTACACTGAGCACTCCTGTCAGCAACCTTACATGCCTTGTGATAGGGGTATGCTGGAAAGGGCATAAAGGTGCTCTACCTCCCCATTCTAATCCTTTCTTTGATTGATATTTCTGTTTATATTCTTTTTTCCTTTCTTTTATTTTCTTATTTTAATTGTTTTTTTGTTTGTTTTTTTATACCCATTTTGCTATTTTTATACTTTCTTAATATTGGTCTCTCCTCTGGAAAATCCGTTTCCATATATACGCAACCGTCACTGCTGGGGGCTCGACATTCTTGGTCACCTCACCTATACACAGTGAAGCCAGCTCTCTTGGAGTACATTTCTATACATTAAATAATCTGTAATGTCATAGGAACAGCTTTGGAGCTCCCCCAGCTGGTGAGAAATCATATTGCAGAGCATTTATTTCTATATACATTTTTTTTTTTAATCCTTTTTTATTTATTTATTTATTTATTTTATTTTCTCTCTCTACGTCTCTTACACCTTGTCATACGCTATTGCTATTTCAACACCACAAGTTCCTAAATATGGATAAGTACATGGCTAAAACTCCTAGAAACCCCCGAGGCTCACAAGCGAATAAAGGTCGGGGTCGGGACAACATTCCTGCAGATAGTACTCAGTCACTGGCATCTGGTCTCAGCAATAGTCCTTTGGAACGCTCATCACTTACTACAACAAAGGATCCCACCAAATCTTTTACTACGCATGAGATTACTGACATACTGGCTTCGCTTCTGGATCAAAAATTGGCTCCCTTGAAGGATTCATTGGACTCCGCTCTTACCCAATTGAATCATCATGATCAACGTATATCGGAGGCGGAGCAAAGAATCTCAGACCTTGAGGATGATTTAACGACGGCCAGAACGGCGCTCACTGAACAGGATAAAATAGTGACGTCCATGCAAGAGAAACTTGAAGATTTAGAGAACAGAAATAGAAGAAGTAATGTGCGCCTTATAGGACTCCCGGAAACGGTGAAACCTTACGAACTTATGAACTTGGTCTCTCAGTGGTTGCCAAGGGAATTGGGATGTATATCTGATTCTGAATCACTGCTGATTGAACGTGTTCACCGTATCGGTCCGGATCGACAATCTACCAAGGATAGGCCTAGACCGGTTATCATGAAGTTTTTAAATTACGCTGATAAGGTCCGCCTGCTTGATGCTTATAGAAAACGTTCCACTCTCAAGTACCAAGAGTCCAAGATCCTACTTTTTCAGGACTTCTCATATATGGTGGCTGCAAAGAGACGAGAGTTTTCCCCGATATGCAAACAGCATGTTCGAGATGGAGCTCCGGTTTGCCCTACTTTATCCGGCTAAGCTGAGGGTCACGTACTCAGGAAAATCCTATTTCTTTGATACTCCGCAAGCTGCAAAAAACTTTGTGGACTCATTGGCTTCTTCACGTCCATCTAGGATGGATGATGCGGATTGACACTACAGAATTTCATCTTGTGGACATCTTTAAATCCATTGAACATTCAGGTTATGGATGACGGTTTATAGTTTGGAATGTTTTTGGTTTCTTGCAGGCTGTTTAATGCTTAGCTATGCTGTGATATTTCAAGGGTGTTGCTGGAGTCTTACAAGGACCAAACTTCTTGTTGAAAATCTCATATCTAGGTGTACCTTTACCTTTTTCTTCTTCGGCTCGCTCGCCCTCTTTTTCTTATTCTCTTTCTGCATCTCACTGATTTCCCTTCTTTTTTTTCTTCTTTTTCTTGTTCTTATCCTATTTTCTCAGTTTTTAAAATGCTCTAGTTCTAAATGTCCGTCTAGTTCGAAATCCGTATTGTTACACGAGTATGATTGTGTCCTGCAATGTTCTGCAGGGCTGCTGCTCAGTCGGACATACTACTGGGTTCTTATAAGGTTAAAATGGTTTATGATGATTGTTGAAAATTTAATTGTGGTTAACACACATGATTTTTTCCTACTACATGTGATATGTTTACATTTCCCCCCATTGGGCCGGTATTCACCTCCCCCTTGTCCGCGCGCTGGGACGGGTAAGGATTTTCCAAAGGAAGTTTATACTGTTATGACTTGGCCTAGGGTGTGTATTGGTTAAATGACAGCGACTGTAAATCCTTCTAAAACGATAAAAACGGCCCTTAAATTAGTAACATGGAATGTGGAGGGCTTAAATTCCCCTATAAAGAGGAAGAAGATTCTGACCCACCTAAAACGTTTACGACCGGATATAGTTTTATTACAAGAGACACACTGGAAGATTTCTGATCCCAATGTGGTAAGAGATACATGGATAGGAGATTTCAAAACAGCATCCTATACATCAAAACAAAGAGGGGTTATGATTATTTTTAGCAAATTTCTTGTTTATAATATTAGTGACAGCTTGGTAGACCCTGAGGGAAGGTATCTATTTTTAAAACTGACTATACATGGTATATCTTACACGATTGCTAATATTTATGCTCCCACGGGACCCAATGCCCTCTTTTTCACGGATATTTATGCAAAGTTGCAGGACTGGGCAGAAGGCGCTATTATTCTGGGTGGGGACTTTAACTGTGTTCAATTGACAGGACTGGACAGATCCACAGCTGCCACTACCCATGGCTCAGCTGCTCCCCTATCGCTTTCGTTGCTGACTAATACGATGGGATTGTGTGATCCCTGGAGGTGCCAACATCCAGATTCTCGTGAGTATACGTTTTACTCACACCCTCATCATTCCTCGTCCAGATTAGATTATTGGCTGATCACGGATACTCTTTTGCAACAGGTAGTACACTCCCAGATAGATCCAATTCTCCTTTCTGACCATGCTCCGGTGTGGTTCACTATAAAGTTAAACACTCCAATACCACGTTCTTATAATTGGAAGTTTCCAGCTTATATGGAAAACTCTTCAGATTTCCGCCTACATCTTGAACAGTCATTTCTAAATTATAAAACTGATAATATGGAACATATCGGGGACATCAACCTATTTTGGTCCGCCTCGAAGCCGGTAATACGGGGTCAGATCATGGAGTATGTCTCCAGGAGACGCAAGGCACTGAATAATCAATTAAATGATCTTAGTCAAAATTTAACTAGAACTTATGATATACTCTCTTCACATTATTCACTTGAAAACCGCCAGGCTTATCTTACTGCTAAACAACAATACGATGCCCTATGCACTGAGCGGGCAAGCTTTTCTCATGATATTCGTAGAAACAAGTTTTTTAGAACTGGCAATAAATCGGGCAGGTTGTTGGCAAATTTGGTTCGGTCGTACTCTGCTCCTTCACGCATCACTCAACTGTCAACTGATCTCACCTCTAACGTTTTGGATACTCCTGCTATCTCGGAGGAATTCTTACGTTACTACCAAATTTTGTATAAATCTCCTCCTGACCATCCATTTTTGGATAAGGCAGGACTTCCGGTGTTGACGGAGGAAGAGAGAGAATCTCTGACGACGCCAATTCAGGAACCTGAAATATTATCTCTAATCAAATTGTTGAAAAAGGGGAAGTCCCCTGGGCCGGATGGTTTTGGGGCGGAGTATTACCGAATGCTGGCTCCTCACTTAATGCCTTATATGCTAGCTCTTTTTAATTCTATATTACAAGGGAATTCAGCCCCGACCGGGTTTGATGAGGCTAGAATAGTGGTCTTTCCCGAAACCGTGAAAATATCCCAAGTATGTCCAATCTTATAGGCCGATCTCCTTACTAAACCAGGACTTGAAATTATTTACCAAATTACTAGCGTTTAGACTTCAGCCCATTTTACAGCGAATTTTACACCCAGCTCAAAATGGGTTTGTTAGAAACAGAACTTCAGTACATAATATCCGTACTTTAATGGCAGCGATACATAGCTCGAGACAATCAAAGTCTCACAAAGCCCTTATAGTCAGTTGTGATGCAGACAAGGCATTTGACCGTGTCTCCTGGGCTCATATATTGCGAGTCCTACATGCCCAACATTTTGGTACTAAGTTTATTGATGTTTTTAAAACATTATATGCCACTCCACAAGCGTATATCACGATCAATGGAGTAAACACAAAATCATTTCAGTTATATAGGGGTACAAGACAGGGGTGCCCCCTCTCCCCCTTGTTATTTAATCTGGCTTTAGACCCGCTCATACGCACGTTCATAAGTGATGTATCTTGGAAAGGTATCGAAGTGGGCTCTCACTCTATAAAGGTCTCCGCTTTTGCGGATGATCTTCTACTATATTTCAGTGACCCCATGACATCCTTTCCCTCACTATTGACCGCACTAGAGAATTTTAACTTAATATCAGGATTTTTAATTAATTTTGACAAGACTGAGGCACTGGCACTGGGTGGAGACGCGAGGGTGGGATGGGATGATGCGTTCCCATTTAAATGGGCGCATAACTACATAACATATCTTGGTATACGTGTATCATCTGATCCCTCGGAATTATACTCTTTAAACTTTTCTTATTATATTAATAGGATGATCGAGGACTTTACGAGATGGCAACATCTGCCAATCTCTTACTTGGGTAGGTGTCACTTGTATAAAATGGTGTCTTTTCCTCGCCTACTTTACCCGATACAGATGCTTCCGTTTTTGCTATTAAAAAAAGATATACATACACTAAATAAAGCCATTACTAAATTTATATGGGCGAATAGGCGTCCTCGTATAGCGCTGTTCAAATTAAAACAACCACCCTCACTTGGAGGAGTTAATCTCCCCTGCCCGGAAGATTACTCCTTAGCAGCTAATTATAGATGCGCCCTAGATTGGATAGGTAACGGAGACAATTTTGTTAACAAGGCTCTGGAACAGGCTTTGTATCCCAGTTATGATTTGCTACAGATACTACATTTTCCGAATTCCTCTATATTACAGGATATAAAATCAATTCCATTATTATATGCTCCTTACAAGGCGTGGCAGCAAATTAGAAAACGTTCTAAACTCACTCTGACTCATTCCTTGTTCCAGCCTTTATTTGGGAACCCGGCTTTTCAGGGAGGGGAAGCGGGCAGGATTGTACGTGGTTGGCACCTCCAGGGACTCCGTTCATTGTTTCAATTTTTGAATGAAGACTGTTCGGCGGTATTATCGCTGTCTCAATTACAAACTAGATACCCGACTTTGAAATTTCCCTTTTTTGCATATTTTCAGATGCGTAGTTTTGCTACACACATTATGACGCACCTACAGCCCATTGATCGTACTTTTCTACTGGATGGCATTGTACGACGACGTTTAGACTCCCCCCATTCTACATCTTTAATATACTCTTACACCAGACGGAAGATTGACTATACTAAACTTACTGCGGGCATAGCTAAATGGAAGGATGTCTTTCCGGGAGTGGATTTGCACACTATTATTGAATGGTCTAATTTGCTTAATAAACAATTGGTATCTTCCTCTTATGCAGAGATGCATTTAAAAATTTTACATAGAGCTTACTATACCCCTAGGCTGCGATTCCTTACAGGGGCAGCAGACAATTCTCAATGTTTCAAATGCAAGTCCCCCGATGCTGATATTATACACTGTTTATGGTCCTGCCCAATTATACAATCATTTTGGGAACTAATACAGGTGTACATCGGGGTTAACTTGGGTATACCATTTACAATGACAATGGCATGGGCCCTTTGGAATTATGTAGAACCTTACACTCCCGCTTTATCCAAGGGTGCAAGACTGCTTCTGGCTCGCATTACAGCAGCAGCAAAGAAAACAATACTATCTCAGTGGATACAAAAAGATCATATTCCTGTGTCTCTTGTGTTACCACGGTTAATATTTCTATTCCAAATGGATTGGACAGAATGTTCTCTAGATGTTGAATCTCGTGCTCCTAAGTTTTTTGCAATATGGCTGCCTTTTTTGATCACATTACCTGTGAACACCAAAGAAAGTATACGTAAAGTGGTACGGTTAACAACGTGGTATAATATGGCAACCCTCACCGATGGGTCACCACCGTTTTGAGCTTCTTTAGATAGGTCTTTTGCCGTTGGACTTTTAACACCTCACTTATAAATATAGTCATACATATGTATAATTGACTAATTTTGATGTACTGTATTTCATGATCATTAGGGTTTATACTATTTTGTTTCGCAATTTCCCACATTTAGCATGTCACAATAATATACGGACAGTGGATTTCTATGTTCGCCTTTATTGATATGTATTAATACTGTTACATGTGTGTTACTTTTCTTCTCTTCAATAAACACAATTTAAAAAAAAAAAAAATGCGTGGGGTCCCCCCTCCTAAGGCAAACCAGCCTCGGGCTCTTTGAGCCGATCCTGGTTGCAGAAATATGGGAAAAAAATGGACAGGGGTTCCCCCATATTTAAGCAACCAGCATCGGGCTCTGCACCTGGTCCTGGTTCCAAAAATACGGGGGACAAAAAGCGTAGGGGTCCCCCGTATTTTTAAAACCAGCACCGGGCTCCACTAGCTGGACAGATAATGCCACAGCCGGGGGTCACTTTTATACCGTGCCCTGCGGCCGTGGCATCAAATATCCAACTAGTCACCCCTGGCCGGGGTACCCTGGGGGAGTGGGAACCCCTTCAATCAAGGGGCCCCCCCCCAGCCACCCAAGGGCCAGGGGTGAAGCCCGAGGCTGTCCCCCCCATCCAATGGGCTGCGGATGGGGGGCTGATAGCCTTTGTTGATAGTTATGAATATTGTTTTTAGTAGCAGTACTACAAGTCCCAGCAAGCCTCCCCCGCAAGCTGGTACTTGGAGAACCACAAGTACCAGCATGCGGTGGAAAAACTTGGCCGCTGGTACCTGTAGAACTACTACTAAAAAAATACCCCAAAAATTACAAGACACACACACCTTGAAAGTAAAGTTTTAATACATCCATCCACACAAACATGTACACATACTTACCTTATGTTCACATGCAGGTCGGTCCTCTTGTCCAGTAGAATCCATGGGGTACCTGTTGAAAAAATTATACTCACAAAATCCAGTGTAGATCGGTCCTCTTCAAATCCATTTGTAATCCACGTACTTGAGAAAATAAAAAAACGGAGTCCCGACCACGAACTGAAAGGGGACCCATGTTTTCACATGGGACCCCTTTCCCCGAATGCCAGAAACCCACTCTGACTTCTGTCTAAGTGGGTTTCTTCAGCCAATCAGGGAGCGCCACGTTGTAGCACCCTCCTGATCGGCTGTGTGCTCCTGTACTGACTGACAGGTGGCACACGGCAGTGTTACAATGTAGCGCCTATGCGCTCCATTATAACCAATGGTGGGAACTTTGTGGTCAGCGGTGAGGTCACTTTCGGTCAACCGCTGAGCAGAAAGTTCCCACCATTGGTTACAATGGAGCGCATAGGCGCTACATTGTAACACTGCCGTGTGCCGCCTGTCAGACAGTACAGGAGCACACAGCCGATCAGGAGGGTGCTACAACGTGGCGCTCCCTGATTGGCTGAAGAAACCCACTTAGACAGAAGTCAGAGTGGGTTTCTGGCATTCGGGGAAAGGGGTCCCATGTGAAAACATGGGTCCCCTTTCAGTTCGTGGTCGGGACTCCGTTTTTTTATTTTCTCAAGTATGTGGATTACAAATGGATTTGAAGAGGACCGATCTACACTGGATTTTGTGAGTATAATTTTTTCAACAGGTACCCCATGGATTCTACTGGACAAGAGGACCGACCTGCGTGTGAACATAAGGTAAGTATGTGTATATGTTTGTGTGGATGGATGTATTAAAACTTTACTTTCAAGGTGTGTGTGTCTTGTCATTTTTGGGGTATTTTTTTAGTAGTAGTTCTACAGGTACCAGCGGCCAAGTTTTTCCGCCGCATGCTGGTACTTGTGGTTCTCCAAGTACCAGCTTGCGGGGGAGGCTTGCTGGGACTTGTAGTACTGCTACTAAAAACAATATTCATAACTATCAACAAAGGCTATCAGCCCCCCATCCGCAGCCTATTGGATGGGGGGGACAGCCTCGGGCTTCACCCCTGGCCCTTGGGTGGCTGGGGGGGGACCCCTTGATTGAAGGGGTCCCCACTCCCCCAGGGTACCCCGGCCAGGGGTGACTAGTTGGATATTTGATGCCACGGCCGCAAGGCACTGTATAAAAGTGACCCCCGGCTGTGGCATTATCTGTCCAGCTAGTGGAGCCCGGTGCTGGTTTCAAAAATACGGGGGACCCCTACTCTTTTTGTCCCCCGTATTTTTGGAACCAGGACCAGGCGCAGAGCCCGATGCTGGTTGCTTAAATATGGGGGAACCCCTGTCCATTTTTTCCCCATATTTCTGCAACCAGGATCGGCTCAAAGAGCCCGAGGCTGGTTTGCCTTAGGAGGGGGGACCCCACGCAATTTTTTTTCTGAAAATTTATAACATTTCCCCCCCTTCCCACTGAAAAACATGCACGGATCTCATGGATCCGTGCATGCCTATACAAACACGGGATAAAAAAGCAGGTCTGTTTTTTTTTAGCACTTTTTCACGATTTGTATTTTAGCACGGCAGTGTTTGGCTATTGTCGGCAGTGTTTGTGTTTTGCACTTTTTAGTAAATTCCCGATTTCTAGCAAATTGCAGGCGTATTTGACCGATGGTGTATTGATTCGTGATTTTTTCCTAGGACTTCCAAAATATTACGAATGCCCTCATCACTGCCGTGATTTTTGCTTAGTAAATTACCGAGATGACACTTTGATGAAAAAACGGCATCTCGGTCAAAATCGGGACCTTAGTAAATATACCCCACAATGTTTATTTACACTTTAAACAATTTTGCTAGTGTAATTTAAAATATATAGGGGGGGATGTAATAGTGTGTGAGAATCAGAAAGTGAATGAATGTGGGAGATTTCTCCTGTTTTTTTGGGGGGGTTTCGAAATAGCAATCATTAACATGGCAAAATGAACCAGGTTTTGCAATGTAAATGATTGCCACGTTAAAAAAAAACAGGGGAAATTTCCCCAACTCTCTCACTTTCTGATTCTCAAACCCTATTAAATTTTTCCCATGGTGTCCTTTTGTGGTATTAAAATTGCCAAACCTGATAGAGATGTGTCCCTGGCAAAATTAAAAATTAAAATTATATATACATTGAAAACCCAGTGTACCAGAGGTCTTAATGTAGATTTTGAAGTAAAATGGTTTCTTTCAATGTTTTAACAACAAATATTTCTATGTGTTTCTTCATGTTTATTGAATAATAGAGTATAATGATGCACTGCTCAAAATTCCATGTATAAAATCATATGTGCAAACTATTTTTATGTGGAATCCGTAATGCTGTTTACAATATGGGAACTTAATCTAATGCTTTATGAGAACAGAGCTACAACAAAATGGCCGCTTCTTATCACTAGAGGTCTCCACCGGGATCAAATAGAGGACTTCCGGGATTGCGTTCCACTGACTGGAAGACATCATTAGCTTGCGTTCCAAATCCTGGAAGTGGGCGTTATGGGACTTCCGGACAGTGCAGAGACTCCTGGAATAGCGCAAACGGAAGTCCTGTGGACGTGGGGGACTTGAAGGGACCCGTTTTGGCATACAAAACATCTTGGCTCCTAAGAAAATATGGATTGTATCTAGCCGGATTCCATTTGTATTGTTATATATTTCTCTGTTGAAAGTGGTTATTTTTTGTATATTGTATTAATATGAATGCACTGTGCTTGTAATTGTTTACATAGATATCTTTTATAAGAGATTAAATATTTTAATTAGGATGTGTATAAAAACTGGGTCTTATTGAGACGTGAAAACTCGCCTATGGTCATATGACAGAAGTACAGGTATTTATAACTGAACTGGGGAAGGTAATAGATACACCCTGAGGAACGACCCTAGAGGTCAGAAACGCGTTGGTGGTCTTGGACTCTCTTTGACAGTAGACCCACAGAAATCTTTTTATCTAATGAACTATCCAGATCCAACTCAGTCCAGGTGAGAAGGTGTTTGTTTGGTTTATGGGTCCATCTGTATATCTGAGGTCCACCAAGTTTTTTTTTAATGTTTTGAAACTTTTTTAATGCCTGTATATTTTTTTACTGAGAATTTAATTGTGCTGCTTGGAATATCCATTTCCATTACTATTTTTGCTCTTTGGTACTGTTTGGATTATTAATAAAAATACTCTGTTTTGAGCAAAAGTATACCATCGATGTGGTCTCTGTATGGGGACTGTTTTGGTTGGAAAAGCCAGACTGGAGATGTTAAGAAACGTTTTGAGGAACGCTAATACCTGTTCCTAGGTGAGTCAGTACCCAAGGGGTTTCTACGCTGATTAATGGTGAAATATGATATGACAATGTTGGTCGGATTGATTCCAAAATACACCTTTATGTGAATATTTCTCACAGATATTTGTTGAGTTTAAGAATTGGTCCCATTATGGTTGATGCGGCTCAACATACAGTGGTTTAATTGAACATTCTGTTTCTTTCTTATGTCCTGGGAGAAACACTCACCCCACCAGCAAGATCTAAGAGGATCAATACATCTTACATTTGGACAGTGCTTGGGGGATCAGTCATTCTGGTTTATTGTGTAATATCATGTGATTATTACCAGCGGGGTGTGGTGCACAATGCTAGAAGTGTTTATGGGCTTGGCTTTCTCCATTGCTGATAAGTGTATAGTGTGAGTAACACGGCCGCCATTCTTTATTTTTCAGATGCAGCACCTACATGAGCCGCGTCGGCTCTAATACCATGCCATCCAGCATCTAATCTGCTGCAGCATTGCCAAGGTATGCCACTATATAGTAACATTCTTACCGCATTTACATGTCATTCTCCGTTATTTTTATGCTCATACAACTATAAGGTTTTTTTATACAAATATACTTGTAGCTGAAGTACTTACACATGTCTCTTACATGAGTCGCTCTCAGCGGCGTAGCTAGAGAGGAGGGGACCTGTGTGCAGTCTCCATGTGTGGGCTCCTTCCTCTCCGTCCCTTAGACGGCAGCGCTGTGAGCTCTAGAGACTCTGACACAGTACCAGAGTCTACAGTGCATGCGCAGGTCTATGAAAAATGGCGCAGCTGCAATTTTTTTGGAGACCTGCACGTGCGCTGTAGACTCTGGCACTGTCTCTAGTGCTCAGAGTGCTCAGCGCGCTAACAGCGCTGCCGGCTACGGGACAGATAGGAAGGGGCCCACACATGGACACCAGAAAGGTAAGTATAGAAGAAATGGGTGCAGTGTGTGTGGTGTGGGCCCCCTCTGGATCCAAGGGACCGTGTTCACCGCATACACTGCACCCACTATAGATACGCCACTGGTCCTCTAGACTGTGACATAAACCGTGCTGTACAACAGATAGCTGTTGTCTTATGTTTGCAGCCTCTATTACCTTATTGTGAGAAGACTATTGTGAGCTGTCATTGTTTTTTGTTTGAATTGACATTATTTGTGTCAATAAGGACAGTTATAGAACAAACACTGGGGTCATAATGCTGGTACAAGAAAGGTTGCAGCGATTGTATATCATTATTAATATTATCAATGAAAGCAGTGAGGAATAATGATGTGTTCAATGCCATTGTAATCAACTAGGCACTGCTAGTGGAATTAATATGGGAGCAGACTGTGTAGAGTTTTGCAACTAAAAATCTAGGTAATATAGGCAGGGGTGAGTTATTATCATCGCTCTTGTACATAAAACATTTGATAAAAACAACACGAATATCAATCTAGGTAATGTACTTCATAAGCAGGCTTGGACTGGCCCACAGGGTTTCCAGTGAAACCCCCGATGGGACCCACTGCCTGGGGGGCCACCCAGGTTCGAGACTGCGCACTTTAATTATACATTATACACATGTTACCTTATACTGCACAGGACTATGGTGTATTTCTAGACAATCAGTATTTACAGGGCCAAGACCTTAGCCAAACCTCTGTGGGGACTGGCCACACCTGCGCTGGTAATTAGCCACACCCATAAGAATGGGCCCCTAATAATGCATTCCCTCGGTGGGCACTTCATGTCACTGCCCATAAGCAGTCACTTTTGTTTTCAAGTTTGTTTATCGTTCTACCAAGCAGTTTATACTTCTGCACCCTCAAAGTCGAAGCTGAAAATAGTGTTCCTACTGTATTATGATAGTGGAGCCTATTTTCAGCATGGGGAGTCTATTGTTTCCTTTAAGGTTAGCCCAACATGAAGGTTAATAGGACCAGAATTGTTTGATATATTTATTTATTGTTGCGGCCAATCAGAGGCATCACTGGTACTGGTGACAACTGGTGTGGCAAACTCCGCGCGCCTAAAAAGAGGGTGTGACCTATGAAGGAGGGCAGATCCGTAACTAGACTTTTTGGTGCCCTGTGCTAGAGAGAGAATTGGCGTCCCCCTCCCTCCCTTGGATTTCAAAAGGGGGGAAAACTGCAAGTGAAAGTAATTAAAACAGATAGACAAGTGCCGCCAACAGAGCCCCCTACCCTGCAGCCAGTGCCGTAACTAGGCATTTTAGCGCTGTGTGCAAGAAACGACAGTGGCGCCCCCCCCCCCCATGTAAGATAGGGGCAGTGCGCGTCGTAGGCGAGCGAAAAATTTATAGGGGCGTGGCTTCACGGGGAAGGGGCGTGGCCACAAAATAATAGCAATTCATACTACGGTGCACAGTAGTCTACATTATTCAAATTACGCTGCACAGTAGCGCCACTACACCAGGTAGAGCCCCTTTTATACATTACAGCAGACAGCGTCCCCCTTTTTACACATTACAGCAGACAGTCCTCCTTTTTACACATTGCGGCAGCCAGTCCCCCTTTTTACACATTGCGGCAGCCAGGCCCCCTTTTTACACATTGCGGCAGCCAGTCCCCCTTTTTACACATTGCGGCAGCCAGGCCCCCTCTTTACACATTGCGGCAGCCAGTCCCCCTTTTTACACATTGCGGCAGCCAGTCCCCCTTTTTACACATTGCGGCAGCCAGGCCCCCTTTTTACACATTGCGGCAGCCAGTCCCCCTTTTTACACATTGCGGCAGCCTTGCGGCAGCCAGGCCCCCTTTTTACACATTGCGGCAGCCAGTCCCCCTTTTTACACATTGCGGCAGCCAGGACCCCTTTTTACACATTGCGGCAGCCAGTCCCCCTTTTTACAGCCAGTCCCCCTTTTTACACATTGCGGCAGCCATCCTCCTTTTTACACATTGCGGCAGCCAGGCCCCCTTTTTACACATTGCGGCAGCCAGTCCCCCTTTTTACACATTGTGGCAGCCAGGACCCCTTTTTACACATTGCGGCAGCCAGGCCCCCTTTTTACACATTGCGGCAGCCAGTCATCCTTTTTACACATTGCGGTAGCCAGGCCCCCTTTTTACACATTGCGGCAGCCAGTCCCCCTTTTTACACATTGCGGCAGCCTTGTGGCAGCCAAGCCCCCTTTTTACACATTGCGGCAGCCAGTCCCCCTTTTTACACATTGCGGCAGCCAGGACCCCTTTTTACACATTGCGGCAGCCAGTCCCCCTTTTTACAGCCAGTCCCCCTTTTTACACATTGCGGCAGCCATCCCCCTTTTTACACATTGCGTCAGCCAGGCCCCCTTTTTACACATTGCGGCAGCCAGTCCCCCTTTTTACACATTGCGGCAGCCAGGACCCCTTTTTACACATTGCGGCAGCCAGTCCCCCTTTTTACAGCCAGTCCCCCTTTTTACACATTGCGGCAGCCATCCCCCTTTTTACACATTGCGGCAGACGGTGACCCCCTGAGAGAGAAAGAGAGAGAGAGACTTACCATCTCCCCGCTGGCAGTCAGGCTCCTCGTGCAGCTCCCTCGGTGCAGGCAGTGAGGTGAGAAGGAGGAGGAGGGAGGGTGAGCAGGGAGCCGCAGCAGCGCTATGTCATTGGTAGTAAGCGCCGCTGCAGCATCCCCCTCTCCTTCCGTATTGGCTGCCCGGCGCTGCTGTGGATGCTGGGATGGAGGAACCGCATCCCAGCATCCACAGCAGCGCCGGGCAGCCAATACGGAAGGAGAGGGGGATGCTGCAGCGGCGCTTACTACCAATGACATAGCGCTGCTGCGGCTCCCTGCTCCCCCTCCCTCCTCCTCCTTCTCCGCTGCCCGGCGCTGGTCCTCTTCTCCCTCCACAGCGTGGCGCGCGGCGCACACAGCGAGGCGGCATGTAATGAGTCAATTTGACTCATTACATGCCGCTGGCCGTGCGCCCTCAGGGCAACTGCGCTGTGTGCCAAGCCCACTTGGCACACACGTAGTTACAACCCTGCCTGCAGCGTTATGTGCGGTGGCCCCTCCGCACACACCTAGTTACAGCCCTGACGGAGGGGGCGTGGCACCACAGGAATTCCAGGGCAGCAGGCGTGGCCTAGTTAGACAGGGGCATGGCTTTGTGGGCAGCTCCCAATTTCATCACTCGGGGAGGCATGTCCAGCACCCCCAGAGAAACTGTCTTGTATGCAGTGTCGGCTCCTTCATTCTGACAGGAGCCGGGTGCTGCAGGAGAATGTTACACTGCAGCACCTGGCTCCTGTCACTGTGGAGAAGCCAGCATTTTGGTGTCACCCCCTCCGAGGGTGACACCTGGGTGCAGGCCGTATCCCCCGCTCCCTCCTTCTGATGCCACTGCGGTTAATTCATGACTTACTGTATAATGGTTTAGGGTCAGTATATTATTTATAGTATATTATTATTATAAATTGAGGAACATTTCTCATTCACCAAATTTTTTTGCTATGCATTTAATATTATTAGTGTTTAGAATTCTGCATTTAAAACTCATTGCTTAGTAAATCTAG
Source organism: Pseudophryne corroboree (assembly GCF_028390025.1). Lineage (NCBI taxonomy): Eukaryota > Metazoa > Chordata > Amphibia > Anura > Myobatrachidae > Pseudophryne > Pseudophryne corroboree. The sequence continues at coordinate 751,170,703 of NC_086447.1, forward strand.
CCTGTTGTGTTTCCAAGATTTTCTGTTTTCTTCTTTCTTTCTTTCTTTCTTAGATCTACTATGTTCTCTAGTTGTCATGAACATATACATAATTTATTTTACATTTATTTTGTTTTGTGAATAATGTGGTGCTATTTATACATAAATTGCCTAAATTACATAATAGCATGCACTCTTCATTTTAAACAAGGTTTTCAATGCATAATTACTGCTTTTGGTGTTACTTCTAGGCAACCATATCACAACTAGATAAACATCATGTGAATTATGCAACATGTACTGTAGTTTAGTAGGGAAATTTTCATCCTTTATTAGAATATATCCCTGTATGGTTGTGAATGGTTGCCAAGTACCCTCCTAAAGTTTGGTTGTTCAAAATAAATACAGTACTCAAAATGCACAGAACCCCCTAATCTGAGTATATTTATGCTAGCCACTCCTTATGCATTTAAATGTATTTAAAAAAGATACCCACTTTTGCACATGTTGTACTACTACTAATAATACAGTCTGAAGTATCCCTTGAATTATCTTAGGTACCCTTTCAAATAACACATAGTACAGATACTGTATGTCCTCTCTTACAGCTATCCTTTTTTGCACCATGTGTCAGGAGATGCCTGACGGTATTTCTGTGCTGTGCACTTTTATCTCATTTTTGCGTTGTAGGGCCCATATAGGGCCTGATTCAAGTCCCGTCGTAGTAGCAGCAGTGCATGCCGCAAGGCACTAATGTACAGTACTTTGTGCATGTGCAGTTTAGGTCTGCGACATAGCACGCAGACCAGCGTCAGACTGTCAGTGAGTGACAGTCTGATGCCGTGTGGGGGCGGAGAGGAGGCGACGACAGCCTCCGTTTATCAAAACAGAGGAAATGGGTCAGATGATCCAATACTGCATCCTAGGATGCAGCTCAGACCAGTAATGCATGCAGGAGGCGTGACCTCTACGGCTGCATTACCATATTAGTACTATCGCTGCTGCTTCTGTGTAATAGCAATTCCAGCCACATCTGAGTCAGGCTCAATGTGTACTAGGTATTTAGGATCATTTTTAATGTTGAAAGAAATGACAGTAGTATAAAGTTGCAAATAAAGCATAATTATGCATAGTATGGTCACTCTTATTGGACCTGTTTTGTCCTTTTTGAATGGCATACTTTTTCCTCCATTGTGTTACTTTTCCCTCAATTTTGCTTCTTAGTTTACAGTGTTGTAAATAGGATTAAGTGTTTACTTTTGACGCATCTAAGTCACAAAGTCAGTGGGGCGCTAAATGGGGTTATTTGAGAATGGGTGTATGCGGATACAATGATCGCCAGAAGTCACACGTTTAATACAGTATTAATGCAGTAACTGTATATTTTTGTGGGACAAAAGCACATTTTTAAAATACAATGTCATTTATATTATTATTAATGTTCATAAATTATATATATTGTTTAGATTTTTTTTTCAAAAATAATGCTAACTCATAGGACGATACCTGATTCTGTGTCAACAAAATTGTGCTAAATCTAATTTTTACCAATTACAGCAACAGTATATTTTGTCAGAATAGATAAATATTTAATTCAAGATTTTATTTAAATTGCAGTATTAGTCACATTTTATTTAGTCAGTGTGGGAAATAATTACATCGGGAAGCTCAAGGCAAAATAGAAAGCAAATTAAATTATATTCAAGTATTATCATTTCTAATCCCCATCGAATATTGCACTAGTTAACTATATAGTTCCCAGTCACTAAAATCCCCCTCAGCTTTAATACAATGATACTTCTGATCCAATATTCTCCATACATACCCCATGACTTTGTTGATTTCATTATTTATGAAGTATTGGATAAAATTGCTTCAATCCAGGTACAGTACTTCCACATTTGTCTTCAGCAGTAACTAGGGAGGTTGGGAGGATCCCTGCACAGAGCACAAACCTGAAGGGGGCACCAGCCCAGGAGTAATTGCTTCATTTTTAAATTAGTCGTGTCTAAGTTGAGTGACTCAGGGGCAGATGTATTAACCTGGAGAAGGCATAAGGAAGTGATAAACCAGTGATATGTGCAAGGTGACAAAGGCACCAGCCAATCAGCTCCAATATGTAAATTAACAGTTAGGATCTGATTGGCTGGTGCCTTTATCACCTTGCACATATCACTGGTTTATCACTTCCTTATGCCTTCTCCAGGTTAATACATCTGCCCCACAATGTGCAAGAAGACACAACAGAGAGAAAGTATGCTGTCCCTGGGGTGTGTGGAGGGTGTGCATTAGCTCCACCCTCTCAGTGGGTTGGCAACAACCTCTATTAATGTAACTTCTACCAATTTGATGGAGGCAGGGCCCGATTAAAAATGAGGCAGATGGAGCTACAGCTTCAGGCCTCCACATAAAAATAGGCCCATCATCATGACAGCATAATGATCACCAGTCACCAGGTCGGCCATAAATCATAAGTATTAAATTGTATTTCTACTTTCCACACAAATTGATGCAATTTTTGGACTTTTACATATTTAGGGAGACGTTGGGCCTGATAGTGCATGGGGTCTACATGTGTACATGGCACTGGCCATGACCACACAGCACTGGTCACCCCCCCCCCCCCTTCCCTGCTTCTCATAATAGCCGATTAACATTTTCAGCCATACGCCTATGAGGCCTTTCATTGAGCCCTGGATGGGGGGGAGGGAGGGCTGCACAGTGCGCTCTCTCTCTTTTATTTAGCACACTAAGGGGTCTATTTACTAATCCTTGGATGGAGCTAAAGTGCACGGAGAGAAAGTAATTAGTAAACAGACCCCGAAATCGACTAGTTGCAGTTATAGTTGTCTTGCTATGTGCTGTTATAGTCAGGTACTGGGGAGGGGATGTGGCTACATCTGGGAGTTGTGGCTATAAACCCTCCCAAATAATGTGTAAAGGGGTCAATGCCCTTCCTCAGCAGCTGACCCTGGCCCCTCAAGCCTGGGCCCGGGTAATCAGTACCGACTCCACCTCCCTCTTGGCACCCCTGGTTATATTTTAGTCATATCGGGATTCAGTAACTGACAGTCAGTCAGAACAATGACTGGATAGTTAGGTTTGTGAGGCTGGCAGGTTTGTAGCTGTAGGTTTCCTTTGTTGTTGGTTTTTGTCAGATTTTCTAGGAAGAGAGAAATAAGGAATTTCCCAACTCTGTTACAGTACTTCAACTTTCCAACTAAGACGTGCAACTAAATAATCCAGTTCTGAAATAGGCTTTTATCGATTTCCTCCATTGTAAAAATTATGTCCACCGCCATGTCTATAGATCCCCCAGCAGTAAAAGATTGCTGCTGGCAATAACCCACACACCCTTTTAAGAGTGATTGATCCCTATTAGCAACCCCCTCTCCTCGCACATAGGCCCCCTTTGTTTTAGTACTTCCTCCCATGTGTTCAGTATATATGTGCATATAATATGTATAATATATGTGTGTAGCTTCCCTTGGGAGAGCCCCATTGTAGAACTGGAGATGTCCATACTGAAAGAAGAGAAAAGAAAAATACTGATTTTGTGTAAAATAAATTAGGTGCAGGGGCCCCCTTTTTACTTTAATGTATTTGATATTCATGGTTTCAACATTTAACTAGTGGATGTATTTTGATTTCTAGCAAACCACAATGAAAGCGGTCTGAGGATAATGGTCACCACAGAAAAAAAAATCCTTGTTGGGCTATTTGTTCACCCTTTGGACATCCTGGAACAAATGTTCCTCAGGACCACTATGGAAACTAAGAGTGACTCTTCCCTTTGTTCCAGTTCACTGAACCATAGATTGTACCATCTGCATGTTATCTGCAAGCTGCTTAATGTTATAATGACTACTGTATATTGATTGCATGCCACTATTTTCATATTGTTGCCCTACTTACAGTCTCAGACTACCAATTTATATTTTGTCTGAAGTTATAGTGATGTGTACACTAAGAATAGTAAAGAGCTAAGTTTCAGAATACAAGCAAAAATAAGATCGAGTGAATAATGCTTAAATATACACATAGCTGTATAAGAGGGCAGGTAACGTAATCATGTAGCATGAAGCCGGACTAGTAAAATCCAGAAAATCATTTAGGAGAAGAGAAAGGAAAGGAATAGATGGGTAGGCAAGAGGAAGAGAATCAGTGGTTACTCTACACTTGTATTTGGCTTCAGTGCAGGAAGGTCTTCCATACCCCTGAGGGATAGATTATATATTGTGTTAAGGGCAAATTGGTTACTAAGAACTTAGTGAGTTAGAGCAGGTAAGAGGCAGAAGTGTTTTGTACCTTGGACAATTTCTGAAGTTTACCAAGCTATTAGACTCATTTTCTTTGGGTGGGACCGTCCTACAATTGGGCACTGTCCTGCTTGTGTCATCACGGGCAGCAGAGTCCTGTGGGGTGGGAAAAGGCTATAGGAGCACTCTATCACCACTGCTCTGCACAATGAGGGAGGAAAGCCTGGGTGAAGACCAGTCCAGCATCTCCATGAGCGCTAGGCACACTCCCAAAGTGATGGAAACAGGTGTATGATGTGAGAACTCACCCCTTACACATCTCTTTTCCAGGCACACACTGAGATCATCCCTTTTCCCAGCCCCCATACGTTCAGAGGTATACTTTTAGGTCATGTTCCACTTTCCTCCAAAATTGGCACATTGCACTATTTCCAAAAATTTCATATACTGTATATTATACATCTAAAATAACCACTTCGCCTACTTTCTTTACTGCTGAGGTACTGTGGACCTCATTCAGCTTCAGTTGAAGAGCCGCCCAGCATGTTCAAAAGTCCGCCCATGACAGAACATGCTTCATGCCGATACGTTCGCAATTCTGCATTGCAGCCAGAGAATTGAGAATGCATGGGAAAAATCAAGCATCATTGACAATTGCGGATGACCTTGGGCTAATTGGGCTACTCGGAATAATGAGAATGCAGTTGCACCAGGCGCCATGTTTTAAGTCGCAGCAAACGCAGCGGACGTCAGATGCACACCCCGAAAACACCCATAACACGCCTGTGTTTTTCCAACCACTACCAAATGCCATGTGTACGCCCAGAAACACCCACTGCCTGTCAATCAACCTGCAATCACATCCCAGGAAGATGCAATCGCAGAAGAATCGCAAATCATGGGTCGAATACACGCAATGCATTCGCAGCTCATATAAAGGTGGCTGATAATTGTCCAATCTGCAATTTTGCAACTGAAGCTGAATAAGGCCCAATGGGGGTCATTCCGACCCATTCGCAAGCTGCGGTTCATCGCTGCGGTACAAACGGGTCGGACATGCGCATGCACGGCGCCCGCAATGCGCACGCACGTCGTTGCACGCCGACGACCAGAAGAAAGAAGAAAGTTATCGCTAGCGCGATCGCAAGAAGATTGACAGTGACGAGGCGTTTCGGGACGGATACTCTCCGTTTTCCGGGTGTGGAGATCCGAACGCAGGCGTGTCCAGGCAATTGGAGGGAGGTTGTCTGACGTCAACTCCGGGACCTTCATCGCTGGATCCATCGCACAGGGTAAATAACTGCAGAGCTAGTCTTGTTCTGCACAAAACTTTTTTAGCATAGCAGGGCTGCACAAGTGATCGCAGCCCTGCTATGCTAAAATACACTCCCCTATAAGCGGCGTCTAGTTGAGCGCACGAGCAGCAAAAAATTGATACGTGCGATCGACTCGGAATGACCCCCAATCTACGATACTATATACAGTACCTGTAACAGTGCAAGCAATATTGAAACAACTTGCTGATTGTCACTGAAAACACGATTTAGAAAATAATTTAGTTTGAATGATAAATTAGTACTTTCATTTCATAACTACTTAATTGCCATGATATAATATTTAAATATTTTAAAATATATATATATTTTTTTTAAATATACTTTTAAACACCTAATGCCTGATGGGAAGTAATGTAACAGCTGCCTCCATCATAATTATCACATGAAGGTAAAGACATGCCACTCTTTCTATAATGCATATTTTAAGGTGTGGTCACAAAGCCAAGCACCACGAGCTGGAAATTGGGTGTAGACTTTAAAATGTGCCAAATGGACAAGTAGATGCCTATCGTGTCCGCATTGCCTGTGGTTTGTAAATGAGACTTACTAAGTTAAAGCTGCACCCTTTCATATAGAGTACATTTGGTGATTGGTAACTGACTTTGGGCATGTTATGGAAGGTTATTCTAGGAAACTGGCTTTATTCTGAAACTAGCAATTGAATACTGCCGGTTCAGAACAAATGATGTAAAAGTAATTGGTTAAAAGCATCTGATAAAGCGTAAAAGTTTTTTTTTTTTTTTTTTCTTACTACATCTTGATCTGACTCTGCAGGTGGTTTCGTGAGTACTTTACTGTGAAATCGTCATGTACTATGCCCAGTCTCAATTTCTGCTGTCACGAACCTGCTGGATTGTATTAGAGATCATTAAAAGACCCCCAAAAAATAATATCTGTAATGTAAATAAAATGGTGAATAACAGTATAAGAGACGTGCGGGAAATATTTAATTTTATTTATCCTTAATATTTTTTGTTACTGTCATAAGAATACTTGCATAATTTTATTTTCATGTATCTAAGGGTCACACCTAAACCTCCAGGGCATGAAGTCCTAGCAGTGGTTGCTGCTATTGCAACACCTAATGTTATTTCACTGTGTTATTCCATTATGTTACTGTATACAGTGGCTCAGTATTAATGTACTTCTATGTCTTGTAAATCTTTCACTGTTGGTTCTCATAAAACGTAATGATTCAAATGAAACGTAAGTTATGTATACATAGTGCATGTACTTGGGTGATTAATAAGCAGTGCCTGGTCTGCGATGATTCTGACAGCATTCGTCATGGATGCGCTGTCTATCTCTGCGATCCCCCACCATGACTGACAAGTCTTTGTTCTTGAGGGAACGCACTGACAGGACAGAAACCATGACTGTACTGTCCCATTCTGCACCATCAGACAACACTGTAGCATCATCAATAGGACACTGCTAGTGATATGCTGATTTTGAACAAGAAGGTTCCCAAGCTGGGTGCCAGGTTAATTGCAAATCCTTCTGGCAAGTCCTCAGACAAAGAAAGATCCAGCCTGACAGATTATATCCCATAGGGTTTCATTTTTTTATAACAAGGTGTGCAGCATCTTTTCCTCATATGGGGCACATGTAGAGATGGATGGATGCATTTTTTATTATAAACTAAGCATTTCTGTACACTGCATGGCACAAAAACAGCTTACACTTGCCCTGTTTGCAGATGCCGTTACATCTTAGGCTTGCACTTAGAGAAGCGGAACAGGGATGAGAAGGTGCGGGCAAACACAGATCAAGTACAGATGTGTCCTTATACACTCATGCCAGTAGCCGCTCTTGGTGTGCCAGGTCTTGGGCATCTCAGCTGCACCAAGCGTCTTATCTCTCAAAAGCAGAGTCTTATTGACATAAATAAAACAACTTGGACTGACAAACCTACATTGCTAGCTTACACTGATCAATTTGATGAGTGACATTTGTAAATCTGTGTGTGAATGAGTCCGAATCTGTGCAAGAATCGCTCCGATGCAGCAGACGCTGCTTTTCCCACTCCAAGTTCCCTTGTGCTTCATATTCGACTTTCTATGTGTTCAAAACTTAATCGTGTGCACTTAAAGTCAAAGCCCAGCATCTCCATACCGCCCAACTTTCTTGGCAAGGCATTCCGGCTCCTGCGTGGCAAAGTCACGAACATTTGTCTCGAAAGACAACAGTGAGGGTAATTCAGACCTGATCACTAAGGTGCGTTTTTTGCAGCCCTGCGATCCAGTAGTCGCCGGCTACAGGGGGAGGGGTAAAGTGCTGTTCAGGTGTGTGATCGCTTTTATAGCAGAGCTGCACAAACATCAGTTTGTGCAGTCTCTGCGCAGCCCAGGGTTTACTCAGCCACTGCGATTGTTTGCTGCTGATCGGGGCTGGAGCTGACGTCAGACACCCTCCCTGAAAACACCTGGTCCCTCCTGCGTTTTTCCGGACACTCCTGTAAAACGGTCACTTGCCACCCACTTCCTGTCAATCACTTTGCAATCGCCTGTGCGATCGTTTTTTTTGCACCATTCCATCGCTAGGCACCGATGCCCAGTGCTATTTGATGTTCTTCCAATTGTTGAACATTGTATACATACTACTACTACAGAACAAAACCATATATGGAGAGAGAATTGACAGCATTGGAAAGGAATGAGTTAAACATCTTGTGAGGGGTGGACCTAGCTGGAAAGAAAGTACAGCCCTTGAAAAAATGGCAGGGTTAGTATATATAGGGAAGGATAGGCCACTTTGTTTCTCTCTGGTCGGTGAAATTGCCTTGTGCTGGGTGAGTGCTGCAGTGCAGAGCTCCCCATATTTGGTGTACATTTAAGTTTGGATTTTAACTGCTCTCCCTTATTTGTAGTACTATGGCTTCCCGCCCTCGCCGTTCCGCCGGGACCCCAGCTCGATACCGCACTTCTGGCGGTGGAGCTGGGCCGGGGGAAGGGATGGCAGGCCTGGGGGACGGGGCTCCGTCCCCTCCGGCCTCCACGGGCGCGGGCAGGAGCGCTGCTCGGCGGGTCAGGTCGGCCTCGCCGCTGGGGGCCGGGCCGGCTTTGCCGGGCGGGCGCGGGCGGCGGGGTAGGCCAGAGATTCAGCCAGGCTCGGAGGTAGGCGGGCATCAGCCCTCGCCTCCTGGAGCGCTTGTCGAAGTGGCGGTGTCCGGGGCCCGCGGGCGCGCGCATGCGCGCCGCAGCGGGCGCTCGGCGGCTGCTTCACAGGCGGCCCCTGTCTCTCCCTCCTTGCCGCGGCCGGAGCTGAGTGCCGGGCGGGGGGTAGAGGCCGGACGGGGGTCGGTGGCTCGCCGCGCGGGGCTTGTTTCGGGGCCTCGCGCGGCGGGTATGAGCAGTGCGGCGGGCGGAGGAGTTGAGTCGGAGACCAGTGGGACGCGCGCACGAGGTGCGCGCGCGCCCACGCCTGCCTCCGGCGGCGCCGGCCGCGCACGTGTGCGCGCAGCGGCGCCACCAGCCCTGTTGTCCCCCTGCTCATTGCAAGTAACTCCCCGGCAGCCGGAGTCCGGCGGGGGCCGGGGAGACAGGAGAGGGAGGACATCCTTGGGGGGCAGGCAGGAGGCACAAGTGGGGGTGCGGTATGAGCACCGGAGTGCAACTGCACAAGGTGACCGGGCGCGCGCGGGAGGCGCGCGAGCCCGTGCCCAATGTCAGCGGCGCAGTACGCGCGCGGGCGCGCGCAGCTGCGCCGCGTGTGTCTCGGTCTCCCCTAAGTACTCCCCGGGGGCCGGTAGACAGCGGCCCGCGGGGGAGGAGGGGTGACAGGGAATGGGTCAGCGGTCGCAGGGCGGCGGCGCGGGCGGATTATGCTCGGGGCGTCTCCCCCCTAGCGGCGGGAGATAGTTCCGGATCGCAGGGGGAGGTGACTTCTCGGAGGCAGAGAGCGAGGGCAGCGAGGGCAGCGCGGGCGCCGACAGGGGCGCCCCCGTCTTCCCGCCGGGGCAGCGGGCGTTGGGTGCCCGGTTGCCGCCGGTCGGGCGGCGGGCGCGTGGTCGCGCGCGGGCCCCGGCAGGAGGTTCCTCTGGGCCCGAGGGCTCGTTTTGGGGGGGTCGCGACCCCTCCGGAGCGCTGGCGTCGGCCCTGGCCACTGTGGTGGAGGCTTTAGGGCCGTTAGCAGTGGCTGGCTCCCCGAGGACTACTGCTAGTTCCAGCGATCCTGCGGCGGCAGGCGGGGTCGGTGGTCGGAGGGCTGCTGCGGCGCAGCGAGTGGCACGCGCGTGCCGGGAGCTCGGGGCGGCCGCCGCAGAATTGGAGCGGGGTCCGGGGCAGGACGCGCAGGGGTGCTCGGCGCAACTCCCCCCTCACGGAGGGCGCGGCATGCGCCGCAAGTGCTGGCTGGTTCCCCCGTTTCTTTCTCTGTTGCAGGGGACCTCGGGGAAGTGGAGATGGCCGAGTACGAAGAGGAAGACGGAGGTTTGGCCACGCCGGGGGATTCCATGTCGGGGTCGGCGGCATCAGGTGAGGTGGTGCAGTCGGTATCTGGTACCTCCACGAGCGCTAGTTCTCGCAGCTCTTCCTCTTCCTCCTCTTCGTCTTCTCTATCGTCGCAAGTGTCCGCAGTCAGTAGCACGACTAGGGCAAGGAAGCGGGCGACGAAATTCGCCAAGAGGGCAGCGGGCCAGCAGAAGAGGCGGAAGAGGCGCAAGCGGCTTAGCGAAGAAGCTCGTAGGGCCAAGAAGCGCCGCGATTTGCCTGGGGTCGTGCGCTGCGAATATACTGCCGTTATGCGGGGGCTTCGAGATAGCTGCCGCAAGAAGATTTGCAGAGGGGACTTCGTTGATGTGTTCGTCCTGACGAAGGACGCGAAGAGGGAGTATAAGGCGGCGGCCGCGAAGCAGGGTATCGGGACGGAGGCATTCCGTACCTTCGATAATTGGCTGGCTGGGTTTTGGGTCTTCGCGGCGTGTTACCTGGAGGACAGGCCAAGCGAGCACATGAACATAATCCGGTACCTGCATCTCGTGCACGACATGCAGCGCACGTCTGCGGGATCGGAGTGGCGTAGATACGACCAGGAATTCCGGGAAAAGCAGGACGGATTGCAGGTCATGGACTTTGGGTTCAAGGACGTTGAGGTCTGGCTCAAGGTCACTCGGGCTTCGCAACAGGCTGAGGAGCCCCGGAAGCCGGGGGCGGACGGGCACTGCGCAGGGTTGTCCGCCCAAGGGTCCAGCGCGGAAGGCGGATTGGCCAAGCCAGGTAGGTCGGCCGTCCGCGCAGGGGGGCGTGCCGCCACAAAAGGAAAATGTTTCGCGTTTAACAACGCGGCGTGTTCCTTCGGCAAGCAGTGTCGTTTTCGACACTCGTGCCTGCAATGCGGCGGGTCCCACCCAGCGTCCTCCTGTTTCAAAGGCAGTCGGCAGGGTGCCCGGGGTAAACAAACTTACCCCAGACAAGCCGCGGGTGGGAGCGCTTCGCAGAGCGCCAACACCAATTAAATTGGAGACGATGGGCTGGTGGTTGGACTTGTATCCGAATAGGGAGGATGCACAATTTTTGTATTCCGGTTTTCAGTTTGGGTTTCGCTTGCCTGTTGCGAGCGAGGTGTCCGTGCGTGCCCAGCGGAACCTCCACTCTGCCCGAACCTTGCCGTTAGTTCTGAGGGAGAAAGTGGATAAGGAGGTCAGGTTGGGCAGGATGGAGGGGCCGTTTCCATCGCCCCCGGTGGATGACTTGGTCATCTCTCCAGTGGGGGTGGTTCCCAAGAAGACTCAAGGCGCCTTTCAGCTCATTCAGCATCTTTCTTACCCGTCGGGGGCGTCGGTCAACGACGCAATACCGCCGGCTCATTGCTCGGTGGTGTATCAGTCGTTTGACGAAGCGTTGGAGATGGTCCGCGGTTACGGGACCGGGGCCCTCATGGCTAAGATTGATGTTGAGTCCGCTTTTCGGTTGCTGCCATTACACCCGGACTCATTTCGTTTTATGGGTTTCCGGATTGGAGCGGAGTATTTCATCGACAAATGTTTGCCGATGGGATGTTCCGTTTCATGCTCATTTTTCGAGCGTTTCAGCACTTTTTTACATTGGTGCGTGGAGTCTTCATCAGGGGGTCACGGGGTCGCACATTACCTCGATGACTTCCTGTGTGCGAGCCCGGCAAATTCACCACGGTGCGGCGACTTGCTTTTCAGCATCCGAGCGCTGTTTTTCCACTTCGGCGTTCCTGTGGCCGAGGATAAAACAGAGGGCCCGGCCTCCTGCTTGTCCTTTTTGGGGATTGAGATTGACACGGTAGCAGGAGCGTGTCGGCTTCCTAGGGACAAAGTGGTGAAGCTCCGCGACGCCATTTGCCGGTTTATAGGGTCGCGTAAGGTCACACTACGGCAGGCGCAGTCCTTGCTGGGCATGTTGAACTTTGCTTGTCGGGTAATCCCGATGGGCAGGGTTTTCTGCCGGAAGCTGGAAAGGGCGACTGCGGGGAGTGCCAGACCACACCATTTCGTGCGTTTGTCCTCGGAGATTAAGAGGGATTTGGCAGTATGGGCCTCGTTCCTGGAGGACTTCAACGGGGTGTGTATATGGCAGGCCCCAATGGTGGACAGCGCTAGGTTGCAGCTGTTCACCGACGCAGCGGGTGCCTCTGGATTCGGATGCTATCTGGAGGGATCTTGGTGCGCGGCCTCGTGGCCGGCGGAATGGCATCGCAAAGGTTTAACTAAGGACCTTTTGCTGCTTGAGCTTTTCCCCATTATGGTGGCGCTGGAGGTATGGGGCGATCGGCTGGCTCATCGCAGCATCTTGTTTAGATGTGATAATCTGGGTGTGGTGCATACGATTAACAACCAGAGGGCGAAGGCGCTGGTCGTTCTGCGGGTGCTGGGGCAGTTGCTGTTGACGTGCCTGCGTCGGAACGTTTGGTTCCGTGCGCAGCACGTGCCGGGGCTAGGAATTGCTGACGCGTTATCGCGAGGGCAGTGGGAAAGATTTTGTTTGTTGGCACCCGAGGCCGACGAGCATGGTTTTCATTGTCCTGGTTATGTTTGGCAGGTGATCGGGCCGGACTGGAGGCTCTAGCGTTGCGGTCAGTCGCGCCAACTACGCTTACGGCTTACAGGCAAGCCTGGAGCGAGTGGGAGGAGTTTGTTCAAGGACGGAATTCACAAGGTAAGAGCGGGCATCGAATGATGCTTTCTTTTATTTGGCAGCTGTATGTTTCGGGTAGGTCCAGAGCGGTGGTTGCCCGGTACTTGGCTGGGATTTCGTTTTTCAGCAAAATAAGGGGCGTCCCCGACGTGACGAAAAGTGGGATTCTGCTAAAGGCGATGAAAGGATGGGCGCGAGTCGCGCCGACGCCGCCTGACAGGAGGCGGCCCATTGATGCGGCCTTGTTGCCGGCTGTCATCAGGGCGGTGGGAGGTGTCGCATCGTCCATGTTTGAGTCGCTGTTGTTCAGTTTGGCGTTCTCAATGGCTTACCACGGGGCCTTTAGGGTTTCGGAATTGGTAGCGCCTTCTAAGCGAGCATATTCGCGCATGCTCGTCGGGGACGTGGTGGTGGGTGAGAGGTCCTTGCTTTGCAGATTGCGTCGCTCTAAGACGGACCAAGTGGGGAGAGGTCGATGGGTCACCTTGGTTCCGGCACTTGATGAGAGCATTTGCCCAGTAAGTTTGGCAGTGCAGTATGAGGCAGTACGGCCCGACGGTCGGGGGTCATAGCTGCTGCATTATGATGGGCTGCCGGTGACGAAATATCAATTTCGTTGGATGCTGGGTCGCTGTCTGGCGAGCTTGGGACTTCCACCCGCTGCGTTCGGGACGCATTCCTTCCGCATAGGGGCGGCGACGTCGGCTGCGGGATTTTCCATGGCTGAGATCCAGGCGGTGGGGCGATGGAAGTCGTCGAGTTACAGACGGTATATTCGCCCCATTGCGTGAGATGTTGGCTCGCGCGTTGTTTGTTGTTTTAATTACAGTTGTACAGTCATGTTGTACAGTTCAGTACGTTATGGTGTTGTGCGTGTGTTTGTCTTCCCCCTTTTTATCCTACTCAGGGATTAACTACTCGCCGTTGCTGGCATGAGTCGGCAGCGGGGGTCTGGAGTTATTTTGCGATTTTTTGCCTGACTTGACGGACTGAATTCTAATCCACAATTCGGCTAATCTGTTCTAATCAGAGTCCCTCAGCAGGTCTTTACGCTTTCACCTCCAGCTGAGTTCTTACATGTTTTATATATATGTTTTATTCGCTTCTTGTAATTGAGCAGAATAAATGTTTTTATTTTTAAATCCAGTTCTTTACTTACCATGGCTAATGATTTATACACACACACACACACACACACACACACACACACACACATAAGCTAAGCAAGGGAAGAAAGGCCGCACTGTTTTTTTATTTTTTATTTGCTTACTCCTAATTAAAATTTGCAACCCAAAATTTTTTTTTAACAGGTATGCGGCGTGCTCCACACAGTTTGGTGGATGGTGCAATATGTATTTATAACCTGTAACTTTGTATTTGCCTATTACATAGTACATTATGTAATTAGTAAACGTGGCAGGTTCCTTGATGCCGTGGGTATTGAAGAAGCTGGCCTGACACACAGCATAGTGCACAGAGAGCTAAACCCTCACCAACAGTAGACAAAGTCATGGAAGAACATCAACGTTCTGCTTATTACCTACAGCTTGGGTAACAGGTTCCCTTTTTGTATACTTCCAAAAGTAAGAACACTCATATAGTGGCAGATGTACTTAGTATTGGAAAGTGATAAAGTGGGGAGAGATAAACTACCAACCAATCAAATAAGTGTCAATTTTAAAACAAAGCCTGTAACATGGCAGTTAGGAGCTGATTGCCTGGTACATTATCACTCTTCACTTTATCACTCTCCAAAGCTTAGTACATCTCCCCATAGAATCAATAGCAGCACCTTTAGATGAAAAAATATGGAAAAATGTGTATGGAAAAAATGTAGCCTCTGTATTCTAGTGGTAGCATAAAACTAAGGGCCTAAGAGCTTGATGCTTCTGCGTCCGCAATAGCAGCCACTGTTGGAATCATGAAAGCAATAATGGCCCTCATTCCGAGTTGTTCGCTCGGTATTTTTCATCGCATCGCAGTGAAAATCCGCTTAGTACGCATGCGCAATGTTCGCACTGCGACTGCGCCAAGTAACTTTACTATGATGAAAGTATTTTTACTCACGGCTTTTTCTTCGCTCCGGCGATCGTAATGTGATTGACAGGAAATGGGTGTTACTGGGCGGAAACACGGCGTTTCAGGGGCGTGTGGCTGGAAACGCTACCGTTTCCGGAAAAAACGCAGGAGTGGCCGGTGAAACGGTGGGAGTGCCTGGGCGAACGCTGGGTGTGTTTGTGACGTCAACCAGGAACGACAAGCACTGAAATGATCGCACAGGCAGAGTAAGTCTGGAGCTACTCTGAAACTGCTAAGTAGTTAGTAATCGCAATATTGCGAATACATCGGTCGCAATTTTAAGAAGCTAAGATTCACTCCCAGTAGGCGGCGGCTTAGCGTGTGTAACTCTGCTAAATTCGCCTTGCGACCGATCAACTCGGAATGAGGGCCAATGTGCAAATGCTTATGTCAGCCGTCCCCTTATGCACCAGTGTGTGATGGAGAGTATAAGCATTGAGACACCCACTACATTCAGGGCTGGATTAGGCCTTGGGGATTCCTGGGGCACTAAAGACAGAGGGTCCCCCGTGGAAAGGTGGTGGTGTGTGTGTGTGTGTGGGGGGGGGGGGGTATTTATTAGATTGTGCATACCTCCTAACATGACACATTCCAGGAGGGACAGAATGCTCTATACCTGGATATCCCTCTTAATATATTATTGGCGTCACCCATGTTGAACTATTTAGTTGATAAGAAAGGTATTTCAACATAGGTGATTGCATTCATAAATTAAGAGGGAAGTTCAGGTAAAGAGCATTTTGTCCCTCTTGGAATGGGTCATGTTGGGATGTATGGATTGTGTATATAAAATTAAACCAATGGTGTATATTAGATTTAAACTAATAGTTTAATAATACCTGCATACTGTTTATAGTTCCAGCTAATTGAAAGATAACTATTTTATAATTTTTTCTTGCAGTGGAACAAAGACTTAAACAACCTTAAAATACACATAGAAAAATAAAATTTATAATCTACATTGTCACATGCAAAAATAGCTGCAGCCTCTGTACTACTTACACACTGGAACAGATCTCAGGAGTACTCTGTGTGTGTCTCTCTATACCCTCATAGATAACAGGTTACAAAAGACCCAGACACCCAGGTAGGGAGGAGGAGAAGCTGTGATCCCTGTGTTATTTAAGGGGGGTACACACGGAGAGATCCGTGCTTTATTCCTAAGCAATCTGATGTTTCGCTATCAATGGTACTAGATTGGCCTGCAGGCACAATCTAGTTAGATCGCTCACATCACCGATGGGTGAAGTGACCGTCCGTCTATTCCCCCCCCCCCTTCCCCCCCACTCGCTCAGCACACATTGCGCTTTGTGCTGAGCGGGGGAGAGATGTGTGCTGAGCATTTTGTGCTCGATTGCTCAGCACACATCTCTGGGAGAAATCTCCCTGTGTATACGGGGCTTTAGAGCTTTTTATACCATCCTATCTCATCTAGTCAGAAAGCTCAGAAACCTGATATTCCTCTGTCTCTGCCTGCACTGCATGCTGTCCTGCTCACATTCTGGCTGTCTGTTTCTACTGCTGCATAAGAGGGAATCTTGGGATGTCAGTGTGCTCCAGCCGGGGAGCCCCTGACAAAGGGGACCCGGGGTAATGTATGCCCTGTGCCACCCCCTTAATCTGGCTATGACTGCATTGTATTCACAAAGAAATTGTATGGTTCCTGTATAGTACAGGAGCCAAAGAAGAAAAGAAGAAAGACTACACGTCTCTTCTGGGGCACTCTTTTATAGTAATTTATGTGATATTAAGGTATTTAAAAAATAACTTTTATTTGTATTCCTCTTAAAATAAGGGGCTATGAGGCAAAAATGGAACTAAAACACACTAGAGTTGCTATCTGTTTATCAAGAGGATAATCCATCCAATTTAAGTGAATTTGATTGTACAAGGTGATACAAATCAAACTGACTGGCTCCGTTCAGCAAAAAGATATATATAAAAATGTGTGTCTCTCTGGTGTTAGAAGCGCTGTGATCCAGATTTAAATGATATAGGAAATATCATGTTCCAAAGAAATGCAATATAATTGTATCAAATCACACTATCATTATTCTGGAAGGGAAAGATATTTCTCTGTATAACACAGGTGGGCTCACCTTGTTGCCTAGGTAAGAATCTGTTTCTATAGGCTAGAGTGGATATTGTGAGTGTTGCCTGAAACTTTGGCTCCAGGTCTGATTGTTTTTTGTAGGATAAAAATACCTGCAGTACCGGGTATTCTCTGGTGGTCTCCCAACCAGGTACTGACCTGGCCCACAGTGCTTGGCTTCCAAGATCAGACGAGGTTGGGCATACTCAGTGTGGTGTGACCACAGAAGAGACGTGTAGTCTTTCTTCTTTTCTTCTTTGGCTCCTGTACTATACAGGAACCATACAATTTCTTTGTATCAGTTTACTGAACTACCTCTGGGAGCACCACCAACCCAGTGCCTGCTATGAATTATTCAACTACATGGCCATATGTTGGTTAACGAAATAAGCTATAGGTTTATCCTATGTCTAATAAATTAGTAAGTTTTCAGATTGAGAGGTCCTGTGCAGACTCTACCCCCGCTTTTTGTAAAGTGCATTGTATTCACACCTGAATCAGGCCCTGAAAGTCAGTCAAACATAGAAACAGACACACTGTATATTACTATATCAGTGGATAACTCTTAGCAGACTTTAAGGGTGTTTTGATTCTGTGCAGAAGGAAAGTCTCATTTTACCATCAATTTAGTCAAATGTTCTTCTCTGATCCAAAATACCGACTGTATTAGCTGTAGAACCAGTTGTGTCTAATTACAAGGTACGCTCATTAGAGCAAAGGGTGCTCCATAATACTCGTCAATTGCTGCTTCTGATTAGTAATACACCTCATCATTGTCAGCGATGTGCATTAATCATTACAGCTCAAGTACCCTGTGACCAGAATATGAGCAGGAAACTGCTCTGACATGTGAGAACATAACGCAGATATCAGCAACGAGGATTTCTCTTCTATTGTTTCCTCTATGGGGAAATATATTTTATTTATATCTATACTATAGAGGATTATTTATTGCTGAAGTGCAACTATGTCATAACTGTGCAACTGGTATATTTAATATTGGATAGTGCAATTGTAGGTGTAGTTCTATTGATGCAGTATACGTGTAATATAGCCTCCTGTAACATGTAATGTTCTCCTATGTAACATGTAACAGTCTCAATATCCCATTACACTCATGAGCCATTTAAGGTAAAAGTAAGAAGAAACAGAACTCGAAAAGCAGATTTCAAATGGTGGATTGTAAAAAGATCGCCTGGGTCTTATACAGTGGGTTGAATTGTTTGCCAGGGCTTTATTTATTACCGTATATACTCGAGTATAAGTCGACCCGAATATAAGCCGAGGCACCTAATTTTACCCAAAAAACCTGGGAAAACTTATTGACTCGAGTATAAGCCTAGGGTGGGAAATGCAGCTCTAGCCGTACACAGCCCTCAGTGCCAGATATGCCCTCATACTGCCAGATATGCCCCCACAGTGCCAGATATGCCTCACAGTGCCAGATATGCCCCACAGTGCCAGATATGCCCCACAGTGCCAGATGTGCCTGATATGCCCCACAGTGCCAGATGTGCCTGATATGCCCCACAGTGCCAGATATGCCCCACAGTGCCAGATGTGCCTGATATGCCCCACAGTGCCAGATATGCCCCACAGTGCCAGATATGCCCCACAGTGCTAGATGTGCCAGATATGCCCCACAGTGCCAGATGTGCCTGATATGCCCCACAGTGCCAGATGTGCCCCACAGTGCTAGATACTTACCCTTCGTCGCTCCCACGCTGTCTTCTGAAGGAGGGACACGGAGAGCGCAGTGCGCGGCTCTCCTGTGTCCCTCCTGCATCTCCGGCGGCAGCGGCGTGTGTTAAAGGAAGTGCCGGTTCGTGCACTTCCTTTAACACACACACCGCCGGAGATGCAGGAGGGACACAGGAGAGCCGCGCGCTAGCTCTCCGTGTCCCTCCTAACGCTGACTCGATTATAAGCCGAGGTGGCTTTTTCAGCACAAAAAAACGTGCTGAAAAAGTCGGCTTATAATCGAGCATATACGGTAAGTAGCGAAAGCAGTATCCCTGGTGAAAATGGGTGCTTTCTACAGAGGTAGGGCTTCTCTTTATCTAGCAAAACCCCTGCCGAGAAATACATTCGGCTGGTATCTCGGGTGAAGGCTTTATATAACAAGGGCAAGCTACTGTATAGCAGAAGTAGTACTGCAGCAGCACATGTACCATCATTGGTAGCATATGTACTGCTGCAGTCCTCCATGCAGTATAGCAGATAATGCAGAATTATATAATTTATATCTTTTTCACAAGTGGAAGTAGAATCTGAAGTCAGGGCTTCCAGTTCTGCTTCAGGTGTGACTTGCAGAGTCACATGAATATACATAGGACTGGACAGCAAAGTTGTAAGACTATTCTTACCTCTGCCATCTGGTATCACCATGCAGCGGAATATCACTCAACTGTTCCAGCCATAGTTCATTCATACACTGTTGCCACAACTGATTAATGCTGCAAAAAGCTGCAATAGAAGATCTGTGTTATCAATGTATATTAATAAATAGGTGGTCAAGTTCTCTCAGTCCTTAGTTTGCAGCTTAATTTATCTGCCTTAATCAAACATCTTTCAGTTTAAATTTTCATTAGAACACATAGTAAGTCAATAATCCTCCCCTGTTCCAAGCTATTTAGCAGAGCTGTAACTAGACATTTTGGTGCCCTGTGCCAGAAAAAGAATTGCTAGTCCCATCCCCATATTCAAAATAGGGACAGTGTGTGCCAAAGATGCACGCAAAAATAAAGGGGTGTTAATGCATGGGGTAGGAGCGTTGCTTAATGGGGAAGGGTTGTGGGCACAGATTAGTACCAATTCACATTCCACCACACATGAATACACATGAATACACCTTATACACGTTACATCACATAGTAGTGCCCCTCATACACGTTACATCACACAGTAGTACCCCTTATACACATTATGGCACACAGTTGAGCCCCTTATGCATGTTACACTACAGTAGAGCCCCTTATACTTGTTACACCATGGTAGAGCCACTTATACATGTTACGCCACAGTAGACTCCTTATACATGTTACGCCATAAAAGAGCCCCTTATGCCATGGTAGAGCCCTTTAGACACATTACACCACAACAGGGCTGCTTATATATGTTATGCATCACTAGAGCCAGTTATACACATTATGCCAGGTAGAGCACCTTGTACACATTATTCCAGGTAACGCCCCTTATACACATTATGCCAGGTAGAACCCCTTATACATATTATGCCATGTAAAGCCCCTTATGCACATTATGCAAGGTAGAGTCCCTTATACACATTATGCCAGGTAGAGCCCCTCATGAACCTTATGTCAGGTAGATCCATTTATACATATTATGCCAGGTAGCGCCCCTAATACATATTATGCCAGGTAGAATCCCTTCACCTCATTCCTCCTCATCATATCCCACCCCCCCCCATCCTCCAGAGCAGCTATGCTGTGACTTACTTTTGTTGTGCCCAGGAACAGCAGCCATCTATGGCTCCTGTGCTCAGCAAAAGTCCCTTTGGAGAGGATTCATGACGTCTCTCCCAGTCCCTGCAGACACTGCAGAAGACAGCGAGGGGGAGTGGAGCACATGGGGCTCTAGCTGCTTCCCACTGTAATGTGTATTAGCTGCAGTGAAGGAGCTGGGCGCACTGCTACTATTATACACTAGCGTTTGCCCGCAGCTTAGCTTGTGTGAATGTCTTCTGGAAAAATGTATTTGTCTCCATAGTTCATAAACAGTCCCTATAAGTACTTTTCTCCCCAAAAATGTATATTTACATACATACAGTATAGTAATTTTGGACCTGAGGAGCCTGCACACTGCATGCACCAAGTGTCAAGTGTCTGATTTTTCCTTTATTGCTTGTCTCCCTGATGTTACATGGAGATAATACATACCTTAGTTTCTGTCTAGGTCACTAAGTTAACCAGTAGTGAAAATGACAACCAAATTCATCAATTAGTTTTTGCGTGAAGCAGGATTGAAGAAAGGAACAGATAATAAAAAATGTATTTTAAATGTACTGTATATAGAGTGTCAAAGTCGAAAAATATTGTAGCACACACACCACGTACTAACCACACACACATGCCCGCTGCGCGTGCACTTGTTCCGCCGTGCGTGCACATATCCGCAATTTGCGTATGATCGCTCCCGCGGTCCTGCGCGTGGTATGGGTATTTACGGCGGAGTTTGTGAGCACGTAGAGGGTTATCAAAACATTACATATTTAACCCAAATAGTGCACATTGTACACATAGCCTCCCTGCACCACATCAGCAAGTATCAACAGTTTAAATGTTTCCAGGACTAAGGGATTCACCTTTGCATGATAGGAAGGGACAGACAAAGGTTATAGGGTGATGTCTAGTATCCAGCTGTAGGGTATTTTAAGGGTAACATTCCGGTGTTGGTTAGAGGAAGATCGCATGTTCCTGCGTATAGTTATGTGCAGAAGTAGAATATAGATATTAACTGTATTTACTGTATATTATGTATGCGGCGGGAATCCAGAGGAGACCACCCACAAGAGCAGTTGGGAAAGACATCGCCCACCTTTTCAAATCAACCTATGACCTCTCCTGTAATGTAAAGATGCATTTCTGTGTCCAATAGACAAAGGGATTACAGTTACCATTGTATTGTATATGGAAGTAGTGTATAAAAAGCCTGTTGCTGCTTGGCTGGTCAGAAGACTCTGAACGCTATCTACCTGATGAGCGGAGGACTGGTCCAGGTTGCGCAAGCGAATATTCTCACGTATGTACATTGACTGTAGTCATTATTCTGTTGTAGATTTATCTTGTTAGCCTTGTAGTGTATAAGTTGTATTGTTATCCCCTTTTCAAATAATCCACTGTGGTGTTAGAACCCAGCGGTTAACTACAAATCGGTGTTGTGTCCTCATTTCCCTGCTAAGGTATAAAGCGTATTACATTATTTTACTGTATAAGGTTTAAGAGTATTGATAAGGTGTGTACGCACTGCGGGTACTTTATACCATCAGCGCAGCGTAAGGTTTAAGGTATAACATCATTGCATTGCATTACTAACAAGGTTTAAAGTTTATCACGAGTGTGTGCGCACGCTGTGCGTACTTTGTACACCCAGCGCGGCGTGTGTACGCTAAGTCCGCACAACGTACGGGACTCTGTACGCAAATAGCGTACAAAGTGCGTAGCGTATATATTAAGTATAGCGGCCGCAGCGGCTCCATGGTAAGAGTGTGTTTAAAGGTATAGCTTTATGATATAAGATAATATCGACATTATCAAGAGGAAATGTGCTGTGTGCTGGACACCATCCACACCACCCTAATTACAGACATGAGTATTTAGGGGTAACCACGGTGCATAAGCAATAATCTCACTCCAGCTGAAATCTCTGATTTTCACTGCTCCTCAAAACTGGTGCCTCTAACGTGTCATTTGCAAGGAATGCCCACACTCAGTCTTACACCATCTATCTGTGGGGTTTACATATGATTTGCTGGTGGATGGAATGCCTACTGCCAGTATCCCAACAGCAGCATCCCGTCCGCCAGAATGCCGGCAGCGGGGTGAGCACTATGAGTCCCCTTGCGGGGACTAGCCCTGTTGCGGCGGTATTCCGGCTATCGCCATTGTCGGCTGTCGTGATTCCAGCGTCGGTATTCTGACCAACAGGATCCTGACAGCCGGCAAATTAAATGCATCCCATCTGTGGCATATATCTTCTCCTCCATAGATGCCGCCATTTTGCTTCATATACACTGCAAATTAAGACACTTGGCACCGTAAAAGAGCATTTCTCATTTTGCTTCTGCCTTTCTGTGATTCATAAATTACCTCCTCTGGGTCTTTCTGTTCAGTGAACTGTTCCCAGCACCTGTTATCACTGATTTGAATATGAAGAACAAGAGTTAATGAAGGTTACTGTCCACTTGTAGACCTATAATTTTTTTTCTCCATGCGAACTAAATACATTCTCTCCTCAGTAACTCAGACATTCCCTACAACTTAAAGTTTATTGTTTTAAATATATATTCACATGACCAGACAATGACTGGGTTACTTAAAGAAAAATAAAGTTTAAACTCTACTTTTAAAATATAATTTATTTTCATTTTTGAGAGTTTGGGTGGGAAAATGTGTTACCTTATAGTTTTCTCTATTTTATTTTTAGCAAATTGTACTCTTCAAGAGTGCACACACAAATGATGTAAAAATTATTTTCCAAAACTGGAAAAAATTGTAGCGTGATCACTTAAATGGGCAATTATATATAAGTATATGATCACATTGCAATTATATTCTATACCAACCAAACTGAATAGTTAGATTATGTTAATAAAACTATAATCACATTTATTTTCACCTATTCATCATTAAAAAATGCAGTTAATAAGTATAAGAAAAAGTATTATATAAATTCTATTAAACAGAGTGATAATATATAAAATATAAATAAAAGATATAAAATGTAAAAGCATAAGTGGCCGGAAAAAAAAACACAGGGATATGGGGTACCTGGGCATGTAGAAAATAAGAGAAAGGGGTTTTGTGGGAGATGTAGAAATATGAGCATAGCTTAAGAGCAAACCAATACAAAAATGAAAAATGCGGAGACTGATGATGTTTACAAAATTTAAAAAATAGTTTCAAAATTAGTCTAAAATTATGAGGCATGTAGCTAGCTGGAAAACTGATCAGATCATACTGTAAATTAATTAGATGACAGAACACTATAAAAAGTTTCATGCACCAAATGACCATATACTGTATGCAGTGGATTTTGACACTTTTATTCTTTCAGTTGGAGAAATACTGATTACAACTACAGTACAAAAGTTTAAAGTTGACGTTTAACAAATCCTATTCTTTGGCGCGGTATCGTGTATGTGGGTCGACCTTTCTCCTCTTTTCTTTTTATGACTTTATAGCCTTTCTCTGACGTCCTAGTGGATGCTGTGAACTCCGTAAGGACCATGGGGAATAGCGGCTCCGCAGGAGACTGGGCACAACTAAAGAAAGCTTTAGGACTACCTGGTGTGCACTGGCTCCTCCCTCTATGACCCTCCTCCAGACCTCAGTTAGAATCTTGTGCCCGGCTGAGCTGGATGCACACTAGGGGCTCTCCTGAGCTCCTAGAAAAGAAAGTATATTTTAGGTTTTTTATTTTCAGTGAGATCTGCTGGCAACAGACTCACTGCTACGAGGGACTAAGGGGAGAAGAAGCGAACCTACCTAACTGGAGATAGTTTGGGCTTCTTAGGCTACTGGACACCATTAGCTCCAGAGGGATCGAACACAGGACCCGACCTCGATCGTTCGGTCCCGGAGCCGCGCCGCCGTCCCCCTTACAGAGCCAGAAGCATGAAGATGGTCCTGGAAATCGGCGGCAGAAGACTTCGGTCTTCAACAAGGTAGCACACAGCACTGCAGCTGTGCGCCATTGCTCCTCATGCACACCTCACACTCCGGTCACTGATGGGTGCAGGGCGCTGGGGGGGGGGGGCACCCTGAGCAGCAATATTCATACCTTGGCTGGCAAAAAATCACAATATATAGTCCCAGAGGCTATATATGTGATAAATACCCCTGCCAGAATCCATAAAAAAGCGGGAGAAAAGTCCGCCGAAAAGGGGTGGGGCTATCTCCCTCAGCACACTGGCGCCATTTTCTCTTCACAGTGCAGCTGGAAGACAGCTCCCCAGGCTCTCCCCTGTAGTTTTCAAGCTCAAAGGGTTAAAAAGAGAGGGGGGGGCACTAAATTTAGGCGCAAATCTGTGTATTACAGCAGCTATAAGGGAAAAATCACTGTGGGTAGTGTGAATCCCTACATTATATAGCGCTCTGGTGTGTGCTGGCATACTCTCTCTCTGTCTCCCCAAAGGACTTTGTGGGGTCCTGTCCTCAGTCAGAGCATTCCCTGTGTGTGTGCGGTGTGTCGGTACGGCTGTGTCGACATGGTTGATGAGGAGGCTTATGTGGAGGCGGAGCAGATGCCGATAAATGTGATGTCGCCCCCTGTGGGGCCGACACCAGAGTGGATGGATAGGTGGAAGGTATTAACCGACAGTGTCAACTCCTTACATAAAAGGCTGGATGACGTAACAGCTGGGGGACAGCCGGCTTCTCAGCCCGCGCCTGCCCAGGCGTCTCAAAGGCCATCAGGGGCTCAAAAACGCCCGCTACCTCAGATGGCAGACACAGATGTCGACACGGAGTCTGACTCCAGTGTCGACGAGGTTGAGACATATACACAATCCACTAGGAACATCCGTTGCATTATCTCGGCAATGAAAAATGTGTTACACATTTCTGACATTAACCCAGGTACCACAAAAAAGGGGTTTTATGTTTGGGGAGAAAAAGCAGACAGTGTTTTGTTCCCCCATCAGATGAGTGAATGAAGTGTGTGAAGAAGCGTGGGTTCCCCCGATAAGAAACTGGTAATTTCTAAAAAAGTTACTGATGGCGTACCCTTTCCCGCCAGAGGATAGGTCACGTGGGGAGATATCCCCTAGGGTGGATAAGGCGCTCACACGTTTGTCAAAAAAGGTGGCACTGCCGTCTTAGAATACGGCCACTTGAAGGAGCTTCTGAAGAAGGACGTAAGTCCGAAAGCGCTTGAGCAGGGAGACACATTAGGACGGAGACTTGTGGGGAGGAGCTGCTGCCCGGAGCCGGTGGAGATTCTGTGAACGCTGGGACTTTGTGGTGATTATACCAGGGGCTGGCGGTCCTTAACCATGTGGATGTCTTCAATACTATATGCTGTTTTTAAATTTGATGTTTTGTGAGTGCATTCTTTTATTAAATACTTGTCTTTATAAAAAGACGGTGTTGCACTATCATTACTATTATTTTTATTCAAAGTCATCAAGGAGGAAGATTCCATTTCAAAGTGAATGTCCTCTTCACATGTTCTGTGATTATCTACATGCGATCATATCTATATCCATATGTGAGTGGGACTGATACAACTTAACCCATTCTCTCATTTATCAAACAGTTTTGCACTATGTTTTGTACATTTTATGTTTTATAGCTTTAAATCAAGCCAGCTGCAACTTCCTTGTGAAAATATTGTTAGTTGTGAACAACTGGAACTTAATGTGTATACATCGTGTAAGTTTTACTTTGACGGTATATAAGTAGCGCCACGTGGAGTTTCAAGTTTTCCATATACTTGAAGGAGCCTGTTGATAAAAAGCAGGAGGCTATCCTGAAGTCTGTATATACACACTCAGGTACTATACTGAGACCTGCAATTGCCTCAGCATGGATAGTGCTGCTGCAGCGTGGTCTATTACCCTGTCAGGACAGGGATACTATTTGCTAACCATAGAGCATATTAAAGATGTCGTCTTAGATATGAGGGATGCACAGAGGGATATTTGCCGGCTGGCATCCAAAATTAATGCAATGTCCATTCTGCCAGGGGGACCCGGCAGTGGACAGGCGATGCTGACTTTAGAAGGCACATGAAGATTCTGCCTTATAAGGGTGAGGTATTGTTTGGGGATGGTCTCTGGGACCTCGTATCCACAGCAACAGCTGGGAAAGAAAAAATATTTACCTCAAGTTTCCTCACAGCCTAAGGATCAAAAATCTTCCCCCGCTTTCTCTGAGTCCACCGCATGACGCTGGGGCTCCACAGGTGGAGCCAGGTGCGGTGGGGGTGCGTCTCGGGAACTTCAGTGACCAGTGGGCTCGCTCACAGGTGGATCCCTGGGTTCTGCAAGTTGTATCACAGGGATGCAAGCTGGAGTTTTGGGGCGACTCCCCCTCGCCGTTACCTCAAATCAGCCTTGCCTGCTGCCCTCGAGGATAGGTAGTACTGGCGGCAATTCACAAGCTGTACTTCCAGCAGGTGATAATCACGGTACCCCTCCTTCAACAAGGCCGGGGTTACTATTCCACAATGTTTGTGGTACCGAAACCAGACGGTTCGGTGAGACCCATTTTAAAATTAAAATCCTTGAACACTTATATATGAAGGTTCAAGTTCACAATGGAATCGCTCAGCGCGGTTATTGCAAGCCTGGACGAAGGGGATTACATGGTATCACTGGACATCAAGGATGCTTACCTGCATGTCCCCATTTACCCTCCTCACCAGGAGTACCTCAAAATTGTGGTACAGGACTGTCATTACCAATTCCAGACGTTGCCGTTGGTCTGTCCCCGGCACCGAGGGTATTTACCAAGGTAATGGCCAAAATGATGTTACTCCTTCGAAAAAAGGGAGTTATAATTATCCCGTACTTGGACGATCTCCTTATAAAGGCGAGGTCCAGGGAGCAGTTGTTCGTCTGAGTAGCACTATCTCGGGAAGTGCTACAACAGCTCGGCTGGATTCTGAATAGTCCAAAGTCGCAGCTGGTTCCTACGACGCGTCTACTGTTCCTGGGTATGGTTCTGGACACAGAACAGGAAAAAGGGTTTCTCCCGGAGGAGAAGGCCAAGGAGTTGTCATCTCTAGTCAGAGACCTCCTAATACAAATACAGGTGTCGGTGCATCAGTGCACGCGAGTCCTGGGAAAGATGGTAGCTTCTTTCGAAGAAATTCCATTCGGTAGGTTCCATGCAAGGATCTTCTAGGGGGATCTGTTGGACAAGTGGTCCGGGTCGCATCTTCAGATGCATCGGCTGATAACCCTGTCTCCAAGGGCCAGGGTGTCGCTGTTGTGGTGGCTGCAGAGTGCTCATCTTCTAGAGGGCCGCAGATTCGGCATACAGGACTGGGTCCTGGTGACCACAGATGCCAGCCTTCGAGGCTGGGGGGGCAGTCACACAGGGAAGAAACTTCCAAGGACTATGGTCAAGTCAGGAGACTTCCCTACACATAAATATTCTGGGACTAAGGGCCATTCAGGCTAGACCCCTGCTTCAACACCAGCCGGTGCTGATCCAGTCAGACAACATCACGGCGGTCGCCCATGTAAACCAGCAGGGCGGCACAAGAAGCAGGATGGTGATGGCAGAAGCCACAAGGATTTTCCGATGGGAGGAAAATCATGTATTAGCACTGTCAGCAGTGTTCATTCCCGAGTGGACAACTGGGAAGCAGACTTTCTCAGCAGGCACGACCTCCACCCGGGAGAGTGGGGACTTCATCCAGAAGTCTTCAAAATGATTGTACACCATTGGGAAAGGCCACAGGTGGACATGATGGAGTCCCGCCTCAACATAAAGCTAAAAAGATATTGCGCCAGGTCAAGGGACCCTCAGGCGATAGCTGTAGACGCTCTGGTAACACCGTGGGTGTACCAGTCGGTGTATGTGTTCCTTCCTTTGCCTCTCATACCCAAGGTATTGAGAATACTAAGAAGGAGAGGAGTAAGAACTATACTCGTGGTTCCGGATTGGCCAAGAAGAGCTTGGTACCCGGAACTTCAAGAAATGATCTCAGAGGACCCATGGCCTCTGCCGCTCAGACAGGACCTGCTGCAGCAGGGGCCCTGCCTGTTCCAAGACTTACCACGGCTGTGTTTGACGGCATGGCGGTTGAACACCGGATCCTAAAGGAAAAAGGCATTCCGGAGGAAGTCATTCCTACGCTGATTAAGGCTAGGAAAGATGTGATCGCAAAATATTATCACCGCATATGGCAAACATATGTTGCTTGGTGTGAGGCCAGGAAGGCCCCAACGGAGGAATTTCAACTGGGTCGATTTCTTCACTTCCTACAGTCAGGAGTGACTACGGGCCTAAAATTGGGTTACGTTAAGGTCCAGTTTCGGCTCTGTACATTTTCTTCCAAAAAGAACTGGCTTCACTGCCTGAAGTTCAGACTTTTGTTAAGGGAGTGCTGCATATTCAACCCCCGTTTGTGCCTCTAGTGGCACCGTGGGATCTCAACGTGGTGTTGGATTTCCTGAAGTCGCATTGGCTTGAGCCACTTAAATCCGTAGAGCTAAAATACCTCACGTGGAAAGTGGTCATGCTGTTTGCCTTGGCGTCGGCCAGGCGTGTATCAGAATTGGCGGTTTTGTCATGCAAAAGCCCTTATCTGATGTTCATATGGATAGGGCGGAATTGAGGACTCGTTCCCAATTCCTTCCTAAGGTGGTATCAGCTTTTCATGTGAACCAACCTATTGTGGTGCCTGCGGCTACGTGGGACTTGGAGGACTCCAAGTTACTGGACTTAGTCAGGACCCGAAAAATATATGTTTCCAGGACGGCTGGAGTCAGGAAAACTGACTCGCTATTTATCCTGTATGCACCCAACAAGCTGGGTGCTCCTGCTTCTAAGCAGACTATTGCTCGCTGGATCTGCTCCACGATTCAACTTGCACATTCTGCGGCTGGACTGCCGCACCCTAAATCTGTAAAAGCCCATTCCACGAGGAAAGTGGGCTCTTCTTGGGCGGCTGCCCGAGGGGTCTCGGCTTTACAACTTTGCCGAGCTGTTACTTGGTCGGGTTCAAACATTTTTGCAAAAGTATACAAGTTTGATACCCTGGCTGAGGTGGACCTTGAGTTTGCTCATTCGGTGCTGCAGAGTCATCCGCACTCTCCCGCCCGTTTGGGAGCTTTGGTATAATCCCCATGGTCCTTACGGAGTTCCCAGCATCCACTAGGACGTCAGAGAAAATAAGATTTTACTCACCGTTAAATCTATTTCTCGTAGTCCGTAGTGGATGCTGGGCGCCCGTCCCAAGTGCGGATTGTCTGCAATACTTGTATATAGTTATTGCCTAACTAAAGGGTTATTGTTATGAGCCATCTGTTAGTGAGGCTCAGATATATATTTCATACTGTTAACTGGGTATAATATCACGAGTTATACGGTGTGATTGGTGTGGCTGGTATGAGTCTTACCCGGGATTCAAAATCCTTTCCTTATTGTGTCAGCTCTTCCGGGCACAGTATCCTAACTGAGGTCTGGAGGAGGGTCATAGAGGGAGGAGCCAGTGCACACCAGGTAGTCCTAAAGCTTTCTTTAGTTGTGCCCAGTCTCCTGCGGAGCCGCTATTCCCCATGGTCCTTACAGAGTTCCCAGCATCCACTACGGACTACGAGAAATAGATTTACCGGTGAGTAAAATCTTATTTTTACCCACCGCAATCAGAAAGTGTTGTAACATTAAAGGTATCAAGGTCTTGGTACGTACGACTGATGTCCAATTAACCTTGAATGCTTCTTTCAGTTCTCTCCTGTACTCTTTTCATCTTTTGTAGAAATTCAATGCAACATAAGTTCTAGATACAAATAATGTTTAAGGAAAACTGAAGCATTTTTTTATTTAGTTAAGTTGCTATAAACTTAGAATTCACTTTCAAATCAGTTTCTCTAACGTCCTAGTGGATGCTGGGGACTCCGTAAGGACCATGGGGAATAGACGGGCTCCGCAGGAGACTGGGCACTCTAAGAAAGATTTAGTACTACTGGTGTGCACTGGTTCCTCCCTCTATGCCCCTCCTCCAGACCTCAGTCTGAATCTGTGCCCGGTCAGAGCTGGGTGCACTTTAGTGAGCTCTCCTGAGCTTGCTAATAAGAAAGTATTTTAGTTAGGTTTTTTTATTTTCAGAGAGCTTCTGCTGGCAACAGACTCTCTGCTACGTGGGACTGAGGGGAGAGAAGCAAACCTACTAACTGCGGCTAGGTTGCGCTTCTTAGGCTACTGGACACCATTAGCTCCAGAGGGATCGAACACAGGAACCTAACCTTGGTCGTCCGTTCCCGGAGCCGCGCCGCCGTCCCCCTCACAGAGCCAGAAGCCGGCGGGTTGAAGCAAGAAGACGTCAAAATTGGCGGCAGAAGACTCCGGTCTTCATATAAGGTAGCGCACAGCACTGCAGCTGTGCGCCATTGCGCCCACAATAACCCACACACTCCGGTCACTGTAGGGTGCAGGGCGCAGGGGGGGGCGCCCTGGGCAGCAATTAAGTACCTCCTGGCAAAAGCAGCATGTATACAGTTGGACACTGTTATATGCATGAGCCCCCGCCATTAATTTCACACAAAATCGCGGGACAGAAGCCCGCCGCTGAGGGGGCGGGGCCTTCTTCCTCAGCACTCACCAGCGCCATTTTCTCCCCACAGCTCCGCTGAGAGGAAGCTCCCCAGGCTCTCCCCTGCAGACTCACGGTAGAAAGGGTAAAAAAAGAGGGGGGGCACATAAATTTAGCGCATTAATCATAAAAAAAGCAGCTACTGGGTAAACACTAAGTTACTTTGTGATTCCTGGGTCATATAGCGCTGGGGTGTGTGCTGGCATACTCTCTCTCTGTCTCTCCAAAAGGCCTTGTGGGGGTCCTGTCGTCATATAGAGCATCCCCTGTGTGTGTGGTGTGTCGGTACGCGTGTGTCGACATGTTTGACGAAGAGGGCTATGTGGAGGCAGAGCAAGTGCAGATGAATGACGTGTCTCCGCCGACGGCGCCGACACCTGATTGGATGGATATGTGGAAGGTGTTAAATGATAATGTAAACTCCTTGCATAAAAGGTTGGATAAAGCTGATGCCTTGGGACAGTCGGGGTCTCAGCCCATGCCTGATCCTACAGCGCAGAGGCCGTCAGGGTCTCAGAAGCGCCCACTATCCAAAATTGTTGACACAGATATCGACACGGATTCTGACTCCAGTGTCTATGAGGATGATGCAAAATTGCAGCCTAAAATGACTAAAGCCATCCGCTACATGATTATAGCAATGAAGGATGCATTGCACATATCAGAGGTAAACCCTGTCCCTGACAAGAGGGTTTATATGTATGGGGAGAAAAAGCAAGAGGTGACTTTTCCGCCTTCACATGAGTTAAATGAATTATGTGAAAAAGCATGGGATTCCCCCGATAGGAAAGTGCTGATTTCCAAAAGGTTACTTATGGCGTACCCTTTCCCGCCAACGGACAGGGTGCGCTTGGAATCCTCCCCTAGGGTAGATAAAGCTCTGACACGCTTGTCTAAGAAGGTGGCCCTGCCGTCACAGGATACGGCCGCCCTAAAGGATCCTGCAGATAGGAAGCAGGAAAGTATCCTGAAGTCTGTTAATACACATTCAGGTACTCTACTGAGGCCGGCAATTGCGTCGGCCTGGATGTGTAGTGCTGTAGCAGCATGGACAGATAATCTGTCTGAGGAAATGGATACCTTAGACAAGGATACCATTTTACTGACCCTGGGGCATATAAAAGACGCTGTCCTATATATGAGGGATGCCCAGAGGGACATTTGCCTACTGGGCTCTAGAATAAATGCAATGTCAATTTCTGCCAGAAGGGTCCTGTGGACTCGGCAATGGACAGGTGATGCCGACTCCAAAAAGCACATGGAGGTTTTACCTTACAAGGGTGAGGAATTGTTTGGGGATGGCCTCTCGGACCTAGTTTCCACAGCTACGGCTGGGAAGTCAAATTTTTTGCCATATATTCCCTCACAGCCTAAGAAAGCACCGTATTACCAAATGCAGTCCTTTCGATCACAAAGAAGCAAGAAGGTCAGAGGTGCGTCCTTTCTTGTCAGAGGCAGGGGTAGAGGAAAGAAGCTGCACCATACAGCTAGTTCCCAGGAACAGAAGTCCTCCCCGGCTTCCACTAAATCCACCGCATGACGCTGGGGCTCCACAGGAGCCATGAGCGGTGGGGGCGCGTCTCCGAAATTTCAGCCACCAGTGGGTTCGCTCACAGGTGGATCCCTGGGCTATACAGATTGTGTCTCAGGGATACAAGCTGGAATTCGAAGTGATGCCCCTCACCGTTACCTCAAATCGGCCCTGCCAGCTTCCCCCATAGAAAGGGAAGTAGTGTTAGCGGCAATTCACAAATGATATCTCCAGCAGGTGGTGGTACAGGTTCCCCTCCCTCAACAAGGAAGTGGATACTATTCCACAATGTTTGTGGTACCGAAACCGGACGGTTCGGTCAGACCCATATTGAATTTAAAGTCCCTGAACATTTATCTGAAAAGATTCAAGTTCAAAATGGAATCGCTCAGAGCGGTCATTGCAAGCCTGGAAGAGGGGGATTTTATGGTGTCTCTGGACATCAAGGATGCTTACTTGCATGTCCCCATTTATCCACCTCATCAGGAGAACCTCAGATTTGTGGTACAGGACTGTCATTACCAATTCCAGACGTTGCCGTTTGGGCTCTCCACGGCACCGAGAATATTTACCAAGGTAATGGCAGAAATGATGGTGCTCCTTCGAAAGCAAGGAGTCACAATTATCCCATACTTGGACGATCTCCTCATAAAGGCGAGGTCCAGAGAGCAGTTGCTGATCAGCGTAGCACACTCTCAGGAAGTGTTGCAACAGCACGGCTGGATTCTGAATATCCCAAAGTCGCAGCTGATTCCTACAACGCGTCTGCCTTTTCTGGCCATGATTCTGGACACGGACCAGAAGAAGGTGTTTCTCCCGGCGGAGAAGGCTCAAGAGCTCGTGACTCTAGTCAGAGACCTCTTAAAACCGAAACAGGTGTCGGCGCATCGCTGCACGCGAGTCCTGGGAAAGATGGTGGCATCATACGAAGCCATTCCCTTCGGCAGGTACCATGCGAGGATTTTTCAGTGGGATCTGTTTGACAAGTGGTCCGGATCGCATCTTCAGATGAATCGGCTGATCACCCTGAGGGCCAGGGTGTCTCTTCTGTGGTGGCTACAGAGTGCTCACCTTCTCGAGGGCCGCAGGTTCGGCATACAGGACTGGGTCCTGGTGACCACGGATGCGAGCCTCCGAGGGAGGGGGGCTGTCACTCAGGGAAGAAACTTCCAAGGGTTGTGGTCAAGTCAGGAGACTTGTCTGCACATAAATATCCTGGAACTAAGGGCCATATACAACGCCCTGAGTCAAGCGGAGCCTCTGCTTCACAACCAACCGGTGCTGATTCAGTCAGACAACATCACCGCAGTGGCTCATGTAAACCGCCAGGGCGGTACAAGAAGCAGAGTGGCGATGGCGGAAGCCACCAGGATTCTTCGTTGGGCGGAGAATGACGTGCAAGCACTGTCAGCAGTGTTCATTCCGGGAGTGGACAACTGGGAAGCAGACTTCCTCAGCAGGCACGACCTCCGCCCGGGAGAGTGGGGACTTCATCACGAAGTCTTCACTCAGATTACAAATCGATGTGAACTGCCACAGGTAGACATAATGGCGTCCCGTCTCAACAAAAAGCTACAAAGGTATTGCACCAGGTCAAGAGACCCTCAGGCGATAGCGGTGGACGCACTGGTAACACCGTGGGTGTTCCAGTCGGTCTATGTGTTTCCTCCTCTTCCTCTCATACCCAAAGTGCTGAGAATCGTAAGAAAAAGAGGAGTGAGAACAATACTCATTGTTCCGGATTGGCCAAGAAGGACTTGGTACCCGGAACTGCAAGAAATGCTCACAGAGGACCCATGGCCTCTGCCTCTCAGACAGGACCTGTTGCAACAGGGGCCCTGTCTGTTCCAAGACTTACCGCGGCTGCGTTTGACGGCATGGCGGTTGAACGCAGGATCCTAGCGGAAAAAGGCATTCCGGAGGAAGTTATTCCTACGCTGATAAAGGCTAGGAAGGACGTGATGGCAAGACACTATCACCGTATATGGCGAAAATATGTTTCCTGGTGTGAGGCCAGGAAGGCCCCTACAGAGGAATTCCAGCTGGGCCGGTTCCTGCACTTCCTACAGTCTGGAGTGACTATGGGCCTGAAGTTGAGGTCCACAAAGGTCCAGATTTCGGCCCTATCCATTTTCTTTCAAAAGGAACTGGCTTCTCTTCCTGAAGTTCAGACGTTTGTTAAGGGAGTGCTGCATATTCAGCCTCCTTTTGTGCCACCAGTGGCACCTTGGGATCTCAACGTGGTGTTGGGTTTCCTGAAATCCCACTGGTTTGAGCCACTTAAGATCGTGGAGCTAAAGTATCTCACGTGGAAGGTGGTCATGCTATTGGCCTTAGTTTCGGCTAGGCGTGTGTCAGAATTGGCGGCTTTGTCATGTAAAAGCCCATATCTGGTTTTCCAGATGGACAGGGCAGAATTACGGACTCGTCCGCAATTTCTGCCGAAGGTGGTGTCATCTTTTTATTTGAACCAACCTATTGTGGTGCCTGCGGCTACTCGTGACTTGGAGGATTCCAAGTTGCTTGTTGTAGTCAGGGCTTTGAAGATCTATGTAGCCAGGACGGCTGGAGTCAGGAAGACTGACTCGCTGTTTATCCTGTATGCATCCAACAAGCTGGGTGCTCCTGCTTCAAAGCAAACCATTGCTCGCTGGATCTGTAGCACGATTTAGCAGGCTCATTCTGCGTCTGGTTTGCCGCATCCAAAATCAGTGAAAGCCCATTCCACAAGGAAAGGGGCTCTTCTTGGGCGGCTGCCCGAGGGGTCTCGGCATTTCAGCTTTGCCGAGCAGCTACTTGGTCGGGTACAAACACATTTGCTAAGTTCTACAAGTTTGATACCCTGGCTGAGGAGGACCTTGTGTTTGCCCATTCGGTGCTGCAGAGTCATCCGCACTCTCCCGCCCGTTTGGGAGCTTTGGTATAATCTAGAGATGTGCACCGGAAATTTTTCGGGTTTTGTGTTTTGGTTTTGGGTTCGGTTCCGTGGCCGTGTTTTGGGTTCGAACGCGTTTTGGCAAAACCTCACCGAATTTTTTTTGTCGGATTCGGGTGTGTTTTGGATTCGGGTGTTTTTTTCAAATAACCCTAAAAAACAGCTTAAATCATAGAATTTGGGGGTCATTTTGATCCCAAAGTATTATTAACCTCAATAACCATAATTTCCACTCATTTTCAGTCTATTCTGAACACCTCACACCTCACAATATTATTTTTAGTCCTAAAATTTGCACCGAGGTCGCTGGATGACTAAGCTCAGCGACCCAAGTGGCCGACACAAACACCTGGCCCATCTAGGAGTGGCACTGCAGTGTCACGCAGGATGGACCTTCCAAAAAACACTCCCCAAACAGCACATGACGCAAAGAAAAAAAGAGGCGCAATGAGGTAGCTGTGTGACTAAGCTCAGCGACCCTAGTGGCCGACACAAACACCTGGCCCATCTAGGAGTGGCACTGCAGTGTCACGCAGGATGGCCCTTCCAAAAACACTCCCCAAACAGCACATGACGCAAAGAAAAAAAGAGGCGCAATGAGGTAGCTGTGTGAGTAAGCTAAGCGACCCTAGTGGCCGACACAAACACCTGGCCCATCTAGGAGTGGCACTGCAGTGTCAGGCCGGATGGCCCTTCCAAAAAATACTCCCCAAACAGCACATGACGCAAAGAAGAAAAAAAAGAGGCGCAATGAGGTAGCTGTGTGACTAAGATAAGTGACCCAAGTGGCCGACACAAACACCTGGCCCATCTAGGAGTGGCACTGCAGTGTCAGACAGGATGGCACTTCAAAAAATAGTCCCCAAACAGCACATGATGCAAAGAAAAATGAAAGAAAAAAGAGGTGCAAGATGGAATTGTCCTTGGGCCCTCCCACCCACCCTTATGTTGTATAAACAGGACATGCACACTTTAACCAACCCATCATTTCAGTGACAGGGTCTGCCACACGACTGTGACTGAAATGACGGGTTGGTTTGGACCCCCACCAAAAAAGAAGCAATTAATCTCTCCTTGCACAAACTGGCTCTACAGAGGCAAGATGTCCACCTCATCATCATCCTCCGATTCATCACCGTGTACATCCCCCTCCTCACAGATTATCAATTCGTCCCCACTGGAATCCACCATCACAGCTCCCTGTGTACTTTGTGGAGGCAATTGCTGCTGGTGAATGTCTCCATGGAGGAATTGATTATAATTCATTTTAATGAACATCATCTTCTCCACATTTTCTGGAAGTAACCTCGTACGCCGATTGCTGACAAGGTGAGCGGCGGCACTAAACACTCTTTCGGAGTACACACTTGTGGGAGGGCAACTTAGGTAGAATAAAGCCAGTTTGTGCAAGGGCCTCCAAATTGCCTCTTTTTCCTGCCAGTATACGTACGGACTGTCTGACGTGCCTACTTGGATGCGGTCACTCATATAATCCTCCACCATTCTTTCAATGGTGAGAGAATCATATGCAGTGACAGTAGACGACATGTCCGTAATCGTTGTCAGGTCCTTCAGTCCGGACCAGATGTCAGCATCAGCAGTCGCTCCAGACTGCCCTGCATCACCGCCAGCGGGTGGGCTCGGAATTCTGAGCCTTTTCCTCGCACCCCCAGTTGCGGGAGAATGTGAAGGAGGAGATGTTGACAGGTCGCGTTCCGCTTGACTTGACAATTTTCTCACCAGTAGTTCTTTGAACCCCTGCAGACTTGTGTCTGCCGGAAAGAGAGATACAACGTAGGTTTTAAATCTAGGATCGAGCACGGTGGCCAAAATGTAGTGCTCTGATTTCAACAGATTGACCACCCGTGAATCCTTGTTAAGCGAATTAAGGGCTCCATCCACAAGTCCCACATGCCTAGCGGAATCGCTCAGTGTTAGCTCCTCCTTCAATGTCTCCAGCTTCTTCTGCAAAAGCCTGATGAGGGGAATGACCTGACTCAGGCTGGCAGTGTCTGAACTGACTTCACGTGTGGCAAGTTCAAAAGGTTGCAGAACCTTGCACAATGTTGAAATCATTCTCCACTGCGCTTGAGACAGGTGCATTCCACCTCCTATATCGTGGTCAGTTGTATAGGCTTGAATGGCCTTTTGCTGCTCCTCCAACCTCTGAAGCATATAGAGGGTTGAATTCCACCTCGTTACCACTTCTTGCTTCAGATGATGGCAGGGCAGGTTCAGGCGTTTTTGGTGTTGCTCCAGTCTTCTGTACGTGGTGCCTGTACGCCGAAAGTGTCCCGCAATTCTTCTGGCCACCGACAGCATCTCTTGCACGCCCCTCTCGTTTTTTAAATAATTCTGCACCACCAAATTCAAGGTATGTGCAAAACATGGGACGTGCTGGAATTTGCCCATATTTAATGCACACACAATATTGCTGGCGTTGTCCGATGCCACAAATCCACAGGAGAGTCCAATTGGGGTAAGCCATTCTGCGATGATCTTCCTCAGTTGCCGTAAGAGGTTTTTAGCTGTGTGTGTATTCTGGAAAGCGGTGATACAAAGCGTAGCCTGCCTAGGAAAGAGTTGGCGTTTGCGAGAAGCTGCTACTGGTGCCGCCGCTGCTGTTCTTGCGGCGGGAGTCAATACATCTACCCAGTGGGCTGTCACAGTCATATAGTCCTGAGTCTGCCCTGCTCCACTTGTCCACATGTCCGTGGTTAAGTGGACATTGGGTACAACTGCATTTTTTAGGACACTGGTGAGTCTTTTTCTGAGGTCTGTGTACATTTTCGGTATCGCCTGCCTAGAGAAATGGAACCTAGATGGTATTTGGTACCGGGGACACAGTACCTCAATCAAGTCTATAGTTGGCTCTGCAGTAATGATGGATACCGGAACCACGTTTCTCACCGCCCAGGATGCCAAGGCCTCAGTTATCCGCTTTGCAGCAGGATGACTGCTGTGATATTTCATCTTCCTCGCAAAGGACTGTTGGACAGTCAATTGCTTGGTGGAAGTAGTAAAAGTGGTCTTACGACTTCCGCTCTGGGATGACCATCGACTCCCAGCAGCAACAACAGCAGCGCCAGCAGCAGTAGGCGTTACACGCAAGGATGCATCGGAGGAATCCCAGGCAGGAGAGGACTCGTCAGAATTGCCAGTGACATGGCCTGCAGGACTATTGGCATTCCTGGGGAAGGAGGAAATTGACACTGAGGGAGTTGGTGGGGTGGTTTGCGTGAGCTTGGTTACAAGAGGAAGGGATTTACTGGTCAGTGGACTGCTTCCGCTGTCGCCCAAAGTTTTTGAACTTGTCACTGACTTATGATGAATGCGCTGCAGGTGACGTATAAGGGAGGATGTTCCGAGGTGGTTAACGTCCTTACCCCTACTTATTACAGCTTGACAAAGGCAACACACGGCTTGACACCTGTTGTCCGCATTTCTGTTGAAATACTTCCACACCGAAGAGCTGATTTTTTTGGTATTTTCACCAGGCATGTCAATGGCCATATTCCTCCCACGGACAACAGGTGTCTCCCCGGGTGCCTGACTTAAACAAACCACCTCACCATCAGAATCCTCCTTGTTAATTTCCTCCCCAGCGCCAGCAACACCCATATCCTCCTCATCCTGGTGTACTTCAACACTGACATCTTCAATCTGACTATCAGGAACTGGACTGCGGGTGCTCCTTCCAGCACTTGCAGGGGGCGTGCAAATGGTGGAAGGCGCATGCTCTTCACGTCCAGTGTTGGGAAGGTCAGGCATCGCAACCGACATAATTGGACTCTCCTTGTGGATTTGTGATTTCGAAGAACGCACAGTTCTTTGCTGTGCTTTTGCCAGCTTAAGTCTTTTCATTTTTCTAGCAAGAGGCTGAGTGCTTCCATCCTCATGTGAAGCTGAACCACTAGCCATGAACATAGGCCAGGGCCTCAGCCGTTCCTTGCCACTCCGTGTGGTAAATGGCATATTGGCAAGTTTACGCTTCTCCTCCGACGATTTTATTTTAGGTTTTTGAGTCCTTTTTTTACTGATATTTTGTGTTTTGGATTTTACATGCTCTGTACTATGACATTGGGCATCGGCCTTGGCAGACGACGTTGATGGAATTTCATCGTCTCGGCCATGACTAGTGGCAGCAGCTTCAGCACGAGGTGGAAGTGGATCTTGATCTTTCCCTATTTTTGGAACCTCAACATTTTTGTTTTCCATATTTTAATAGGCACAACTAAAAGGCACCTCAGGTAAACAATGGAGATGGATGGATACTAGTATACTTATGGATGACGAGTGACTGACGACACAGAGGTAGCTACAGCCGTGGA
Organism: Pseudophryne corroboree; assembly: GCF_028390025.1. Lineage (NCBI taxonomy): Eukaryota > Metazoa > Chordata > Amphibia > Anura > Myobatrachidae > Pseudophryne > Pseudophryne corroboree. The sequence goes on from NC_086447.1 coordinate 751,210,356, forward strand.
CTACCGTACTGCGTCTGCTAGTATAGAGATGATAATGATATAAAATATATATATATATCACTACTGCAGGTATATATAATATAATGACGGACCTGCTGGACACTGTCAGCAGACTCCTAAACTACTAGTATGAAGAAGATAGAAAAAAAAAACCCACCACAGGTAGGTATACAATTATGGACGAGCACTGACGACACAGAGGTAGCTACAGCCGTGGACTACCGTACTGCATCTGCTAGTATAGAGATGATAATGATATAAAAAATATATATATATCACTACTGCAGGTATATATAATATAATGACGGACCTGCTGGACACTGTCAGCAGACTCCTAAACTACTAGTATGAAGAAGATAGAAAAAAAAAACCCACCACAGGTAGGTATACAATTATGGACGAGCACTGACGACACAGAGGTAGCTACAGCCGTGGACTACCGTACTGCGTCTGCTAGTATAGAGATGATAATTATATAAAAAATATATATATATCACTACTGCAGGTATATATAATATAATGACGGACCTGCTGGACACTGTCAGCAGACTCCTAAACTACTAGTATGAAGAAGATAGAAAAAAAAACCCCACCACAGGTAGGTATACAATTATGGACGAGCACTGACGACACAGAGGTAGCCACAGCCGTGGACTACCGTACTGCGTCTGCTAATATAGAGATGATAAAGATGATAGAGATGAACAAAAAAAATATAACACTACTGCAGGTAAATATTTATATAATATAATGAATGACGGACCTGCTGGACACTGTCAGCAGAATGCGTTTATAGAATAAAATAAAAAAACACCACAGGAGTGTTTAACTTTTTCAGGCAGACAATATACTGGTGGTCACTGGTCAGTCACACTGACAGCAAAAGTGTGCACTGTACTCCTGCTATAACTGCACCCCAGTCTCCCCCACAATTCAGCTGTGTGAGCAGTGAGCACTCAGCACAGTCAGATATACATAGATATATCATGCAGCACACTGAGGCTGAGCACAGATATGGTATGGAGCGTTTTTTTCAGGCAGAGAACGATTAAAAAAACTAGCAAAACTCTGCACTGACTGTACTCCTCCTAACAGCTCTCCCCAATCCTCCCCACAATAAGCTAAGCAGCAATCAGATCAACTAACTACTAACAGTAACTATAAACGGAGAGGACGCCAGCCACGTCCTCTCCCTATCAATCTCAATGCACGTGTGAAAATGGCGGCGACGCGCGGCTCCTTATATAGAATCCGAGTCTCGCGATAGAATTCGAGCCTCGCGAGAATCCGACAGCGGGATGATGACGTTCGGGCGCGCTCGGGTTAGCCGAGCAAGGCGGGAAGATCCGAGTCTGCCTCGGACCCGTGTAAAAAGGCTGAAGTTCGGGGGGGTTCGGATTCCGAGGAACCGAACCCGCTCATCTCTAGTATAATCCCCATGGTCCTTACGGAGTCCCCAGCATCCACTAGGACGTTTGAGAAAATAAGATTTTACTCACCGGTAAATCTATTTCTCGTAGTCCGTAGTGGATGCTGGGCGCCCGTCCCAAGTGCGGACTTTCTGCAATACGTGTATATAGTTATTGCTTAATAAAGGGTTATGTTATGTGGGCATCCATTGTTTGATGCTCTGTTGTTGTTCATACTGTTGACTGGGTAAGTTTATCACAAGTTATACGGTGTGATTGGTGTGGCTGGTATGAGTCTTACCCTGAATTCCAAACTCCTTTCCTTGTTGTGTCAGCTCTTCCGGGCACAGTTTCCTTAACTGAGGTCTGGAGGAGGGGCATAGAGGGAGGAGCCAGTGCACACCAGTAGTACTAAATCTTTATTAGAGTGCCCAGTCTCCTGCGGAGCCTGTCTATTCCCCATGGTCCTTACGGAGTCCCCAGCATCCACTACGGACTACGAGAAATAGATTTACCGGTGAGTAAAATCTTATTTTTTTCATTATCTAGTTATTTCCTTATGCATTCAGTTCACTTTTTCTAAATCAGTTTACTGTACATTGGTCAAATTAAATCCATCTCTAGCGGACAAATTACCCCGTATCCTTAAAGATATCTTAGAATCTCTTTTCTTTTAAGGATGCATCAAGTTACTGTGTTTAAATTATTAAAGCAACTGCATATATCTGTTTAAAGACTTTACTATATCAATGTCATAGCAAGTTCTCATCTTTTAATTGGATGACAAGACTAGACAAAATTCTGGTTGGCAAGATATTTTGTCTATAGATGTGCGCAGGGGCGGATTGGGATCGAACACCAGCCCGGGAAATTCATGGGAGCAGCCCTAATGGGGGTGGAGTCTTTTGAGGGGGCGGGGTCACTCCTCAGAGGTCCTGATTCTGAGATAGACATAGTTGGGGCCTCCTTTGCTTTACGTTATGCTAATGTTTACCTGCAATTTTAGGCATATGCTGCTACAATGCCTTTCCCTGATGTACAGCCGTACGTCTGAATATACAAGGAATAATATCCCACTTTCAGTGTCTACTGACACTGCAGTCATGCATTTAATCAACTTCTGATTTTATTGATTTTTTTATTCTACACACCCCTTTTTCTTTAACCTTATATGTTTCAAAATACAGGGAGGGGGAGCACACACTACATACAGCACAGTACAGGGAGGGAGCACACACTACATACAGCACAGTACAGGGAGGGAGCACACACTACATACAGCACAGTACAGGGAAAGAGCACACACAAGTAGTGAAACAGAGACACAGGGGATCAGCGCAGCGGAATCTGTCCCAGTGGCCAATCCGCCCCTGATTACATACATAGCCACCACATTATTACACGAATATCACCAAATACTACAAATAGCACAGCACTACACATATAGCACTGCATTACACAAATAGCACCACATGACACGAACAGCACAACATTACACAAATAGCACCACATTACATACATAGCCAACACATTACATACGTAGCTACCACATTACATACATAGCCACCGCATTACATACGTAGCCACCACATTACATAAATAGGCCCATCATCATGGACAGACATTGGGCAGCTACCAGGGCCGGATTAACAATGGGGCGGATGGAGCTGCAGCTCCAGGCCCCCCACTGAAAATAGGCCCACAGGATCCCCTGCAGCGCAGCCAGTGTTGACAGGAAAAAAAAAATCCTGTCACCACCAGCACAGCTCACTCACCTCCCGGCCACTGGAAATAACATAACCCCTGACTGAGCCGGCCAACAGAAGCCCCTCCTGTGTCAAAGGCCATGCAGAAGCACTGCCCCTCAGCCCCTGGACCCCACCGAAGAAGCACAACCTTAGTGATAATTACATGCTCCGTCCCGTGCTGCCAGAAGCTCCGCCTCCCGAACACGTCTGAAGCCCCGCCTCCTGGATCCACTTGAAGCCCCACCTTCCAGACCTAACTAAAGTCCCGTCTCCCGGACACACTGGAATCCCTGCCTCCCGGACATACTGGAAGCTCTGCCTCCTGGCCGCATTCGAAGCCCCACCTCCCAGACCCACACGAAGCCCCGCCTCCCGGACCTGTCCGAAGCTCAGCTCACATGCTGTGAGTACTTTTGAACACTTTCTTTCTAAGCAGCTGTAACGGCAGCACGGGCTTTTGGTCATGGACGACAGATATGGCTGCAGCAGCCTACAGTATGCTCCTTCCCTCCCTGCATCTCTGGCCCCACTCCTTCCGTGTCTCTGCCCCCTCCACACCTGTAATCTCTGCCCCCTTCACACCTATATCTCTGCCCCCTCCCCTACCGTGTCTCTGCCCTGCCACACCTGTATCTCTGCCCCTTCCCCTGCTACATCTTTGCCCCCTCCCCACTCGTGTCTCTGCCCCCTCCACACCTGTATCTCTGCCCCCTCACCTCCTGTGTCTCTGCCCCTCCACACCTGTATCTCTGTCCCTTCCCCTCCTGCGTCTCTGACCCCAGCCCACCTGCATCTCTGCCCCTTCCCCTGCTGCCTCTCTGCCCCCTCCCCACCCCACCCGTGTCTCTGCCCCCCCTCACCTGTATATCTGTCCCAGCCCACCTGCATCTCTGCCCCTTTCCCTACTGCCTCTCTGCCCCCTCCCCACCCGTGTCTCTGACCCCTCCACACCTGCATCTCTGCCCCTACCCCTCCTGTGTCTCTGCCCCCAACCCACCTGCATCTTTGCCCCTTTCCCTACTGCCTCTCTGCCCCCTCCCCACCCGTGTCTCTGACCCCTCCACACCTGTATCTCTGCCCCTACCCCTCCTGTGTCTCTGCCCCAACCCACCTTTATCTTTGCCCCTTTCCCTACTGCCTCTCTGCCCCCTCTCCACCTGTGTTTCTGCCCCCCCTCACCTGTATATCTGCCCCCCCCCTCACCTGTATATCTGCCCTTTCCCCTCCTGCGTCTCTGCCCCCAGCCCACCTGCATCTTTGCCCCTTTCCCTACTGCCTCTCTGCCCCCTCCCCACCCGTGTCTCTGACTCCTCCACACCTGTATATCTGCCCCTTCCCCTCCTGCATCTCTGCCCCCAGCCCACCTGCATCTCTGCCCCTTTCCCTACTGCCTCTCTGCTCCCTCCCCACCCGTATCTCTGACCCCTCCACACCTGCATCTCTGCCACTTCCCCTGCTGCGACTCTACCCCCTTCCACACCCGTAACTCTGCCCCCTCCTCACCTGTATATCTGCCCTCGCTCCACGTGCATCTCTGCCCCCTCTCCACCTGCGTCTCTGCCCTCTTCCCACCAGTGTCTCTGCCCCCTTCCCACCAGTGTCTCTGCCATCTTCCCCACGAGTGCTTCTCCCAGCCTCTCCACCTGTATCTCTACCACCTCCCCACTTGAGTCTCTGCTCCCTCTCCACCTGCGACTCTGCCCCTACCCGTGTCTCTGCCCCCTCCACACCTGTATCTCTGCCCCTTCCCTTCCTTTGTCTCTGCCCCCACTCCACCTGTGTTTTTGCCCCCCTCCTCATCTGTACATCATCCCCCGCTCCACCTGCATCTCTGCCCACTTTCCACCTGTATCTCTGCCACATTCTCACTTGAGTCTTTGCCCCCTCTCCACCTGCATCTCTGACCTCTCCACACCTGTATCTCTGCCCCCTCTCCACCTGTATCTCTGCCCCCTTTCCACCTGTATCTCTGCCCCCTCTCTACCTGTATCTCTGCCCCCTTTCCACCTGTATCTCTGCCCCCTCCCCAGCAGTGTCTCTGCCCCCTCTACACCTGTATCTCTGCCCCCTTTCCACCTGTATCTCTGCCCCCTCCCCAGCAGTGTCTCTGCCCCCTTCACTATGTGTGCTTCTCCCAGCCTCTCCACCTGTATCTCTACCACCTCCCCACTTAAGTCTTTGCCCCCTCTCCACCTGTGTCTGCCCCGTCACCACCTGTGCTTCCGCCCCTCTCCAACCTGTGTCTTTGCCCCCTCTCCATCTATGTCTCTGCCTTCTTTCTACTTGTGCTTACGCCTCCTTCTTAACTTCTGTCTCTGCCACCTTCCCTACCTGTGTGTCCACTCCTCTTACCACCTGTCTCGTTTCCCACTTGTGGCATTGCCCCTTTTACACCTGTGCCTCTGCCTCTCTCTCCATGTGTATCTCTGCCTCCCTCCCCACCTGTGTCCCTTCCCCTTCACCACCTGTGCTTCCGTCCCTCTCATCACTTGTGTCTCTGGGTATTTCTACAAAAATGCAGGGACAAAGCTTTCCTGCAAGCTCTGTCCCTGTTTGCGATAATTAATACATCCCTGCGATGTATTCAATTATCGCAATGTGATTTTGGTCAAATGTATCACATCTGCATCTCAGATGTGGATTGTGATAAATATGCCCCATAGTGTGGAGATGTAGTGCAGTAGTGATATAGTGAAGTGAAGTAGTGTGCAGAGAAAGTGCAGTGATGTATTGTAGTATGCACCACACCCCCATGCCCACACAGTGAAAAATTATCTGTGGCGCTAATTATACCCACTGCACGGCAACAATAGGCCCTTCATAAATTTCAGCTCCAGGCCAATGTGGACCTTAATCTGGCACTGGCAGCTACAAGGCTGAAGGACTTTGCATTAGAGATTGTCCCACGGCTGGCTGTGAGTGTAGCCTGATCAGCTGGCATCCTGAGAACAAGGTAGATCCTGCTCCTGTCCTGTCCCCAAACCACACACTGTGACTGGGGACGCCCTAACCCTTACACCAACATGATAATGCAAATAATGTAATTAAAAATAACCTCTCTGCCGGGTCCCCTTCAGTGCTCAGTCACCGCTCTGGCCAGTGCAGTGAGAGTGCGGGAGCTGGGGTGGCAGCTGGTGTAGTGAACCCGGCTCCGACCATCGCTATGCTGCTGCTCCCGGGCCGGGCTCGTTGACGAGACCTTTGGCCGGGGCCAGAGACAGGATGCTGCCAGGCTGGTTAACTTTCTTCAGGTCCCCCGTTGGTAGAACAGCTTCACCACTTTTCACGGCTAGCGGCACCTGCAAGTTTAGGATTGCGTTCCAATGAACCGCATGTACTGGAAGCAGTGTGAGCCAGCCCAGTCTGAGTGTGAATCGGCCTCGCTGAGGGGGGATATGGGACCGGCCTATCGGAATCTGTCCTGGTGGGCCAATCTGCCCCTGGATGTCCGTGAACCTCCATGTTTGGGTTTTGCTCCTGTCTCTAATTCATCATCATGTTTCACCACCATCAAGAGTCTTGGTTCAGATACAAATTTTGGTTTGTTTTAAAATCCTTAAAAAAAAAAAATACTCATTGCTAAAAATCAATAAAAATCCAAAATCTGAAATTTTGGAAAAAAGTGGGACCCAGGGCCTGATTCGGATTTGGAAGCAAGGCAGAAAAAGCTTGTAAGTTTGTATCTGGAACAAACCATTTTGCAATGAAAGGGGAGGAAATACATTTATATTATTTCTGTGCTGGGTAAATACTGGCTGCTTTTCCATGTAGCCCACACATGTGAGAATGCTTTATTTTTACACTGTAATATAGATTTTACCCAAATTTAACTCTCTCTGTGAATGTTGCATCTGCCCCACCTGCAGTGGGTTTGCCCAGTTGCATGCTTTTTTGGTTTGCTTCCACATCTGAATAACCCCCTCAGTATGGATCGAAACTCCTCGGGGAATCAGGACTGGATTTTTGTTCGGTTCAGATCCACAAAATTCGGGTGGATTCGGACTTCTGGAGAACCAAACTGTACATCTCTAATTTGGTCACAAACCCTAAAATGTTTTCAGTGTCTTTAAAACCAGCTACATGGTTCTTTCACAGTGGGATATGGTCTGGTTTCACAGTGGTGGTGTTCTGTTTATTTAGCTCCGGGGATAAGACTAAAAAATAGAGATGAGCAAAAAATGTTACCCTAAACAAAATTATTCACCTTCAAGGCCAAAATGAGGGGTGTGCAACCAGTGCTGCTACTCAGGGCTCAAGGCTAAGAGGTAGTATAGTCGCTGCTCTGACAGCACTCTTTTCCCCCATGCACAGTGCCTAGAGCAGTGTTTTTCAACCACTGTGCCGTGGCACACTAGTGTGCCCTGAGCAGTCTCCAGGTGTGCCCCATAGAAGCAGGGCTAGGCCCATTAGCTACTGAGGCCCTGGAACGATCAATACTGGTGGGTTTAGTGGTTGCAGAGCCAGTTCTAATTTTGGGCCCGGGCAGTGTTGGGCTGTTCTGGCTTTCTCAGATATGGCTCAGGCATTACCTATGGAGAAGCTGCGACATGACATCCTAGGACACGCAGCTGCACCATGCATCACCATTATATTTGAATGTGCCTTGGCAATATTTAAATCTTGTTCAGTGTGCCGCGAGTTGTAAAAGATTGAAAAATTCTGGCCTAGAGAGACACCCTTCTTCATTAAAAGGTGCATGGCGCGTCTTTAGGATGTGCTCGGCTCCCATCTTCCTTCTCACGTCAGATGCGCCTGGGACGGAAGATGCCTGCACAGGGCGTCTCTGCATCCTGTTATATCACTGATCACCTCATTCTGAATTTGGAAGTCATTTTGCATGTTGCATCTCACAATGAAAACATCGGATGTTGTTCTCATAAGCTATAAATGCATATTTTTTAAATACAGGCTTTCTGCAGATGGATGTAAATGGAATCATTATGTGTCTGAAATAAGTAAATTTTTTGCTATCTATTCAGAACTGGTTGCATGCGCAAGTTTGCAGCTGCAGCTCCTGCCCATACATGGATCAGATGCGGTGGGAGTTATGACTTTACTCTGAGGACTAAAGAAAAAATCACAGTATACAGTGCATACACAGTTCAGTAATAGCTGTATAGTGCAGATAATAAGTACCCAAGTGGTTTGGAGCATCTGAATTGCCAAGTGACCCAGATACAAATATAATATTTTTACTTTTTTTTTTTTTTACAGAGAATACTCATAAACATATATGCAGCCTTCCTCTTTCCCCAAAAGATTACACAGCAGTGGCATCACAACAAGGGTGTGAGGGGTGCAGGCTGCACCCGGTTGTCACCTGCCGAGGGATGACACCAAATTGCCGACTCCTCTTCAGTGATAGGAGTCAGGTACCGTACTGTGACATTCTGTGCAGCAACCGGCTCCTGTCACTGTGTAGGAGCTGGCACTGCACTCACAGTGGTCTCTGGGGGCAGTCCGTATCACTGGGGCCCCAAGAGTGACAAAATGGTGGTGTGGGCCACAAGGCTACGCTCCCTACACACGAGGTTGCGCATTCAATGCCAATGCAAGAATGGAAAATTGTATCGCTGGATATCACAACGTCAACAAAACTACCTGCTCTGACACAAAACTTGGTTCATATATATTTCCAATGATTTTCTCATCTCTTCTGAAAAGCAGTGGGACCAAAGCCATGTGGGTTCTGCTTGAAGAACACAGTGATGACCAGAGATCCTTCAGACACACTAGGCAAGATGTAATAGCATCTGAGATTGCTGGTGGTGCGGCATGTCGGCTGATCTTGGACGTTTTTTTTAAAGTGGAAATCATTTACAATGCAAAACCATCAAAATTTGTGTCCGATTTATATCGATATTACTTTCACTGTAATGGAAGAGACTACTTTGTCTTAGTTTAGTCTTAGTCTACTAATTTGGATTTTTTATTATTTAACAGATCTATATGAGCATATCCAAACAGTGGAGTACAGAAAATCGACTTTGTTTTCCTCTACATAAATATTGGTGACATGCTCTTGATTAATATATAAGGATACAAAAACTCATCAGAATGACAAAGGGGGAAACTAAAAGCGGAAAGGTGGGTGGAAAAAAAATCAGGAGGTAAGATAAGAGAGAGAAAGGTTCCTCTGGTGACACGGGCAGCTACTTCCCCATGGAGCGCAAACGTTTTTGTTGTCTTTCAGCACTTATCGATTATCGTTCATGTCCATACACTGAAAGGTAATTGTTCAGAATGGCTGTTATCTGCCTGGTTGAAAAGTTTCTCTTTCAGCATCAGTGTACTCTTGAAATCCGCAGGTGATCCTCCAGAAAAAAAACCTTGTGGTTTATAACAGGAAGATTCGATATTTGTCACATAGCAGCAGTGTGAACTAGAGGATTACCTGGAACGAATAGCTAACCCTGTAAGTGGTGAGTGCAAAACACTTTCTAAGAAGTACTGTTCAAACAACATATCTTCTGCTTACATGAATATATAAAGAACAAAGCTTAGCCAAGTAGCAAAGTGTTGCCTGTGTCAAGTGAAAATATTCTCTGCGGAGACTAAAAATCTGAAATACAGTATATCTCTGTGACTTGTCTTCATGTTTAATGCTGGAGAAGAAATTGTTAAACACATTGGCCTCATTTATTGTTGGGTGTACATCAGGTTTTTTTTTAATGTACATCATGCATTTCTGTATTACACATGTGCACCAAACATGCATGTCTAGATTGTATTGAAAAGAAGAATGGGAAAGAATTTTTTTCATGGACATACAGTACAATGTGATTAAACATGGGCATATACCCTTTAAGGCATTGCTCTTGTGGGTAATGGAGGGCAAATGCAAATATAGCAACAATGACTACATGATACTTCTTTAGAAGGAAGGGAGGATAGAGATGGATGGAGGAGGAGAAAGTAGAAGGATAGAGAAAGGTGGAGGAGGAGAAAATAGGAGGATAGCGATGGATGGAGGATAAGGAAGCAGGACGATAGAGAAGGGTGGAAGAGGAGGATAGAGAAGGAAGGGGAAGCAGGAAGCGAAGGATAGAAAAGGATGGAGGAGGAAGCAGGACAGAGAAGGATGGAGGAGGAGGAAGTAGAGAAGGATAAAGGAGAAGGATAAAGGAGAAGGTAACAGGAGGATAGAGAAGGATGAAGTAGGAAAAAGGAGGATAGAGAAGAATGAAGGGTTGGAAGGGAGAAGAAAGGAGGAGGAATGTAACCTTATACCTCGACTCTCAATACACATCTCATGACTGGATAAAAGTCCATGGTGCTATTGAAGAAATCTTAGACTTATCCATTGTTAGGGGATAAGATAATCAGGTGATGACATGCAGTTGTAGCAAAGAGAGAAAAGGCGGCTAGACAAATTAGTAGCTGTGTGGACATGTAACTAGGATACTCTTTATATTGTATGGCAGTCTGAATGATGCACTTCATATTTTAAAGCAGTTGCTAATATGCTCAATGCAATGTACAGCTGATCCTAGAGTGCTCTCTGTATTGTATGTTGGTTACCTAGAATGCACTCTGTACAGTGCCTCCTGAGCCAGATTTTGAGCACTGTCTACTGTAATAGCCACTTGTATGACGGCAGGGCATGGAAACCCTTCCTTAAACATTGTTACTTAGGGGTCGGGGGCTGAGAATGCATTAGCCTAGGGTGGCCAGATCCCTTAATCAGCCCTGGCTTGTAGTGTTCAATAAACCTGGAATTCTGCTCAAAGTGCCTGAGCCACTTACTGTACCTGTGTACACAAAAAGTTGACAACAATCCCCTGAATTAGCTGAATTGTTAAGTCACCAGAGACAATATATTTTTTGTGCTGTTAGAGAATTATAATATTAGATGTGTACTATGTAAAAGCAGCATGTGGAATGTCTGTGGGGCAAGCAGCTTCAGAAACAGTTCTAATGACCTGAGAGTGAAGCTGATGAAAGCTGAGCGTGGAAGAGATTAACTGAACAATCTGTTGCTTGAAAAATCAAAATACTTGGGCACACTGAGTATTAAGTGTAAAGTGCTTTCAACAGCTTTAGATACAAAACTGCTAAGACTTGCAGACTGGAAACAAAATAGTGTGTGAAAACAGGAGCTTGAAAACCAGTCCTTAAAAAGTAGAAATGAGCAGGTTCGGTTCTCAGAGAACCGACCCCCCCAAGCCCACCCCCCCAACTACACGTTCAGAGAAAGAATCCGAGTCTGGCTCGGGACTTCCCACCAGACTTGTAAACCAGAACGAGGCAAAACCCGCTGTCGGATTCTCGCGGGTTTTGGATTCCACATAAACAGCCACGCGGGGTGCTGTTCCTGTCACTGTGGTGTCCCTGTGATGTTAGGGGTACTGTCACATGTGCTGTTAGGGGTGCTGCAGCTGTACATGGGTGTTGCTGTCCTGGCTGTCTCTGTGTTGTACAGGGGGCAGGGGCACTGTCCTCCTGTATGCAGGGAAAATACAGGAGTGCTGGCCCTGTCTTGTATGCTGTAAAAATTCAGTGGTGCTGTTGTTAAAATAAATGTACACTGGCCCTGTCTTGTATGTTGTAAAAATGTAGGGGTGCTGTTGTGAAAATAAAAGTACACTTGCTCTGTCTTGTATGCTGTAAAAATTCAGGGGTGCTGTTGTTAAAATAAATGTACACTGGCCCTGTCTTGTATGCTGTAAGAATTCAGGGGTGCTATTGTTAAAATAAAAGTACACTGGTCCTGTATGCTGTAAAAATTCAGGGGTGCTATTGTTAAAATAAAAGTACACTGGTCCTGTATGTTGTAAAAATTCAGTGGTGCTGTTGTTAAAATAAATGTATACTGGCTCTGTCTTGTATGTTCTAAAAATTAAGTGGTGCTGTTGTTAAATTAAAAGTACACTGGCCCTGTCTTGTATGTTGTAAAAATTCAGGGGTGCTGTTGTTAAAATAAAAGTACACTGGCTTTGTCTTGTATGCTGTAAAAATCCAGGGGTGTTGTTGTTAAAATAAAAGTACACTAGCCCTGTCTTGTATGATGTAAAAATTTTAGGGTTGCTGTTGTTAAAATAAATGTACGCTGGCCCTGTCTTGTCTGCTGTAAAAATTCAGGGGTGCTGTTGTTAAAGTAAAAGTACACTGGTCCTGTATGCTGTAAAAATTCAGGGGTGCTGTTGTTAAAATAAAAGTACACTGGTCCTGTATGCTGTAAAAATTCAGGGGTGCTGTTGTTAAAATAAAAGTACACTGGTCCTGTATACTGTAAAAATTCAGGTGTGCTGTTGTTAAAATAAAAGTACACTGGTCCTGTATGCTGTAAAAATTCAGGGGTGCTGTTGTTAAAATAAAAGTACACTGGTCCTGTATGCTGTAAAATTACAGGGATGCTGTGAAAATACAGGGGTGCTGGCACTGTCCGCAGTTGCGATCTCTAGGCCTGATCTTCACAACACTGTATGGGAAGAGGAGGCTCCTACTACCATTTGCACTTCCTCTGCAAGTGCTGGGAGGAGCACCGCCAGTCCAGTTGCTGATATTGAGATTGAGGATGTCACTATTGAAGTACACCAGGATGTGGAGGATATTGGTGTAGCTGGCACTGAGGAGGAAGTTGACAATGAGGATTCTGATGGTGATGTGGTTTGTTTGGATGAAAAAGTCCATTGTCATGACTGGGCAAAATACCTTTTCAGTGTGGACTTATTTCTCCACAAATCCAGACAACAGGTGTCAAGCCATGTGCTGCCTTTGTCAATCCATAATAAGTAGGGGTAAGGATGTTAACCACCTAGGAACATTCTCCCTTATATGTCACCTGCAGCACATTCATCATAAAGTCATTGTCAAGTTATGAAACTTTGGGTAACAGAGTAACCAGTCCACTGACACCTAAATTATGTGGTTTGTTTGAATATTATTTATGTGAGGATGAGGATGTAAACACTAAAGGGCGGGGGGAATCTGAGGATGAGGACGAGGCCTCTGTAGAGCCAGTTTGTGCAAGGAGAGATTCATTGTTTGGTTGTTGTTTTTTGTGGGAGCCCAAACAAACCAATCATTTCAGCCACAGTCGTGTGGCAGACCCTGTTGCTGAAATGATTGGTTTGTTACAGTGTGCATGTCCTGTTTATACAATATAAGGGTGTGTGGGAGGGCCCAAGGACAATTCCATCTTGCACGTCTTTTCTTTGCCACATCATTCCAGGGGTGCTGCCCCTCTGCCCTATCAGTCCAGGGGTGCTGCCCCACTGCCGTTGAAGTCCAGGGGTGCTTTTGCCTGTCTGCTGTGTAATTCTCCAGGGGTGCTGCCTATGCTGTATAAATCCAGGGGTGTTGCCGTATAATTCCAGGGTGCTGCTGTACTTGATCCTAGGTTTAAATTAAAGCCTAGAGCAGATATGAAACAAGCTTCAACATCACAAACAGATTTGTGAAAACATAGCCGCAAAGGTGGAAATGGAAA